>NC_047056.1:72541980-73157188 GCF_000738735.6 Corvus cornix cornix
TAATGCAGATCATCTGTCCCTCCAGAAATCCCGGTAAGCACAGAGAGACCACATGCCCATTGGAAACACCTAACATACCTACTGAGAACTCACTCAGTCTCATTATAGTCCTTCCTGAGGCTTGTCTGCCTCTCTCATTCCAAGTCATATAGTGGAACAATTATCTAAGCATATAACTGCGCAGGATCTCAGTCTCGCTTTGGGCCCTGTCAGTTGACACAGTTCAAACCACAGCAATTAGAGTAGTAATGAATTAAGAATTGGGTTGGAGGTAAGCCTTAATTCTCTGAGTTTCTGCTTTATAATGCCTGGAATTTTAATGTAAATTTGTCTTCTGAAAAAGCAGTATCAGCTAACCCATAGAAAAATGCATGTAGCACTCTTCCTCCAAATATATATACATATATATATATATATATATATAATCAATATCCCCATGCTTGTAAGAGATTACTTAAAATGTTGGAAATACTGATATGAAAAGACCCTATTCAAAAGCCATTAATATGCTTTACAGTGTGTGTTTCTTTCCCTTTACTGCAATAAGATGCTAAGATAGGATAGGACTTAACACACTAAGGGAAATTTGGGTATGCCTACTGATGTCAAGGGCAAGTAATCGAGTCAGCTCTGCTCACAGCTGGGGCTGGCAGATGAGGCTTATTAGTACATCCCAGCTGTACATTAATGTTCCTGAATGCAGCTCAGAATGGGATCTATTTTATGACTACTGATATAAAGCATGTATGCTACTCCCTAATGCCTGAGTATATCATCCTTTCCAGTGATCATTCTATGCATCTTTGAGTCTCACATAACCCAGTCAGCATGCTCCTAACTTAATTTAACTCTGCAAACAGCATCTTTAGTATCAATTACTTGGTTTAGATTGGGAATGCATAGTTACTGATTGTCACACAGCTGTTATTTCCATGGATTAATATACTTTATTATTTAAATATTTTTCTTGAGGATTCATAAGTTCCTATGTTATGAAAAACTAAAATATATGATTCAATCTTATTTTAAAAAATAAAGCTTCTTATATTCAAGTTAGTTATTAAGTGGAGATGTCATACCTGGTATTACATATTTCTGGGGAGCAAATCTTTCTCCTGTGAGTTCAACATGGCTAAGGACTTCCAACTCTTGTGTATAAATATCACTATTTCAGAATGACTAGGTTTCATCTAATATAAATCAGGCTTATACTTCTTCTTGTGTTCTGGGGAACACATAAACTGCCAAAACTGCCATTGTGCAACTGAACAAAACCATTTTCTCTCCATAGTTTCTTTGCAAACAAAAGAACTGGTTTGGCTGACAAAGTCCTACTGGTGGCTCTTCTCTTGGTGGAAGTCACAGCAGGTTGACAAAGAATCAGCCTGCAGCTATACTTCATAGGAATATATGATTATAGCTATTCCCATCGCGGAAACAGTTCACTAACGAGTGTAAAATTAAGAATGTCATACAAGTGTTTAGGACAAGATCAGAGACTGTTACACCCCTAAAAATTCTGAGGGTACTTGTGTTTACTGTTGTCTTCTCACCCTCTCACTGATATTATAAAGAACCTTCAGCAATATTACTTCTCATTTCAAATCACCTCCCTATAACTCTTTCCCTAGAAGCCTCATGCATTCAAACCTGATGCACAGAGACATTATTAAAGTCAAAATCATAAAACAGAACTAAATAAAAACTCTGAAACTAAATTTTAAATTAATTATTGAAGACTTTTATTTTTGTTCACTTACCAGTTCTTTAGCTTAAACTTTTCTCTTTCCACAGGTTGTGTGGATGGACCTGCATTTTTTAAAAAAAACCCTATATAATTTTTTAGGCCACTATGTCAATAGTTTAAAATAAAACCACTCTGCTCTTTTGAAGCTGCTGTCAGGGACTTGAACGCATCAAAAGGCTTTGCAACCTTTTTTACCAAACTCTGCACTCCAGGTGTTTAACTAGCTCTCAGATGCATTGAAATTTAGGTTTTACATCATGCTTGGATCAGAGTGATGTGAGCTTTACTATGTTGAAGCTCCAGTTCTTGCCCTTGATCCTTGCCTGTTCTATAAAAGCCAGTCCAACACACATCTTTGCACCTAGGCAGGTACCTTTTTGATTCTTACCTTCTGACTTCGTTTCCTGGCTTGACCTTCGATCTGTGACATCACTGAAAACATACATATCTGGTCACTCTGCGCTGTGGCTCATCCTGGTTATTATCACTGGACCTGTCCTCCTTCCCCCGTTACGGTGCTGTTGGTAGGCAAGCTTGTTTTGCCTCATCAGCTCTGCTTGTGGCTTGCCTTCTCTTTCTCATTTTTGCTGCAACCTGGCAGCCAATATACAGACAAAAAATTTAAATCTGAGGTGGTTTTAGATATTGATTAGAAAAAGTAAACAAAAAATAAAACAAAAAACCTGGAAAAACTCATTCAAATAACATCATGGATTCAGAACCTCTGATCTGAAAAAGATAAATTGTGTTATTTTTGTTCTAGTCACAAGTGATGGATGGCAGCTCACCTTTTGACTGACTGACCATCACTTGTATAATCAATAGTACATATGAATAATTTTGAGCGCTTAAACTGAAATACACAGAAAAATAGCAAAGTACCTTCATGTTTCTTAAGAATGTATCTCATAATAATGATTTTTACATTTGAAAAACTCTAGGTTATCCAATAGATTATGCAGATATAATTTACACCACCAAAACTAATAGCCATTATTAGCCACTGTTCATGCCCACAGTCTTATTTTACATGCAGAGATAACAAATGACTGTTACTAAATATAATTGTTAACAGAAAAAAAAATTCAAGAAATGAATCCATGTCACCAAAAATTTTCTAGTAATTTTTATGCCCAGTATACTTTTGTCCATGCCAGTGGCACTCACACATTACTCACACAAACACAAGAAAAATAGAAACATTTTACGTGTCTCATCATTTCAACATATAACTACTAAGGATTTTCTGCATTGCAGAGTTCTGTACTGAAGAGATTGCTAATAAGAGTGTGGAATCTCTAAAGAACAGCAGCTCAAGATAGTATGATAAACAATGAAAAGTATGCAATAAAATTTTTCATTCTATAAATTCTTTTAATGAAATTCTCAACTACAAATGGGCTTGGTGATCTTAGAAGTTTTTTCCTACCTAAACAAATCTATGAGTATATGAAATGATAATATATTATGTCTAACAATACCTCTATGTGGGAGGGAAATGCTATGTGATCGTCTGTCAGTAAGGACAGAAATATTAGTTGCATTAAGTATGATTAATCTACAGTATTTGCTGTAAATAGGTAATAATCTCATTTAGAAAAAAAAAAAAAGAAATTATAAACACTTTTAAAAATAAATTTGAGGAAACTGTTCTCACAAACTCCAGAACTACCATTAGAGATTCAAAGGTTTTTAGGATATTTATATTTGTATTTAAACTTCTGAATGTTTTCAGCCTTGAAGTTTATTTATCGCTAGCAGAAGCAGAAGACTTCTTGTATATACTTTCATAAAGTGTAAAAGATTTTATATCAGCAGTGAAGTAGGAATGAGATTTTTGTTCACACTGAATTTAAGAAAGGGATGAGTGGGAAAAGATGCTTTTCAAAATGACACATTCTTTAAAATCTATAGAAATAAAAACTGCAGTAAAAAAAAATGAGAATATTTCATCGTTATATTATTATAATTTTGTGAATCCACTGAAAATACATTAATCATTTCCTTAAGAAGTCCTCCCAATGAGTGTCTGAGGCAGTTTGTTTGCTAGAACTCAGATAAGTTTTGAAGTTTCATATTCATCCTCTTTTTGGACTTCTATCACTATCATTTATTTTGCATCTTAACTAATACCTCTTGCCATCAGCAATTCAATATATCTTCAAAAACTGGACTCCTATTTTTCCTGACAACGTTTTTAAAAGAGTAATTTAAGAAAATAAAAAGACAGCTGGACAAAGTCAACCAACTAACCAACACCCCTTTTTCCCCCCTAAAATTAAGGAGGAAAATTTTAAAAAATCACCGATATTTTAAAAGAAAATTATGTTGTAATTTGCATTAACTGCAAATTTGTTTTAACTAGTCCCTTAAAGCTTTTACTTTGCTCTGAGTGTTCAAGGTGGGTGTAAGTATTAATGTGTTGGGATGTCTGTCTTACAACTTTTACTTGGTTTTAATAATAAGTTTTCAATATAGTCTTTTTGTTGCTAAATTAATATTTAAAAAGCATTTTAAATTAAATGTAAGGGAGCTAATTATGAGACAAAATCATAGGTTAAATCTGCTCTTAAAATGAAGGCACACACTGCGAATTATGTATTTCTTCCCTATGCATTTCTGATAAATTTTACCAGCTTGCACACTAAAAACATTTAGCTAGAAAGGCTTTTAATATTATTTTCTTCTGCCAGATTCAGAACATGTGCCTCAGATAGTACATAAACTCAGTTTAGAATATGAACTCAGTTTCTCATATTTTCATAGAATGTCTGTGTTAATTACATGGGAAGAGCTCTTTTGTCATATTAGATAGATAGATAGATAGATAGATAGATAGATAGATAGATAGATAGATAGATGGATACCTGTGTACTTAAATGCAATATATTTTTCCAGTAACACTCTATTCTTAACTGTGAAGAACAGAACTCCTGGATACTTTTTTCTGCAATCCTGAGCTTGCCTCTTAGTCCATTATGTATTATAAAATCTGTGAGTGATATAATTTATTTCTTCAAATTAAAAATTTTACCCAGCTTAGCCAATAAAACAGAATATGTCTGCCAATTTCTCCATTAAAACCTTGCTGATAGGTTTTACTTAAATTATACCAAACTTCAAATTTTCTATAATGATTCCAAAAGCACAGCTATGCATAGAAATAGGAATGACTAATAAAAGATGAGTTTGAACTGACACAATGCTTGAATTCAAAAGATCACTGTAATATTCCAAATAATTACTTATGCTTTTTGAAACTTCAAACCTCAATTTCCAAATGAGTTGCAACATTTGCTGTAACCATGATCATAATTCTAAGTGGTGCTTCTTCCAGAGAACCCAGAAACTTAAACGAATTACTTATCATTTAAGAACTTTTAACACAAGCATACAGGAACAGATGCTATGCTCATTTTGTTATGTCCTATTATGCCTGTAAGAAACCATAGTGCTGAAGATGTATAAGATGGCTTTCATTTTCCAGATGATTGGGCCTGCCAGGGGCCACCAGAAAAAAAACTTTTATAATGTTCTGTATTTCTGCATTTATATGAGTATACTTGATTTTGGAACGAAGCAGAAGTCATAGCATGAGTGCTAAATTTTGTCTGTAAAAGCATCCCACTGGAATTATTAGGAAAACCTTTATGTCAAGGACATGACATTTTAAGAACAACATTTGGTTCTGAAGCTTGGAAAAGTTCAGATTAACTTGATATTAAAAAATAATCACAATTTCAAAATGGAATTGATCTAATTGAAATAAGAGGCCTGTTTCCTTCACACTATCCTTTAATCAGAGTTACTCCCTAGAATTTTGAAGATTATGATACTCACCTTTAGCAGCATGAGTAAGGAGAATTACTTGAAACCCAAGTGCAAACTGACCTATTTGACAGATTCAGAAGTCCTTGCAACCTATACCTAAACTGACAGTGAGACAAGGTAGAGAATATTTAATAATTTAATAAGATTATATTTGTGGATTCAATTACTTATGGATTAAAATATAGATCTTTTCACTTCTGAAAATTACTAGGAAACAGTATTATATGGTCATTCAATTTTTAACTAAAGCTGTAAGAAAACATTTTGATCGGAACACCTCTGGAAAAAAACACGTGTTTTCTGGGGAAGAGGGAGCAGGTTCCATTTTACAAATGCTTTTAAAATCTAATCTAGAAAAGCTGCCTAAAAGTAAGGGCATGCAGGCATAGTCATTTTAGCTAAGTTGGTTTAACACCAGGGTAGTTATATCCTAGTTTTTGAGAAAGACTTTTGCTAGAAAACCAGTCATCCAACAGTTCCAGGCAATTAAAAGAATGCTAGGTTATGCTCTTATCATTTAAGTCAAAAAAATAATTCTTACCAAAATGGAAATGTGAATAAGAGAACAGCTATTACTAATAGTCAAATAGTCAAAGTAGAAGCAATTTCTACATAAAATAATTCAGAAAAAAATGTAGCATACCATAAAAATATGTAAAGGATAAGAAGGAAGGTTATATACAGAAACCTAAACTACAGAAATATAAAACAGATGAAATCTGGTCTTAAAATAGAAATATGGCTGAGAATCTGTCTCACAGCTATTGATATTAGAAAATTATAATCACTTCTATATCAATAATTCTTGCATGAATGCAAGAGTGCACAAAGCTAGAAGATGAAGAGTTATAACAAGCAAGACTAATTTATTAACTAAAAATAAGATATTTTACAAGTATGTGACAATCATTTAGTACATAAATTTGAAAATACACTAAATGGCAGAGTTTGTATGTTCTTTCTACCTTTCAGTGACTAAAGGTTTAACTCACCAGCCTGCTGTGTGGCATGAACTCGGAGCACGGATTAAATGATAGTAAGGTTTACTTTGTTTTTGAAGGAGCGATGTTGACAACGTTAACACTGAAAATACTACAGTTCTCCAGATTTTAACATTGACAAATACAACATACTCTTTCATGCTTTATTACTAATGAAGTACAGTGCAGTGCATGGCATTGTCAAGATATTTTTGCTAATATTGAGAGTATTCTTTGTCTTAACAGACTTCATACACTTGGATTTTCTCTGGCTCGGAGGGATTTTTATGTATATATGGAAATGAAAATTAGAAAAATAAAATTTATTTTATTTTATTTTATTTTATTTTAACCTTTACTATACAAAAATTCAGAAGTAAAAGCAAATGTAAATTAGAAAAACTAATTAGTTATCTGTGGAATATAATTTCACAATAAAATAACTCATCCTGGACTTCCCATCAAGATCCATCAAGACTTCAGAAAGTATTCATCTTTACAGAGATTTTTATGTGATTTCTGTTTGCATACTCAAATTTAGCAGTAAAGTAATTACCTTTAGGGTTATGCACTGTTGACAAATGAAAGAGCGTGCTACCATGCAGCAAACTACAACAATATATTTTGATCTGGATTTAGCTTAAAACAACTGTTTCTGAAAGTGTGATGTGAGAGTTTCAATTTTATTAGATTCATAAATACTTCAGATGTTGATTGATGTGATGGTTTGACCTGTTCACAAAATATTATGCCATAAGAACCTAAGACACGGGGTGAGAGAAAATGCAGTCTTAACAGTGAATTTTCACAGAAGGTATTACAAATGAATGAACTATATACCAACAAACAGTTTGTTCTTCACATTTGTACATCCCACAGAGCTAAATGTGTCATTCTTCAGATTGATGTCACCTGTGTCATCCTCCTCTATGCCACTTCCCTGTATAAAGAAGTCTGAACATCTTCTCCAGAAGAGCTGGGTAACATAACTAACATGGATCATTAATACTTCTCTTTCTTTCTCTTATCTCCCTAGAGAAGTGTGGCTGTCATAAGACATCTCCCAGCTGGATGAGCTGGGTTTTTTTTCTCTTACATTTTAAGCATGCACAATACCATTTTTATGTACTAACATTTCTGTAGTATTGTATAAATGTGACACAACAAAACCAAACCTTCAGGTTTGAATGCCACACATCTTATCCTAGCCTACTTAATTTGTCAAAGGAAGTACTAGCAGCACAGACTGCAGTACATGGACCTCCTGTGAGAAGTCACTAGCAAAAATTAAGGTAAATGAACCCTTTTTATCATCTTAGGAAGCAGCACAAACAAAATTTAGAAAAATTATATGAAATTAAATGTGAAAAATAGTTCGTAAAAGAACAAGCTTTTGTCCCTATTTTAGTTTTCACTTAAAAAATACAAAGTCCTTATTGGTTACTTAAAGTGATATTTATATTAGCTGATTGTCTATTCATGAATTCAAAGCTGAACCACGTGCAGCTTTATTTGCATCAGGACAATCATACCTGCTCTAAAAGACAAAGAGAGGCACAGAAGAATAATCATAAATAACTAAATAAATAAAGGCAAGACCAAAAATCGAATGCACAAATATGAACAAGAGATTTGCATTCATTGTGAGACAAAATATGGAAACAGATAAAGATTAAAAAAAGCATTAAATGGATTTTGACACCTATAATTCAGGGCTAACCAGCACGCAGACAACTATCTGCAGGATTTAAAACTCCCAGTCAAAGGAAATGTTCCATGGCTCTGGGAATATAAATAGTTGAATTGGGCTACATATTACAGCCGAATTACACAGATGACCAGGACAGAGACACTAACTACAAAGCTGTTAAGCTTGTTCATAGTAGAAAAAAGAAACCAGTGAGCTGAACTCTGAAAAAAAAATTGAATTACTAATACATAAGAGATCAATCTTGGGAATTTATGCTCTACTGTGAGATTTTATAATTTCGCTCTAAATATTCTGGACAACATGAAATAATGAAAAGACTTTTAAAAATCAGGCACTGTTTTAAACTAGGTAGAAGTTGTATGGACATAATAGAGGTCCAGATAGCTTAAGATTTAATAAAAACAAACCAACAACCAGAGAAATAAGAAAATTTGCCTTGCTATATTATTTTTCTATAATTCTTCTAACAAGCCAAATTTCAAACAATTTAACTACTTCTTTATTTATCTCTACTAACATATTTCAAGTTATGGAAGCAAGATATTATATCCAGAGCTTTTTCAGAACTATGTAATTTGAAGCCAGTTTTGTCTCCCAATTCTGTAAAATAGCCAAAGTACTAAAGCAAATTTTCAATATAATGACATTTTCTGGAAGGCACATAGATATTACAAAAAATGTTAACACTTGTGTTCTTAGAAGCTCACATATGTTATGCTGGTTTTGACTGAGAACGATTTTCTTCATAGTAGCTCTTATGGAGCTCATTCAGATTTGTGCTGCAAAGAGTGTTGATAACACAGGGATGTTTTCTTTTCTGTTGAACAGTGCTTGCACTGAGACAAGGACGTTTTTGCTTCTCACCCCACTCCGCCAGTGAGTTGATTGGGGGTCCACAAGGAGTTGGGAGTGGACACAGCTGGGACAGCTGACCTAGCCTGACCCAAGGGATAATCCTTACCATATGCTGTCATATTTAGCATAAAGGCGGAAGAAGAACAGGGAAGGAGGGGACATTCAAAAGGACAGTATTTGTCTTCCCACATCACCATTACACTTGATGGAGCCCTGCTTTCCTGGTAATGGCTGAATACGTGCCTGGCAAAAGGATAAATGAATTCCTTGTTTTGCTTTTCTTGCATGGGTGGCTTTTGCTTTACCTGTTAAACCATCTTTGTTCCAACTCGCAAGTTTTCTCACTTTTACTCCTCTGATTCTCTCCCCCATCCCACTGCAGAGCAAAATGAGTGCTAAACCATGACATCAGTAAAGCAATTTCTTGGATTACCTGTATGAAGGTATCTTTTCCCTTCTGGCAGTTCTCTGAGTAAACTAAGACTTCTGTGACGAAAAGTAGGATGGGAGGCTCTGGTGACTGTTGGTAAAATGCCTTATTTACCCCTCTCAGTCAAGGCGGCAGGCTGCACCAGATCCCTACCCAACATCCTTCAGGTTACCCTTCCCTGTTATCTTGACCTTGAGACTCAAAACTGGCAAATATCCTGGTATGAACTTTACAATAGCACACACACGGTACAAAAAAAAGTCCCTGAATAAAACATCTGTCTGATATTTGCTACACTTACAAATAAAATTCAGTTTCCCACTTACTGAATAATTTTATGATGAAGGAGTCTGACACAGAAATATTCATAAACAGTAAAAGCATAAAAAGCTTAGAAATGCAGGAAGAAAGCTACAGAATTTTATACAGCTTGCTGTAAGCAAAGACACACCTGATATTTATGCTGAATATTTCCAGGGGAATAAAAAAAACCTGAAACCCCACAGAGAAATTATAGAATGTGTCTCTCTTCAGGAGCTAATGAATATATAAATTGCTGAGCACACAGGTAAATACTTTGGGGAAAGCTGTTCTCTCCATAGTGAATATAGTCCTAAATTGGAAGTGCCTTGGAGCAGGCTTATTTTTTTAACAGGTTATTGTATTTTCTATTTAAAACACCAGTTGCATGTAGTTTATTTTAATAGTAATAAAGCTTTTGACTTTCCTTGCAAAGCACTTTGAAATCTGTTGATAAACATACTATAGGAAAGTCAGATATTGTTATCATTATTATTGTACATGTAATTTAAATAAGAGGAGCTCACAAGGAATTATATGTTGTAATATCTTAACAGTTAGAAGCAGAAAAATAAGGAACTTTGCAGGGACTTCTACACCATCTCTACAGAGAATTATTAGGGGAGAGGAGAAGGGGAAGTGAAATAAGTAAGCAACCCCTACTGGTTTTTCCACACTAGTTAAGAAACTAAGGGGTCTCTTAGGGAATTATTCATCTGCATGTATGATTAATTGATAAGATAAATTATGTAAATTAGTAAGAAAGTAAGCATTATGGTTTACAAGTCACTTGTAATTAGTTCTTGTGAACACACCTCTGTTGTAGGCATTCCAGAAAGGATCTAAAGAAAAAGAGCATTACAAATACCAACTGATTAGGCAAATTCTATTCAAGCAAGATGGAATCAGTATGACATTGTAGTTTATAACCAAGAGGCTTATTGAAAAAAACCAAACCTGATGCAAGCAGTACCTCTTTTTTTGTTTTTTTTTTATTTCACTAGCACAATTTATTTGTGTGAAAGAATAGATGTTTCTTCTATTACCTGAGATAAGATTTGCTGAGAAGTGCTAAAAATTGTTTTGATTCAATTAGTGACTATGAACCCCTACTGTTATAATACTAGCAAAAATATTGAAGGAATGGTCAACAATTAGCCACTGTAAAAGGCAATGAAAAATATAGCAATTTTCTCTATTCAGAAATCTAATGGTTGGAAAAAAGATTATGGTAAAATATTACAGAAGTCTTTAAGAGGAAATAGCTGAATAGCAATTTCAATTTAGTAAATTGTGGCCAAGATAATTCATGCTTCCAAGTGTTAGCAAGAACCCTCGGGTTTTAAACAAAATAATTAACCATATCATACTGCAGAATTGATCAAGTTTCCCTGGACTTGTTTGATCTTGAATATGTTTTAGATCAATTTTATGTATATTTCCAAATAATTCAAGAAAATTGTGCTGTGGTGCCAGCTTCCTATATTATGGGTTTACTATTGTCTAGGTTGTTCTACTTGCTATGGTAAAATGGTCAGACCTACTGCTTGTGCTGTGATGTTGAAATTTTAAAGGTATATTATTATCTAAATTCCTCCTACCTTCAACTTGGCTTATTTCTTTGCAACTATATGGTTCATATCCTAAAATAAAGCACACTATATAAAGAAAAAATAAAAATGGTCTTACAAGTCTACATGATCTTAGTATTTTAGTGTAAATAAGCCAAAGGTGAATACAGTGTGTAACTTGTTAACAAGCACAGGTTGAGAAATATAACAATAACCCCGAGCAACAACCCTCAAGACTGAGAAGGACAAAACTTCCTGTCAATGTAGTAGTTGTCTCAGCAAAAAAATAGGGATGCTGACAATGTGCCATAACAGCATGTAAGTAAGGTGGGATTTATGTCAGATAAAGGAATATAGGCTAGAAAATCAGTGCAAAACAGTTTTAGTAGGATGAAAAGAAATTCTCTCAAGTTGTGCCAAAGTAGGTTTATATTAGGTATTAGGAAAATTTTTTCATGGAAACGATTCTTAAGCATTGGTACAGGCTGCTTAAAGAGGTGGAGTCACAACCCCTGTAGGTATTTAAAAGATGTGTAAATGTGTCATTCAGAGACATGTTTAATGGTACACTTGGCAGTGTTATATTAATGGTTGGACTCGATTATCTTACCTAAATTGTTCTATGATTCTATTCTATACAATGGCTTCTCTACCACAGTAACAGAGAAGATCCTGTTTAAATAGACTGACAGTATTTACCTGAATGATCAAGTAAAGACAGTCCCAAGACACAGTCTAATCCTGGTTGATGGCCATCTTAGCACTTACCTCAGTGAAAAAAGATAGCAACATAAATTACTGAGTTCAGTCTCAGGTGAGTTAATCAAAAATCTCTCTTCAAAATTGTTGCAGTGGGGATCCTGCAACACGCATATATCAAACCAGGAGTCCCGTGGAAAGGAAATATATACGGACAGACAGATTCTTGATAGCTGTTTCAGAGAGATGTTTATTTCTCCAGCCGCATGGCCAGAGCTCTGCCGAGGAACTGTTCCAGTCATGGGACCAAGGGTCCTTCTGCCCGCGCAGGGAACACAAACCAACCAATGGGAACGAGGCTGACCAGGGGCAGGGAAACCCCGTGTCTGTGCCCTCAGGGCCCCTCTCCCAGGGCTCCATGGCAGGGGAGGGACCCCAACACCTCACCCGTTTTATTTTAATAAAAGGAGAATGAAAACAACTGGATAAACATAACAAGAACAGTTTCAAAACAAAACAAGCCACTGTCCTGAGTCTTTAAATGTCCAAACAGATTCTGTGGAACATCTTAGGGCTGACAGAAGGGAGACAGGACTCTCTGAGCATGCTTTGTGGGGAAACTGAGGCAGGAGAGGGTTTAACTTCTTCCCTCCCCTTTTTCATCCCCCACTCGGCATTGGAAAGGGATTTTTGGGGAAACAATTGGCAAAAGCATGGTTTTGTGAGGGAAACCATGGGTGAAAAAAACGGATTGGGAATACACTGGGGGTAATAGGACATAGGGTAAAAGGGAAAGGTGGGATTAGGAAAGGGAGACTGTAGGGGGGGCTTACAATGGAGATATTGTCTAACATGACTACGATTTTTAGCATATATACTGCCTTTCACAGAAACACCATCAGGCCCAGTGACCTGCGATGCTTGTAACCCTTTTCTACCTCGTATAATTTTGAATTCCACGACTTCTCCATCTCCCAAGCTTGGGCTGCATTTTTCAGGGTTATTCTTTTTAATAGCAGTTCTATGCACGAATATGTCTTGCTGGTTGTCACACCTTGTTATAAAACCATAATTTTGCTTAACATTATACCATTTTACTATCCCTAAGATCTTAGTTACTATGATCTTTTCCTTTTTCCGAGTGGCTGCTGTTTTCTGTCTCGCTGCGTCTTTGCTCTCTCTTTTCCCGTGTTGGAATTGTCGGGGCTGCTGGTGCCTGCGCGCTCTTCCCGGGGTCGCGTTCGGGGCTGCGCGGGCCGGGCCGCTCCCGCCGCGCCTCGCTCCGCCACCGACACTGCGGCTCACGTGGCTCCGCCCGCACGCAGGAACTGCCTCGCTGCTGCTCGCAGAGCGCTCGGTGCACGTGGCCTGGGCCGCATGGTCCCTGCGCCAGGCTTCCCTTCGCCAAGACACATCTGACATTGCTCAACAGTCTCGGTAACTAAATAATATTCATGAAAATATTCTTCCATCGGCATATATTTTGACCCCAGTATTAACTGTGTCCAAACGGTTTTCCAAAAGCCCTTCGTAAGAATTAAATCCCAAGAAACATAGAAAAAGTTCTTAAACAACCATGCCAGGAAGTGTTTCAGTTCTTTTTGAGCTTGAATCAAGCTAAAATTCACAAATCGTTGTTCAAGCATTATTTTAAGTTTAAGATAAATGTCCATATGCGGCTCTGAGAGCCAAGAGTCTTCCCACGGTTCCTCCATAGTTTAGATATGGAATAGCAAAGCAAAACCAAGAAGAGGAATCCAAAGTTTCCAGGGTTTACTCACACAAATCAGTCGCTTAGGGATCGGGGATCGTTCTGCTCACAATTCTCCACCATTATGTTGCAGTGGGGATCCTGCAACACGCATATATCAAACCAGGAGTCCCGTGGAAAGGAAATATATACGGACAGACAGATTCTTGATAGCTGTTTCAGAGAGATGTTTATTTCTCCAGCCGCATGGCCGGAGCTCTGCCGAGGAACTGTCCCAGTCACCTGACCAAGGGTCCTTCTGCCCGCGCAGGGAACACAAACCAACCAATGGGAACGAGGCTGAGCAGGGGCAGGGAAACCCCGTGTCTGTGCCCTCAGGGCCCCTCTCCCGGGGCTGCACGGCAGGGGAGGAGACCCCAACACCAAATAATACAGCTATGAGGAGGATATGAATTAACTACCTCAAATAACAGTCCTCAAAAATTAAGATGTAGTTTTTGTCCTAAAGACTTTATGTTTCATTTCAAGAAAGATATTTCCCCTTCTCTTTAGATTACCTTCCTTAGTCCAGTGCTTCAGACAAATCATAAATCTGATTCATTTTGAAAATAAATAGAAATTCTATGCTAGCTTTTTTCTTTTTTTCCATACCAGTTACAAGTCTTTGCGCCTACTTTCTTCTTGATTTTATTTTTATCAAATTTATTTGTGGTGTCTATTTATTCTGTAGTAATGACAAAGCTGTGATAAGGCTGCAGACAAAGTATATAGTTGAAACATAGTCTGAACAATTTCCATCTGAATGATTTCTTCAGTGTGTGATTCCACTGCACTACAGATCTTGGCATGCTCGTCAATCTGCTGTGTTTGAAGTTGACGTTCCCCCAGGAAAAGGAAAATATCATATGAAATTGCTTGAGTGAGCTGTTCTGTCTCTGTGTTTTCACAAACAGTCAATCTGGGAGTTGCAATGTTAGGAATCAGAAAAAAATGCTTTATTAAGACCAAAAAAAATCAGTCTAAGATGAAATGAGATGATTAGGTCAAGTAAGCAGAAAGGTAGTGTGCATTTTAAAATAATGTATATATTTTCCTGGTGCATTATCTTCCTTATTTAGTATCATTAGATTTTGCAGAGTTACAACTGATTACAATCACAGATTTAATTTGATGAAGTAGCTGCTATAAATGGTTCATATATTCCATTCAACTATTAACAATTGTTATGCCTATATAAAAGAACATTCTGAAAGTTGAAAAGTCAGGCTGTAATTTGAAAATTCAAACAAGCTTTGTAAACTTATTTCAAAATTTCCAACTTATATATGTTCTATGATATTGTCATATTTTTCTCTATTCTCTTGCTTCATTTGGTAGAAAATAAACATTGCTTACATGCACCAGATAGCGCAATAATATTTTATATTTTAGTTTCATTTAAAACATTTTTGCTCAAACTATAGCTTTAGGATTTATTTACTTGACATTATTTCAACGTTGTTCTTATTACAGATTATCAGTTATCTCCCAGGGTGTTCTGGACTAGTCTAAGCACTATAGTATGATAAGTTCTCAAAATATATTCGGTAGGTTAAGGAGCAGTTTCATTTCATTTCATTTCATAGCTGGAGAGCCAAAATAGAGGAAGATTGCTACAATTTGTGCAAGAGGCAGCTGGAACCTCTTATGACTAAGCAGTTTTCATTATGCAGCATTTGATATGTTCAAGGCACATGTCCCTTTGTTTTTAATTGCTACTGTGAATGTACAGCATCTTCAGCAAATTGTTGGGAAAGATCTCACATTTGACAATTGTTAAAAATGGCTGACCATTTTCAAAGAATTTTTTTAGGTTACTCGTTTCATATTTCATGGACTGTCATGCACACCAAATGAGAATTTGTCCCAATTAGCTTTTAAAACACTAAATAAGTAGAATATCCTTCTATCAGATAAGGACTTGACTTTAGTCATTGCATATTTTCCGGGTTCCTAGGGAATGTAGCAGTTACAACATTCAGCACTACTTTCTTGCTTTATCTACATCAGTCCTATGCAATGAAATAAATGCAAAAATATTATTCCACTTTTAAAAACCTTTTCACCATTTTATTAACATTCAATTAAACATATTTCTCAAACTTTGATTTTTGAGATATGTTTTTACACTCTTATGTGGTTTCCAACTTTAGATCTACCTTCTTTAACAATATTTTATAAAGATACCTGCCTATTACAATTAGTGTTGTCAAGTGAACAGGTTAATAACAGTAATATGTTATCTACTAAGTGAATATCATTTAAACATTTTGCCATTCTGTTTCTCACCTACTTCAGGTAGGTAAAATAATTTTAAAACAAATGGCATATATCAAGGTACTTTGTTCCATCCCAATAATTTTTTGCTTTTGTGTTTATGAAAAATTTTAAATGGTCAATTGAAATCAAATTCCATATTTTTATTTCACTGGTGACCAGAAAGATAAAAGCATTGCTTTTCTTTCTTTTCCTTTCTAAGAGTTTTTGGAATATGCAGGACAAAACTTAGAAATTCAAAGAGAGGAAAAGTTGAATGACCCAACTGAATGACTTGAGTGATTAGCACGGACTAAGATAACATTGCTTATTTCTTATCTCAACATGCAGTTCACTCAGGACAGAGAACAGCCTTGAAACAAAAAAGGTGATTTCAAAAAAACCATGAAAATAATCCCCAAGCTGAATTACATGGTCATTTTAAGAAAATAAATCTGTCAAAAATTTTCATTTCAATTTATAGCCTTAGCAGTTTGTTGTGAACGGTGTCTTTTTGTAAAACTAGCAATTTCTGTATCAGAAAAAAAAGTAATACACAAATATAGGTTACAGAAACTTAAATATATCTAGATTATCTTACACAAATATTTTTAAACAATGACTTGTTGGAGGTAATGTAAAAAATCCAATTTCTACTCAAATCTATCTGCAAGAATTGAGCTGCATGCGGTGCCAGTAACATAAAGTGGTTAATTTCCAAACTGACATTATTTAAGGCAGTCAAATACCCATCAAAACACTTCTATCTCTTCCAGTAAAACACACATTGTAACTTCTATGTGTATTCATTAACTTGAATATTTGTATTACTCACTAAACTGAACTGGTTTTTTTTCACTTGGTCTGCACTGTGTGCAACAGAAATATAATGTAATATTAAAAATAGATGATTATCCATTTATAAATGGAGAAAATCAGGAAAAGTTTTATTTCCTAACTCCTTGGAATGGCAGGTAGTCATGTTAAGAAGAATGAGACAGCTTTGGCTTGCTCAAAAGAGCTGATATACAAATCACATCAGCAAAGTGAAATGAAGGTCCAGCTGCCCAGTGTTTAGCAGAAGCAGAGAATGAAACCAATAATTTTGCTACAATAACACCAAAAAAAAAAAAAAAGGAGAAATATCAAAAATATTTTAAAAATTAATTTATAGGAGTAAATTTTGTAATAATGACAAATTGGACTTAGTCAGTATTTCAGAAAAAGTAGACAAGAAGTAGAATATGCCTGAAAGAAGTCAAGAAAATTGAAAAGTTGATGCAGTTTTATTAAGTTTAGAAGATATAACTTTTTCTATCAGAATGCATGAGTGTTTTTATTGCTTCTTTTTTTCTCCCTAACAGTTTATGCTTGTACTAGCTGTCAGAGCTTTTAAGCATTTTAGAATACACAATGCAGCACACTCTGAGCTAGAATTTATCTTTTTATTAAAGTTTCATTTCTAAAAAAGTAAAAAAGGAAGATGTAGGAAGAAAGGGAGGTCCATTATTTAACAGATACTTTATGTACAGTTTTTTTGGTAAAACTCCAACATGATAGAAAATAATATACAATATGGAAATTATATCACATGTTTAATACAGCTTTCTGAAATAACTAGATATTTGTTTTACTTTATTCTACTCAGCTGAAGTAGAGTATGTTCCATGAGTAATGTAAATACAAAACATTGCAGGAGATATTGCAATTGAAACGTTTGCTGTAAATTCTAATATGATTATGATAACAAGCACAATTATATGTAATACATATTGAAATTTTAATGTGAAAATGAAAAAGAAACTTACAAATATGACCAGACTTTTGTATCTGATATTTTACTTTTCCCTGTTGACAGTTCTGCTGCAGTTATAACAGTGGTCTTTCAGCTCTTGATTACATGATTACTCCCCATTGCTATATGTTTCAAACTGTGGAGCTATCCTTAAGGTGAAAATACCAGTTTGTTCTATATTTTGAGTTTCAGCTCCGCTGGATCATGCTTCTTTTTTGAGTCAGCAGAATAATTCTTGGATTTGGAAGAAAGACTACAGTAATATTTCAAGTTTCAATAAACAGCAGTTTGGAGTGGGCTTCTTTCATTACCCAAGAAGCTGGTTGGCATTTTACTCATCACTCAGGAGCTCTAGATTCAAAATTTATTTATTCCCTCATTTATTCCCACAACAGAATATTGCCCTGCTGTTTTTAAGAGTTTTTAACTCTCTATATCCTATACTATTTCTCAGAATAACCTCCACCTTATTTTATTTGAAATGTCTCGTCTTACTATCAATTTATTACTTCTTGTAGTTTGTGTGAACTTACAAAAAAAAAACCAAACCAAGTGATGACACTGTTAGTTATTAGCAAAGGAAATGACATGATTTCAACTACTCTAACTGTTGCTAACAGTTGGTGACCACTAGCAAATGCTGACTTTCCAATCACAGCAGGCATGGTACTTAGGAAGCATGAAAAACAACAGTTCTCTTTCATTTTGGTTATACATCATTAAAAAATTATGAACAATTTATCCTCCATCCAAAATTAGTTTCTTCCATGGAGGTCAAACTACGATCTCTGGAGACAGAAATCCTGGGACTCTTTTTAATGTCATACTTAATCGCTAAATCCATGGCTAGGAAAACATTACTGGTTTTTTTTTCAAAGGGTCATCTTAAATATTTAACAGCAGTACTCTATGAACAATGTCATGTGGGTCTTTTTGGTTTATATGTTCAGATTTTTTGTGCTCAAGACAAAGAAATCGTTATTAGAACCCACAAGAGGACCCTATGTAAACAGTAAAGGAAGGCCTTTAATGAGCTCTAAACACAAATTTTATTGTAAGATATGGTATAGGGTCTCTGCAGACATAATAAATAAGATGGATATATATAAAGAAAATATTTTGTCCTTCAGGAGGAATTTCCTTTAAGACAGTGATAAAAGTATACTTTTACTTCTTTTACTTTTTCCTTATCTGATTAATTATGAATGGGTGAATGACCGAGAAATAACAATTGCAACTATCTTGTAAAAATTACTAATGAAGGTACTTATAAGCTACCACAATCCTTTGCATATACTTTTTTTCTCTAAAGAACTGTTTGCCACTGACTGAGGAATATGAGGTTTGCAGTTTTTGCTGAATGTTGGTATCCGTTTTCCTATTTAGTAACAAATTTTGGATCTTGCAGAAAGGAAAATATACTAATATGTATGAATCCTCAAGCACACAGAATATGATTTCTAACTATCAGCACTATTTAAAATAGACCTTTTACTTTCAGAAAAATAGAATCAAAGCCACAGAGAAGAAAGCAAGCCATGGTCACCACTGATGTTTTCTTCATAGTGTCCTTCAAGACCTGAATGTTCCTAGAGGGAAGGGTCATTTATTAATGTAGCACTTCACTTTGGTTCTGAATGGGAGAACATAAAGACAAATGAATGAATTAATGTATTAGAAGTAGTATCTATCCTAGCAGAGCACCTGTGTGCTTTATTATGCATGTGTATTGGCATGGAATGGATGGTTCTATACTGATGTATTCCAAATAATAGTAGGTTCAAGATTCACCCAAAAATATTAAACAAAACCTACAGCAAGTGTCTGCTGTAATTGTCACCACAGCAAGTGTTTAGGAAAATAAATGTGGGAAAATACAGGTAAGTACTCCTAACATTCATGGGAAGATTACATTAAAAGGGTGAGTTTCTAAATAAGTCAGAGCTATCCCAGAAGGGGTGAAATAGTTTAGCATTTTGAAGCTTCAAATGAATTCAGGTTTTTAAGGATTTTTTGAACTATCAGTGAACCGACTCAAAACATCATATTTTGTCTTTTTTTAGTCAATCCATTTTTTTTAAACCTCCTCCAATACAGAACTTGTCTGTGTTCCTTTTTATGTAGCAAAAATGTTGTTAGAGTAGCTTAATCAATTTTATGCCAAAACTTATCTAGGCTTTACTAATGCCTTCAGCTGGAGTACTGAATGTTATTTGTTCTCTCAGAGCCTTGGTATAAAGGGTTGGAATGAAAGCATACAATTTTATACTTACAGCTCAGTCTTTTAATCAGCTGTATTTCAGAACTGTACAAGAAAAATAAAATTTTCTGCTGTTTTAAAACGTCACAAATGCATATGAAGATAATTACTTGCACAGCTAATAGACTGTTTTAGTATCTTCTCTGCAGAGTGCTTTCTTGTCATAGCATAGTTCTGTCAAAGTTTAATGCTCGAATCAAGTATATAATTTAAATCTAATGCAAAGAACGGCTAATATTTCGAACATTGTGATATGTGCACTGAGACAAAAATGTGTAGCTCTTTTAATAAACCATCTAGACTGACTTGGCTTTCTGCAATTATTTGACAATTTAAGTGAAAACTCTTAAATTTATGTTTTGATTTTTTGTTTTAGATGTTTGGGTTTCTTTCTTTTTTTCTTTTTTTTTTTTTTTCTGATTAAGCAAGGTGAACCAATTCAACAATACTCATCTTGGCTAAGGAAAATGTATGATTACCCAAAAAATAATGAATGTTAAGAGAAGGTTTTGAAGTATGGTTTTCTCTTCTCTTTGCTTTTTAAGATAGCCATTTTATTAGGTGTGAATTTTAGCCTCCAGCATGATAACCTCTGATTACCATATTGATTTTCTGTAGAAGTATAGTCTGATCACAGAAAGCAATCAGTTGCATGATTCTGATTATGAATATCCAGCTCCAAATATTACTCTTTTATACGAATTCCCTGCCTTTACAGACAAGCTGTAATCTGCCTTGTCTTTACCCCTTAAAGCTTGTATCTACAGAAAAAATTCTAGGCTAACAGGCATATGATATATAAAGAAAGCATTTAACAACTTAAGAACCTCTACTCACTAGAGTAATAATTTCTTTTCCCAAGCCCAAATATTAGTAATGGATAGAAATACTGTAATAGATGTTTTTCTTATACCAGACACAAAATAAGAATTTCAAAAGAACTGAAAATTCCCTCCCTGCTAGCTCTTATCTTTCCCCTTTTTACATTGCAACTGATAGTGCAGATATAAGGAAGAAATGCAACATGATGACCACGGTCTCCCTGAGTGGCATCCCTGAGAGCTGTTAGTTTTCTCTTCCTCTAAGGTACAGTCTTTTGTATTGATTGATGTACAGACAAGCATGTCAAAACGTAGCTGATATGTGGGCTAGATTCATTATGTTTTCCACCTTTTGCTTGTTGCCACTTTGATCTGTACTAGAGGGACCATAGAAGCTACTTATAATTCTTATTGCCAAAGGGCATCTGTGCTGTTAATTTACTTGGCCTTGCAAGATAAATTCAACTTGCTACAATTAATAAAATAGCTGTTTTCTGGATGCAATTTGTAGAAATAAATATAAGTTACGTCACTGTGTGCTCATGGACATGTACAGCTAGTCATATCAATCTAATACACAAGACACTTCTCAGACAACTGACATAATCAGTATGTAAAGATTATCTTTTCACACAGATTCCTCTTAATATCTTTTGAAATCACTTACAGAGAGACTCAAGAGGAAAAGTAGATTTCACAGAGGTTTTTACCAATTGTATTTGTTCTCTGATCGAGAATAAAGCAAAATATACCAAAATGCACTACAATAATATTACTGGGCTTATATTCCATAGAAGCAGCATATGAAAATATTGAATGTATTTTCTTTTTTAAGAATATGTAGCTGGCCATATGTTCCTCGTCACATAGAAGGAAACAAATGGAATGGAAAAGATAACAACTTATTGCTGTGAACTCGCAAGACTCCAGCTTTTAAGAAAAGAAAAAAATAACATCATAGTGTCTATACTGTACATGGTGGCAAAAATCCAGCACTAGATTTTGGGGGGTGGTTTTCTTTAACAAATTAGGTAGATGTTTCTTGTAAATTTTGGCTTAAGTGCTTCATGGGCTATAAAAAGTCTGAAAAAACACCACTTCAGTATTTCAAGTATTACCTCAATTTAAATATTTCTTATTTAAATTTAATATTTTATAGTGTACTGTGATAAGTAGTTTTGAAGGGAAATAAGACATATTTCATTCAGAAAACATTGAAACAGAATATTAGAGAAATACCTAACCACTTACCATTTCACATCTGAAACAAATTTTGTATAAAGTTTCCAAGCTGTCAAAGGTACATTTTTCTTTTCACTGATCTATAATATCATCTGTTCAACAAGGGCTGCACACAAAGGAAGCTACAACACATTTTGAAAGAATCACTAGTGCCTCAAAAGGAAAATGCTACTAAAATATAGCACTAACTTTAGTACATCTTGATTTTACTATCACACACTTCAGAGATGTGGATCTTGCAATCTTCATACAGATAACAAAAAGTTTCCACATCAACTGGTATTTAGAACTGAAATTTTCCAGTTAAGCAACAACATGAACCAGAGGACTTCTCTTGACAGTGTCAAAACGCAGAATCACAGAATCATTTAATTTGGAAAGAAATTTTATGATTCTCAAGTCCAGCCATTAAACTAACACTGTCAAGCCCACCACTAAACCATTTTTCTAAGTTACACACCTACATGTCTTTTAAAATCCTAGAGGGATGATGGTGACTCCACCATTTCCCTAAACAGCCCATTCCAATGCTTGACAACCCTTTCAGTGAAGACATTTTTATCCTAATATCCGATCTAAACCTACCCTGGAGAACTTGAGACCTTTTTCTCTCATCCTATCACTTTTACTTGGCAAAAGGGAGCAACCCCCACCTCACTACCACCTCCTTTCTGGCAGTTGTAGAGAGAAATGAGGTCTCCCCTGAACCTCCTTTTTACCAGGGTAAACAAATCCAGCTCCCTCAGCCGCTCCTCATAACACTTGTGCTCCAGACCCTTCACCAGCTTTGTCGCCATTCTCTGCCCACTTTCCAGAACCTCAATGTCTTTCTTGTAATATGGAGCCCAAAACTAAACACAAGATTTGAGGTGCAGTCTCACAATTCTGAGGACAATCACTGCCCTGTTCCTTCTGGCCAAACTATTTCTGATACAAGCCAGGAAGCCATCGGCCTCCTTGGACACAGGCTGACTCAGGTTCAGCTGACTATCAGCCAACACCTGCAAGTCCTTTTCCACCAGGCAGCTTTCCAGCCACTCTTCTCCAAGCCTGTAGTGTTCCATAGGGTTCTTGTGACCCAAGTACAGGACCTGTCACTTGAGCCTCCTACAAATGACCTTGGCCCATTGATCTGGCCTGTCTGGATTGCTCTATAGAGCCTTTCTATCCTTTGGCAGATCAACACTTACATAATTTTTTGATCATTATGCCTAAGATTGCCCCCGAACACAAATCATATCACCCGCAATCTTTCTCTGTTAGAAAAGAGCAAGTGTAATGGGAGCCATTTCCCTGGTGGGTTCTCTCACCAACTGTTTCAGGATCTTTCACACACTCCTAGAATATCATTTACTGTTTCCTTTCCACTGTAATCTATTTCTAGCAGATTTTTAGTAAGTTGAAGTTCCCCAATTCAATGAAGAATTACCCTGTATATGTGTTAATAATAAAAAACCCTCCTATGTTCCAAAGCAACGATGTCTCTGTCTCCCTTATATGATCAGCTGAGTTCCAGCAGCATAGAATTTTAGGATACCAGTGTATCAAAGTACACACAATCAACCAACCAACCAACCAACCGACCAACCAGCCAAGACCAATCCACAACCCTAAGTGGTTGACAAATTTTCAGAGATTAAAAAATAAAGATGAAGCCTTTTTATTCACTTCCTGAGCCAGAGACAGCCGGAGGGAGAAAGGAGAGTCCTCAACAGAAAACATCCCCCTGACTAAGAAAGCTTTCTACAGAGGAACAGAAGGATTCCCAAAAGGGAACAGAAGTGTGCCTGGGATAAATTTGGGTTCTGGTTGGGGGATTAAGGAGGGCTGTTCCACAATAATAGATAACCAGAGTAAATACTTTTGTGCTTGACTGGTACAATCCTGATAATTAAACATTCTTGTTTCCTGCGGAAGAGAAATTCAGACTTATCCAAGGAAATTAGTCGACAAATACTTAAGGATAACATTTTGCATGTTTAAATCACCAATTGTAAAATCCTGTTCCTTCAAAACAAGAACTTGCTGCAACTGAAAAGTCCATCTCACACCAGAACTGGAATTTGTAAATGCATAGGAGGGTCTAGTGAAGAGAGGAATTCCATATTTTTCTTAGAGAAAATTTGCAAGTTCAACTCTTTTAGCTCATCAGGCATTTATACACATCCTTCTAAAAACATAACTGACGTTTTTGGCCAAGAAGGATTTTTTAAATTCTTTATATGACTTTGACACTTAATTCATTAGCGTTATTTAAATGCAAATTTTATATGTGCAGGATGATTATTGAAGCTTGGTCTTCTTCCAAGTTATTCCACTGGGCCATAATATATGCTTTAAGACCACTCTGTTTAGACGGTTTTAGGATATATGTAATCACACTGAATAATTCCAATTCTCTTTGTTTCCTTTGAGGTTTCTCAAATACTTTGATGAATTCTACTTCTCTGTCTTTTCCTTCAAAGTCACAATGAATTCCCATTAGAGGCACTGTAAAAATATATCCTCAGTGTTATGATTTATTCCTAGGCAGATTGACTAAAACTTAGTTTTCTTCTTCTCCTATCTCACTATTATACAATGGGGATTTCAAAATGCTAAGTCTCATTGGCTTAGATTCAAAGGGAATTTAGGAGCTAACAAGTCAAAATACCCAGTTTTTAAGCACTGGTCCCAAGGATGGAATCATAAAGAACCCTATATGATTCATTAGAGAAATTAGACATCTTAAAATGTGCTCCACAAAAGATGTGTGCTGAATAGGGAACTATACCCACATTTAGCTCCTTCTTCTCCATTTTGAGAAGATACAGTGTATGACTCTCACTTGTCCTGTCCCATCAGAACTGATCTAGCTCACTTGCTCTGGATGCCAGGATGAACATATCAGATATGTATTGAAAATGTTTTCATTCTACATACAGTAACAGATACCACTCACCCAGAAAGAGCAGGCTGCTAGATTTTAATCTTGTGATAAGTGTCTTTAAGACAGGTGTGAGAAAGCCTGAAAATTGTATTTTTAAAGGTTTACCTCAGCATTTCATTCACTGACTTTCATTTGGCTCACAGATGCTTTGCTTATGTTTATATTGGTGTACAGAATGGACCAGGACTAACACGTGCATGACTAAATTGTCATTCTTTCCTCATACAGACCTCATCCACACTGTTTGGCAGGAACACCAGGAGTACCCTTAGCTGTCTTCCAAAACTTTGCTCTTCTCCAGACTACTTGGCACAGTCTGAGAAGGCATTAGCTATCCTGAACCTAAACTATCAGGGATTATTTTAATGGTTAAAATGTAATCATGTACCCAACTTCATGACCTGAACACTAAGTTTACTAATATGACCTTTATGATCTAGGATGAAAATGCAAGACCTCCTGATTCTCAGGGGAAGGCATTACTATTACCCAACTAGGAAGAAGTGTTGCCTCTTATTTTCACCACAGCCTGGCAAGTTTACTCCCCTAGAATCAGAGGCAGGTGGTGGAAAAGAGGCACACCACTCACTTTTACCTAGGAAATAGAGGTGAAGCTGAGTTCCTCTAGAGAAGACCCCAAAAAGACCCTAATCAACCAACTAGCCAAAACAACCCAGCTTTCTCACACTTTAGATGAATGATGGAATGCAAAAGAGAAATTTCAAAGCAGGTTTGAGTAAAAGTCTTGATGAGAAATAGTCTGAGAAATACTGATTTTATGAATCTTAATGAAGCATGGGCAAGAGAATTAAATGAAGTTATCCAATTACAACAGAAGAATTTTTGGCCATATGCAAAGGAGGAAAGTCAGTGCAGCAGATGAGGCTTTCAGCCTCATAGTTCTGTGTGAACTCTCTTTTCCAGTGATCACAATTTTTTCCATAGCTACAGGTTAGGATAAGCAAGGTCCGCCTTCCCTATTTCAGACTAATCTGCATTTTAAGCAGATCTGATGAACCCTTCTGATGTATGAACACATCGAAGTAGGAGACGGATAAATGTGCATACTACTTGTGCTCTAATGTCGTGAGAGTTCTGGGGTGTCCAGGAAGAGTGAGTCACATATAAATAATGAATATATAAATAATGAATATATAAATAATGAGTCACAAGCTGGACTGTCTCAGGTCGTCTTATAACCTGAATAACTCTGGTCTGTAAGGCAGATACACTTTTCAGGTGCAGACAGGGTAAAGAAAACGTTAGACACTGTGGAAAAAGTTGTATAGAGAGTGCTCTAAACAGCTGCACAGTGCATGTTCCATTTCAGGAAGATACACACAGAACATATGGGAAAAAAAAAGTAGGAAACATAACACAAAGATTGCTGGTCAAAATGTGAAATACTCTGTGTGTTGCAAAACCCCTGGCTTAACATTTACCAAAAAGCCCGCTGTGATTAGAGTATAATGCTAAGGGGAAACATGCATGTTTATGACCTTAGTGAGAACCAGCTCTATTAACTTGAGTACAGATGGCCCAACATTTCTGAGGGAAATATTTTTGTTCAAAAACATTTCACTGAATCTGAAGGCTTTGATTGACTCATCTCAGGTTTGACTACATTTTGCCAAATCAAAGGCAAATCCTCTAGTGCTGCCAGGCTGCTTCAGAGCAATCAATTTACTGCTGCCAGGTTTGGCAGGTCTGGGACCGATCAACCAGAATACTTCCAGAACAGGAATACTGAAAATTTTGGTTGTCAAAAGCTGGGACAGATTCACATAGCTGATTTGTTCTGGGTCACTCTACATGACGAATCTGCCTGGAAGCAGTTGGCTGGTGTTCCCAGTTCTGGAATGAATTGTCTGGTAACTGAACAATGACCAAGATCCTGTAGGTTGCTTGATAGTGTACACAGTGGGCCTGACAGCCTTACTAAAACCTCCAGTCTGAGAGTCTGAGAGGCACCGTGCTAAAAAGCTCTGAAGGGCTCAGGCAACCTCTTAGACCTTGCAAGCTCTATGTAAAACAGCCAGGACCTAAAACCCCTTATGGGCTTCTCCATTCTGCCTTTGAAGCTTATCTGCATGGTAAAGCATCCTGAAGACTTCCAGAGCTGCTTAACAGTTACTTGTCAATTCCTCTAGTCAATATTATCCAGTGCCTTAGGATCAAATGCAGCTCTTTTGGAAAGTCTTCTTTTAAGGTTAGCTATGTGTGTGTTTACATATGTTTACATATACATATACACACACACATATATATGTGATTATATATAGAAACACAGAGACATATATATAAATACGTTTGTGTATGTATGCACATGTAAATGCCTACACATAAAAAGATACATGTGGATGTGAGTATGTGTTTGAATTTAATTCCAGGAAACAAGTCAGTCCAAGGGAGCCAGTGACAAGAAACCATTAAAAAGGGTAATCTCCACAAATGTCACACTTGTGGGAGCACCTAATGAATGCGGTAAACCCCACCAAATAGTCTGTTCTATATAGCAATAGAGACACTGCAATACAAAGGTTTCCTTTATTTGTAAGAAAAGTAAAGATACAAAACTAAAGAAAGCAATTTAGAATAAGAACCATGTTTTCATTGTTCTTCTCAGCTACATAAGTTTGAGAGGCCCATTCTCTATTTTTTAAATACTTTTAATTGCTTCCCCCCCGCCCCCCCGATTATTTTATTTTTGCAGTCAGATTTCAAATCAAATTTTAAAGGAATAATTCTCTGGCTTTTTGGTCACTTATCTCTGTTCACTGTCTTGCCATTTTTGAATTTAGCTTAATCAGCATGAATACAGCTGTGAACTCTAAAACAATTAAGGGAAACCATCCAAAATTTTATTTCCATGTCTTTGAATCTTAAACCATAATGTGACATTATTTTACTGTTCTTAGCTTCAATGTTAGTACACAATGTCACCCAATATCAACCAGAAAAAAGTATTATAGTTTGAAAAGCATATTTCTAAACATTTGCTTCCACACTTGACATGATATTTATCTGACCCATTCAAACAGTTGCAGCGCAAAATGATGAAATCAGTATTGCTAGGATTCTAAGTGCATTCTCTAAACTTTATCTCTTTTATTACTTTCTTTTTTCCAAAGATTTTTATTCTAAAAAGTTAGAAGTGTGGAACACTAGTTCTAAAAATTGAGTGGTTCTATTTTGAGCATTAAACATTAGTATCCGAAAAAAGACAAAATAAAAATTTTAAATAAAGCAAAACCAAAACCAAACAGAAAAAAACACCCTTGCTGGCTGCTTTTGTTCAGTTAATTGATCTCTTTTAATGAGTCTTGAACCAGGAAATCTGAAACCACTTGTTTAAATCTGCATTTCTGAGGTACTTTCAGGCTTTTTACATCAAGACTTCTTTTTCATTTATGGAAAAATACAAATCTAGTTATTAACATAGTCGTGCTGATGGAAAATACAAGAGCAAACAAGATTAATGAATTAATGAATATCAGATGACTCAGCAGGTTGGTGCAAAGCCAAAGAAACTGAAAACTCTCTCTTTGATCTAGGTATGAGACCATTCTTTGGGAAATAACAAAGGTACAACATCTTTTGGATCTCACGGATTGGTCTCAAGAAAATGTGTAATGTTGATACAAAGGGCAAAGTACTGAAAGGAAAACAACACTGAAAAATAAAGTAGATATGGTATCCTTCTGGGCTTGAGGGCTAGGAGAGAAAGGATATCAAAGTTTACCAAGAAATTATAAAAATTCTTTGGTTGAATATATGTGAGATGGTGGGATAACTTTTTTTGGACATAAAAAAGCTAAGGACAATAAAATCTTAACTGTTGTGGAATTTCTTGCTTTAGATAGAGAGGACATAATAAAGAAGATGTATGAGTTTGATAAATGAACATGTAAAAAATGCAAAAAGTCATTTAGCAGCCCTAAACTGGTACTACCTGTGTGAAAAGAATTCCACATTACTGAAAGTGCTTCAGACATAAGGGTGAAAATAATCTGTAGACTAATACATGTGTTCATACATTCCATTACTGTCCTATCTGTATGTCACAGTGTCATGTCCACCGAAATGGGATCATGAAAATACACAAGTGGCTTAGCTGATCTCATCTGCACTTGTGAAAGAAAAGCTCATACAGGCCTGACCTGTGGTAGCAGATTGAAAAATTTAAAAGAGATTGAGCCTACATATCAACAGCTACCTATAACTTTAGTTTCATATCTGAAGTTGGAGACAATATATCTAAATTTAAAAAGCATCAGAAAGTTAATAGTTTGTACACTAAGCTTTCCTTTCATTACTTCTTGCCTCAGAGGTGAAAATAATAGTTGGTTTGGATCTCATGTCAGTTCAGGAGACAGGTGCCAGCCAAACAACAAAGAGGATTTCCCTATCTTCATTTTAGGAAAACTGAAGGGAGATCACATGCTGTGCAGGAGAGCATGAAGATTGTTTGATAAGATTCCATTAAAGTGAGCTGACAGCAAGGTTGAAGTGAACTGGGAAAATTTCAGCTGGGTAATATCTGGGAAAGAAACAATCAGTTTGACATTTCACATTATCAAAATGAAAGTCAAGTGTTCCTTCTTAAAGGCATTATAGCCAATACTGGGATCATTCTAACTCGTTCCGGACTGAAGAAATAATTTTCTTCCTATGGTGAACATGACAGATGAAGAGTTCTAACATCACACTAAATATTGTAAGAAGTATTGCTGTAAGTGTGCTGTATCCTGCCTTGTCGTATGATGATATTCAAAGACTGATCCAAGTGTTAAGCTAACTCCATTTTTTTTTTTAATTTTAAATATTCTATCACAGCCTTATTAGCATCTCATTACTAAGCAGTTAACTAAGGAAAAGGACAAAGAAAGAAAATTAGATGCAACATTATAGGGCATATTTTCACCTTGATGAGCAAGTGAAATTCATTAGGGGTTACTGAAAGTCATACACGTGCTTCAGAGGAATAATGCCCTCAAGGTATTTTGTAATTATTAAAATGCTAAAGCAACAATATTGATTTTCTATATAAAAGAGAAATTTGTCAATAACAAGTAGGAATATATGCAAGGAAAATCTATACAAACAAGAGGAATATAATTATGGAGTTAAGGAATTTCTTTTTTTTAATTATGGAGAGAAAAAGAAATTGTAAGAATAAGATAATTTGAAAGATAAAATTGTTAAATGCTTACATAAATTATTACCAATTTCTTTCCCTCTATGCAGGGACTTCTGAATATTGTCTTTTATTCCTTTTTGGAGGGGAAAGAGGACATGGGTTTTGAGGCAAATAGCTGAGAACTGACTGAACACAAAACAAAATGCATATGTGGTCTAACCAGGTACAAACTGAACCCTTGGGGAAATTAAACAGTAATGCACTAAGGTTTCAGTCAGGAAAGGCACAGCCCCCACTAGCCATGTATGTGCTTCAGTGCTCTTGTGGAAGAGACAGAATATGCAGTGTATGGCAGGATCAGCCCCAACTCCTATGACTCATATACATATACATACACATATATGGAAAAGTTATTTCCTCTACATTTGTGCTTCATTGGCTCAGTTTTGGATTATGAAGTTGCTTCTAGTTTGCCAGTGACACACTGATTCAAACACTAAAAACACCATTAACACCAGAAAAGCACGGTCAGCAAAATGACTTCTTAATCAAAATACAAAGAAACTTTGTTTCCCATTCACTATCTCTAGCCTAGCCTTGTAGAGGAACTAAAATCACCCTCATTGGCCTAAATTCATGAAAAGGGTAAGTTCCCAAAGAGCATTCAGAAACATACATCTGGACTCTGGTGAACTGTATATTTATTTGCACATACTTTTGAAATCTGAACTGTTTGTACAGGGATTTTCTTAGCTCAAATTTACCAGGGCAAGAACTTCTAGCACTCACATTTATAGAGAAAGTATCATAACCCATTCTGACCATTTAGCAAACATTCTTGAAAGAACTGGTACTTGTGGGTCCATAACCACCAGGTACACTCTGTTGATTTACAACATCTTGTTAATATACATCTGTTTCCTTTCTGAACTATATATTTCTTTACCAGACACAGGATTGCCCTATAGTCCATTTAGGAGTCTTTTTCTGTTTGTTTTTCTACTACACCATGGCCAAAATACATTTGCAGCAAACGCTGTCTTTTTCATCAAATTCAAATTGAACACATAAGTCTTCAAGTCTGCAACAGCAAGAGCTCCTCAGCAGCAGCAGTGTGTGATTTAAAGATCAAATTATGTTCTATTCTTCCTGTGAAAATGTTAATGGTCATCACATAGAAGCGTGTAATGCCATCAAAAGGAAAGGCTGTTGAGAAAAGTTTTGGGGTATTAAAAGTGACAAGCTGGCAGCACTGGATTCCCTCTATAATCAAAAAGGAGGAGAATCTCTAGCTGTGTTTGAAGTAGTAACAATTTGATGCCCAGTCACATATTTGGATGTTACTTTTGCACAGAGCTGTGCAGTTAGTGCAGCTGTCCTTCCACAGAGCAATCTCTAGGAACATTAAAGTATCAGTGTGTAAGAACATGAGCCAAAAACTAAGCTAAAATTTTTTATTAATAATATTTTAATTGTACAAAAGCACCTACAATAACTATACCAATTAAAGTGAACTGAGAAAAATACAAAAGTCAAATGCAATCATCATCATAAATATTTTTTATAATCATCATCGTATAATATTTTATAACTTCTATGTTCTATGTTTTTAGACAATTCAAATAAAACCAGTGCAAAGTGAGCATTAGGATAGAAATAAGCCTCTGGAAACACATAGAAAATGTGTAGGTCAAACAGAGAAAAGCCACTGAGTCAGCAAACCATCACACTTGAACAACGATGTTGCCATCTCAGGCACTGTCTCAATAGCCCCAAAAACAAAATCCCTCCCACAGTTTGCAATTCCACATTTACCTCATTATTCAAACAAGTAAATATCATGTCACTTGATGGTGGAACCCTTCTGTACCTTCAAGAATTATCATTTAAAGACTGCAGTGTTGTAAAGCATTATAGATTAGTGCTGCGTGCTGCTGGAATAGGGTTCTTTGTTCTATCTCCTTGGTTAAAAGTTGAACCAATCAGACATAAGTAAAATTAAGTCACACTCTAAATCAAGTTTCATAAATGGGAAATACATGCTTGTTCAGTCACTTTGATTTAGTAATCATTTTGATACCAACATGAATCAACAAAGAAACTCTTGGGATAGGCAAATAATTTTCTTCACTAACGTGACTAAAGAAGCCACTAATGCTGTCCACAGGAATAATGCAATTGACTGTGTGTAAAATAACGACAGTGACAGTAGTGAAGTCGAGAAATAACTGTCTTGATATAGGCTAATTTGGGTGCCAGCTGCAGATTAGCAGTGTCATGCTTGCTTTTTGATGTGAGAATCTGTGTGAAGCCAAACCTGTATGGTTACCAGTGCACTGCACATGGGTAGTCTCTAGCTTTCTCTGATGTTTCTACAGCCACTTTGCATTGCAATCACATTGCACAGAGGGCAGGATGAGTGCAAAGAAGGCTTATGAGGAGCCAGTGCTTAAATATGGTTTCCCTCAGGGTTCTGTAAGATGTGTGGAGGATGTCTGAATCCAGGATGGGTAATGTCATTAAATAATTTATTTACACCCATCAATAACTACTTCAGTGTGCCCATTCATATAGAACATGTGAAAAAAAGCTCTGCAAGCAGCCTGCTCCCGAGAAAACACATGGCCTTAGGCTCCTGCCTGTCCTCTTCCTACTTCAATGAGGTTGAAATCTACTCTTCACATAAAGATCATTCACGGATACTTTTTCTAGTTCTTTCCCTGGATGAATGGACTAGGATCAAATGCAAACATTATCTGTCTTTGATGGATTTCTTGTTTTATACAAAGTTTGTATTCATTATTAATGGTAATGCAGAGAATATTTATAAATTCTCTACATCTATAAGCATGTGTAAAAAAGAAAGCTGAAATCAGGAAGAAGGATTTTTTATTATTATTTTATTGGGAAATCTATAGGAGAGGACCATTATATGTAAATCATGTAGTTACTATTTTTATGCCAAGCATAAGGTGATAAATGTCAAGTCCTTAGTTTGAAAAGTTTAGAGTCAGCTCAATTCTAGTTCTTGGCCAGAGTATCTTTTCTTTTTCTATTTTTATTCTATGGGATATCGACAATTTGTGTCATGCACACAATGAGCAAAGGAGAACATAAAAAGAGCTGTCATTTGAAAAACATCTTGTTTTGAGAAGAGGGAATTCAATAATCTTTTTTTGGAAATGGAAAGGTGAACAGAATTTAAAGCCTTCAAAAAAGCCCAGTCTTAAATTATAATGGTTAGCTCTAGGGAGTAAATTAGAATACTACTTCTGTTATGCCAGTTGGCATGCAAGCTTCCACTTAGCAGTAAAGAATGTTGCTAATGTGCCTCAAGTGTTTCTAAATTCAAATTAAATACTTCCTCATTCTGTGTGTATGCTGGGACCATCCTTTCATGGCTTGAATAGACCAAACCATGTTACCCTGGCTGCTGTGCCCAGCTTGACGTAAGGACAAGAATAACTAGACTAATTTTAGAGGTTGTTTTTGACTCAGGGTTTTTGAGCTTGGTAGTATTACTTTAAGAAAGAACTGGAAACACGTATGTATTAGCAGCAACAAGAACTGCATTTTCAAGACAAGTCAACAACTCTTCATGTCTAGGAAGTCCCACACTAACCAGTGTGGGATACATTAGAAATAGAAGTTAAGCCATCAAATGTATGTCACCTATAATATCAATTTCTTTTCCTTTATCTGTTTAGTAATCACTTGAGATCCTTATTTTTCCATTACAAATTCCATTTTTTCCCTGTGTATTCATATCTCAGATTTCTTAAAACTGAAAATACTAATTTTATCTGTTTTGGGCTGGTTTAAAAGCTATGATTTCCAGAACATACTGAGAACTTCCCACTCAGTGCAACTCCATTTTAAGTACAGAAAAAGATAGACATCCAGAATGCCTACTTTTCTCTGAAAACCTGGAAATAAATATCATATATTTCCCTGAGTATTTTCTGGGCATTTGCTTTTGAAGTAGTTCATAGTCATGAACTAAAATTCAAATCATATGACTTAATTCAATAGCCAAATTTTGATCCTGTATCCAGCATCTAAACTGGACTGCTGCAGCTTGTCTGTGAGAAAGTGTTAGCTCAGAAAAGGCTAGAAACCCTGATTGTGCCATTTTGCAGTTGAGTCATGCAGAGAAAGTGCTTTCTTTAGTCTTCTGTTCTCCTCTCTGAGTGCATGTAAAGTGGTATGGCAGACTGGCAGTAAGAAAATAATTTCCCTTTCTGTTTGCATAGTATGTAACATTTTGGTTTACCATAAATTAGCGCAAAGCATCATCCTTAAAAGCGTCTCCGTTCACCTCTATCACTGCTGTCTAAAACTTTACATCAGAGGGAGACACTGTGAAAAACTGATCTTGCTTTATTTGCAGTATGGCTTGAAGGTCAATGAAGATATTTTGTCTCATTTGACTAATTGAAATTCCTTTGAACAGACCAAGTGCAAAAGTTTAACTCATAATTAAATGCTGAGATCACATTCCTGTGTAAAACATGGTGGGTGGAGAGAAATATGAACATGAACAAAACCAAAAACCAACCAGCTAAAAATACTTTAGAAGAGAAAGAATTTATTTTAGGACCATCAATGCTTAACATTACGCAAATATTATTTAGTTATTATTTACTTTTTATTTCCCTAATATAATTGTATGGCTTTAACAGGTCAGTGTGAAATTTTGCAAGCTGATTTTTTGATACAGAAATTTTTGGAAAGCAAAAGAGGTCCATGAGGGACATGAAAAACTGACGGTTATATTCCCAAAGGTATTTTTCATTGTTTGTTTGTTCAGTCTTTACTGAGCATGTATTTATTCAGAGGTGAAACAGTTCATGAGTAGTGCCAAGCACTGTAAGTAAGATCTCGTACCATCACCACTCTGCAGACAAGTTCCCAAAGGGCAAAGGAACACACAGGGAATCAGTGTAGTCTCATCAGAAAAATCTTCTGAAAATCTCTCAAAAGAAGAAATAGAACACAGTAAAGTAAATACATAGGAATCAACAAACGATGATAAGGAGAGAGATAAGGTAAAAGAGACAGACCAATAAACAGGGATAGAAATGTGATCTACATGTATCTCCATATATATTTATACTGTGCATATAATGTGTCAAGGGACAGAGAAAGCATATGACAGTGTGACTATTCAAGCACATCCATCTCATAGGACAAAATTAAATGCTTGAGTCCTCAATATCACACTAGAAAAAATTGGGAAACCAGTGAAGAAAGTGGCTCTTTGCAAGCCTCTACAAAAGAAATCATCTTCCTGTGCCATTTTCTACTTAATCTTGTTTCACAGAGTTTAATAATCTATTAATATCATCATTTGCTCACTCAAGCTCAAGGGGTGAAGGTATCTACTGTCTCTAAATGTCAGCATCATGTGTCTGCATTTTCTACTGACTTCTATGGCATTAACATTTTCTTTTTACTTTGCCAAACCCCTAGGAAATCACACTTTTAGCATATCATCATTATTGAAGATAAAAAGTCAAGTTCTGAGGAGAAATTGCAAGATTAAACTTGCATATGTAACCCTTATTTTCTACACTGTTATATATGGAATATGAATAACTAAATGTGTTTCATTATCTGCATGAATATAAGAAATTTTTTCCAGTGATTTGTCTCATTTTGTTCAGAAAACTGATAATTCTTAAATTTAAATATTTGATTATATTTTGCTTCTGATTTTTAGTGCCTCTTTTCTGATTTTTTCATACTATTGTACCTGCAATTATTAGGTTTATTTTAATTTATTTTTCATCCTTGAGAGCAGACCATTTCAAAGCCAAATCTTCCTCACTGCCATATAACCATTTCTTCTAGAATTATCATTTCACTGCATTCTAGTTAACTTTGGTATATACAGTGGTTTCTAAGCTGGAGTGAAGAAATATTCTTCAGCACTACAAGAAAAAAAGAACACTTCAAAGGTTAGAAGATAAATTTCAGTGTCATAGCTGCCTGAAAACACCCTGCAAGGAAACTAACTTTCCTCACTTATGCACCAGCAAACATAACATATAGCATAAGATGATACTCTAGGAAACTTCAGTGATTTTTATTTTTTGATATGCAAATCCATAGATTTTTGTGATTTATTGGACATAGCATCTACTAATATAATAAAAAAGAAGTTTCTCTACTAATCCTGTATTTCCTCATGCCCAGCTATCAGAAACACTCTCCATAAAAACCACAGTCATCTGTATAATGATGATTTTGTGTATTTTTTAATTTTATTCTTTTTTTCTGCAGTAATTAGTTAGCCATTTAAACATGAAATGAGTAGGAAAATAAACTCTTTTTTTCATTTTTACATTAAAAATAAATCACTCTCATAGCCATTTATTTTCCATGGGTTCTGTAGTCAAAAGAATTGAAGTTCATTTGAAAGATAAAGCTCTGCAAAATAACCTTCACTGAGGAGCTGTGTCTTTTACTGTCCTATAGGAAATCTCTTTTGATTTGACAGAATGATAAGCCTTTGAAAGCTGTGGACTGAAAATACACAGTAGACTTTTTGCTAAGCTCATAAAGTGCCCAACTAGGAAAGGATTCATTGCACATGAATAAGAGCTAAATTAGCTGTGTATTGAAAAGTCTCATTATATGCAAGGCTGGAAGTCCTTGGCAGAACTTGGGTCCTAGTGAACTGTTTCTGCACACTTTGTCACATACTCTGTAGAGTCACTATTCTGAGGTGTTAAAAGGTCTCTTCAACATTTTTTGGCTGATCTGAGCTTTACACAATATCTTACAGCAAATCTCAAAAATAGTTTTTTCTGGGGTTTTTTGAGGAGGAGACTAATTTACTTGATTTTCCTTTCCGGCATCTTTTCTTAAGAAGAACTTTGTTACACAGGAAGGAAGGATTTAGAAGCAGCTGTACCCAATTCTTTATCTCAGGATTCTGCTGTGACTTTTGAATATATGACAGTCATACACAAGTTTGTAGAAGAACAGATATGTTTTAATTCTATTTGTGTGGGAAAGGATACTTGCTATTCCTGTATAAAAGGCAAGATACAAGAGGTAAATGAAATAATTAAAAGGGCAGGTGACAGTGGACTCCAAAAAAATCTCAAAAAAATAGCACTCTGTGTGTAGTTTCATACATGTATGTTGCTTCTGTAACAGAATAATGAACACTGGAAATCTTTTAAATGTTGATGGAATTTTATAGGAAGATTCTAAAGGAAATACACACAGACATTCTGAAATGTCTCATGCATTATATGTTCTCTGTCATTGTTTCCATAAGAATTACAATGTATAATTATATACAGTATATATTGCACAATGTGTAATTATTGTCTTTAAAGTATAGAAGCACAAGAATAAATCTCAAACTGACATAATGAATACTACACAATTAATAAAATATGGTGGAATTATTATTACTGAGTCATAAAAATTAAAATAATCTCTTTACCCTGAGTGGCATGTAATCTGCTCATTGACAATTTCACTCTCTCCTCCAGATCCATATGCAACTGGTTTTTCATACCTCTGCTGCTAGTATTGAAAAACAATATTCTAAATTTTTCATATTCTTGAAATAGATTTTTCTAATTTCCAGACTAAATTGTTGGCAAGTGAAAAACATGTTTTCTATGTCAACTTTACTTTAAAAATTTAACGGTTTTTTTCGGCTCATATGTTTAATACCTAGATTAATTTTTTTTTTTAATTTTTTTATTCTCTTTTGGCTTTTATTGTACGTGGTTATATTGCATAAGGTTTTCTACAGTATAAGAGTTTCAAGTAAGCTTTGCAATAGTTAGTTCAGGTGCTGTTAGCAGCCTAGAAGTATCTGCACTGGGATGACAGTTGCCATTGTTTGTTCTGTTGCTAAAAATGAAATCTATATTTACTCTGATTTTTCTCTTTCGATGTCAGAGATGAGAAATCTGTGAGGAATATGTGAAAGTGGCATCTTGTCTCTCTCCTGTTTAGACTATGTTGTTTGCACTAGGCTAATAAGAAGATCTTTGAAGAAACTTCAGCTTTAAGTATTCCTTGGGATCTCTTTAAAGCATTAACTTAACATTTCAGAATATAAGGAGTATATTTTCCTTATACAAAGACGTCTGCATACTTGTGTATATGTCTATAAAACTGGGAAATTGTTTCCAAAAGTTTAGGAAAATACCTATTAGACAAGGTTTTCTCTCTTTGGCAATATGGACACTTAATTTGGAGAAACAAAACTGAGTGCCCTTCTCTCTTAATTTAAACTCATTGAGTAATTTTCAGATTAAAAAATTCAGTCATTGTTTCTCCAGGCTGATAAACTGATTTTGATGAGAGAAATTCTTACTTCATTTTCAATTACATATGAAGCATGAACATACTTTCAAATACATTATTTGACAAGATTTAATGAAAAAAAATGCAATTAAAATTATCACTTTCATCAGAATAGAAGAAGATAAAGACAATATTTATGATATATATTTATCAATGATAACAAAGTCCTGTTTTCCACAGGGTTTATTTTCACATATGTGCATCCCTTTGAACATATTCCCTGCATGTGAAGTTGCAGTAAGTATGGTACCTTAAAAAGGAGAGTAGTTTAGTTTCCAGTATTTGGCTGCCACAAACAAGTAAATATATCTATAACAGTCCCCAGAGTGAGATCCACACTGACCTGATGAAGTTAGTCAGGCTTAGCAAAATTTGTATGGGTAAGATTTTTTCTTTCCTCTGGACAGCAGACAATTTGCATGATTTTAAGCTGTAACTAATAGGATTAGTTTTCTATCACAATATCAGCTTCATTTGCTGTTTTTCATGGGGAACTGCAACTTACACAAAATTATGCTTTAAGTAATGCCATACCAGTTTTACTTGTGAACTAGGTGGCACTGGCTTGAGAGGAACTTTTAAATCTGCTAGAGCCATGTGCTTGGAACAAAAGTAATGTGACAGATCTACTGAAACTTATGAATGAATTATTGCTGGAACATACAATACTTGACTTTTGTACTTTAATATCAATCTTTTGGCTGCATAGCTGCTGCAGACAAAAAAAAGTGCATATCAGCTTTTATTCTAATTCATGTGTTGGCCTTAATTTACCCCCTTTCCCAGATGGCCAGTCATCTCTAAGTTCTGAAATGCTAACTGGCACCATTTTGCTTGCCATACTATTGCAAACCTGTTCTCCCTGAATTCTGTACCATATGAAGTGCTTTGTGACTATGTGCCAAAAAACAAAAAACATCCCTGAAAAACAAAAATCAAAAAATTAAAGAACATAGGTATTATTTGCTTGTCAAAAACAGAAAAAAGAACACAAAATATTAACTTATAGCTTTTCAGATATTATTCTCCCAGTGTTTGTTTTATTTAGATTTACTCAAATGCAATAATCTCTACTGTCATCATGAAACAAGGCTATCACTTGCATTCTTCTGAGTAGAATTCATCAATCATTTTATCAAAATTGAGGCTAAAAAAAACCTAACTTGTTCCAAAAAAATTCTAGGGCCATCTATCATGGCCTTGTGGTTTAACATAAACACTCTAAAATGCTTTAGAGAGAAAAAAAATCATAGAACAATTTAGAAAATGGCATGGTGAACACATTATGCCAAAGGGCTTTCTCCTGTTGGAGAAAATGTTTGCCTTCAGCAATATCACTATATTCTTCGCCTGGAAAACATCCTCATCCACAGTTTAACCAAGGAGCCTTTCCTACTCACAGAGAGGTAGCAAAATGGACAGAAATGGAAAGGACTTGTGTCATGACCCACTGAGAGGGGGAGGATGTTCATGGTAAGTTCTCATCAGTCTGAACAAAGACTCCAGATCATGTGTCAGGGAACTCCTCTGCTTTTATTCTATAGTTGCCTTAACTCGAACAAGCAGCCCACTATTTAGACTCAAAAGGGGTTGGCTAACAAGCCCTTAAACTTTACTGGGTTGAATATGATAGCAGCACTTTTCCCAGGCAAAGCAAGGGAGGAGACAAATGAAGACAGTATAGAGAGAAAGAGAAAAAAAGATCATCTGTCCTTCGATCCTATGTTGATCCTGCCATGTGGATAGTCAGGACCTGGGATAAACAGCAAGAATGAAAGAGAAAGAGAAATCCGAGAAGGAGAAGAAAGAGAAGAAAGAAGAAAAAGAGAGGTGGGGGGGGGCCAAACCACTTCATTTTATAGTTAATCTGGTGAATGCCTCTTACTCATACTAGACTTTTTGCACCATTTCATTCACACATGCACAGGGTTTCTGAGTGAGGCCTTCCCCAGGAAGTGAGTTAGAGGGATGGGAGAGGATGGAACATGGGGTACTGGTGGGGTTGGCAGTGTTGGGTTAACAGCTAGACTTGGTGATCTTAAAGATCTTCTCCAACCTAAATGATTCTATGACTCTATTATTTATACTCAAATTATTTCATTGTTTATCCCATTAGAAGAAAAGTTTTGTTGCCTGAACATTTTTCCTCACCCACTTCATCTTTCCCCACTCTTTGCCATTGGTTAACCAGATTAATTCTTTTCGATCTCATTCAATTCACCAGGGAGCTGCTTTCTCTTGTTTACTTTATGAAATCAGCATTCTCACTCAAAAAATATTCATTATTCCAAAGTGTTTCTCTGTCCATTTATACAGTAAGTCTTCCCTGTGTTCTGTTCAGTTTTTGGTTCTCTTTCCTAATCTTTTTTTTTTTTTTTTTGCATTTTCTCTTCTTTATCAACGTTTTTAATCTCTGATCTCCCTACCTCAATCAAAAGAATTATTCTCATTCTTAACGTATGCACGTATTGATGGCTCTCCTTTGTTTTTATCATAATTTCTTGGTTCCCACTCCATCAAATGGAATATTAGATAAAATTTCCTGTTGCAGCTTGTATGACACACAGCTGAACTGATAATATTTCTTTAAATTAAAGTACATTATTTTTTACTCTAATATTCTTTTTTTACTTTTAAATGTTTCTGACTTCTCAGAAGAAGAAGACAAATTTGCTGTCCTTGCAAGCGCCTTTCTGGGCAGGCTGATCCCAGCAAGGCTTCAGAGTAGAGATTTCTAGCAAGAAATTCTCACATCAGAATCTGCTATATTGCAACTTTTTTCCCTTATTCAAGCTGATTGGGACATTTTCTTTGCTTGTCATACTCCATTCTTTTCTGATAAGATTCCCAAAGGAAATTAAAGCAGAAACAATGGATAAAGTAAAACCAAGACCTCAAGTTATGAGAGTTGCCTACTAAACAATGCAACTGAATCCCTGTTTAAAAAGCATTGAATATAAGAATCTCAGTAATATGACTCATTACAGAGTATAAAGATGACATTTTCCACAAGCCTGAGTGTGCAGGAACTCCTATCATTTTATGTGTCTCAGTCTGACTGATTAAGACTCACAGTGAGTCTTAATCCCAGCTATTTATCATTTATATAGATATAAGAAGGAATTAAGTAACCCTAGATCAAGTTTTAGATTCCTAGTTTAGGAAGAGATATTTCTTCATTCTTTTTATCACTGGCATCAAGATTGAAGGAAACATTTTTTAAATAAATAATAATACTATTTCTGTTTAATATTGAAATAGTTTGAAGTACTCTAAAATTATAAAAGTATACTTCTATTTCAAATACCCCAAAGCAACAAATACTTACAGAGCTTAACCAAGAAAAAATATCTAGTTTGAAACCCACAAAAATACACTCTGCAACTAATATGAAGAAAAGTACAAATACAAAAAACCCCACAAAGCTATGCTTTTAATCAAGTCCATTGTCTTTTCAATCAGACATAGACTCTAGTGTACTGTACTGTTTCCTAGGAAAAAAAAAATGCAAACTCATTATTCTGTGAAATCCTGCGTATTCAGTTAACTTCACATTCTCTAATAGTTAATCTAAATTTACCAGGACTGCTCACAAAACATGAAGTTAAGGTCTGATATTAATCTTTACAGTATCAAGGTAAACATCTGCAACTGTGGACAGTCACATTCTCTTAAGTTGATCCTGTGTCCTTTGCTTCCCCTCCATCCTGTCAGTGGATGTGTAGTACAGTCACACTGGCCTTCGCTGTAAACAGAAAAAGACACTTCAGAACAAAATGGTTTTCCTTGGTATTTCCCAGGGGGCAAAGACACTAAATTACACATTCATTCAGTTTCTCTTTACACAACCAATGAAAACACCTACCACAAATCCATGTTGCAACATTGGATGCAACTGACTTTAAAATTAATTCCTTTTTACAGTTTCACTGGAGTCAGAGGGCAACACCATTCAAAATATATTAAGTGCATTCTTCCATCTAATGCAGTTCTGATTCCTAAATGCATATTTTATCAGGCATAGTCTGGTAACTTTCTTTTCTATTTTTAAAGATACTGCCAACAATTTAAACCTCAGCAATTTTTGTGAACGAGAAATCTGCTTTCCCTTCTTTTGCTCTATCCAGCCCCTCTAAAAAAAAATCTCCTTGTGGTACATATAAGGCTTTTGTTTCAGTATAATAACAGACATATTGATCAATATGTGTAGCTAGATGAGAAATTACTGTTTTTGAAATGACTTATCAAATAGATAATATTAGCAAGGTACTAAATATTATTGGTTGTTTTCGAATTTCAAGCACACTTAGAATAAATTATATATATAAATATTATTTTGAAGGTAGGGAAGTACTTGGATATCTAAACATCTTATAACACAAAACTTATCCATAAGTTTTTACCAAAATGTTTAGTTAGGAATTAGTCCAGTAACAGTAATATGCCTTCCCTGTCTTTTTACTATTAAAAAAGATGGAAATTCCCTATTTCTTTTTGTCCTATCTTTCTACGCTTCAACTTTTTAAAACCTCCTGTGATGTCTCTGTATTGTGTGATCCATACTTCATCTACAGGTAAGAGAACAGAACCAAGGGTAACTTCTTAAATTACAGTATTTATTTCTTTTTATTATCTTTACATATAATATGTTCCCATGCTGTTATTGTAAATCACTTAAGTGCTTCTATGGAAATATAGAATCATAGAATCATGGAGTGGCATGTGATGGAAGGGACCCTTAAGGACCAACTAGCCTAACCACCCTGCAATGACCAGGGACAACTTCAATCAGATCGGGTTGCTCAGAGCCCCAGCCAACCTGACTGTGAACACATCCAGGGAAGTATGGGGCACCTATCACCCTTATGGGCAACCTGTTCCAGTGTTTCACCACCCTCTGTCAAAGACTGAAATGGTTCATTCCTTAAATGTTGTTATTAAGGAGTTTTGCCCATTATAGCAAAAACTGGCCACCACAGCCCAACCCTCCCTGAAGATGCCTGAGTGGAACTTTGCTCTGTGAATTAAGCCACCTAGATAAGATAAAGGGGACACTATTGTTCAGTCTTCTCAGGTCTAGGGAGAAGTAAACAAGGCTGAGGGAAAGGAATGCATCTACAAGAAGGCCAGATCCAGCAGAAAATCGTCCCTGGCTGGGCTTAGAGTGGGTGAGCCCATAGCTCACAGAGGCCAAGTTTACACTGACCTCAAACCATGGGGGAAAGAGGAGGTTTCACGTGTGTGGCATAACCTCTGGTCAGAGGCACTGAACGCCCATCCTCCCTTACACAAACTGGCTCAGCTGTGTAACTCCCAACCCCAGGAAGGCCATGTCCATGGGACATTCACTTGGGAGGCAGTTGAGGGAGTGTCACAATCCCTCAAAGACACCCTGAAGTGCTCCCCAGACTTATTTGTGAGGTCTTGCATCACAGGACTGCACGTGGTAAAAAGTAATGCAACAGACCCAGAGTCTGCTGCAAGAGACAGTGTCAAACTGCCCCCTGCCACCCCCCGGCCCCAGGGAAGGTACCTGGGCATTCCCACCAGGCCTGAACATATATTAATCCATAGGATGCTATGTTTTAATGGGACCCTCACCACCAAGAAGACCAGCAGGAGAGGATCGTCAGGATGCCAGTGGGATCCAGAGAGTGGTGAAATTTTCTTTAATCTTCCTCTGTCACTCTCCTTCTGTCTCCCCTCTCTTTCTTTTTCTCCCTTTTTCTCTCTCTCTCCAATATTTACTATTAAATAAAATTCATAATATTGACTTTGACATATGGTCTTGCTTGCACCTTAATTCAGGCAGAGGTATTTTTAATATTTTTAAGAACTGGATCATAACACCCTCATGAAAAAAATTATTCTTTGTATTGAGTCTGAGTGTACTTTGTTTTAGCTTAAAACCTTTACCCCATGTCCTGTGACTACAAAAATGTCTTTTAAAAGTGTACCAATCATTTTAATGAAAATTTGGAGCTGTTTCAGCTGAAAAAACCTTGTACAACCTTTGAAACAATCATATCACAGTATTTGGGCAGGAATAATCTCCATGCAATGCAACAGATTTGCACACAACCACAAATATATATCAAAACCAAAAAGCTTCAAAAATATTTTCATTCTGGAAGTTCATTGAAACTGTGATATTTTTAATTAGGCTACTTCTACAGGCCTTTTGAGATATGACCGAAAGCTACTAATATATTTTTTCCAGGAATGTGGAAGAATAAAATATTCATATAACGTTTTTTTCTCCATTTTCCTTGTGTAAATTGAATCCTGGGTAGGCATTTGTGTTGTTCTTTTCCATTAACTCACAGTGTTCAATATACTTGGAGGGTACAGATCGCCATTTCAAAGGTAGGACATTTAATTAAACTACTATCACCACTTAACTTTACCACCTCCTCCAAATTCCACCTTCCTCCACTTTTCTCCTTGTGAAAAGAATGATAATCAAGATCAAGGATTAAAGCTGAAATGATAAAATGCTGACACAATTTTCCTTGTTTGGTTGGGTTTTTTTCTTCCTTTTTACTTTGCGAAGAATGCAGGATTCTTCTTCCAGTCTTTTGTCACCACTCTGCAGTCCACCCAGAATCACAGCAAGTCTGCTCTTTCTGAAGCAGACCTCCGTTTCTCTCTCCAAGCTCTTATCATCACAGGAGAATAGCCTCTCTTCAGGAGCAGAGATTTTACCAATCCTACCTGAATTCTAGTTCTGAGCAACCTCTTTTTCTTTTTTTTCTTATTCTTTTTTTTTTCCACAACTAAGACTGTTCTTCACTCTGAACTTGCAACATCCTGTGACTATATATTTTTATTCACTCAGATCAGGAAACGCCATGTAAATCCAAATAATCAGCCAGGCCTGTCTAAATTCAAGCACATTGAGATTGACAACCATCTTAAAAGTTGCTCCTTTTTATAGTCCTTTTAAGAGACAAGGAAAAGCTTGAGGAGCTGGGACCCAAAGAGTGTTCATGTGGTATGAAGAGACCATCTTTTAAAGTTAGCTTTTTTTCAGGAAATGAGCACAAGGAGTCACAATATATCAAAGTCTGTTTAGTTCACCACTTTGATTATCTTCAATCAAATTGTTTCTTCTATGAATGAATGAAGCATCACCACTGAACAAATCACTTTATTATGCTGTCATTATTGAGAAAAACTGTCTGCAAAAAAACATTGCAGAAGTTGTTTCACAATGGTTCTTTGGACAATACTTGATAACAGGCTCAAACTAAAGATCCATTTATTCTCATACATCTGTTTGCTTCCTGTGGTTTAAATAGTCTATGTACTAATACAATGCTTCACTTTCAAAAACTGAATTAGTCAGCGTAAAATCAATCTATCACAACTTTTCTCAGTGCTAAGGAACAGTGCAGTAACTGTTATTTTGCATAATGTTTTTACAGATGTTTGATGGATTGTTAGGGCAAAGATCGGGAGATAGCATAAACTTTATTCAATATGTGGAGCAGATATGCATCAGTAAAGTATGTCTACATGTTGGGTGTTGACACCAGATTTTTTACTGCAACCCTGAGAAACAAATCTTTGAAGTGGATCTTCCAGCACCTTTCATTAATTATGCACCCTGAAATCTCAAATATTTTTAGAATCTCAAAAATCAGGTATTGTTACAACACAATCAGGAATGAGCCTTTTAGATAGAAAAAAAGAAAAAAAACACATAATCAATCAAACAAACAAACCAACCAAAAACGCCAGCTTCTCAAAGAGATAGAGTAGGCTTAGAAAACAAAACCAGTGCCTAGCATTAGAGTTCAAGGATATCACCTCCCTGCTTCCTGTGTCCTTGCTGTGTAGATGTTCTCTTTTCCAAGCTTTCTGCCATCTACCACTTATGTGATTGTCTGGTTTGCAACAAATTCTATAAACTCCTTATTGACCCCTAGGAAAATTCCTTTCTGTTAACTCCAAGGCCTGCTGCTTCTGCCAGAAGCCCATTTCAGCAAAGCCCCTCCAACTCCACTCCGAGTCTTCATTATTCTGACAACCCATTTTCTTAGACTGAAGAGCCTGTCCCACTGCACTCTGCAGAAATCCCCAAGCTAAGGGTGTTCATTCCTCAAATGCAGTCTCTTGTCTCCTACATAGCTCTGCCTAACCTGGTATGCCGCAACAGCAAAGTAAATAGAGTTTCCTTGTTGTTGCTATTTAGCCTCACCCTAGGAGGAACACAGATGAACAATTCACAGAATCTATCTCAAGTGACAAAACCAAAATGTTTGTATCTGTACATAATTGGCTGAAAAAAAATTAGTGGTTTAAAACTGCAAAACTTTTCCCTACTATTACACTTTGGTGCTGTGTATCAATAAATCAGCCTAGATACAAGGACCAGACTAGGTTAATTAACATCCAGTTTTATTAAGATTTGCTTAGAATTGTCTCTACAGCACATGAATGTATGGAACATTGATGTATTCCAAATCATATTTAGTATTATTAACTGCTCCCTGATGCTTGCTAGTACTGCCAGAGCAGAAGGAAATGTGTGTTAAAAATGAAATTAAAATAAGAATTTTAAAAAAAGACATAAAGCTTGCATAAAATTAGATGAATTTTCTTCTCTTGCTCTACTTACTACTTGCAATTGTAATTTCAAGCTGTTTGTTTGTGTGCAGAAGCAATGCCTGTTGGATCACATTAACCTGCATGTAGAAGTGTGAGCAATCAAATCCTATTAATTTCAAAGAGGATTCTTAAAGAGGAATGTTTAGTTGATGCAAATTAATTAAACATTTTATGACAACGCTAGCAAAAATAAATGGTATTAAGACCAAAATTTGTAAGCATAATGAAACAGAAAGGAGCAGAGCTGGTAGCATAGGTCTGTTACAGTCTCAAGGCCTTTGCCTTCATCACATGTTGTCACGTGCAAATTCAATTGAAGTAGAACTAGCTGTCTATCCCAAATTGCAGGAGCAACAAAGTATCGTTCCACTGCAGAGCAGGAGGGAACCATCTGGTAGCCAAAGCAACAACCAAGCCAGTTCACCAGAGGATTCTATACATCCATGAACCAGGTGTTCCTGCAACACCTGCTTTGTCATGAATTTAATTTCTACTACAGATTTAGGTCTGTGAACATCAGCAAAAAGAAATAAAAACCTTGCACTATATTGACAGAGCTGAAGCAAATCGTGTTCTGATGATTCTGACTCACTAAATATAATCATTTCGGCTGGGATAGAGTTAATTATTTTTTCTGCAGTAGCAAGCTACTATGGTGTTACATTGTGGTTTTGTGTCCAAAACAGTGTTGATAACACATTAATTTTTTAGCTGCTGAACAGTGCTAGCACAGCATCAAAGTCTTTTCTGCTTCTCACACTGCCCTGAGTTGGCTGAAGGTGCACATAAATTTGAGGAGTACACAATTGGGACAGCTGACCTAAACTGACCAAAGGGATATTCCACAACATATAACATCCTACTGAGCAATAAAACTGCAGGGAAGATGGAGGAAGATGGGATGTTCAGAATTACTGTGGGATCATACTGAGAAATCTATTTAACTTTTTGGTGTCAAAAGCTCATGACAAGTTTGTGTTTACACTGTTGTACTTTCACAATCAGTTACATATTATAAAAATAACTTGTATTTGGCTAGGATGAGCATTAAAATATACATCAAACTGTATTGCTAAAGTCGTTGGAATGGCAACAATTTTTAAAACACTGCAAGTAATATTAAAAAATAAAAGAAAAATAAAAGAGGCAAGCAATACCCAGAGATTATTTCACCAGTGCCAGAGGTCACTACCAAATCATATTATAATGGACTTCAAATGCAAAAGAACTTTGCTCTTCATGCAAGCAGTATATCTAATAATTATTTTCCCTACTGAAATTTTGTACAGGAGGATAATATATGGATCGTTTGATTGGTTATTACAGGAAATACTAATAAGGAACACAGGCCATTACTAATCAATAATTGGTAGCTCAAATGTTCAAAATTGTTGTCCCAATATTGTTCTGAAAATAGTCTTACTTGACAAGATAGATGAGCCACATTCTCACTTAAAAGTTCAAATGTCAATTATCTAGTCTTTCTATCAGCATTTTCACAAATCGGACTAGGCAGCTTGAGTGATTTGGCTCCTAATGGACTGCACTGTCAGAGCAGACAAAGCGGAAGAGTAGCATAGGATTCATGGCCATAATTTTTCTTGCAGTTTGCTTCACTCCACTGACTAGAGTTTTAAAAAGCTTAACTACTAGAGATACACAACTCCCTGATTAAAATTTAGTCATCAAGAATATCCTGTAGCAATTGGGAATTGTTTCAAAGATTATTTATCACCCCTGCTAGCACATATTATCAGTAGCCCTATATGGTTAAGTTTAATTTCCAGCCTTTGAAACTGTTATATTTCTTTATTTTATGCACAAGCCAGACTTCTGTTTTCTTCACAGGCAGGAACAAAATCATTCCCTAATCTCAGTACTAGCTGCCTTCTTGAGAATTAGTTTTCAAATACAAGGTGGGATTGAATTTTCACACTTGCTTACTAAGCTATTGTGGTGACAGATTAGTGTGCAACAGCCATCTCTAGCTCTACTGGCACAACATCTCACCTGGAGCATTCCCTGAGAATTATCTCTGTGACCAGGGAGTCTTTGCTGGTCTCCTTAGTTGCATCAGAGTAACTTCTTTCAGACCTTCTGTTCAAAATTACAATGCATCAGGCTAGAAAAGTTGTACTGCAAAAGCAAAGCTAAGCTCCACCTTGGATGAATTTCTAGAAATTAAATTATTTGTCCATAACTCAGCAAAATAAATATCACTTTGAGGTAATTCTCTTCCTCATTTTTCCTATTACAACTGACTCAATTTTTTTGAAGTAATGCAAAATCTTTCCAGTATCTTTCCTGTGTTCTTCATTTTCTTATGGTTTTTGTGTTGTTCTGGTATGTGTTTTAGTTAGAGTTTTTTGTTTAGCTTGTTTTTCTCAGATGAAAAATTATGATCTCTAATTTGGGGTTTCAACTTTTCAAGTAATAAATAGCTTTTGTTTTTAAATGGCTGAATAAATATCACAGCTGAAAATCCAACTCCCGGGTAACTTCCCGGGAAAATTCTTCAGCACTGGCAAAGTCGTTCTCTTCTTCACTTTAAAAATAGCTACTCAGTAATTTAAAATTCTTTTTTTAAATGACTACCTCATCGAAGGAAAGACAGTTTATTATTCTTCTTTGTTAAGTACATGACATTTAAGACAAAGATACAGTAGAAGAAATATTGTTTAAAGTTATGGTCAACTGCAGTTTACTCAGATTCCTACATCCATACAGGTGCTTAATTAACGTCATCATATCCTTCTGGTGATGATCTATTCAGTAATCAGACTGGGTTTTGGCACATTTTCCAATGCTTAATCACTTTCCCTGCTCTTCTCTAAAACCTTTTTAACCGTTTCAATATCCTTCCTGCAGAGTCATCATCTGAATTATAGGATTCAAATAAATCACACGATGACACTAATATTATAACTTTTCTTGCTCCTATTAAATTTTCCCACTTATTTGTAAAACGAGAAAAAAAATAGAACAAGTAGATTATCTTTGCCTGCCATAGCACTGTACTGGATATTCATGTTAAGAAGATTATCTGTCACCACTTTTTCAAAATTTTCTTCTGAAGATAGACTGCCTCGTGTCCATACAGATCCTCTATTCATAATTGTGTCACATTACTTCCTGTTTTACAATAGAACACATATTGTTAGCTCACACACTGTCAGATCATATCTAGTAGTTTTTAAGGTGAGATAATCAATAAAAATATGATTGGGAAGGTGGGGAGCAGTAGCGTATATGGTGATTGCAATTCGAATGTTATTAATTTCTTAGCAAAATCTCTAGAACAAAGATATCAGAAATTTACAAAACAAACTGCAAAAAAATTTTTATTTTACACATCTCATGGCTCTTTGATTAACTCAGTCCTTGAAAATTTTATGTTAAATGAATATTTAATTTTTTTATTTTTATTTTATTTTATTTATTTAATTTAATTTTTCTGTCTTCTTTATTAGTTTACTAGTCCAGCTCCTAGAATATGAGTTTTTGTTTCTACAGAAATTGAAGATATCTAAACTCATTAGGTGTTTTATCTTGGGGGAAAAAAATAATTTAATGGGTTAATGATCCATAAAATAATACTAATTAGAAAAAAAAACAAAAACAAACCAAGTTCCTCCTCTTTAGTCTATAATTTTTCTGATTCTTGGCAACCAGATCCACACTTTCTTGAATTTTGGGATTATGCTGCTTTCTGAATCTATTTGAGCTTTCCTCTGTGGAGCTAACTTTCAAGATTTTATTTAAGTAGAACTGACATAAAGCTGTAAAATTCCTCTGTCCTTATCATAGCAGAAGATGTCAAAGACTCCCTGTTTCACCAGTGATTTTCAGTATTTGCTGCATATACCAAATCAGTATCCATTCTTATCAAAAGAACATCACTCAAAACTAATTTCACATTGAAATAAATTAAAAATTAAACTTCATTATTGGAACACTGGTGCAGCAACAGATTTGTTTATGATGATTTCACAGCCATAAAATAATTTTTAAATTTTTGTATACAATTATGCTATAATGGGACTTGCCTGTATACTTATCATATATTTAAAATAAGACTTCATTCAGTCCCTAAGAATCAGTACTGAAACTTAATTTACAAGAAACATATTCAGCAGTCATACAGTGCACTATGGATTTATCCAGAGATTCCTAAGACAGAAAATAATGATGTTATGGTTTAATAGACTTTTTCTGTCCATCTGCATATTGAAATATTACATTCTAGACTAGAAAAGTGAGTTGAAAAAAAATAGTAATGAGAAAGTCCTATGCTATTTCCTCAGAATGAACAACTTCTTTTCAGTATATTAGGTAGTGAAAACTATTTTCAGTTTGAAAATTCTAAGTCAAATTTGTTTGACCAAATATGAATTTCCACATTTCTACTCCTAAGCAAGAAAACCTATGCTTTTATCACTACAGGAGAGAACATGCCAGTTTCAGACTGTGATTAATGCTATCCTAGGGTAAATATTTAAAAACTTACAGATAATTACCTTACAAATGTCTTCTTTTTCTTCACTGGCATGGGAGACAAATATAATGGGAGACATCAATAATGTATACTTTGCTTTTCAAGATGGACATTAATTCTACAGAAAGCTACTGCTTAGTCTGACATTTCTTATTCCATTTTACAAAAGAAAAAACTGACAAAATGCTGCACACATCTGCAGAATCACAGAATCGCTGGGATTGCATAGGACTGCTGGAAATCACCTAAGACCAATGCCCTGTTCAAGAGAAGACAAACATTACTTAGGACATTGTCCAGTTTTGAATATGTCCAAGGATGGAGACTCCACAACCTCTTTGGATGAACAGTTTCAGTGTTCGGCCATTCTAACAGTGGAAAATAATTTTCTTATATTTAAGCAGAATTTCTTGTATTTCATCTTGGTGCCAATGTCTCTTGTTCATCTGCTGAACATCATTTAAAAAATCCTGGCTCCATCTTCTTTACTTTCCATGATGAGGTACTTATACAAATTGCTCATTTGTGTGTGAGCCTTCTCTTCTTCAGGCTGCACAGCCCCAGCTCTCTCTCTCATCATTTCACTGTGTGACAGATACTCAAAGCCTTTATCTGGCCTTTTGGTGGATTTACTGCAGTATGTATGTCCTTGTGTCACTTCTACTCAGGAACCCAGAACCACTACAATGACCCAGATGTGGTTTTTGATAAAACATTTCAGACTAAATTAAATGCTTAGTTAAATTTACATATCTGTTCTCAATACTGTCGCTGAGCCAAGAAAGAATAACTGACACTATGCTTTAAAGAAAACACTGTAACCACTAAGTAATTAGAAGAAGTTAATATCCTATGATGAATAACTTGAGACTCAAAAGCAATGATCAGTCATACCCCAGCAGTCCTGCCTCGTACAGTCTTATAAAAGCCAATAAAAGCAACACTCAAGATTCACCTTTGGCCTTTTACATCAATATGCAAGCAACCTTATGATTTTGAGCTTGACAGCTGACAAAATATATTCCATCCTAAGGACTCTCTTCACCATGTTGTATAAATGATTCTGCCTTCAAGAAAAGCCATTAGCACATCACATGGCAGACTTTCATGGTCTTGGGTAACACAAATTTATGAGGTGTAAAGATGCCCTTATTTCAAGAAGGCCAGTGATAATTTTTATATGTCTGAAAAACTGCTAAATTTGAAGCCATATTAGGGAGTTAACATTAGATGCAAATTTAGGGAAGGAAAACGTGTCATTTACAAAAAATAACAGTGCTAATGTTTAGTTGATATGCTTTCAAAATACAACTATTGGGAAAAAAAGGAGGCTAATCATTGCAACTATAGGCTGCAGATCTTATACAATTTTTATATTGGACAATTTTTAAGGCTATCATTATTTATTAATTTTTTCTTAAATGTTGCAGTTTTCTGCACTTCCAATTTAACATGCCAGTATTGATTTATCACTGTAGGGCATCACAGACAGCTGCAAAATGAAGAACCAACTAGATGTTGGCAGACATGCACAGAAATGTAATTTTGCCCTGGGTTACAGCTACAGTCTAATTTTGACAGATGAGTAAACACATGTGAGTTCGGTTGTTTGTTCTTTGATCATTATTGGTTGATCTTATCTAAAATAATATTGATATGAATCTTTTCATTAACATTTACCTTCTACATTTGTGTTTTTCTTTTCATCCTACAGTAGTTATTTTCGTCTTGCTATGAAACCATCACATATACTTTGCTTTTTGCATTTATTGAGGGCCACTTCCAATTTTTTTCCCAGAAAAAATTGCTAGGTCTCACATTGTCTATCATGGTGCCCATATCTTTTCTGCAAACACAAGCCAGAGGCTTTCAAAAGTCCTCCCTTTTTGCTTTGCTACACTAGTAGTTTATGAACTGTGCCTCTAGTAATTTACTCGTGTTTGAGATCTACAGATTGTGAGCAGCAGCAGCACTAGGGAAAGAGATTAAGTGGAGAACCTCTTTGCACAGCCACAAAAATCCTAAAAAGATTAATGATTTTGCAACTTCAAGTTTTATATCTTATTGACCTAAAAGAAAAATTATTTTTATAACATAAATGATACACAGTGACTGTATGTGTCTACAAAAGTTAAATAATATGCTAATTCTGTTTCATACAGCTGAATTTTGTCATCTTGTTCATGATAAGAGCTTCATTACATGAGGAGACATTATGATACACATCATGTACTGCCCAATTTACAAAAATGATTCAAAACTTCCTCTAAAGCCTGAGTTCAACAGCTAAGACACTAATTCTGTAGCTGTTAAGAGACCAAATTCCTAATTTGAACTTACTGCCTTCATTAAGGAAGTTGAAATAGTTCTATATAATTTTAGGGAGAAAAAGTTTATGAAAAGGATAATTACAATTGTAACAGATTAAAAAAACATAACAAAACCAAAAACCACCAGTTTGTTTAGGTAAACAAAAAGACCCTAGTTTCCCTATGCATCTTCACATACCTTTTCACTATTGATCAATAGTTGAAACACGTCATCTTATTGCCTGTGTTAAAACAATTATTTCATCTTTTTAAAAAAAGAATATTTTCTTTCATCTTTTTGTCCATTCCAGATAAAAAGAATGTTATGAAGAAAGTGGTGTGCCATTTTTTTAAAAGACAGAAGGTATATACCTACTTTCCTGAGTACTGGAGAATTTGAAGAAAACCTAAATGTATACGTATTCACATTCACTTTTTTCAGAGTTTTTGCAGCGATGTTCTGTTCAGCAATAAAATGGATGGTAGTCTCTGTTGTAAGCTGCAGCACAAAGGCTTTCCAGGGAAATTTCAATTTATTCATGAAAGCATATGACATTTGTTTTATGTCTTAGAGCAAATTATAGCCTAAGAGACACCAGAACAGTGACAAACATATGGTCCATCCTACCTAATATAATATTTTAGGCAAACGCCTGTCCTAGACATCTCTGATTTTCATAGATATTAGCAGAGAAGTGTCTGGACTTTCATGTTTCCAATCTAAATTAAATTTCTGCCTCACTCCCCCTCCCTTCCCTTCCCTTCCCTTCCCTTCCCTTCCCTTCCCTTCCCTTCCCTTCCCTTCCCTTCCCTTCCCTTCCCTTCCCTTCCCTTCCCTTCCCTTCCCTTCCCTTCCCTTCCCTTCCCTTCCCTTCCCTTCCCTTCCCTTCCCTTCCCTTCCCTTCCCTTCCCTTCCCCTCTTTATAGTGATATAGGACAGAAACTATTCAGCTACAATGGCTTGTCAAGAAGTTAACTTTTAAAATATATCAAATCTTATCTTGTTCAAATATAATCTGCCAGACTGAAGAACAAGTGAAAGAAATTACAGGAAAGGAAGAAGGATAGTTTTTGGGAAATTATAGAAAAAAACTAAAAACAATTTTAAAATATTCGAAATCCTCTAAGCCAATAACTTTAAATTGCTCATGAAAATATTTTGGAACTCTGTGTACAGAAACTGCCTGTTCAAAAGTATAACTGACTTTCTAATTTGTCCATCTGCATGTCATGCTGCACTGATTTTCAGCTGATTTTTCATTGCAGCTTAACTTTGAATCATCTGAGGAATAGATTTAGACTATAATCCATTAGGCAATTTATGCCTTGACAGTAGATGAGATTAAAAGGTCACGGCAAACCTGCAGTACATAGGCCTGATCCATGTTTCTGACCCTCTGTCCTTAGATTTATACTAATAAATTCAATATAACGAGGTCTGCTTTTTAATGTTAAGGGCAACTGGAATGGAATGCCATGGACTTATCAATATATTAAGCTCTCTAACCTCTTAGACAGGATATCTGCATTGTTATGGGACAATAAACAGTTTAAATTAAAAAAAGGCAATTTGACAATATAGAAAACTAGAGTCTGAGGCTTGAAAAATAGATGAGGAGTTATTTTTATTTTCAATGAATCTCACTTGGTACATATCTGATATGTGCCTCTAATTCAATGCCTTGAAACACAGACTTTTCCTCTGCTATATGTTCCATTTACCACCACAGGAGCCCACTGTCTAATTTCTCTAAACATACACTCCTTCTGGAGAAGTCTTATTAGCAAAATTTAAACAAACAAAAGCAATTTGTTCTCCATTGAGATGTGCCTATGTACTTAACCCTAGTGGGAGTGGAAACATTATTTTGAAATTTGTCCTTTGAACCATTCTTTGTAAAAGCCAAGTTATGAAGTTGTTCATCCCCATGGATATCATATGAAAAAATTCCCTACATGGCATTTTACAACTAATTTTCTTTTCCTTGAACTAGACATAAACAATCTGACAACTGGCTTATGCAAATTTGATCTGAACTTCTTTGAAGTAGCTATTTTTAAAGGCAGATATCATCTCTGCTTGGGGCTGAGCACTGGAATCAATTATATTTGTTTCAATAATGAAAAAAATGCTAGAAGTTATTTTCTACATGGTTTGCTCCTTTAGATACATTTATTCTGACAAGAAGTACTGAAATGCTAGCAATAAAGTGCTGGAATTTCACATTTAAGTTTAGGATCAAAATTCAGCAAAAAATTTCAAGTGAGATAAGGCTTGTACCTTTGAACTAAACTGGGAGCCATGTATTATTTAAACAGCCATACATTCAAACACAGCTTGTCCAAGTTAAAAGCTGTTCTTTAAAGGGTCACATGGAGAAGAAGATTGCAAGGGAAATGTAGCTGGGATCACATGAACAAAAGCTGTAACCTTGGTTTAGAGAAGCAAAATAAATGAAAATTGAAAAGGTCATAAAAATGTTTTAACAGGGAGGCCTCAGAGTGGATTTAGCATGGAATTAATTTCCAAGGCATCTGTGAAAACACATGGGTTTAGATATTATTACTCTATTTGTAGAATTGTTGGAAACAAATAACATACCTCTGAACATGCAAGTCCCTCTTCTGATTTCATAACTTGTCTTGATGTTCATATACAATTTAATACTGCCAATTGGATCACAGAAACATCCTGTAACTGGAAGTGCAAACTCCTACACCTGGGGAGGGGCCACCCAATGCACCTGTATATTCTGAGGTCTGGTATTCTGGGAAGCAGCTTTGCAGAAAAGCTTTGGGGCCCCTGGTGGGCATCAAATTAAACAATCAGCAATTTACCTTCACAGAAAAAAAGGATGTTATCCTAGGCTGCATAATTTGGGAGTGTTGACAGCAGGTTGAAGGAGATGAACCTTTCCTTCTACTCAGAACTGGTGAGGCCACATCCAGACTTCTGGATCCTGTTCTTGGTTCTCAAGTGCAAGACAGACATAGGCATAGCACAGAGAATCCAGCAAATAGTCATGAAGATGATTAAGGGACTGGAGATTCCCTCCTGTGAGGAAATGCTGAGAGAGCTGGGACTGTTCAACCTGGAGAAAAGAAACCTCGGGGGGATCTTATCAATTCACTAAAATACCTGAAGGAGTGGTGCAAAGCAGATGGGGTCAAGTTCATTCCAGTAGAAAATACACCTAAATGGATTTTCTGGAATCAAATGATCATTTGATAATATGTTATTTTGATTTCAGAATTATCACAGATTTTTTTTTTTTTTGGTCTTGTAACTGGCTTTTTACCTTTTAACTCTCGGTATCTCAACTTCTGAAAGTGTGGTCAAGAGTGTGAGGAAATAAGTCATCACTGTTGTCAAGGAAAGACACATTTTTTTATTTTTTTAGCATTTGGTGATATTTGGAATAGTATTTGAACAATTGAGCCACTCAAAAGCTGAGATGAGTAAAATAAAATGTACTTTTTTCCTTTGTTGTTTTAAAGTGGAACAGGTACATAGCATTTCGGCTTGTTCATTGAATTAACAAGGAAGGGTCTTTGGCTGTTTGTTTTGGAGTTGTTTTGGACCTGAAAAAACAAAGCTTTAAAAATCTAAAGAATTGATATGGGCAAGAAAAGCAATCATCTTTCCAGGTTAACTGTGCTACACAAAATTACACACCAGCCAGTATTTTCTTAGAATAAAGGCTGGGGAAATACCTGTGAGTAGTTTTAGTCAGAGTGTTTTCCACAGTGTTGATCTCACCACAGTTTGCTTACTCTCCAAAATTTAAATAGCTTTCAAAATACAAATAAACTTGATTAGTTTCCTGCCACACTGCCAGCACAGCTCCTCAGCAACCAGACTGATCAGACCACTAAGAATATTTGGAATCTGTATTTACTTAGAAAAATCTATTACACTAAATCAATTTCTTACTTTCTGGATTATAATCTCTCTGAAATATTCCACCTGCCTCCTACCTCCTTCTTCTATCTGCTCAGGGATGTATATTTGTTTTGCCTCATTTTTCCCTTATATATTTTGTTTGTACTGCCAGCTATTTCTGCGTGCAATGGTGCTGCTGAGCAATGCAGCACACTGTCTTTAAAATGTCAAGAGGTAAAGAATGCAGGAAATCTTACTTGAAAGGAATTTTTTTCCTCATGCTAGTCTAAAAGACATTTGTATATACCTCAAACTGAAACTACTAGGTTTAGTCAGGCTTTATATGAACAAACAAAATAAAATGGTATATTTTCCAAACAGAAACAGTATGTATATTTATGTAAATCTACTTGTTTTCCATCAGACAACAAAGAAATTGCAAATTCTAGTTGTCTGTGAAAAAGGCATAGAAAATACCAGACTTATTTTAGCACTGGGGAACATCTACAATACTAAATTACTTTTTTCAGTGCTAAAGAAGCAAACAAACAAGCAAACAAAAAACAGAGAGCATACCTTAAAAGCACAGAACTAAAGAGTCATAGAAAATTAATAGTCATAGTCTAAAATTCAAAAGTTCCAAATAAAACTTTGATATTGTCTTGTATCTTTAGATATCCTGTGATTTTTCTTATTTCTGTGGATTGTTCTTTGTCCTGAACTGTTATACCATGACATAATTGGTCCTTGAAGGAATAGCCAAACTCACATCCAGCTAATTTATCATGATTATCGCTCTGGCTGTACTAGTTCTGAAAGTTGCTCCCTTGGAGTGATCTCAGCATGTCTGTGTGGTTCTCCCGTTCAGCTATTCAGCTGTACTGTAAGAATTTTTGTTCAGCTTACTGTGCACCATCTGGAAAAATTATCTAAAAGCATAAATCTAATGACAGCTGCCATCGCTCCCTCTTGCTGAGAGGTGGTGGAGTCAGTTGCAGGGATGGATTGAAGACGGACCAAGAATAACAGATTGAAGAATATAGAGCGTTCCACTATACACCATGTCTTCTTGCTTGTATTTGACATACATCTTGTCTATCTCTGTGCAGTCACAACATATGTTTGAGTTAGCTGTAGTCACGATGATACCATTTTCCCTAAATCTCAAAGTAGTCTCCACATAGGGTGGAACCAGCAAGCTTGAATGAAGACCAGTGTCTTTTTTTTCACAGTTATACTTCTATTTATGAGCTAGTTACAGGGCAAGAATTGATGGTTACATTACACGGATCAGAAAAGCAATCACAGTTGTCCTGTTTGCCTTTTACATCCAGGAGAATAATGTGTGGTGTATGTTCAAGTTCACATTTTAGATTATTTAAAGTAAATACAATTCTTAATGTTTCATATTTTATATATAGCAAACACCAAGAAGCTGATGAATCTATAGGATACTTATATTAGCAATTCATAACCTTCTCATATATGTCATAAATTTGAAATTACTCTTTTTTAATACCAATAGGAGTCAGTTAAACATATTTCACGTTCAGAAACAAAGCCAGATCTCTATACTGATACACAGAGACTGGTACATTCAAATCAGAGGTCCATTAAAAAGCGACAAGATGAATGTTCATTTCCTTCTGCACCCTACAAGCCTGTATTTTTAACAGATGTTAGAGATGACAGAGCTCAAACTGCAATTGAGTTATTTCTTTTTCTTAGTCTCTTTTTTAGATCATAGACAATCTTGAAAAGATTTGTCAAAAATCTGGGTTGGTAGCAGAATAAGAAAGAGATTAAAAGTCTTTGTTTCCTTTTTTTGGTTGGGTTGGTTCCTTTTTTTTTTTTTTTAATTTCTAACAGTTAATACATAATTTTTGCCCCTTCTAGAAGTCTTAGGGTATACTTCAGCATTATCTGGTTTGGTCAATTCTTTTTTCTTTTCTTTTTGTGTAGGCAATCATGATTCATAACAGCCAAGGCTGTCTACCTGGACTATAAAGAGACCTAAAAACAAATTGCATGAGATGGAGATGTCACAGAGCAGATGAAAAGCTTCACCCTATGTTGCACAATGTCTGTTATATGGCATACACAGTAATGGTATGAGAATTACTTACAGCATGTCTGAACTGTGATAGGTCTCACCTCTTCAACTGTGAAAGTTTCCAGGAAAAAGACAAAGGTTTATCTTTCACAGTTATGGAAAAGCAATTTAAAGAAACAAGTAAAAAATACAACAGAAATTTTCACAAGTCTTTTTTACTTAACAATCCAGTCATAAAACAGACAGAGCTATTGTTCTACACATTCCCTTCCAGACTTCTGAAGTCTCTCACGCCCTTCTGGTGATGTGGAGGGGTGTATGAATATCATTTAGATTCACATGGTGAACGTCATACATCATTTTGTCACTTGAGGAGGAAATGCTATGACACCTTCATGCTCTTTGCCAATTAATTGCATGTTAGGGCTACTAGTCCTCTTTGGCATGTGTGGTCATGGAGCAGACTATATACCAAGGTATATAATGAAGAAACATGAAATAATGAACAAGCGTGGGAGCAGAATGGGGCTTGTCTTCTCTAACTAATAGATTATGAAGTTGGCAAGAGACCAGAGACAGATAATCAGATAATATGCTATGTTTAAAGCCCATTCTCAGTGCAAGAACACACAAAAAATGTAATGTCTTAGATAGAGAATTTCTTACCCAAGACAAATGATTTTAAAATGCTTTGTCAGGCTTAAAATGATAGGAAGCTGTCCTATCAGCAAGCATTGTATTTTGATATGTGCTTCTTAATTTTTTTGGTACAGTGGTCAGTTACAGTAAGCCTTATTAACCATGTATGCCCTCTTCACATTTCTTTAAGCAATACCTTGAACTGCCTCTTTAAACACGGTTTTCCAGAAAAGGTCCCAAAAATCTAACTTCTAGGGGAAAAAAGTTAAAATTAAATAAAATGGAGGTTCTGGCATGAGCATGACTTTACCCCAAGAAGCTTAATCCAGGAGCTAGAGTTGATGATTTTTGAATGCAAAAAATTTATTTCTCTTAGCAATCATGGAAATAACAGCTTCATCATAGTAAAATGTTTTCTTCTTTTTACCGTTAATGAGTCTCCAAACCATGTGTCAGTCATGTATTAATGGACCATTTATTCCACTCCTGCATATCAGATGAACAAACAAATAGAAAAGAGTCCCAGGCAGTTACAGAAGCAGTTTCAGACCTAAATTCTTTTAAGTGCACAGTATATTTACTCATCACACATCATGTACTGTTTTGGTGATTTAATGGCTACCAGACTTTCTGGAAAGATTTTTCCTGAAGGAATACTGACAGTTGTCTCAGAAACCACTCAGAGCTTCATACCTTGAAACTGCAGTGATAGAATGAACATACTCTTTAGAACAGACACTGTCAGCTTTTGATAATTTTCATGGGAAAAACAGTGGATAAAGTTGTTCTCATGAAACTTGCAGCTGCTTGAAAATCTTTCCGCCCCATGAAAAGTAACACGGGGTTTTTTTAGATATGAAATATATATTCTTTTCTACCGCTGTCATTTGTGAGTAGCAGTAAATACAACAAATCTTTGACCAGTCAGTCTATAAAACTATTATATCTCTGCAATGATTTATACTGTCCATTATTACATTTTGATTGGATGACACTTAAAAAAAACCTCTTTATCTAATAATATAAAGAGGAAATGAGACCTCACAGAAGTGAGGTAAAACAAAAAGTATATAAGCAACTGTGTTATGAAAGACTCTTCACAGAAATAAATCACCCCACAAGGCCTCTTTGTGTCAGTTGTTATTTGTCAATAACATGGGAAACATTTATTCCTTCACAGTTCTCTTTTAAGGTATAATTAATGATCTGCTAATAGTTCTGTTGTTTTCACAAGGGCACCAAGAAAAACAAAGTACTGTATAACAGTGACTTTAGGCTTTGAAAAGCATAAAACCATAATTCTTAGGAAAAATATTTTCCTTTTCCACATTTTTCATAAAATCATTTGTCTTCACCTCCAACAACACTAGAAGAAAGCAAAATTTCAGACTGAATATTCAGGAGTGAAAATGCTAAAAGCAGGCAGAAAAAGAGCCCTTGGTAAACTTTAATTAGGAAGATTGGAACACTATGCTCTCAAAATTTAAGCTGTTTGAATTGTCCAAAGATTGAAATATTAATGTCTAGTTTTCTTTACAAATTTGGTAAGATTCAAAAGTCATTCCTTGTTCAAAACTAAATCTGAAAAATAGTTATTGCTCTGGGTTTTCACTCAGCAGTGCCTAGTATTTTAAATCATGTGTGCTACTTAGTTATTACTTGGATGAACAGACGGGGGGAAACTTTTGAATTAGTCTCTAGACAGTAGACAAAGTCTACTACTGTGTTGTACTGAAAAGCAAGGTTCACAAGTACTCCCTCTCTAGATGTTGAACAAAATGGCTGTGGAACAAGGCAATTGAAAATGAGAAGAAAATTCTAAAAGTCTGTTTAATAGGAAATAAATGCAATGTTTTATCATTTTCCTCCTATCAATTGCGTGACCTTTCAGAGAACTAATTAAAGACAGTGAGGCAAACAGCTTTTTAAAATATTTGTAAGAAATTAATTAAAAACCAAAGTAATTTAACGTAAAACTGATTTTTGTGCCTCTTTTAGTTTAGTTTTTACTCTAAATACTGAGCTTAAAACACAAAAGCTGAATTGTCCTGAAATATTTCAAAGAATAAATCTCTCAAACACTTTTCCATAGAAAGAGAATTTATAAGGGTGAAAATTGCCGTGAATTGTTCAGTGGGACATATTATTGGATGCTAACTTTATGTGAACTAATGAACTGTTTTATCTCAATATTATTACATGAATAACTACTCAGTACTATAATTACCAATAATGACAAAGGCGCATAATTTAACTTCTCATTAAAAAAAAAAAAGAATCCTATTAATAAGAGAAAATTATTTAATGGATGAAATGGCCTTAATCATCTTTGGCTTTAGAAGTCTATATATCATTTATTAATATGTTTCAACTCAGTGAGTTGATAAGGTTGCTCATATCTTATCTATAATAGTTTGCTTGACCAGAATATTTTAAGAGGTTTTATTCTGCTTTAAGAAAATTGATTTTCTTCTAATTTTTTACACAGTTCTATTTATTTTTGCTACGCTATTTAGACTGTTAATATTACTGAAAGAAAGAGGGTTACAGACTTGGTAAGTGCTTTTCTGCCAGCTCTCTCTCTGGCTTTTAGTTTTTGCTATTTTTAGTACAGAAAAGTATATTGGTCTGCTTACTTTTGTGTAGATCAGCTCTCCTGGACAAGAAAAACATCAAAGAGAAAACCCTTCATATATATGTGTGTGTGTGTGTGATGAAATCAGGTAGCTAAGAATGGTAAAACTGCATTAACCTCTGCCTTTGAAAACATAAAACCAGTCTACTGCTCCATGAAAATACAGAAGATTGACCTCTGACATTATTTTAGTTTTCTCTCTGATTACAATGTAACTTCAGGGCAGGCGTAAACTATCACCACCTTCGGTGGAAAAGATTCTCATACACACTTGAAGCAATTGACATATTGTAGGGAGGAGACAAAACTGCCTTCTCCCTGTGTGCTCTCTCCTGTGAATCTTCACAAGTGCAACATTTCTGGTCCTCTCCATTGTGGAGCTTCCTGGAATAGGGAAGTACAGGGGAGCTTCATTCCAGCACTGAGCTGCACTCTACTCCATAGAAAAGGCAAGTTACAATTGTGATTTTTATTGTGAACAAAGAAGCTACACTTGTTAGAGACACTAGAATATGGACTATTTCTATGTGTCAAGATCACAGAACAAAAATCTTGGTAAAACTTTATGGACTTTAATTTACAGAGCAAGTTCTTTAATAGTGCAATATTTTGCTACTTCTCTATTCAAACACGTTCTTATGGAAAAGAATAATGCCCCCCACTGACAACAGTTGACACGCTGGCAAAGTGACAATAAATGGAAGTTCATTGTTGTTTTCATTTTTAAGTATCTCAGCTGTTAAATAATAGGTCGGAAACAAATTATTCCAGATATCATCTTACTGTATAAAAAAGTGATCTGCATGGGGAGCCGAAGCAATGAATGCAGCAGAAGTAATGAAGACTGTTTCTTGAGGTTTAAGTCATTATAGAGGGATATGTCATTTGAAAAATGGAATAGAGAGTGTTCATTGTAAAATTTTACTATAGTATAAGGAGACTATATTTAAACCCAAATAAAATGTAAGGAAGGATTTTCATTCTCATTGTGACAAAGATATCACAATGCTGTTCCAAGGGGTAAGAGAGAAAAAAAACCCAACAAACTTCGAAATCTAGCAAATGAAAATTTGTCTTGATAAATAGATAATGTCATTATGATTCAAGAGTTTAGGAATAATAGCATAAATAAGAGAATACAGAGTAGTGCACAGGCAGCATTGAGGAGTAAAGAATATTAAACCCTCCCCACACCATTATATTTCTGTATCTAACTTTGTACTGGGCAGCTTGTTGCAAGCCCAGGCAACTCATGGTAAGTCATTTCACATCCCTTTTTGTCAATTTCTCATCTGTAAAGTTAATATGAATTCTGCCAGTACTAAACCTGACTTTTGGAAAAAGCTCCAGGAGACTAGGTCCTAATTTTTGAGTATGCTTTAATCCAAATTCCTTTGAACATTTAAAATAACGAATTAAACACTGCCTTTCAAAAGCAAACAAGTGAAAAGGGAAATTCTTAATACAGATATTGCTCTATTCCTACTTTTCTTTTTAATAAAGTCAATAGTGCCAGGAGCCCTTCTTATTAATGAAGTCCAGAGGTTTGGACTGCCTGCTGCTATCAAAAAGAGTTCATCAGCAAAGGAAAGTCATTATTTCCTTTATTATAAAAGTAATTTAAAAAAACAAAACAAAACCACAAGCTTAATTTTTTTTCAGAATAGATTATTCCAATATTTTCAACAATTGTCAGCATTTACTAAATATTGTTGCTCAGGCATCAGAGGAACTTTCTGTTCTAAGACTTAAAGACATTGAGGAAATACAAGGTTGTGGGTAAATTACTTTTTCATAGCTATACCTGTACCATCCCAGAGCCCAGAGTATTTTTATATTATGTCTCTGTATTAAACTTATCAATGTAATGTCTCAAGAAAATTTCTAAATATGACCTCCGTAAGTTTGATCTTAATTTTCTCTTAGTATATATTTGTAACACATGAGGTCTCAGCACAAATGTTGGTGGTGCTCTGTTAGTTAATCTGCAGGTTTTCCATCTTGACAACATTTTCATTGCTCTCAGCTCCTGAAGGGCCATGTCATGAGATTATTGAGGACTTGTTGCAGAAAATTGCCTTAAAGCTCTTTAATAAAAACTGGGGGACTGGAATTTGCTGTTATCATGGTATAGAGAGAAAGTGTTAACTGACAGTACAAAGTGAAACTGTCATGACTCTCACAATTAGAGCTCTATCTCTTGAATGTAAGCTCAGGATAACAACTTTGGTATTAAAGTTAGTCGATCAGTCAATTGCAGGAGTTAGTAATATTTTTACTAAAATGCCCAAAGACTGTTTTTGATAGAATTGAAAGTCATTCAGCTATGAAAACAGGTTATTATGCCTACCAGCTCTTTGCTTTAAGGATCAGGAGAGAAAAAAGTAAACTGAAACTATTATATTTTGCAATAACCAAAAATTTCTTGGTGCACTATCTTCACGATGTAAACTTAAGCCTAAGGCAAAGAATAAAGTATCTTGTTTTTCAGCACTAAATTTACTGGAACATGTTAGGTATATTTCCTGGAGTTGTGACTTGTATTGTATTTTTAGCTTTCCAGCATTATAATTTAAGACAGAAGAATCAGTAGAGTGGCTATGCAGTAACTCAAAGGTCTAACCTATGAGGATGCTGCAGAACCTACCTTATATATATTTTGTATTGAAAAATCTCTACCTGTGTTTATGCTTATTCATCCGTGTGTGACATGCTCTATTCAAACCAATTTGATTTAAATTTCTATGTTGTTTGGTTGGTTTATTTCCCATTTATATGTCGAGGATAACTTTAAGAAGGACAAAAAGTTATGGATTAAGCTTTTTTAAAAAAATGTTGCTCCAAAATATTTGCTCAAATTCTTGAATCCTGAACACTCTTACACTGTATAAGAACAACTTACTCCAGCCCTGTCCCAGGTGGAAAAACATACTTCTGACAGTGACCATTCAAGCAAAAACATCAGTGACTTTAAAGTGGACTCCTTCAGAGATTTCTTAATTAATGATACCAAAAGAAAAATGTTGTGTCTACAGGTATCAGTATTTTGTATGAAATGTTTAAGCTTGTTTAAAAAAAAATTAAAATTCCAAAAGAATCCCTCATATATTTATACTGTTGTTGTCTGTGATTTCATTTAACACATTGATGTAATTTTAAGATTGCAATTTATTTTGAAAGACACAATATTTACACTGATCCCTAAACAGGACAGTACTCAATGAGTCCAGAGATGTTGAGATCTGTGATCTTAATCCATAAAAATTTTCCTACTGCATAGTTACTGTCCAATCATTATGGATGCTTTACTGTAATGTGATAATAACTGTCAGACCTTAAACTGAGGGGGTTTATGTTGGTTGGGTTTTTTTAAGGTTGGATTAGATGATCTTTTGAGGTCCCTTTCAGCTGGTGTTTACTGTTCTATGATTTTTCACAAAGTTGTACAGAAGAAAAAAATTAGTGCACATAATTCAGATATCATTCATCACAAAAGAAAAATAATAATTTTTTGGGGGAGGGAGGAAACTGTATTTGGAGAACATTTAAATGAAGCATGTGAGCTGTCAGAAAGTCTGAGGGTTATGGATAAGATGCACTCAACTGAAAAGGTGACTGAGTCAGCCATCTTGGATAAAAGCCTCTCCAGCCTAGAAGAAGCGAAAACATCAGTTGCAGAAGCAGCTGTTTGCCTGCCTTCCCAAGTGGAAAAAAGCCTTGCTATTAAGTGCTCTGATAAAATATTAGTGTGCCTATTAGATGCTCAGGAATGAAAGTGGAAACTTAGCAACAAGTTACTTTTAGAATCCAGCTTTTACTTGGTTTTACCTGAATTGAAATCAAAATTTATTCACAGTTTTCACCTATTTTTCATGAAAATGGGAGGAAAGAAGCATGGACAAGGCATTCCTTTTTCAGCAGGCTTAAGAGACTCTCTTTCATCTATTTGACAGATTCCACTACTTCCAAAGATGTTCTTTGGTTTTTATATGAGAAGCATTTCCCATAATAGTGCAAAATGTCAAAGACCAAAAGTGAGTGAAAAGGAAAAATTTATCTTCAGTACCACTCAAGTTTTAAAACAGCCACCTCTTTCATTTTACCTCTAGACTACTTCAGAGAAGTAACTGAAATCCCTCAAAAATAGTATCTGTACTTTCAGTGTAACAAAATTAATTCCTGACTCCAGCCTGAGGCATTCCAATGTTAAATAACAAGAGTATGAGCTGTAACTAAGACCTGATAGAAATCTTCGGCTATTTTAAGCACACTTAAATTATACCTTTCTTTCTGATGGACTGCAAGGTACTCATAGCAGCTGTGTTCAGAAATAAAAAAAGTAATTTTATTTTGCCTTATCGCAGATTCTTCCCAAATATTTTCAAAGATAGTGTAATTAATATAACAGTTTCAGAAAGGCTGAGTCATAAAAATAGATGAAGCAGTTTTCTGAAGCTCTATCAAATTATGAAATACAAAATGGGCACTAGAAAACTAACAGTTTGTTAATTGATAGTCAATTGATTAATGCATGTAATAGTTCTCTGGGTGTTGCACTTTTAGCCATGGTATTTCACATAAAACTCTCTTACCTATGGATATTTAGCTTTTTCTGTGTAAAATATATCTACAAAATTAACTGGGAACAAAGAAGATAATAGCTACTCCTAATTGCTATCATCAAAGTGAACTGAGAGTAAGAATTCATTCAGACATAAAACCAACACACAGAAACCCATCATAAAACCTCTTCATACTCAGTTCCCCAAATCCATCTTCACTGTTAGTTATTCACATCAGCCAACGCGTCTACAAGAAACAGAGATCCTTTACAAATGTAATGAGTCATGGAACGGGATTTATAAAACATTTCTTGAATACTGTCCTAACAGCAGCAGGGAAACTATGATGAAAATTGATGAAGCTTTCCTAGTTGGAAAGGCTTTGGTTTAGTAGGCCCTCAGATTTCTTCTGAAATACAAGTAAATTATATAGATGACCCAGACATAAACCTTTAACCCAGTATGAAATTATTTGGATAAGGAATTGAAAGCCTCCTTTGGAAGACATCAGATAGAAGCTAAAAATGAAATTTGATCTGGAAGTAACATAAGTCACTGTTGACTGAAGCTAAACAAGGATGTTAAATGAGATGAAAAGAAATAATTTTTAAGCAGAATAGCCAGAGATTATTATAAAATAATAACTTGCAGAAACTTTATGTTTTCAAACAAAGCATTTATTACAAGAGTGAAACCATAGTTTACTACAGAGATCCTTAAATTGTCATTTTTGACTAAAACAAATTTGAAAGCCCACTATAGAGATGTCACATATTATTGAGTTGTTAAGCAAGTGCATCAGGATAAAAAAAGGAAAAGAACAGAGAGGAAAATATCCAGAAATTTTAAATATATACTGGTATTCAAAAAGAAACAGGTTTCGGAACTGTGAAGCTTACTGTTGTCTACTAGGTTTGCAACTCTCTTTGAGATACATTGTGCTTACAGGTAAGAAGACAAAATTGTTTTGCAAGGCTAGTACCTGAAATCCTAGCTAATGTTACTTAGGTACTTCAAACCTCAAGCTCCCTACCAAAAAAAAATTAAATCAAAGCCACTTTTTAAAAAAAATATTGCCCAGATGAATAGGCCAGGGATAATGTAAGTGTGAAAAAAACCTGAACGTATCCTGTCTGCTCCTTTCCATTAAAATTCTGGTTACAAATTAAAAACAAAAAAAAGTTCTTATTCTGTCTGCATCCAGTTCTTCCTGTCTATTAAATCATAAATATTAGATTTTTCTACCCAGTTTCTCTCTTTATGAAAAGCTCTTCAGTTTCCTTTTACTGTTGCCTATGGCTTTTTCTAGCATCAGAGTTCATTTTATCTAATTCTTTCAGTACTGTGAAACTCATATTCCAAATTACGAGCATATGCCTGCAAGACACAAGCCTGACTTAAAACAATTTAACTTTTTTCAAAAAAGAAATAGATTGTAAATGTTACTTCTATTTCATGTGTGGGATAGACTGGTCACAACAAGCATGTTAAGGTTAAAGTACTACACTCTGTGAGAATTTTGACATTTTATGTTGATGGTTATGTTATGAGCAGCATCAGTAAAAAGAAAAGAGTCATTTTTCAAACTGTTGTTTCCAATCACTGTGAGAAACTACGGATAAATCTGACCAGCATTTAGCCAGCTGCAAATTAGGAAAGCCATGACCAGCAGAAAAGACAATGGATAGATTTGTCAGTAAAGTGAGAAAGACAGGACCCCAGGCATGATCCATATTTCTTTGCAGTCCTAAGGAAAAGGTCAAGGTCTACGAAAGCCAAGGGAAATATTTCAGGACCACTCCCTTATGAATAAAAGAATTTTTGATCTGTCCAACCATTTTTTCTCAATCATATTGTTCTCTTGCAGGAAATCTGCATTGTATAGCACACACATACAAAGTATGAACATTCTTAAAATAATTTAATTGACAGTAACATTCCACCAAAATGTAAGAATGTGAGTCTTTTGAAAAACCTTTTAATGATTGTTTTTTTGCTGTTGGCTGGATTGGATCAGAAATTTTTTGAGGTGTCTTGCTGCTACAAATGTCCATAAAGCACAAAGAGTATTTCCATTTCTAGAGACATGTCCATTCAAACTTGAAAGCATATTGTCTACAGAGTTCACACTCTTTATCAGAAGTCTTCATTTTCAAAACTTCCCTTATTTTCCAAAATACATACTTCCATGTGCATTTTACTGTCCAAAAAATAACTATGAGACTGTCACACCTAAAAATTTTCAGTATTATAAATTGTGAATTAACATTTTCAATGCGAATAACCATCTTGTGTTTGACACTAGAATTTATTCTGGCTTCTAAAAGTGTACTTAGTTTTAGAATATTAACAAGCACAGAGTGGCAGATCTTATTTTATAGTAGTTTCAAAAAGAATTATTTTGTTCTGTAGCAAGACAGGGATGTTGAAGGACAAATTATGTCATTACCTCAACTGAATATATAAAAATGGAGATGTTAATATGCCTAGTACTATTAGTAATGGGAAAGATAAATGGTAATGGACAGTAAGAAAAGAGAGAAAAAAATCCACAAAAATGTACTATATTGTTTGATGCAGGAAAATGTTCAAGAAATTCTATTTTCTTACTGTCAGTTCCTTCAAAAATTTCCTGCTTCAGAACATACAATGAATTCCAAATATATTTTCCATTTCCAAGAGGAGAGGAGAGGCTTGTCTTCAATTAAATACTTCATTTTAATTTTGATCACATATTTAAATCCATTCATCTATGAATTTGTATACTTAATGGAGAAGTCGGATTAACTTATTTTGTACTTACACAAGATTTAAAAGAAAACAGAAAGCTTTAATAATTAAGTAGGTTGCTGAATAAGGATTATCACGTGGATCTTCACAAAATAGGTCTTTAAATATAGAGGCTCGCTTTTTGTATTTATTTAAATAGAAGAAACAAATTTATGCTTTTGCACCTTAAGAAAACAGTTTTGTTTCCTTTTTGGAGATATAGCAAAATAGGAAATCAAATAAATGAGGGCACTTTACTACTTGGCTACACAAGCCTAATCCAATAACATAGAGTCAAAATTTATACATCACGAAAAATGCCTAATCATAAACATTTCAGACACTTCAGATCATTGGCATTTTTATTAAATATTATTGAAAATTATATTCTTTTACATTGGCTTTTCATGTACTAGACTGAATGAAATACTTCAAAGTGCTGAATTCTGTTTTAGTTAAGAACCCTTTTTCTTCCTTTGAAAGAAGACATTTAATCAATTCCTGAAATCAAACAATCAATCAATCAATCAAACAGTCAATCTAGAGCAAATAAATTACAGGAATTTTTAATTAAAGAAAAAATCTGTGATCATTTTCAAATGAGCAGTTAGATTGCAAGGAGACAAATAATTCAGACATAGAAGTTTCAAACTCATCCAAAAAAACTGTCATGTCTATCAAAACCTTGGCAGATGTGAAGCCAGATAATGTACTCTAACAAAAAAGGAAAATACATAACAATGGAGGAACAGAGTTCAGGAATATATTTTAATAAAGTGGTATTCTTCCAGCCAGCATATCGTTCTTGTTTGCAGTTGCTAGAGATTTAGTTTCTATTGGATTATTAATCAGTAATAGTCTGAACACCTACAAAGCTACATATAGAAACCAAATTTTCTAATTTCAAAGTCTCACTGTTTGCTTCTGATTCAAAACTAGGGTATATTTTACAGATTCAATAATATCAGAATTATATGCATAACTTCAACCATTTTCTCTGTTCATTCAGTTGTATGCGTAAGCGGACTGAAACCAAAATATTCTCTTTAAAGTTGTAGCAATGGGGAACAAAGACACATGGACCTCCTTGTACCTCCAAAGATCATTTAATGTAACAAACCAAGTCTTTTTTTATACTCTAAACTCCACAGAACTTCACCAAACCTTAACAGAACTCACCAAAACCTAACCAAAACAAGCACTCATTGGCTGCCTGCCACTGTGGTGTCATTGTTCACTCATCCCTTTATCCAATCAGCTCTCTGTTCATATGGTGTCCACGCATCTCCTCAACCTATCACGGCCTCACACATGAGGCGACTCAACCCAGTCTCAACCGACAGTGCAACCCACAGCCAAGGCCTTCCCAGAGTGCTTTTCAGTGAACAGAATTTAACAAATTTAACAAATTTAACAAAGGTATTCTTATTTCCCACATCTCCTGCTTTTTTCATTTAATCAATAAAAACACACTGAGAAAAACCTGAAGAGATCCTGAAGCATTTTCAAATGTAATATGACAAAGGAAGAGGAGGAGTAACCCAGTAATATGAAGTCACTGCACTGGACTCCTCTATTAGTCATCTAATTAAAAGCACATAGTATGTGTACCACAGTGCAGTTTGATGGTTATTCTGTATCTGATAATTTATTATTTTCAAAACATTTAATTCAGTGTGACTTCAGAGAATACACATACATTTAAATGACTTAGACACAGGACTGGAAGGGATACTGGGCAAGTTCACAGACAATACAAAACTGGGAGGAGCTGATGACTCCCTCACAGAGATGGAAGCCCTGCACAGAAACCTCGAAGATTAGGGCACCAACCACGTGAAGGGAACAAGGGAAAGTGCTGGATTCTGCACGTGGGATGGGGCGACCCTGGATGCAAGGACAGACTGGGGAATGAGATGTTGGAAAGCAGCACTGTGGAATGGGACCTGGGAATCCTGGTCAATGGCAAGTTGAACATGAGTCAGCAGTGCCCTGGCAGCCAGGAGGGCCAACAGTGTCCTGGGGGGCATCAGGCACAACATTGCCAGCCAGGCAAGGGAGGGGATTGTCCTGCTCTGCTCTGCACTGGGGTGGACTCACCTCAAGTGCCGTGCGCAGTTTTGGGGGCCACAATATAAGGATACAAAGCTATTAGAGAGTGTCCAAAGGAGGGCTACAGAGATGGTGAAGGGCCTTGAGAGGAAGCCGTACGAGGAGCAGCTGAGGCACTTGGTCTGTTCAGCCTGGAGAAGAGGAAAATGAGGGGAAACCTCATTGCGGTCTACAGCTTTCTTGTGAAGGGAAGAGCAGAGGCAGACAGTGATCTCTTCTCTCAGGTGCCCAGTGACAGGACCCAAGGGAAGGGCCTGAAGTTGTGTTAGGGGAGGGTTAGGTTGGATATTAAAAAGAAGTTCTTCACTCAGAGAGTAACTGGGCACTGGAACAGGCTCCCCAGGGAAGTGGTCACAGCACCAGCCTGACTGAGCTCAAGAAGTATTTGGACAATGCCCTTGGGCACTCTCATGGTGTGACTCTTGGGGATGGTTCTGTGCAGGGCCAGGCATTGGACTCAATGATCCTGATGGGTCCCTTTCAACTCAGCATATTCTGTGATTCTGTGATTTGTTATAGAGAAAAATAACTATGAATTGAAATTTTCATATTGAGGGAAATTATATTCAGGGATTATTTGGCCTTCGAAAAAAGACCAGCTTGTCACTTGCTTGAGCCTTTTAAGTACATGAAATGGCAAAAACACTAATGTTTTAGTAAGCTTCTTTCCCAAAAGATGAAGATTTCTCATTTTATTTTTGTCTGTATACATGTAATTCTGGAATAATTCCATAATAACTGCACTGAATACACTGGTGCAATTAATGTAACAATTCCATGAAGTTCTCTCCTAAACGGAGAGGTACTCTCATTAAATTTAGTGTTGTATGCAGTAAATCCTAAGTCTGGAAGAATCTGACCCATTATTTTAATGTCAATAATTTAGATCTTTGATTTTGTATGTCATTTCTTAACTCAAATGATTAACACTGTCCTGCACTATTAAAATTGTCCACAAAAGTACTCTTCAAATTCTTACTTTTTTAACATGGCATATTGCTGAAAATCAATTGCTAATAAAAGTTGGCATCTTCTGTTAAACAATATGGTCTCTTACAGAGATATATTTGGAATAAATTGTATGTATCTACATTATTTTTAAGGTGACTACAAACAAGTCAGCTGCCTCTACTTTGCCACCTGTATGCTTTAACCACCACTTATGGGACTCCATATATGAAGTGTGAGAAGTCCTAAATTGTACATATGTTCTGAACTATTTCTACTTTTTCAATATGTAATATTCCCAGTTTTTATGGCTTGAATATCTGCAAGAGACAGAGATTTTCCTGTTTGGGCATTACTTAATTTTGCATATAGGGATGTCTGTATATGTGTATATGTATGGGCGGTTAAACAAAAAGTAAAAAAAAGCAACAAAAGACTGGGGCAAAAGGTTAGCAAAAAGCCCATGTACTTCTGAGGATCTTTCTTTCTCTCTAAAGGCAATATGTTCTAATTATGAAATCCAAAATCGTCTTATCATTTTAGTGACAATCAGTTCCACAAATACATCAAACATTGTGAATACACTTTTAGATGCTATATAATATGAGAGCTCTTATGGGTATGGCATTCAGAGAAAGGGCAGGTTTGTACTTCTGTAGATATTTAGATGAGGAACCTTCTCAAGAAGACTGCAAAAACATTCTACACAATCCACAGTCTTCTAACTCATAATCTAAATTTTTAATTCTCAGTAGTTCCAGGACACTTTTAATATGCTTGTTTGACAAACCTTTTAGTTGAATTTGTTACATTTGTAGAAGAATTTCCACCCTTGGCACACTGTTTGTAGTTGGTGGGTTTATTGGGTTTTTTTTTTTGGTTGGTTTTTTTGGTTGGTTGGTTGGTTGGGATATTTTGTGTGTTTTGTTATAGATAAGTGGGTTTTCTTCTTTCAATTAAAATTAAAATCTTTGGGATTGAAGAGCAAAGTTGAATCTTCTCTAATGTCTTATCCAACTCATTTCTCTTGAGAAATAATATTTAGTAATATTCTTTGCAGAATATTTTGTCCTAAAAGAGGAAGAAAGTGGCTTTTTACTGTCTGCTGCATTTGAGCTTGTCATGGTTGTTTCCTTTATACATAGATAAACCTGACAGAAATTGTGGTAAAATATTTTTTGCACCTTTAATATTCTTTTAGACATATTTTTTGCTTCTGCCATATTAAAAGTCAGAAATTAAATTTGTTGTAGGTGTAGCTAAAAAGCATTAAGTGCCATAAAGATCAGTGTTACAAAAATAAGTGAATAATAGGTTTGATTGACACTAGGTGGGAGTTTTTGAGGCAAATGGCGTATCCAAACCAGGGAGGGTGTTTTTCTTTGACCTCAAACAAGTTTAGTCATTCTGACTATGCAGAACAGAGAACATTTGTAAATTAACAAACTTGATACTTTTTTTGCACTGAAATACAATGTCATGTATAAAAGCTGTGAGATGAACTCTCATTTGTGTGTGAACATATGACATAAATTCAGAAATGAAAATGTCTACTTGATTCATGTCTGGATTAGAAGGTGAACTAAGTGTGCTAAGAGGATCTTATACATCTTTTATTCCCGGTGATTTTATGAAAATACTTCATTAGTCACTGAATTTCAGAACACCTAAATATTTATTTTAACAAACCTTTAAATTTGTATTTTTAATGAATGGTTCTCATGTTTCCTTTTGGGGATTTTTGGTTTTGGTTGGATTTTTTTTTCCTGACTCAAGAAACAGGGTTGTTTTCGGGTTTTGGTTGTTTGGGGTTTTCTTGCCAGGCTATGCCTACTTAAAAACAAACATAAATGACATTCAGGAATCTCCTAAAGGTAGCAGAAGGTGAAGACAATAACTTTGTATTTGTAAAGAGAAAAAGGTATACTGTTTGAAAATGGGACTCTCAGGACCAGTAAACACCAGTTACCAAAAATTGTGACATTTTCTTAGAAGTGTCAAAGGAAAATTGTTATGTTACATGCCAGCTACCCAGAAAATTCTATATAGCTCTTTTCACATCTTTATTTCTATACCAAGTTGGAATACAGCTGAAGAAAATAGACCACTTTTCAAAAATAGAACCATTTCTTCAACATCTAATGAAAGACAACTGCCCTGACTTTCTTATAAACTTAGGATGTCATGTTTTTTCAATACTTTTGCAATATTAATTATTTGTTCTCATATAAGTTTGTTGCATATATATCCAGCCATAGGTAGCCAAAAAACCTGCTAGATTCACAGACATTTAATATACTTCCTTCTCTTCCACGATCAAATCTGTAAGAAAACCCGATGAGTAGATCTTGTACATAAATTTATTACATTATTATGGAGACATTTGCATCTATGAAAAATACACAGTAGTCTTATGCAGGAATTGTAAAATTTTACAAGAAAGGAAAGTGTTCACAAGAAAGCCAAATTTTACAAGAAATGCAAATAAGTATCATTGTGACTTTATTGAAATACACCCATTTTAAGGATGTTTAGCTCAATGTGAGTTTTAACATAAAATCTAGAGACATAGGATAAAAAAGCACAGGAAAAATTCTCAGAAAGGACCCTTTCAAAGTTAAATGGTACTAATAACAATATCACCATCAGCATCAATAATAACTCTAATACTATAACCCTAATGCTATTAATTTGAAACTTAATTGTCTAATTTAATGCCTGTATTACACAAATCAAAGTAATTGCACTTGTAGTAACAATGTAAATTCTAAACTGTTAAGATGTCCTTTCTATTCAAGCTATGTGACCTGTTTAAAATAATCATTATAGAAAAATAAAGACAGAGGATTACTTTATTCACAATATGCATTATTAAAGCTTTACCTTTAGCCTTTGGGACTTTATTATGGCAGTTAACCATAAAAAAGAGTAGTAGAAGGATACATCATCTCTTGAAAGCATTATTTGTTCAAACATGCCACAATAAAATATATCTCTAACAGAACTACAAAACAGCATAAGCATTTCAAATAACAACTTGAGCCTGCCTGCGTTCCTTCTGATGTCTGAATTTCATTGTTATCATTTTGTGAACCTAAATCCAGTAAGAAGGTTTGCCTACCATCCTATGTTCCACTGACTTTTAGTGAAGCTTCAGCTACTAAGAGTTATATTAATAACAGTGCACAGTCAGTTAGACAGACAAATCCAGCAGCTATTGTTCAGTTTTGCCTTCACCCTTTGTAAATCTACAACACAACCTATACACGTACTATCTCTATCCCATAGCTTGCAGAACGGCAGCACTATAAAGCTTGGAGTTAGTAAATTTTTTTTGTTTATAGGACTAGATATTTGACAAGAATTTTCAAAAGTATTTGTACAAACCCACCTAATCTTTTTCTGCACCACTTTATCCAAAGTACCACTTTTTTAGGGCCTTAACATGGAGTGAGGAGGACTTGTTTTTGAAGCAGTGCTGTACAGGACTAAAGCAGAAATTTTCCCTTTCTCTCTCCTACTTCTGTCATTCATTCTGCCTCATCAGATAATTAACATTCTGAAGTGGGAGTCAGTAGGCAGGGCATTCAGTGTGGTTCTAGTTATTACTGTTATGGTAACTTGAACTGAAAATTTTCAACACAATAGTCTCAGAGAACCCTGAGTTACCTATAGCCTCATGGCTTCCTCCTTTGTCTAGGAAAACAAATCCTCAGAGGGAAAGGGTATGTGAATTTAACTCTTCCATGTTCTGCATTGCTTCTTAGATTGGGGAAAAGCATGGAAGGGAGCTCACTATGCAGTCTGGGCTTTTTCTTTCTGTGTAATAATATCAATGTAATAATATCCACTACTGAAAGAGCAGAATGCATTGAATGTGTTAGGAATATCAACAGTTTTGGAGATTTTGTTCTAAACCTGCCAGTTTTTCAAGACTTAGATGGCTGTAATACAACTTTAACTTGCATTCCCACATCACTGTGAATAATATTGTATGATGTAAAACTGCACACCACCTTAATTAATCCAATTAGTCCCCAAGTCTTGGTATACCAGTAAATTAAATGTGATGACACAGGTCATGACACTAAGGCCATCCATCACAGAGAGCTCTTTCCCATTAAAAGAAGATAGCCCAGCTAAACCACCTTGTGCCAGAACCTGTCCTTAGTCCTAAACCTAGACCAGAATTTTTTTTTTTCTTTTTTTGTGTGGTGGGGTGGAGGGAACGGTTAGAAGACCATGCAAATCACTATAAAGAGCCAGGGAACTTTCTATTCTAGTGTGTCCAGAAATCACCTGTTTAACTTACTGGTATGAATATAGCCAAAGGATCCAATTTTAACACATCTTGAAATATCTGGAAACAAAATCTCTGTCTATAAAGCATGCCATACAGTCTAATAAAATAGAAAAATAATAAAATTCCTTTGGGATGTTAAGTGTTAATCATTTAATTAAGATGCCTATAAATAAATTAATTACAATGTGCAAAATGTAAGTTGAACTTTTTTCTCTATTTTTAATATTTTGAGCAGTGAAATAGCTCTGGAGATGAAAGTCAACCAAGCAACTACCAGAATTCTTTAAAAATGTATTGGTCACCTATTTGGTATAAAAGCTATCAAATACACCCCAAGGTAGGTTTTGAAATATTCTCAACTCCCATCCAATACTAGAATTTCCAAAGTTCTTGAACAGTTACTGTATCTGATTATATCATACTTCTTCACAATACAGTGAATAACATGAAACTCCTTAAAATCTAAAACTTTATGTCTCAGACATTTAGGTGATTTAAAAAGATATAGCAAAGTAAGTATTGTAAAAAGTCTGGGAAAGATATTTAGATATGGAGTTTAGTTAGTTTACTCAGATATATTTTGACAACTCATGGCAGTTACATGCCTTGCATGTAAATTGGTATTTAATGTCTTAATGTAAGATGAGTTGTTCGACCTCAGAATGCTACATTGTCAATGTCTTGAGGTGCTCTTTTTCACAGGAGGAAAATACATATTAGTCACGATATCCATACAGGTCTGATGAATGGGTCTATACACTTTAATTTGTGAGGGGTTGTGCTTTGTTTATTTATATATCTTCATTGTCTGTTGCTGTCTTTCAGGGCTCCATAAAAAGAGGCATAGAATAGCTCCAAAATAATACAATTCATGTCAGGACACTTCTTCAGCAATACTGATCTTTTTTTTTTAACTTTTGCACACAAACCTAGAGAAAGTAACTTTTTAATTGAACTATATTTAGTCTTCAGAGTTTTTTAAGAGTTAAGTTTCATCTTGCTTAAGTGCCAAGTATCATCTTGTCCTTCTGCTTCCTGAATTTCCCTACTCTGTCATTTACCATATCTGCTGAATTAACTTGAGAATAGATTTCTTTTTCCTTTGTTTTTTATCTCTTGCTCTTTGTTCCACAGCATGGCACATGGGTCCTATGATGTATCATATGTTCTCACCTTGCATCATCAAGAAAAGTGAGGGGTCACTATGAAAGGCACCTGACAATCAGCTGTTTTTATTGGCAGTGTGTAGACAGCTTTGTTTGGACTAGTAAGCCTACTCTCCTTTTAAACCCTATTACTTCTATGGAAAAATTGCTTTCAGAAGAGGATTGGATGACTAGTTCAGGCATGGCTATCAATAGCACTGTCATATAGTGTTAGTTGAAAATAAATCTTTCCTAAGGAAATATATTGCATCAGTAGCACTGCTGAACTTGTGAGATAATACTTCGTCAGCAAAGTAACATAAAGTCCTTTGCAAGTAAATTAAATCACGTTCCAATGAACAAGCCAAAACCATCCATATATCAGAATAAAAATGAATAGGGGAAAAAAAAAGGAAATATATCTCATCTAAATGCACTAAGGAGAAGAAAATGCTTTGATCCTAGAGAAAGAACCAAAGAGAACATGAGCCTATCTTACCTTAAGGGATAAATATAAACTAGCTTACTATTTTAGGCACTTAATACGAATGTTCTACAGGAAAACTGAATTAGCACACTCTTTAACTTATTGAATTCTGTTTCTAAGTTTCTGATTCAAAAATGTAAGACAAAGACACACTTAATCCCTGAATATAGTATAGTCTAGATGGAAAAATAGTGCAACATGAAGGTAGCCCTCTTCAGCCTCTTCAGTCCCATCCCTTTTTTACTCAGCTAAAGCTCTAAAGAGAAAAAAAAGTTTAAAAAAATCAATATTATTCATTCAAATAAAACAATAAGAACAAGGGAAAGAATGATTATGTAGTCTTGTGTCTATGCACTGAGAGATTTGGGACTTGTATCATCTCCTGGGAATGGAAAATAGTACTGCTTTACCAACAACATTGAAAGCACTGAAATCAGCTCTTTACCAGATAAGTGAAATCCTTTTGCTTTGAATGCCTAGAAATACTCAGAATGATAGCACAGGCTATTGCAATGGCTTTGCAACATAGTAGCAATTATTCACTAGCATGTTCATATTCAGGTAAAACCCTGTGAATTCTATATATCTAAGACAATTCAAATACCTAAAACTCTCAATTGGGGTTCAATTTCTGTCCTAACTTCTGTTCTTTTCTAAAGCAATTGAAGTGTTCTAACAATTTCCTACATTTTCTTTACCATACTGTATGCACTTTTTTCTTACCACTGGTCATTTTTTTCATTTCCCTATTGGTTATAAAAAAAAAAAAAAGAACAGAATAATACCTCTTACTATATTTATTACTAGGTGGCATGCAAAATCTCTGTGCCAAAGAAATTTATCTCTAAACACTTTAATTTTCTCTCTATTACTCAAAATCATTCAATTTCACCCATTGTTTCTTGCATAGTTCCAAACTTTGTTCTGCTGAAATTCATTGTCCTTAGGTCTGACTTCAGTACTAAAGACTTCAGTACTAGATATAAAGACTTCAGTACAAGATATAAACTAAAAGAGATTGCATTACAACCTTCATGGTTACCTTCTCTCCCTATACTGTGGAGCGGTAGTGTACTCATATTTACAGAACTACTGATATTTGTTTCTTCACATAGTATGTCACAGCTTATACTTAGGAATATTCCAATATTTACTCTTATTATACATTTAATCCTATCTATCATTATGCCTTTTTTAAAAAAAAAATATCTTTCTTTTCTCATGGGTAATAGGAAATTACTTGTATTTTATTTAACTTATAATTCAAAGATGGTAGTCAATGTTTCTGATGTCTGTAGACCTTCAATCCTTTTTACATATGCAGAGGGAAACTCACATAAGTGACAGATAATTTTAATTGTGTCAGAATTATATATTAGGTTTATAAATTACCAATTCTTTCTTCCAGCATTAACACAAATTAACATCTTACAATGCCTTGAATGTTTAAAATGTGTATAACTTCCTAAAGTTCTCTACCAGAGACTAAATTTCATTATTAAAATTTCAGCTTTATTTCATTTGTCCTTCAAGAATTTTTCAGAACATCTCAAATTATGTGTGCAAATAGATGAAATAAAAAGATGATTTATTTTCATCTGAAAGACAGTATTTGCAGGTATTTTAAGGAGTTCTGTAAACCTTCTGTAATGTAACTTTATTAGTAAAGGGAGACCTATGTAAATAGACTTCCCTTTCCCCTTATCTCCTGCTAGAACTCACTTCTATTTCTCCTCTAACCAGAGAGCAGACACAGATGAGAACTGATGTCACAGACTGTCCATAGATGGGGATTCTCCCACCTGCATCACTAGAAGGCTCACAGAGCTCCTACAGCCCTGGGAAATATTTCTGCATAACAGGATTTCCTTAGTTATTCTTTTACCAGAAGACAAGAGCTAGAGTTATTGCAGAAAGAGAGCCTTTCTCTGGCTAGCTGATACCTCAGGGACACAGTGGCTTTGGGAGGGATACAATCTATTGGGGGACAGGTTGTGTGACCACCAACTGAACCAAAGTAGGAGCATCTATAGCACTTGGCAGGGATTTTTAGTATAGGTCAACATGGTTAGCCACACAGGCAAAGTAATTACTAGGAAAGCCATTAAAAGACCACCTTTAACTCTGTTTGATGCATTTCATTAAAACAAACCAAAAAACCCAAAACAACAACAAAAAAAGCCCACACCAATCCATAAAAATATTTGTTGTTTAGTATGCCCTTAATGAGAGCAGCTGTATTTCATTGCAGAGCTGACACTGTCTTTCTACAGTCTTTCTATGGCTATCTAACCAATAGACAGTTATTCTGTGTCTTGTTCCTCTTAAAGCAAGAGTTAAAATATATCCTTTATCTTCCTCTGCTGCTTCATTGAGGTTTACAGGGACTGAAGTAAAATGCAACAGTTCTAACTGTGTAATAGGATTCAGTGTTTGACCCTTAGAAAGAAAATATGCAGCTCCAAAGAACCAAATGTTCTTATTCACTCTTTGCTGCAGATAACAACAATTTTCACTGTTTCTTTCAACACATCGAATCCTCAAATATTAACATGTTTTAGTTACCTTGCTGCATTTATATGATGAAAAAGAGCATGGAAAGTCAGAACAATCACTAGGTTAGTGCTGTATACCTGTACAACAAAGCTACAGAAGCCCAATCAGGAAAAGGGGAGGATGTGTGTTATGGTACAGTTGCTGTCAGCAGTCTGTAAACATCAGAACGTGTTACTCATCCTCACAGGGGATACATCTCAGAACAGTCCAAATTGCCACACGTGTGTTAAATGCAGTTCAGACAGTTTGCCTTCTTTTGTTTTCTCACATTTTCTTTATTTCAAAGCGAAGGGAAATTGGAGCAAAAAGGGTATCACACTGTGTGTCACGTTCTCACTGTTTCTTGTTTAAATCATTGCAGCTTTAAACCTGTAATTAACAAGGCTGAAGTTTTACAGCTTCATGAGTTCAGTGGGCTGTGTATGTCATGTAAAGTCTGGCTCATGGTATCAAGCAAAAAAAACCTTCCAAGACTGCAGCTGCCTTGTGGCACCCTCCACCTTATTTTGTGTGTATGTCTGTCCAATTTTTTTAACTATCCAAGAGTAACCACCAGCTGTGTCATCTCTTCCCTTACTTTCCTGATGATCTGGAACTTTGTTAGCAAATAACCTTCACAGAAGGGAGCCTTTAAACAGTACCTCCACAAACAAAGTCGCAAGAGTAGGTTGTGCTGTTTTTGTGGTAGTTTTCTCAGCTTGCCTCTGTTAACAGTGAAAGATAATAACATGTTTTTGTGTAGCTGCCTAAAAGACTGTTCCCTGTGTTATGGTAATTGTTTTTGTGAAGTCCACAAAAGGCATAATTGAATGTAAATGGAATAGCTAGAAGATGACTCCTGCAAATACCTGTGGTCTAAAAACATGTGCATTTATATGCCGCACACAAAAGTAAATAAAACCTTTTAGCAAACAGGTGTCTTGCTCTAACTGTTTAATTATTCTTCCAATGATACTTTTATATACACTGGAATACACACTGGAGTTCTGAGATAGAAAAAAATAGCAAGTTCTGTCATATCTTCCTTTTCTAAAGCTCTGGTGACAATGATAGGCAAGGAAAATGGAGGGGGAGGATGCAGTAAAGGAAAATGTCATGTCTGTTAAATATTCTTTAAAATACCTAGCAGAGGGTTGAGTCTGTAAACAACATAAATATTTAATCCCAAAACTCTTTATATCATTGTTGCCAATTTAGTTTTCAATTTACAGCTTCACTAGCATAGTTCATATTTAGGTTTGCTGCAGTGTTGACAGGGTTTTCAGAGTCTATAGGATATCTTTAAATCTCTAATAATCTCAGATGCTCACAAAGCCTGTATTCCCTCTTATTTCCCTGTTAAATTGCTTGTAGGTTGATTCAGTGCTGTAACCATGATTTTTATATCAGACTCTGTAAACCCAGCTTGTCAGGCTCTTCTATTCTAAGAGGCGTCCCTTTGTCACCTACCCGTCTCATCCTTTTTATGAACCTCAGCTAACAAATTCCAAGTAGACTAAAAGATTGGCAAAGTTGAGCCATTTTTTATCTCTCACTTAGATAAAAGAATATTTAGGACTAGTAAAATGGGGGTTTGGGTCCATCTTTAAATATGAACACAACTGTGCCATATTTATTCTGCTTCTGTGAAGATACATTTGTCAGGGTGATGATTATGGTAATACTGTTACTGTGCTGTCTTGGATGAACAAGAGGCCAAATCCCTTAGGAGAGCAAAGAACACGATTTATTCTACCTTTACATTCTTCAAAGATGCAAAGAGAACAAGTGAATGGAAGAACACAAGACTTCTGTGTGCTGGTTACAGTAGTTGGCTTGCAGAGGCAGCAATAAACCACTCTATATAAAGAGTGAGATAATTCTCACCAGTCTGGGAAAAAGGCAGGATTATGGCCAGTCATCCATGTGTTCATGGAATACATCCACTGCTATACAGTGTTTGTTCTGGAAAGTTAAAAAACAACATAAGGTGAATGTCTCTTTTCTCTTTCCTTTTTTTTTTTCTGTTTTCTTATGGATTTGGACGCTGAATTTCTTAATGCTAAAAAAAAAAATGTTCTTCACTGAAATTTTGCCACAGTTATCATCTCACTGCACTACAGTGCACCATCATTCCCCCAAAAAAGGCATCTGTTCTGCAGCTTCAGTGCCACAATTTCATTAGCCTTTTCCTGTCTTGTTGGAATCTTCACAGAAGAAAACTGTCTTCTCAGAACAAGCATTATAAACAAAATTACCAGCCCCTTCTTTCTAAAAGGAATATTCTAGAAATATTTCAGAGAGCTAAAATGTCAATGACAAGGTAAACCTTGAATGATTTATACTTACAAAATTTCAAGAGTATAATGCAAAATATTGTCTTCATAACACTATATTAATTATGTTGTTAAAAGCTAAGAAAAAAACAAAAGTAATGTTTGGTCTTAAGGCTCATCCTTAGGATTGCCTACAGTTCAAACAACAGATGGTTGAAAATGGGGCTGAGAATATTTGAATAAATAATCTGTTAAAAATCACCTTCCTAATCTTTGCTGCTTTATATTTGGGGAATGAAGGTTAAGAACAGGTTTTTAAGTGCTGTTAATATCATTAAAGTCAGAGCTTAAATTCTTTCAGCATGTTTTCCTGTGGTAATTCTCTCACTAAGAGCAGTGTTATCCACTACAAGCTAAACCAGAACTCCCCATGTTGCAATCCTATGTCCAACATCAGCTTCCTCTGCTGTTTGAGATTATCACTTCAGTACACATCTAAAAGTTTTCTCAGGATCACTGATTAGGAGGACCCCATGTTCAGCATCTGAAGGTCTTATAAGAGAGTCCATTATATCTGTTCCTACCTTGCTGAGCAAAATGAAAATATAAAGCTATACCTAATGTGTAAGTTAGACTTCTCTAAAACTACCAGATGCAGTTCAGTGCTTTGATTACCCCACCACTAAAATGGGCAGAGTTTTAGAGAGTAAGTACAAAAATAGCATGAAGCCAGCCTTATTCACTAATGAGCCTTTGATCATGTAATAAGCCCTCCTGCAGGAAATCCCTTGATGGCATGTTTTCTCACTTATTACCTTCCCCAGACAATACTTACACAGAATTGATCTAACAGAAGACAAAGACAGACTATTAGACACTGATTCTAGTTTTCATTTTCTACCTCCTACTCTGCACAACAGCTACACAAATCTCTCTTCACAGTCCAAAATAAATGTTCCGTGAATGTAATGTTCTTCACAGTAGAGGAAGCACAAGCAGCCCAGGCTAAAGAGGAAAAGCTACAAATGGCACAATGCAGCCTGCAAATAGACATCAATACAGACAGACTGATACACCATAGAGAATTTTACAGTTCTCCTGTGCTAACCAACTTTTTTCTTAAGGAAAACCAAACAAAAACAAACACTCCCCAAAAACAAAAACACCCCCACAAAAAAAAAGCAAAAAGGCAGGGGAAGAAAAAAAAAAGAAATCAAAGTAAAAGAAAATGATAAAAAAAAAAAAGTAAGAAATTAAGAAAGAGGAAAAGAAGACTGGTGGGGAAGGCCTCAAAGCTGGTTTCCATCCTATGATGAAACTTTGGTGTAAAGTGAATTAGCATCAAGATTTTTGAAGTGGAATAGTATGTGGTTGATCACACCATCAGGCAGATTTGGGTGGAGTGAACACAATTTTGGTCAGCGTCTGATACATCTGCAATGTCAGGAGAATTGGTTTGGCTAATTATGTGTTTCCTTGAGATTTATTCTTATCATTATTGGTTTCATTATTTCTGTACACAGAAGCTGAACTACAGTAACAGATTAACACTCCCACTTTCTCATAAGGACATCTGCAAAATGATTTTCACTTTATGTTTCTGTTGCAGAAGTTGTCCCTATTTTGTCTCCTTTTTTTACATAAATGAGACAAAATTATTTCTTTCTGTCTGGAAACTGAATTAATATTATGTGTTTTAGTATTGTTATGCATTAGCTCGGATGTAGGTTCTGAAATGCTAAGACTATCCATGTTAGCATCCAAAAGTGGTCTTCAAGCTGGGAGAATAGTAGGGAAAACAATTTAAACTCAAGAGAGGCATCTGGTCTGTACTGAACAAAAGTAAGTAATGCTGCATTTCTGTCCCAGAGAGTGTCTGAATATCAGAATCTGAAGATAACAAAAAATAAAGGATATGGAATAAAAGTAAGCTTTCCACAGCTCATATTTCTCTTCTAAAGTGATAAAGTAAGAAAATAAATACCTGGGTAAAAGAGAGATAAAACCACAACAATAAAAAATAAAACAAGATCTGAAAAAAATGCACCTCCAAGTCATTTAACAGCATATTTTCTGGGCACTGACATTCTTGTTTCTTCTCCCAATGACTGTTCATAATTTGTACTTGTAGATATCCATATTTCACTACGCAAAGTGTGAATTAAGCTACTAAGAAATAAACACTGCTTTGGAAAATAACATTACATTTGAGGTGTTTCAGAGAAGGAAAATTCTGATTCAAAACATTCCAAAGTGGTGATTCTTTCAGTGTTGGTCCTTTTTTTGTCTCAAAATCAAGTATGATGGGTTTCTCCATTTTATGTTGCAGTCTTCTCAGTCCATTTGCAGTGCTCCAGCTGCAAAAAAGTCAGAGGGAGAGCTGAGTCCTCTCACTGACTGGAGCTGGAAACTAGGACTTGGTTGGCTTGAGCACCTGATACCCATCCAGCAGGGGAAGTGTGCAGAGCAACACTGGGTCCTCGCTAGCAGGGATGCTGGGGGCCACACCTGCTGTAGAACTGCCCTTCTCAAAACATCTAAAACCCATAAGAGGATTGGCAGCATCCAAGTTGGACAGGCACCTCAGCCTGTAATGACAAGGTCAGGCCTCCTGTTACTGAAGTTGCACTAGAATAGACACAACCCAACATCGCTTTCCAATTCCCTTCAAGTACTGAAATGTGCTATTGAGCTATTTCTCTCTCAGCTTGTGGGGGAAACATGATTCTTTCTTAAGGGAACACTAGATGGCTATAATTGCCTTCAGTTAGTTTAGGAGAGATTCTTCTCATCATATGGTCTAAATAAACAAATAAATAAATAAATAAATAAATGATGGCTCAAAGACGTTTATAGACTAGAAAACAGAGAGAGAAAAGAAAGAAAATAATCTATCCTTTTGGCAGCAGCCTGGATTAATGCTGCATTCAAATGGTCATGAGACTGCAAGTATGGACCTTCATCTAATTTTAGGCAACTCGTTTTCCATTCTGTCATTTATGCCATTCTGTAAACTGGAAAGCAATACTCTTTGAGTTCTTTATGAGGATGTAAGTATTAATGCCTGTTAGGAAATCAAACACTGTAATGAAGATCCTTACTGGAAACATATACTAAATAGAATCATTACAAATAAAGTTAAACTAAAAATTTTGTTTACAGTCATTGAGGTACACAAAGAAAATATCTGTGTCTCCAACAGATGGGGATAAAAATATATAAGTAAATTTAACCACAAGCTGTTTTAACAGTCTCCAAGATGAAAAAAGAAAGGACATTGGATACATCTTTGAGAAATTTTAAAATACCCTTAATTTTAAGCAATTATTTCAGAATTACAACAAAAATTATCTATAATTTAGTTATCTGAAAATCTTTACAGAAACTGACACACTGCTAAGATTTCATAATTAAGCTAGCAGACAAAAATGGAGTCAATTGTAACTATGAATCATCTAGTTTATTGAAAAGAAATTTAGAGCATTAAATGATGAAATCTCTTATCAGTCATTTGCTGGTTATCTGTCAGGTTTAAAGAGAGCCTGAAACAAGTTTAGAAATAGGATTCAAGATTACTAATGAGAAGCAAAAAAAAAGCTTCACTCGAGAATAGGCAATCTTATCTTGCTTTTTTGTACACAGAATTTTAAAGAATACCTCAATGTTGACTCTTCAATGGATTAATTAATGTTTTCATTTTCATGCCATATTTAAAATTTTAAGGTCCATTGCCTAATATGTTTCAAAATAAATAACTTAAGCTGCATTTGCTTATTCTATTTATCTTGACAAAACCATTTGTTGCTTTAAAAAGAGGCAGCAAAATTTTTACATTGATGTGACTAGGAGGCCAAGAAAGTAAGCTTCATGTATCATTCAGTGGATTGATATATGGAGTTCATGAAAAAAACCCACCATATCACATATAAGTAAGCCTTGAGGAACACTGGCAAGTGTGGACTAATATATATCAATTCCCATATTTTACCAGTCCAAATATTCTGTAAAATTCCCATTAATTTCATTATACTGGGCAGGATTTTAGGTAAGTGGCACAATTATAGCACACTCACTTACTTTCATAATGAGTTGCTATGAAAATGTCTGACAACGGACAGCATCCATGTTAAAAACTAATCTGTACCACCAATGGGGTGAAAAACACAGGACTCAGGATCAGTTATGTAGTTCTCATAACCTTTTCTTGACAAGTGAGATACATAAACTTGGATAAATTCAAAGATCTGCCAAATTTAGAACCTTCAAGCAAAGTTCACACTGTTCAGTTTTTAGTGTCAAAGATGTCAATATTAATTATAATGCGTTAAGATCTTGACATCCTAACAAACAAATGAAAAATTGGGTCATTCAATTCTATTCTAGAACAATAGTCCTTTAGTTCTTCTAGTATATATTAATACATGGATAGCTTGTTACAAAGACAGTACTTCATTTAAAATATAATGGCATCTTGCAGTATTTTTTCAAAGTCACAATTTAGGAATAGTTTTTTGATTTATAAAACTAGTTTTTCCAGCTTCTAGGGAAATCCTGGTGGGCCCACAGGCTAAGTGTGTAGAGAAACTGAAGTCCTAGAATCTCCATAGTCTTATCACATTAATTTTGTTCTATAATTAGAAAAAGACATGAGATGTATTGTTGATCCACAGCATGGTGTAACTTGGTCTTGTCAAAATGATGCTAGTGGTACAGATTTTTTACATTGTAGATAGTCCAAACACATTTTAAGAAGAGTTGAACAACTTCTTTCCTGGAAGTGGGTCCTTAGCCCAAGTTAATGTGATTTCATCACATAAACATCTTGAACCAGAATATCTTGGAGGCCAGATGGATACCAATCTGAGAAACAACTTAAATTTTTTGTTCTTCTTCTGTAACATATTGTTTGCATTTTGAGAGCATTATCTTTTTTTGCAGTCACTTTACATGAACACAAAGGTTAAAACCAAAGCAAACCAGCCAAACAAATTCGTTACCAGGACAAAAACTGAAAGGTAGAGAAAATTTAATGAATTTACAAGAAAAATGAAGCTGTTATCATGAAACTCAGTCTGCTAATATGACCTCTCACAGGTTCACAAGTAGAATCTGAGTTGGCTCACAGTTTTGTAGAAACTAAAATGATCCCTAGCTTTGTAAGCAATTTCTGGTATATGATGTTAGAGTAGTTATCACTATAATGTGAATCCACATAAAACTGAAATAAAGAAAAGGAAAAAGAAAATAAGTCTAGAAATCAGAATACCTATCACCAGAAAAGAGTATTCGAGGTGAAATGTGAACAACCGACAGTATCGATAGCCTGGTTATAATTGGGTTCCTTTGATTTTAAGGGCCACATTTTGTCTCCCTCAGGCTAGATTCTGGCCAAAGATCATCTGTCTGTTAGAACTCTGTACTGACCCTAAAATATATAAACAGAAGCAAGAGTCCGGAGCAAATAGTTAGTGATAGATTTGAGTTTAAGATAAAAGCTAAAATTGAAAAGCCTGAAAAAGTTTACCAAATGGAGATAAATATTTGGCTGTACTGCAGGCATGTTTCTTGGACACTTTCTTCTGAATCTAGGACTGATTGTACTACTAACAATGGTAGCTATTTAATCTTCTGGAAATTTGAAAGCAATACACGTGCTTCTGCAGTTACCAAGTTGAGATGAGTCTGTGATTTAAAATCCTGCTATCTGAAAACTTACTAAGTATATTACAGTATTATAGTCTAGAAATAACTGCTCAGTCTTACAAACCTTGAACACAAATAGGTTTTGTTTCTTTATGTTTGTTTGTTTCTTTCTTTTTTTGTCTTTCTTCTTTCTTCTTTTTTTTCATTAGGCAAATTTGCTTCAAAACTTTCAGAGAGCAAGATGAAAACATGCCAATTAATAAGTTATGCTGAAAATATCTCTTCATTTTGAAGCAACTGTACTGTCTGAAATGTTTCAAAATAGAACAACAGAAACTGCCTACAGTCACCTTTCTGCTCACTCTAAGATAGTGACTGTTGTCCATCACATATGCAGAAATGAAATTTTTTACAGCTCATCAGGCAACTCACTAAAAATTGGAGTCCAGTTGGAGAAATGTTTAGTCATGGTCCACTTGGAAATGTTCAGAAATACTCAGAAAAAATAACAATAATATTCAGAAAATAACAATAAATATGAAAAATCCCCTTATTTTTTATTATTCTCTAAACTGAGAGAATTTTTTTTAATATTATTGGATGAGAGTGCCAAGAGAATGAAGATGAAATTATACTGCAAATGAAGATGAAGGGATATTTATAGCCTGATGTATAGTACAAAATTTGTCTTGCATGTTGCAAATTTCAGGCAGATTATGTTTTCAGATGACTGGAAGAAGCTTCCTGTTCTCACAGTCTTCAAGTCCTCATGGGGCCTTGAAGAACCGTGGTACCTGCTGAAGAGACAACAAATCAAGGCACAACCAGCCCAGGAGATTTTCACAGTGGTTTGACGATAATTTCCTGACAGGGGTGTTGGAAGAGACAAGAGAGGCTTTGTCTGCTTGATCTCATGCTTACAAACATGGAAGAATCAGGGTGAGAGACAGTATTGGCTGCAGGTGATCAATTTCAGGATTCTGAAGGAAGAGGGTCAAGACAAGTTGAATCATAACCCTAGATTGCCGAAAAACAGAATTTGGCCTTTGGCATTCCAAGACCTGCTTGAAAGAATCCTAAGAAAAGCAGTCATGGAATGCAGTCACAGTTTTACAAATGCCAAAATCCATCTGGACTGAATCCAGCAATCATTGTGAAGGAAACAAAAAGGGTTTCTACAGATATATCAGCAGGAGAAAGAAGACTAGGGAAATCATGGGATGGTTGCAGGAGTGGGGGTGGAGAACTGATGAAGGACATGGAGAAGGCCAAGTACTCAGAATCTTCTTCAATTTAGGTCTTTTTGGGAAAGCCCACAGAAGAGTGAGGTTCCTGAGATCTGTGCAAAAGTCTGGAGAAAAGAAGACTTACCCTTGGTGGAAAAGGATCATGTTAGAGAACATTTAAACAAACTGGGCATATATAAGTCGATGAGAATTGAGGAGATGCACCTGCAAAGTATGGGGGAGCTGACTGATATCATTGTGAGGTCATTCTTGATAGTCTTTGAAAGCTTATGTTGGTTGGCAGAGATACCTGAGGTTTGGAAGAAAGCCAGTGTCACTCCTCCTTTCATGAAGGGCAATAAGGAGGATGTGGAAAACTGCACGTTTGTTAGCCTCATCTCCCTCTCTGTGAAGATGATGGAGATCATCATTCTGGAAATTGTTTGCAAGCACTGAGGTCTAGGAAGTGCCTGATAAGAGTCAGCATGTATCTGCAGAGAGGAAATAATCTTTGGCCAACATAATAGCCTTTTATAATGAGAAGACTAGCTTTGTGGAAGAGGGAAGAACAGTGGATGTTGTTTATTTTTACTTTAGCAAGGTTCTTAGCGTTATCCCCCATAAAAACCTCACCAACAGACTTTGGATATATGAACTAGATCAGTGGAAAAGAAGGTAAATTGAAAACTCACCTGTCAGGTAAAAGGACTGTAATCAGTGCCAGCAAGTCCAGACACAGGCCAGTAACTAGAGATATATCCAAAGGGTCTCATATTGCTTAATAACTTCATTAATTATGTATATGATAGAACAGTGTGCATCCTCAGCAAGTTATCAACATTGCATTAAGGAGCTGTGTTTGATAAAGAAGATTGTGCTGCCATTCAGAAGGACTTCAACAACAGGAAGGGGCCAACAGGAAGGACATGAAGCTAAACAAAGAGAAATGACAAGTCCTGCACCTGGGGAAGAATAAGTCCATGTACCAGCCGAGGCTGGGAGCCAACCAAGTAGAAAGCAGCTTTACAGAGAAGGTAGTGGGGGTCCTGGTAGACAGCAAACTGAGCTTGAGCCAGCAGTGTGTCCCTTCAGCTAAGAAAAGCAACTTAGCCTTGATTGCATTAGGAAGAACGTTCCCAAGAGTTCAGGGATTGTAATCTTTCCTCTTCTGGCGAAACACATTTGGAGTGCTGGGTCCAATTGTGCTCTCCACAGTATGAGAGAGACAGGGACTTAACAGAATAGGGCCCCTAGCGACTGGCCACAAAGACGATTAAGGGTTTGAGCATCTGTCATACAGGGAGAGGCTGAGATACCTGGGACCACTCAGCTGGAGAAGAGAAAGTTCAGCACAATCTGACAGGGGGAAAATGAATCCAGATTCTTAGTGGTGACCAGTGAGGGGATAAGAGGCTGTCAGTACAAAATGAAATGCAATAAAGTACCTTTAAATGTGAGCAAAAGAAAATATTCCTCACTGTAAGCATAATTGTACACTGGAAAGAGAGGGGCTGGAGAGTCTCCATCCCTGGACAAATTTCTCTAGCTAACCTTTCTTTGTACAGAGACATTGTACTCAAGAGTCTCCAGAAGGCCCTTCCACCCAAAGACATTGGACTCAGCAATTCAAAACCTCCATGATTCTGTGATATGATTCTTCTATGATAAGCCCACAGGCCAGCTGTACTTATGCTAAATTAGCGTTTTCAACATAGCTGCTAATACATAAAATTGTTTAGTAGGTGTACATATCAGAAATTTCTGTTGATCTACCTCAGCCTAAATGTCCCAGCCAGTCCGTGTAAAGAAAAGATAAAAGAAAATGATAATGGTTACCACTCTGTTAGGCTGCTTTTCATTTCCTGGGCCAGCAGTCTACTTGTGGGGAAACTGTCATAAGACAATCTTTGGCATAAGTCCATCATAAATTGAACCTGTACCTTCAAAACCAAATCACTACAGATTTGGTCTGTGGTGGACAGTGCTGCCCAAGGAACACTGACTACAGATCCTTTACCAATTTTCAATGTTTTCATACAATTTTTTCAGGTGAATTTAATGTAATATATCCTATTTCCACCAAGAAAAAACTCCTACAGTCATGGCAAAGAGGAAACACTAGGATTTTGCTATTATTTTCAGCTTGGACTAGACTTCCTAAGTATCTGGAAAAACAATATGTTGTGTGATGAGGAAAAAAAGGCTTGTCTTGGCTCTGAGAACCCTTGAAAGACAGATCCATGTATAATTGCCAGTATATACTTCAACATTCAGAAGAACTAAGTTCAGTGATACAGAATTCCTTGAAGAAGAAAGAGATAAAAGAGAAAGCTGAAAAGTTTGTCCTCAAGGCCAGTTGCATTGTTTCCTTTCATTTATAGCTAGCATTTTTCTTGAATTCCCAAAATTTTTCATTCCAGCAGTCATAGAAGGATAGTGTTCTTGAATAGAAGCAAAAGGGAGTCTTTCTTTAATTTTGTTTAGAATTATATTTTGTAGAAAATCTCTAATTATATACATAAAATAATTACTAAAACAGGATTGCTATAGATTTCAGCAATGAGAGGTTTGTTGCTCTAAGTGGGAAGATAAGACGAAGGAAGGAAAAGTTCCTGGTGTTCAGCTTAACAAATCTCTTAATCATAACTTTTGGAAACTTCAACCAATCAAAAGATCTTTTTACAAATCTCATCCTGTATATCTGTGTTAATCTACTTTTTTTTTTTTTTTTAATTTCTAATTTAGACAGTTTAATATTTAAACCTTTATAGAAGATATGTGAACATGATATTCTATTCCTATACCCCAACTATGTAGGGAAAATTCCAGTAAGATGAGTCAGTGTGATATCTCCTTTGGGTTGGTTTTATTGTTTTTATTTTTTGATTATTCTATTGCTGCAGTGATTAGGATTTCAGGCAATGAGCTAAAACAATATATTACTAGACTGGTAGTCAATCAGATCACTATCACTTCAAACATCATTTAAGAAGATCTACATTTTTTATTATTTATATAGCTCCATAGTTCATGGTGCTACATAGAACAAATCAAAGACAGATTCCCTGCCCCCTAAGAGCTTACAGTCTAGGCAAGTACAAGAACAACAAGAGAAGATAACACAGGAAGGGGACAGAGAGGGGTAGTAAATGAAAAGAAAGACAATTAGATTACAGTCACATGAAAAGCTAATGTTTTTATCTTGGTGGATACAAACTGGGGAGATGAGGTGTTTGAGTAACTTTATTTTAAATTAGAACTATATTTAAAGGAAAGCCAGAAGAAAAGGGCTTTGAAAACAAATTTCATAGTGTCAGAGGTGCTTGTAGGAAGGCAGAGAGGCAAGACTGGAAGGGAACAGGACAGTAGCATGTTTGAGGTTGGAAAGCAGTGATCTTCTAAGTCAGACAAGCCAACCTCAGTGACCCTTGGTTTTCCTATACATCCTTGAAATTCTGACAAAAACAATCCCTTCTGTACACCTATTTTTGCCTTAAATATTATGTCAGTACATATTTGGGGCTATATTGGATAAAATCTTGATTCCTCTTAAGTAGAAGTCTTGACACTTCTTTCAAAGTAGTATTTCAGTCATCATTATTTGTGTTTATCAATGTATTTGGAGACTAAGTGAAGCTCTGTCTGAAGTATTTCAAATATTTTTCTAATATCCTTAATATAAAAACAATAAAAAATTATTTTATAGCATTATCTTTTACCTCTTACTATGATACTACCTCTGCTCATGATCCCTTTTCCCTGAAAATATTTTTATTTTGTAGAATATTAGGGCATTTCTCCTATTTGCGGCTTTGGATTTTGGCACAACATTTTTTCCCCCTCATAAATTATGTTTTTTCAATTCTGAAATATTAACTAGCTAGTGTATTAGGACTAAACTGTGTTATTTTGGGGGTTATGAACACTTTATGCATGAAATCAGAAAGGATTAATGCAGAGACTCAATTAATAATAAAACGAAAGAAAAGGTTATTTCAAATCTATATTGAATTCTTCAACTGAAAATTGAGACAGAAATTTCAGAAAGAAATATCACATATATAATCTGCCAGATACTCCCTGTATATGTCTGTACTTATGTTTATATAAAAGGAGAATACCATTAAAAAAGCCTCCTGATGTCTATAATTGGACAAATCTTCATTAACTATAAAGCACCAGAGATCTCTTGACTTCATCAAACTATTTTCCTTATAATTTTCACTACCAGTCCTTCACAAATGGCATTTATCAACAACATAAAAGCAGTTTTGACCTTTTTTCTAGTTATCTATTGCTATACGACCATGCCAAGGCAACCTGAAGATCTAAATGGTGTGTCTTTTGTGTCTTAAAGATTATAGATGTCTATTCTAATTGAAGCAGACACAGAGAAAAAATAAATTCCTGTTCAATTTTTACCTCCAATTGTCATCCACCAGGCAGCACCATTTCACTTGAGATATAACTGCTTTAAAATTCTTCTCTAGAGTGACATTTGAGGTCAATCCGAGAAGCACCCATCCTCCTGTCCTGAGAAATGAGCAGGCTAATTAAGCTGTTATATGAAACCACATAAAGAAGTTATATATTGATTCCTTATCTTCGTGGGCCAGATATTTACTTGATTTTTTGCTGGGATGTTCCATCAATTTTAATGACAATATAGAAACTCATACAGCATGAGAATTTGGGAATTTTTCGATAAGTCTTTCAGAGGCTCTTCAAAACAAGGAATTTTTCTTCAGAATTGAGGAAGCAGCGGTGCTTTTTTCACAGCAGTGAAAAGAAAATGAAGTTTTTGAAGAAATTGTAAGAAATTGAGCTTTTTCAAGTACAAAACTATCAGTAGTATTTTCTACTCTTTTGGGGGTCATGTGTTAGTCAATTTTCTGTAAATGTCTTAATACAGAAATAATTACTAATGCACAACAAAGTAACAACATGAGTTAGTGTATGATTGTTGGAAAAAACCCCATTATCCTACTACGAATCTGTGGAGCCATGCATTTCTAGTCTTGATCTTTAACACAAATCTCCAGTTACTTTGCATATCTCCCTCAATAATGGAAGGCTGAAATTCTGACCAAAATCTTAATTAAGCCACAATACCTCTGTGATAGAAGTTCTGTTCCTTGGGGAACTTTGACCCAATAAAATATTTGGGACATATTCTGCATTCTCTCTTACTTTGGGTCACATAAAGATTGATGAGAATTAGTCTTCTGCATCATGGTGAGAATGAAATCCTGCTTATTTCAACATCCTCAATGGAGAAAAGAACGGTGTGTTTGAATATAATACAGCATTTTATTACATGATTTTACAAATTTTATTGTAAATCATCAATCAAATGCAATAGCCAATTTTATCCATTCCAAGCCATCATAATTAGGAGTTTTCATTGTGTTATATGACAGTTACTCTTTTCCCCTTTGTGTTTTAAAGAATTAACTTAAATATAAATTATGTAAGTATACTCATTTCCAGAAAAATTCCTAAAAGGGTTTTTATCTTCTTTATACTTCAGACAAAGATAACCTGTTCTTTGTTATCACATAAATGGGGATGAAACTCACAAATATAAGAGAATTTGCTTTCTCAGTCCCTGCTCACAATGGAAATGGCCAGCTCAGTCTCTATGAAGATTTATGATAACTGGGTAGTAGACACAAACCTCCCATTTACCCCCAAATTTCATTATATAATTTCTACAGTTTGGATGATATATCTTATATTTCTGTGCCATAAGGATAATGATAAGATTAAATTAAGCCTGAGTAAACAACCACTCTCATTACTTACCAATGACTTATTATCTATGATTATTTCAATGGTTTTTGGGGGGTTTTCCTAATTAGTCAAATTAATTTTTTTCCATGTAAAGACCATCTTCATAATTCTTTGTTTGGTTGACATAACATTCCTACATAGTCCATACTATACATTTCTTGTTGAGATACAAATAAATTTACAGCAGACAGAGGTGCAAGATTCAGCAGCGTTAGGGCAGTATTTCAAAATGTTATGTCCAGGAACTCACCACAGACAGGACATATAAATTAACTTTGAAGCAGCTAAGAGCCAAATCCTGCAAATATTATCACAATGTACTGTAATGGCTTCTGTCAGAAATCCCAGCAAACTCTCTTGCCACAAATTTAGTGGCAAGAATCGTCAGGATAGGGCACTAAGCTGAAGCTAAGTACCAGTACTGATACAAAGTACTGCACATATGTTGCTCAAATCACACAGCAAAACCAAATCAACTAAAACTGACATAAATTTAATGCTTTCTTTCCTTTTTTTTTTTTTTTTAATTTTGTGCATTGAATTCAAACAGCAAACTGAGTGCATTTTAACTTCTATCACAATGTAGTCAAGAGGTCTGTGTCTTTTACCATTTACACATAATTGTTCATGACAGCATGTTATCAGCTTAGTGGAAACCAGGGGTGTAGCATGGTAAGCAGTGGTGGTAGTGCACCTATTTTTTTATATTATATAACTTGAAAATATGTCTCTTCTAAGATTCCTTTTTCATGATAAAAATAGTTTTCACCAAACGTTGGTGGTGCGCACGCACTACCACTCATGCTTGGCATCACACCCCTGACAGAAACACATGTTCTTATTTTGTTGATAAAAAGTATTACAAAAATTTCCATACAAAAACTATTTTCATAGAAATCTTGCATTTCCACAAATAAACCTGAACATTTTTTTTTTTTTTTGGAAAAAAAAAACTGCTCAAGAATTTTGTTCATTTAGTACTGCGACTGTATTGAAAAATGCAGTCCTCCTTTAAGTTCTTGACATTCACTTCTTTTAGGTGACCCATCCCACTTCCAACATTAGCGAGAATTACACAGGCTCCATTGAGTTCAATTAGTAGCAGGAACAAGTGTTTCAAAACCTATTCAGGCTAAAATGCAAGCCCTCTATGTGTGAAAAACACTGCTTCCCACCCCCCTCCCTCTTTTCACAATTATAGAAAAAAAAATTAATCGCTTATATCTAAAAGTTGTAAGATACATTCCTTTGTACTAAGGAAACTTTCATTCATCTAAAAATTGGGTCAAAATTATGGAAATATTTTTGTTCATTTTTTAGATCAACGTTCCAACCCAGTTAAATTTAAGTTACCTTTTTTTGTAATTATTATTTATTTACTTATTTCAGTGTCACAAACAGTCCAAAAAAAAGCAGGTGAACATCCTTGTATTCATTCTTCTATTCATGGGATTCATGTTTCTTCACTTTTAACATTTCTTCCATCCAGGAAGCTCATATTGCTTGGTCCAGATGGTAGTTTCAGTCTACCAGCAGTTACCAACTTTTCTGTGCTGGGAAGTTCAGAAAAACATATGGTTTCTTGTTCCACTACAGTTCTGAGACATTACTTTTACTAGACTCCTTCTGTGGTTTGTATCATCTTGGACATTTATTCTCCCTTTCCTGGCAACCGTTGAACTTCTAAAGGAACCTGTAACTTCTCACTGAGACTGCATTTGAAACCAGCCACAAAACTCACATGGAACATTCATTCATTCAGAATGGTGGAAACCCATGACAAACAGTGTTAACCCTGCATAACTTGGTTGATCCATGATGCTTGTGATTCGAGTCTGGCCATTGCAACTGCTGAGATCACAGAGTCTCTAGTTCATAGACACAGCGGCATGAGGTAACTCATTTTATTTTGCACTTGTTGCATATTTCCACAGGAAACATTCTTGCAAGGTTGTTTGGAAAAAAGACGACAGTTTGTGCTTGGGGTATTTGCCTTCCCAGCTCTATGCCATGGTTTCTTTACCTGGCAACCTTCTGTCGTTAAACGTGTGCATGTTGATAACTTCTTCTGTTTTCACAATAACAGGGGCCTGTGGCTTGTGTTTTAATCGACGCTGACACTTCAGAGACATCCTTAGCTCCTCTACCATGGCACTACAGAAGGACCTCTACAGAAGGAAAGAGAGAAACAAGAAAGAAAAAAAACAAAACAGCTGTAAGAAATTACTAACTGCAATGCCTAGAAGCAGATTTACTGTACTGGCACAGCCTTGTCAGTCTTTTCTTTGTCTCAGTCTGAAGCTCAAAACAAGCTGTTGTCTTTACAATATGCATCACATAATAATCAAAATTACTTATCGAACTGTGATGACTCAGTGTAAAAATCACCTTGCCTCTAGAATTATTTTTATGGCAGGTATGACTGTGGATGCATATGCTACATATAATTATTTCAAGCAGATTTTCTGTCAACAAGTTAGACTTACAGTACAGTATCTGAATGTAATATGTATATTAGGCATTCAGTAAAATCCCCTTAAGCATATTTCAAAATAATAATCGCATTTCTATGTGACTAAAATAAGTATTCTTCAACAAAACATTAAGGTTTAGTATAAGAAGTTTACCTGAATTCATGTTTAAACACTGTTAAAATCCAGATCCATTACTGAAAACTAATATTTACTCTGTTATTTATAATATCTTCCGTACATAAACACTTTTCCCACTAGTGATTATCACTTATGGAGTATGTGTTGGCAAAAAAAAACCCCAAGAATTCAGTTTTGTTGATCTTTATGAAAAGCATATTATTAGAAAAAGTTTATTAAAATTTCCGTCAAATCCTCAAAGCCCTTTTTCCATTTTGCAGTGCAAGCAATTTGAAAAGTAAAGTAAAATCTCCCTATTCCCTCAGTCTCACTGAATTTTCAACTGCTAATAGTGTGCTGAGCAATTAGACTTGTCTCAGTGTGAGAATTGGAGTATGGAATGACATATGGTAGTAAGGAAAAAAAGTCTCACTTTTGGGCTCTGCATCATAGAGTTTAACTTAAACGTTTTCCAGCTAATGGAGAAATGTACAACTAAATAACACATCCCAGAAGCTGAGATGTTAAGCCAAGCCTCTGACAATTGCCCTCACCCAAAATAAATTTGAGGTGTGACCCTTTGCATTTTTCTCTCTTAAGAATTAATTTCCATGCCAGGAAGATGATCAGGAAAAAAGGTAAATTAACAAATGAAAAACAAACAAGCAACCTATCAAACAAGAACCAAAAAAGTCAAAGCACCTAGAATTACTATAACTATCTCATGATCATTTTTTTTATTTTGCTTAATTAGTGGTAGTCAATATATAATTGTCTCCTTTACCTTTCAAATAAAAATCCTGCTTTATTTCTGATCTGTTATATCTTCATTGTTCATACAAATCTGAAGCTTGGAGGTTAGATCCAAAAAGTATTTAAGCACCTTACCCTACCTAGTTCTTTGGGAATCTAGATTGAATCTGTATTTATAAAAGTCTGCATTCAGCTTCCAACCTCCAGGGCTGAAAGCACTCAGTTTTCCACATTACATTTTACAGCTAGGTCATTTGGCAGTAGTAGAAATTCTGTGAAACACACTGGTGCTTGGCTCAGTCCTGGATCCTATCAGAATTCACATTCCAGTTCTCTACACACGGTTATCAACACAATAGTTATGCTCTGAGAGGACCTAACAAAACAAGTTCCTTAAAAAATGTGGCAACTGCTAAAGAAGAATATGAGGCAGATATCCTTTTCTTCTGTGCAGCCAGTCATCAGCTGGAGCATTAGAGCTGAACGTGACTCACATTTAAGAGTGTCAATATAACGGCATCTTCTACCAGAGAAATTTAAGCTTCAGTGTCTCAGTAAACAGCTATAACCTACAGGTATTAGACCATTCCAAGGTAAATTCACTTGCAGTTGGGGCCTACAATCCTGTTCCACTTGGCACAGTAGCAGTTAATGGAGGCAGAGAGAGAGAAAGGGGGACAGGAAAATGTGTACTGTTCTGTGGTAAGGAAGGAGAGCAGACAGCAGCAGAGGAAGGGCTTCAGTGGTAGTTCTTGTTTCACTGAGGAGTTCAATAGTATTACATAAAATTCTGTTTTGTGCAGAAGACTGCAAACATGATTTTTCTTATTCATGAGTTAGAACTGAACATGAATTCATCAGATCCTGAACAAATGCACCCTTCCCTAATCCTTTGCGTGAATCAGGATACAGGAAGGTGGGAAGCGAAGGAAAGGACAGTCTTGCTCTGTCTGTGATACTCTTCCTTTGAAGCATTTCTTTCTCCTGCTGAGTTTGAAATAAAGGAATAATGCCTATTCAACTTACAACAGAAAGGGTTTTAACACCTACAACTAAGAAAATAAGTTGTGAGTCCGAAGGAGAAGGAGGTATACCTCTCTGGTTCAGAGTCAAGTACTTGTCCTTGAGAGGTGAAAGTTTGGCGTTTCTGGCTGAAGTGAGCTCTGCAATGTGCGCTTGGTTGACATCCAAGACAGCTTTCTTTGTGTGAATGAGGTGGCTAAAATTCCTAATTGAATGGTCTGAATTTAATATGTCAGCTCTTAAAGCATAAGGTATCTTTGCTGAGCATTTTGTAGAAAGCAGAAAACTGTACCTCCTTATCCAGCTATACTTTGAAAGAAAATATTCAATTCTCTTAGACTTTCCCTTTTTTCTAATAAAGAGCTGTTGCTTGACATCAAAACTGTCATTATGATTACAAAATTGAAATTAACCCTGAAATATTTTAAACGGACAAGATTAAATTTAGTATTCCCTAGTGCCTTACAGGCTAAATTGCTAAGGCTTGAAGATCTTGGAATTTCTGCTATGTGAGGAACCTAGCATATAACTCAGGAATTTCATAGGGAATCCATTAAGAGGTAAATGGTGCAACTCAGCACTACACCACTTGTAGCCATTATATGGCTCTCACCTTTGGAATTAAAGACCTAACTGATATATTATGATGAACAAAATCTCTCTAAATTTTAAAATGATGCATTAGCACTTAAAACTTTCAAGGTTGTGTGTCTTGTCTTTTTTTTTGCCAAGATGTCTAAGAAGAGTGCCAAATTAGAACGAATACTTTTCAAGAGGCATCAATCCACCAAAACCTTTGCAAAAATCTGCAAAGGGTGTACATTTTTAGGTAATATCAGTAGGAAATTGATTGCAACCAACATTCAAGAAGTAAGGAAATACATGTCAACATTCTGAAATACCCTGAAAATGAGACCTCAAATAACTTGCCAACACAGTTTATCTGAGAATTTTACCTGGCTATAAAAACTCATTAAAAGAGTAATGTTGAAATGAGTGACAGTCTTAATAAGGCAGATGCCACAACTTTGAGAGAATCATTTTATATAGAATATTCTTCCATTCTATATTTTCAAATTATTTTTAATAAATTGTTTATGGGAACTTTTATTCACATACAGTAATAAAAATATTGTTTCCAATGAAGAGTATTGTTACACATCTTTTGTTTGTTTGTTTGTTTCAAATTTCACACACTGAAATACTCATGTATTTAAAAAATATTATTTCAAGGCTATGTTAGAGTTCATGACGCAGATCTTTTTTCTTCTTTGGGTTCTCTCTGAGAAATAAAAGGAAGAGTTCTCACACATATTACAAAAGTCATATTCAATAAATTTCAGAAAGGATTACATTATGGTTTACTTTTTAAAATTGAAATCATCAATTTTTTTGTCTAATTTCAATTCCAATCTCTGTAGTCTCCATTTTCTATACAGTTAACTTTGTCTTCTTTCACTGGTAGGATACAATTTTTGGAATAATAAGACATGAAAACAAGAAGCAGCTGTAGAATATTTTTTTGGTGACAGGTAGAAGACATTTTCAGATATGATTTTAGAAAAGATAATCCAATATCTTGATCCTGAATTCAATTGCTAGGGAAAAACAGCAAAATGTTTACAGAACTGAAAGACTACATTTCAAAACTGTTGTCCGTCATGGAATTGAGCACTTTAGTATATATTACAAGACTCTCCACTTAATTCAAAGAAAATAACCTGTTGCTCCCAACTTACCTTCCACACTGCAGGCATGTTACAAGAACATCAGTTATTATCGATTTTTCACTAACCCTTACAAAATCATAAGTTGTCTTCTTAAATGCTACCAGAAAGTAAATGCTGCTTCCAAGTCATCAAGTATAATCAAATGCTAGAATTTAAGGACAGCATACAGCTCTCTAAACCAAGTGCACATAAGTGCATCTGTTTTTTTTGCAACATATCATGATAAAACATTACAAAAAAAGTGTACAAAAGATAATTTTAATCAGAACTGTAGTTCTTAGCTTTCTAACACAAAACAATTATGAAAAAGTTAATCTCCTTAAGATAAATAAAGAAGTAACTGACACATCTGACATTCTTTGCCACAGCTGGCATCTCATAAGTCATGAAGAATCAAGATGAGAATTTTGCAAAATGTTACCACTTCTTACAAGCTGTTTAGACAGCTTATGCATGGCTTTACTGCATGAGAAAAAAAATGTATTTTTGCAAGTGTATTAATGTGAAAGGTAGATAATACTTACGCTGCTTTCATTATTTTGCTTTATGGGAATTTAGAAAAGTATTTAGAAATCATAATAGCATTTGTTAGACACAGAATTATGAGACTATCATCATAGATTTTTCTTTTAACAGCCTAAAAAGAGCAACAGGAAGACAGAACAGCATGTCTGCACCCGTCTAAACATTCTGATTTAAGTGGTTAAGAGTCACTGTGTTTTAAATAAAAAAATCTCCAATCACTGGTTTATGTTTTTCCCTTCTTTGATGCAGATAATATAAAGCTGACTCTCAACATTCAATAGAAATATTTAAGATTTACTGAGAAGTTCATTACTTCTAGTCTTATCTGTCAGACGTTATTTGGAAATTTGTTCAATTATCTTAAAGCAGTAACAGCAGTAATCCTGCATTGTCTTGTTGTGTTATGGGTCATTTTTCTAGTATCTAGGAGGACATATCAATCAAACTGCTTTTTGTCTTGAAGTTAGCTGAGAATGAATGCGCAGTCCTACCCTGACTCTCCCTCCTAATCAGTTTCTGATTCCTATGCCACTCCTTCAGGGCTTTTAAATATGTATATGGAAAACCTGTCAGTCTTAAACTCTCTAGACAGAAAAACAAATCCTATCAGAACATTGGCTTAAGATCACAAAGAGATGAACAATTAAAGAAGAGAAAATAACCTCAGAAAAGTAAAATCACATATCATGGTAGTTAAAGTACAAGCATTTCGAAGTTGAAGTGTACTTGTAATGATCAGATTTTTAGGTTGTTTAGTTATATACCTATTCTTAAGCATGACTGTAGATCAAAGGTTGCACATATATGTGCATGCTATACATATCTATATATGCATAATATAGTTACATTAAAAATATTTTGCCACTGACTTTTCTGATGCAGTACAGTTTCAATCCATAGCAAGCATAATGCACAAGTACACTTCAGACTAAATCCACACCGATTACCTAAACATATCACCAGTATATTCTCAATTTTAGATTTAGCAATTATTTGGTTTCTTGGTAGAAATAGAATGAGCAACCATTTTAGGTAGTTATTTTCAGACCAAAATAGATGTCACTTGTATGAAACACAAATTTCACTGCCCACTCAAATGAAGACAATAATATCAAGCAAAGTGAAAATTTTAATTCCACAGATGAAGCTTTGCTTTCACCATAGTATCTACAAAGTCACGACCAGTAGAGTAGTTGCAGACGTCTTGATGTAGCATGAGGTGCTTTACCCTGTGACTGAATGCTGGCTGTTTCAAGGACTTTCGTAGCTATTTGATGGAGAGGATCAACAAAAGTCTGATGGGACTGACCCTTCCTATAACAAAACAACACTGAAACAATTTTCCACAGGCTGAAGTGCTTGCTGAGTTTTAGAGTTATGAGATGAACTTGGATGACATACAGGACCTCATTGCAGGCCACTTCTAGTGTTTATTGTGTCTCCCAGTGGGACAATAAAATTCCAGCTTGCCTTAAATAAATTATCAACTGGTGTCAGAAAAACCCACATAAAACAAACAAACAAACAAACAAAACCCACCAAAAAACAATTCAACCACTCTCCTAACAGAACAAAATGCACTCTGGTGGATGACAGAGACTTCCAGGAAAGCAACACTTGAGTTCATTTAAAGTCTTCTGAAGCTATTTTCCTTGTTTCCATCCTGACAACTACCCTTCTTTCTGTGGTTGGTGGGGAACTTCTATTATAGCAGAAAGCTTTTTCAAAGTGGTTTTGTTTAGCTCTGCCAGCAGCCTTTCTGGCCATTACACTGACCATGATATTTTTCTGACTCACCTGTGGACCTAGGCTGGGGCAGAAGGGATTGCACTTGTGTGGTTCCACTCTTTCCTCTCAGAGAAATCCCAGAGGATGGCATAGGGCAATTGCTCATCAGCCCCGAGGGCTCTCTCTCATGCAGGATTCCACAAGGTTTCATCCTGTCATCTCTCCTTTCAACATGTATATGAGGCCACTGAGGAGATAATGAAATAATTTGGGCTGTGGTGTCATTGACACGCAGATGATACACAGTTCTACTCTACTGTCAGACCAGGATGGTGCAGTCATTTTGAGCTTCCAGTGCCTGGCTGATATAGGGGGGTGATGGCAGTTTAATCCCTGGGAGACAGGTTCTGTGTTGGACAGGTAAAGGCAAGCACTCAGAAGATATCTTCTGTCCTTGTTTGTCAGTTCAACCTCTTCTGGAAGAGGCTGACAGTCTCACATTTCTCCAGGTTTGGGTCTGTGTTTTCAAATGGAAAGAGTGGCAATAAGTGCTATTTGTCATTAGTGTTTCAGTCAGAGGCAATAATTTCCACTGACGTAAACCGTGTCACACCAGTCCAGATCTTCTTCCAGAACATAGTACTGCTGTCTCATGTCCCTGGACAATGGCTGCACATGATTCACAGGTGTTTAATAAGGACTGAGAGCAATTAATACTACCTCAGCCATGCAGCTGCCACTGAGAAAATAAATAACAGAATATCTAGCACTGCCTAACTGGTTTAGAACAACATCCATTGCAATGTTAATGGGTCTGTATTTTGCAATCACAGCTGCGCAGGATAATTCTCTGCCTTTCAGCAGAGGTGATCCTGGTTGCACTGAGTCAATCCCCTAAGATCTTGTATTCTCAGCCATGGGATGTGAAAGTTCATTCACTTGTTGAATGATCTTTGATCCTACATCTAAATTCATTCTTATTGTCCAAGGAATGTCAGGTTTGTTGATCACCAGGCATGGTGAAAGGAAATGATGATGATATGTAATTGATGCTTTGTAGTACCAATCTATCTGGATTAAAATGCTTTGTATAGCATAATTTGTAAATAAATAGTTAATTTTACAGAGACATTTTAGAAAATAAATATAATCTTTCTTACCTGAATTCTAAACACCTTTTTTCAAATTTTGCTCAGCTTAAGTGCTCTGTACATTATTCATTGCAAAAATTTATACTATTTTTATAGCTCAGTGTGATAGTATGAACTAAAAAAATTTGCCATGGCCTCAAATCATATTGAACAGAGAGAGACTATTAGTATTAACTTAATGCCAAGGTTTTCTACTGTTTTGGAAACACTATTATAGTCATATTGCAGTGCATAATCTCAAAAGGTTTAGCAGCCATTTCTCTACAATTATATGGTTTCACCTGACATTTTCTCAATCTAAAAGGTAGTTGGAAGTGCTTGTTGTTACTTTGCTGACCTATACAAAAGTCAAAGTAAATAAATCAGCTGAACTAAATTGTATTTGCTACTACACTTAACTACAGTATAGCTCATCAATTCAAAACTGAAAGTATAATGTTCTATATTAAAATATTATATGCTAAAGTAATATTTAGAGGAAGACAATGAAAAATTATTAGAAAGACACAAATGTTGTATGATCTGATTTTTTTCATTAGAATGAAGAAAATATTTTTATCAGAGGAGAAAATAATTATATAATGTGCATGGTTCTTTCTACTGATGAGTGAAAGTGAACTGTATTTGCTATAAAGTAAGCAAAATGCAGGGGTTTCCAAATTTTTTTTTATACAACTTCAAATTCTTGTCAAACTTAAATTATTCCACAACTCAGACCTATGATTTAAGCTCTGATCTTTGACTGAATGACTATGGAACTATAGTGAACCTCCTGTACTTGTATACTTAGGTACTCGTGTAATGGTCAACTTTACATACACTTCTAAATTTTCTGTTGTTTTTTGAAAGACACAAATTAAGATATTAAAAATACCTCAGAAAAAAGGTCTATTACCATATAGATACTAGTTACGGCAATCAAAAATCAAAATAGAGTCTTGGTTTTAGTGTTTTATTGTTTGAAAATTACTTTAAAATGCCACAGTTGGTAACTTGCTTTTTTCCTTTTTTTTTTTTTTTTTCTTCTGTTAAAGGTGTTTGGAGGTGTAGGCTGTCGATTTGATTTTGGTATTGGAGAGTTTTGTTTTGATTTGTTGGGTTTTGCAACAGTTCCTCCCTTTAGAAAATATCCTCTAATATATACTTACATGGTTTCCAAGAGGGCATTTAATTCAAATTAATACCTGAAATTCAGGTAATCTCTACGCTTACGCACAAATTACCCATACAAGTTTGTACACACTCTTACAGTGTTCAGGGGACTACAGGATGATAGAAGTTCCCAATTTTACAATGGCATATCTGCAGAATGCAGTGTGCTAATGTTGGAAATATGTTTTCTTTCATTACCTGTCCCAGCTGCTGCTTTTCCCAGCCAAAATTAAAATTTCTGAGGTTACTCCATTAAAAAATGTGACACAAGAATACAGACTACATCACTGACTGTAGATTGTATAAAAGCTACTTGGGATATAAATCCCAAAACTTTTACTTCAATTTACCAAGAATGCCCATATTCTTTTGTTTCTTGTAGCCTGAGGAACAGGCTTTTCAACTTTAAAATCTTTTGAACTTGTCTCCCTCTGGAAAGAAATCACTAGGCTGAGATTTACTTTGGTATTGTTCCAAAACTACTATAAATTACTGTCCCAGATTCAAAGGCTTTTGATATTAAACTCTTAGGAATATTTTTGAAATCCAGAAAAACTGACATAACTGCATTTTTTTGAGAAAGTAAAGAAAAATACTTTAGTGAACACTAATTTAATAAAATTTGGAAAAGTAACCCAAACCACCATACCATGAAATATTATGGTAAAACAAGAAGGATCCTAAAACATTTTCATTTTTTCATGTGAAACTGTTGAAATTTGGTTTTGCACTGTTGGTAAGATAACAATTACAACAATGATTAAAATATTTACTTTCTACACATTCTGCTGACAAAGAAGCATCACAATATTCCAGTAATTATCAACTTCTTCCTGTAAGTCCTACCCATATAGGACAAGCTATATATTGCACTTTGCTCACATCAATTCTAAAAAGAAGCACTGTATGACATAATTAATGAAACTTATCCTAGTACAAATAGATCACAGAAGGACCTTGGAAAAGAACCTCTTATTAACATTTCTACTGACTCCATGTAAACAAATCGGGAACAGTTAAATCATATTTGAGAGAAGAAAAATCAGGATGATGTGTAACTGCATATGGAACAGCGCAACAGCTGTTTCAGCCTATCAGCTCTTGGCCCTTCCTTTCCTCTTGAGAAAGTTGTGGGACCACTGCATTAATAAAGCCAGGTTTGCAGATAACTTCTCCAGCCAATGCCACCCTCTCCAAAGAAACCCTGACCGGGATAGGCACAAGGACAACAATTTACAAGGGTGACAACAAGGAATGATTGATATGTCTGTGGCACTGCCTTCATCAATACTGTGAATTTCATCCTAATGTTTTCAGCAGTGCACGTGTAGTTTCTATCACACAGCTGACACTTACAGTAGTATCTAATTACTGTGTAAAAGTCGTAAGAAAATGGAAATAATCTCAGAGAAAACTTAAAAAAAAACCCCAACACACAAAATCAAAGGAAAGGTCAATAAATTCTCAAACTGAGAATTATCAATATATTATGCTGAATATTAATGGTCTTCAAGGTCAATGTTTTCCCTGGCCTATATGATAATAATATGAACTAAACAAAACTAAATGCGTGAAATGGACATAGAGCCATAATGCGTTGATGCACATCAATTAAAGAAAAAAAAGAAAAAAAAAAGACATAGTAATTGTTTTAAATGGCTTCTGTTTCTAACCTTGCTTATTCACTGCCCTCTGAGTACCTGTTAAAATAAGGGAGCAGGTCATTCAGCAGCAAAAGCAATTATAAAATGTAAATGACTGAGCATTTATTGTCAAGATTGGCTAGATAAAAAAGGTCTGATAATAACGTTTCCAAGTAGATGACATAATTAGATGTTTGTATCATAAACAATGGGAAATAATACGAGCCTTTAGCATTTTTAGAAAGGCTGCAATTATAGGTAAGCATTGTGACATAAATTTTATTAAAAAGTGACAATTAAATTCCCTCTCAGAAATTAGAAGGCACCATCTTGTGGTTGCTCTGCAGGAATGCAGTCAGGACAACCTCTGACCTACCATCTCCTCCTACCCCTTTGCACTGCGCCAACTGGAATGTCAGTATTCTACCATAGACAAGGACAGTGCTCTGTCATTCCCAGCACTTGCTCTGAAGGAAACAATGAGACTATGTACTATGCAAGACTAGAAGAGTTATCTAGTCCAAAATACACTCCAGGTTATCGCATTATCAAAACGTGTGTGAGGTAGAAAATTCAGAATTACTACCAATCATAGCAGAACCACATTTAATTTCTAATAAGTCTAAGATCAAATTGTACCATAACCTAAAGACTCTGCAGCTCATTAAAGCTGCATGAATTTTTGCGCCAGTTAAGACCAGAAACTCCTGTTCCTGCTATCCTTACATTACAAAAGCATGGTTTTAGCATTTTGCAGAAAGTATTCTAAATTATTGTAGGCAATTCATTTCAGGCAAGAGTCATCCAGATAAATTTGAGCCATCTCCAAAGACATAGTTAGTCTCATATATGGGTCACAGCTCAGCATTCAGAATTTCTTGTTAAATGGAATCTACAGTTGTAAGTAGAACAGTTTTATATGTAACACATGTATATTCCTAGCTACTGATCTCTGCTTTGGGCCCAGTCCCGCCAAGTGCTCAGTCATAGTGCCTTGTGAGATAAATTATCCACACTGATCTTTCTCAACTCAATTGTGCAGCTGAGCAGTGAATCATTTAACATGGAAATTTCAATAGCTTTTTTCTTCCCTGTAAATGTATGTGAAATATAAACAAGTATTAATGTAGTTATTGTTTTTATTGGTCTTATAATAAACTATAAATAAATATTTAAGAGAGGTTAATGTAATTGATGTTTATGTTATGATTTGATTGTATAACTCCAGAAATATTTTGTTGGTGTTACTGTTTCAGTATAAGATTTAATCTAGAATTTTTCACTATAGGAAGTGTATGACCTCATCTCTTAACAAATAGTTAAGGTATGTGTCTCATTTCACATTATTTGAAGTACTTAACAGTTCAAAATTAGTAAAATTTACATCTGTTATTTTTACACAAGCATATCTAGTTCCAACCTGCTGAAGGCTCAATGAGTTTGGAACAGCTAGAAATGATAGAATTTAAACCATATACAGCTGTTCTCACATTCATAATTTCTGGATTTTCTAGAAAATAGTAATTTAGGATACTTATTTGTCAGGCAAGCTAGCTTTAGTAAGCGTCAGTGACTGGCAGTCTAACTGTGATAACATCCAGGCTTATCTTTGCTTTTGAAAGATGTCAATAAAAGAGGAATTTCTATCTGTCTGGAAAGTGTTGTGGTGGCATAAAATCATCTATTTTCTTCACCAGAAAATCTCAGGAGTACCATATGGTTCCTTTGGACTTTTAAACACATCAGGGGCATAGATGTTCTGAACCACTTTGTTTACATGATGCAACATTTTTTATTTTAGCAAATAACACCATTTTGTCGGCTGCTTTTCTGAGCTTGATTCCTTTCAAGATTTCACTCCTCCAAAAAGGTTCACACCAGCCAATATCACTGTTTATGTGTAAGCTCCAAGAGCAGGGTGACATAAAAAATTCTAAAACCCATATCTATATTATACAGTTTCAATCTGTACTGCCTCCCTGCTGGAAGTACAACGAATATTTTGTACACATTAAAAAGCAAACACTCATGCCCACTTCTATCTCAGGATACTCTGTGCACTCAGCAGCTGAATTTATCTGATTCGTTTTGTTTCCTTGGCTCTTAATATGACCTTTGATCTTCCCTGTTTCCAAATACTGACAAACACTATGACAGAATGATACTCTGATTTCAAAGGGATGAAACCACAAATGTTACTAAAAATAAGTGCCTCCTCTCTCCCCATGGGTTATCCAAAGCAGGATTATTTGCATGGTTTACTCCTCTCAGCAGAGGATTTGTAGAGACTGGAGACAAATTATAGGATTTCTCATCTCTCTCCAGGCTGCTGTTACTCCCTGTCCTAGGCAAAGGGGATCTGCTACACTTGGAGAGATTGAAAGACGTTTTCTGAAGGTCTTTGGGTGCTGCAAGAAGAGTGGGTGAGGGGATGCTGGGGTAGGCCAAGTGTAGGGACACGAGCATCATCTTCCTCTTAAGTTCATTCAATAAATAAAATTGCACTGAAATTTCAATGGTCTGCTGATATCAGGGTATTGGGGAGTAGCAGTCAGGAGATGGAAGGTAAGTGATTGGAGGCAAGGAGGAGAGAGAGGAGAGAGGCCTGATTCAACTCAACTCAACTGCTTCACATTTATTCCTGACTTTTTAGATACCTAAATACTTGATGATGAAACATTTCTGGAACAAATGCTGTTGAAAGGTCACATTCCTCAAGTCACTGCTATCTCTATCCAACACGTATAAACAAACAAATGGAAAAAAGCAAAAACAAAAGAAAAAATAAATAAAAAACCACAAAACCAAAAAAAACCCAAACCAAACAAACATAAACACATTCTCCCCCACCAAAAGTGAAGGACTTAAGGAAACAAATCCTTAATTAGAAAATTTCTGTTTGCTTCCTCTCACAATTTCCAACATGCTGTTATTATCACATAAGATATGTATTTACACCCTATAAAATACTGAACTCATGTAACAAAATTATTATCAAAATCATCCTATTTTTCTAATTGAGTGCTTGCTAAAAATCCAGAAAAGTTAAACCAAATTTTACTGATTTTCATATGAGATCCATATCCATTTTAGGAATGGATAAAAATTATTGATATTTACACAGGTTTCTTAAGTAACCGGTATATTTTTCCTTACAAATTCATTTCAGAAACATAACATTCCAATAGTATGTTAACAGAAGGAATTACCCTGCAGTATTGTAAAGAAGAGGACCTAAAGGGTCCTTTAACAATTAAATGAATGTACCCATGTTCAAACAGTGTTTAGGACCTTGAAACCTCACACTGTCTTAGTGTGTGTTAGAAAAAAAAAATTAACAGTATATTTATAACAGGAAACTTGAGTACCAAAAGGTTGCCTCAAAAGAAGTGAAAACAAATAGTAAATTTTCTGAGTAATGATTCAAGTTATAAAAGCTCACTAGCATCATCTGGAAAAATACCAATATAAATATATCTTTTGGATTTACTACTGATTTTATTAAATTAAATTTATAAACATAAATTTAAAAAATGTCATAGGTCACAATCTCCTCAAAAGAAAAAAGAAAAAAAAAAGGCAAAAATAAAAAGACCTAGAAAAATCCAACTGTTTCTCTCAAGGTTTAAAATTCAGAATTTGCCATAGCAATAAAATACACTGTTTTAGTTTAGGTTTAGACATGGGCACATACATATAGAAAGATTTATTTAATTATTTTGCAAAAGTGATAATTTCAACTACAAATTTTTCAATATATTACTAGTCTTAGCACAATTACAGTATTCTGGTTGTATAAATTGCAAATACAGAACAAGTTAACAATAGGATTTTCAAAATTGGGTCAGTTTGAAATTACAGGACATCATATCAGTAGTAAACCCAGCAAAAAAAGAATCATGTAATCTTTTCCAGATGTTACCAGGACAACTTTGCAAGTATAAACTCCTATAAAGAACATTTCTATAGAGACATTTTTAGATTTTTGCGTTGAGCTACAGACAGTTTGTCTTTTAAAAATCAGAATTATCAGTAGAAGATTAATTTGTTTCCCATTACAGTTTCAGATTTCTTCTTCATCCATAAAATTAACTGCAGTGAACTTCCAGGAGTAAAAAGCTGTCTTTTTTCAGGCTTGAATAAGAGGAGAAATAGTCACTTGTCCTGAAATCTGGCTACAATTAAACACATTGAAGAAAAATTAAAAGCCGTAAATGTAAAACTTTGGATATTTTGCTGTCATCCTTTGTTATACAAATACTTTATTATAAGAATAAACACTAAACATCACTAAATGATTAAATAATTATTTAAATAAACCATAAATAAAAAATAAACTGGTAATAACAATATTTACCTTTTCCAACTGGGCATTTTTTTTTGATTTATACAAAAACTCCCCCACTGCCACAAAGACAGAAAGCACCAATCCTGCTGCCAGCACGATGAAGATTCCTCCAATATTTTGAACTCCCAAAGCACTGGCCTCTTTACTTTCCTCTTCTGGGCAGCCATTGCCTCTCCACCATTTCTCTTTCATCATGTGGAGCTTGCCTTCTTCCTGCAGCTGAAGAATTGCTATAGTGATCTTGTCTCTATATGGAGAACCTGAAGAGACCACAGGGAAGAAATATCACATGGAATTTATTACACGAAATGTTAGTTATTCCAAATAAGAATAAATAATATCTCATGAAAAACTATATCTTTAACAGCCATAATATTAATCAAAAAGCCATTTGATTCTCAACAAAGTCACACTGGTCACATAAATACAAACCCTCTTGCTCACACAAATATGTATCTATAAATCTTGAGCCAGCTGGTGTTGCCAGTAAGCCAGGCCACTTGATGCAACAATTCCTATCACATTTAGTCCCATGGTCTCAAATGTCTTCATGTCCAACTATTATATTCAGCCAAACAGTATTCTTCTTCCAATTTTTTCAATTATTTTTCTCAATAAGTGTTTAAATGTGCTTCAGTAGATTTTGTCCAATATACATAGATCTACAGGCTGTTGCTTCATATCTTGTTACTCTAAAGCTAATACAAGGTCTGATATTTAATGAACACTTTATCCTATTATTTTATGAAAAGAGGGAAAAATAATTTATGTTTCAGGACCAACCCACAAAAGTCTCTATTTGATATATTGTCAGGCACTTAAAATACCTTTCAACATGCACTTACTTATTAACAGTACCAGGTATCAATACATTCAGAAAAAATAGGGTTAAGTGTGTTTGGATAACAGGGAATTAAATTATTATATTTTGATGTATCTCTTTCTCATATTTCAGTATTTTAAAATGACACGATAATTTCGTAGCTTTTGAACATTTCAGTATTTCAAGAGGCAGTTCAAAGGCTGGTGTCATATCTTTGTATATAATCTGCTGTCTTTTTCTTTACATTGTGCATAAGGGCTTTTCAAATAGTATTTTAAAATCTACATTGATAATTGAATAATGGCAATGGAGAAAGCTTTTATTTTCTTAATGTTAGAGAGTAAATCATGTCAGTTAGAAGTGCTTTCTCTGTTAAGACTTGTGCAATGTTTAAGTAGAGAACAAAGCCATCATTTTTCTTGTCCTCCTTCGAAAACAGGAACAAAAGACTCTTCATTAAAGTGGTTAAGAAATCTCAGGAAAGAAAGAAAAAGAGTAGATGAAAAGGCATGGCATCCCCTCTTTCAGTTGATATGAATGCAATTCTAGAATTAAGACCGCCCCTTATCTTTCTATCATAATAATGTTACTTACTGGCTATAGTTTTTAGGGTTTCTTTCAGCTGAGTAATAAAATACATTTTCATTAACTTGTTAACATTTTAAAAAAATCCTCTGTATCAGCTAGGGAGATGCTGCCTGTTTAACTGTTTAATGTACTGTGATCAACTGTGAAGGAGCTGAAGAAATGCATGGATAGGATGTTTTATAGCCTTTAAACTGTTGGAAAACATAGATATTATTTTTTTTAATTTCTTTTAACTTATTCCATATTTCTTCAAATTCTTTTTACATACCTAGAACTTATCCTGAGAAGAAACCTTATAACAAAGAGCTGCTGTGCCAGTATAGAACATAGAAAGGACTGCTAATTACAAAAGCACCTTTTCCTTTATTCAAGAATAAAAAGTGGGAAGAGCCATCCTCAAAGTATTTAAATTGCAAGGACTTGTGCATTTATTGTCTATGTTTAGAAAATGATTATGTTCTGTGCTAGGAGGCAAACTGTGTTTGCACAGGACTATATAGGAAGCAGAAAGAAAGGAAAACAAACTCTTTTCTACTCTCTCGTGCATGCAAGGGCCTAAGCTACATCATTTCAGACCATCCTGATGATGCTGGAACTGCGCAAAACCCTATACTTGACACATTGCTTCAGTCAGATGGAAGAAAGAAAGTGATTAGTCCAGAAGAGCCTGGGGAAGTGTAAGTGCATTCTGTAATCTCTTGGGGATATTTTCAACATTGCACTGCATATCAATATTTAACAACAACAACTTAAATAACATTAGATTCAGAGAAATAGTCTTGGACCCAGTTTAAGCTGTCTTCTGATCTGACAGGCTGCTTTCTAATTAAACTGATTTGCATTTTGTTTCCACACTTTCTGTGGGCCTAAATATAGTGAGTACCATCTATTCTTCATGTATTATTTATATTTTTCTGGGGATCAGATTTGTTCACTTACAATTGTAGTCTGTTTGAAGCAGTTAAAAAATTAACTGAGGAATTCATAGACAGAACAATAAAGCATGGGCTAATACAGTCTAAAATTAGTTAAGTTTATGAGGGTTGCATTAGAAACACACAGCTAAGAGTGATTTAGTTCAACAGGATTTGTATTACTTTCTGTCGGTGGTTTGCAAAATTTTGCATAAATAGTTGTGGAATGGACATATTACAGGGCCTTTGGTGTCTCTACTGCAATGTTTATATTTGTTATACCTTATTATCCTGTCTAAGAAGTGATCCTGTCACAAGTAAGGATCAATGTGGAATGACCAACATTATATATTGCTGCTGTTAAATCAAGCATTTAAAAATTTATGCCCGTGAAAAAACGAGCACTGAATGCTGTAGTTCTATTCTATTTCTGAAAGACTTCAAATGTTGTAAGTTCATAGCTTTACATTTTGCAGCAAATACCAAGTACACCTAATAATCTGATACTTCAAAAAAAGGAATTTTTAATGCTGTTTATACTGATTCAAGTAGCTATTAAGAGAACAAAGGAAGCATATGAACAATATTATTTCCTCAGACTAGATTTTCTCTTAGCTTTTTTTCTCTTACAGACTGGACTGCAAGTCCCAGCAATGGAAAATCCACCGAGAAGCACCTGAAGTGGCTAAAAGTATCACAGTCTGATCTGTGGATTACAAAGGTAGCATAAAAAAAAGAAAAAACAATAAATAGAGAATATGGTCAAGGCCCCCATATTACACCCTGGATGTAACAGCTGTTTTCCCTGTAGAACTGAAAAATGTTAGCAAGTAAATGCAAAAGATTTCTGACATTTATGGGTAATTTTCGCTATTACTCTCATTACATGACTGAAAGATGACTTGAGCCCTGCCATGAGGTGTTGCAAGACGGCCAAGTCCTGTTTTTTATGTTTTTAAACCTAAAGTGTTTAATATAATTTTATTTAAATTCTCATTTAAGAGAATTTACTGTTCAAAACAAAAACAAAAAAGCCATGAAAAGAAAATAGAAACTTTAAGACTCACAAAAAATACATATGAATGAATTTGCAAAATACATATAGAATGAATAAGAGTGAAGTAATAAAGTGTAAGGAAAAAAAGAAAGAAAAACAAAAGAAACAGAGAATAAAATTCTTCAACATGAGGACATAGAAAGTTCACATCTCAACCTTCAATAGAAAGACAAAGCAGTTGAAAAATAAACAGTCTTGCAAGTCAGTACATGGAGAGAAGACAGGGAGGAGGCAGACAGGGATTTTTAAAACTCTCTTCCAAAATCAGGGGAAAAAATTGAATATATAATCTTCCATTGAGTGAAGAGAAAGGGAAAAGATCAGTGTGGAAATATCTGACTTTTTCTCCCCTCTTTTTTGTTTGTTTCTCCCACTTTTATTTCTCTATCAACTGATTATATATTACCATGACAAACTGGGACTGGAGACCTACAGAATAAAACCTATGCATTATTTACTGATCCTACTCCAGCTGCTTTTTGCAGGAATGAGAATTTCTGCCAGAAGAATTTTAAGTCCTTCTGTTATAGATTAGAAAAAACTTAGTACTTTCCTGCACAAGTTCAACAACCTCGAGAGGGGAAGCAATAACTTCTAAGTACAGTTACCTGCTTATGAAAATTTAAAATAAAAATGAAAATTTGCATAAAAGACCTTTTTCTAAAGCATCTCTACAAAACTAACAGTCTCCCAGAGTTACTGCAGAAGCTATGCATAGATATGTTTTCTGCCCTGAAGTCTCAGTATATAAAGATTTATGCACATTATGATATGTTTAAACATAAATTATGAACACATAAGCTTTTTATATTGAGACTTCACTGCATACAGATTAGTATTTTGAGATTCTGCTGATCTAGCTGGTCTTGAAAATGCTTCCTACTAGATTTTAACTTAGTAAAATCTCCTGCCTGGTTACTTTTAGTCTGTTTTACCCATTCTACCATAAGAAAGTAGTTGAAGCATATTTTTACCCTAAGTAAATCAAAAAGAAGAACAGCAGTCTGCTAACACTTTCAGTAAGAAAATTTTCAACCAGGAAATTTTTGGTTTCATCATGCCAGGTCCATTTTACCAAAAGGAATCACTATGAATTGCCTAGTATTTTAAAATATGCCCACAGGACACACTTGCATACTTCTGATTCGCTAGATAGTAAATTATATTCTGAATACACAGAGACCACTGTTAGCATATTTTATTCCTGATTTTTTTTTCTTTTTTTATAAATAACCCCAAGACCATTTTATTTATCTTGCAACATTATATCATACGCTGTGTGCTTGGCCTAAGCAAAAGACAAAGGTTCACATTCAGAACCTAGGTACAAAATTTAGATAATTTAGAACTTTTCTGAGTAATAAAGTATTTATTGGAAGGAGAAAACCACACTCAACAGGAGAGATATCTAGGTTTTGAAGCTGTATATGACTAGTATACATTGAACAAAACAACCAATTCAAGTTCTAGTTTTACCAGTTGAAAGGAAAAAGCACTAAACTCAGAATGGGAGAGTTCTGGCTTATTTGTTTTGAGTTTGTTTATTCAGCATGAACCCATTCCTGTTGTGGTTACACCAGACTGATCTATCTATCTTAAAGTTAGTTTGTGTAAATACAACCAACTGCAATCACAGTCTCATCCCAGTGTAAGCATACCTGAAATTTCCATAAGAATTCTAATTAACAGCATATATACTACTGGGAAAGGGTGAATCATTTAAGTTTTAGCCTAACAACATCTCTCTTATCCAATAGCTTAGCCCTATCAAGAACCACAGACTAAATGTTCTGCCACCAAACTGGTTGCGTGCTTAGTGATATCATATTTGAAAGTTTTGGTGTTTGTATTTTTCTATTATCTCTGCTCATCTGTTACTGTTGCTTTTACAAGACAAAATTTAGTTCCATCCTTTGGAATAGACATTCCTTCCTAGGAGATAACTGGTGACACGCTATGTGGAGTTCAGTTTCTTGCAAGTGTCATGCATACTGCAGCCATAGGCATGACAGAAACAATGTGGGAAGTATTTCATTTACACATAAATGTGGAGTAGATGTTTAGATTATGAGGAACCATGGAAAATTATTTCCTACAGCCTCATATATCACTGGGCCTAAAAACCTTCCAGGAATCTAGAGTATAGTCAGCACTCAGTAACAAAGACTGACAGTCACAGTTACAACATGCCACAGGAAAGTACTAGGTACTGGGTATAGGGGAAGTACTTTATCTCCACAGCAATATTTTTGTTTTAAAAGTTACAGCCACCTCAGCTCCCTAACCTTCTTTAACCTCTCCAACTGGGATGGGAAGGAAGCGACAGAAGGAAGGGTCAACATAGCTTGGTTCATTCTTCCTATCTGTGGGTTCTAAAATCGCCAAGAAATATATGAAGTGAGAAAAGGGATTCCCTCAGTTCCCAATCCCTCGCTCCCTTTTCAAAATCTACTTTTCTTGTGAAAAAAAAAATCAGTGTTTCTAGATTCTTGTTGTTAACCCAGACAGCTCATGCTACATTAGGATCATAATATTTTAATATCAGGCATGTTGTAAACAGTAAATATTTATTAAGTTGCAGTTACTGTAATGGAAAATCCTCAGTAGATGTTTACAGCAGTCTAAACTACCCCATATCTAAATTAAAACTGGAAACATTCAAAACAAAATCCAAACCAAAGCTGTTCACTATACCTTCACATATATATATAGTTAGATAGATAGATAGATATAGCTATAGATATTGATAGATATAGATATTTATATATATAGATAGATATCTATATCTGTATATACACATATATTTCATCTTCAAGCTACATGTATGGCTTGAAAAAGATAAGTTGCTGGTAAGTCAGGAAACACTTAAAATCAGTATTTTATGCTAAATGTAATCAAAACACTTTCTCTAATTTCTCTAATTGTTTTTACCTCTTCCCATACATAACCATTCGAAGCTCAGGCTAATTTCTGGTCATTTCTTTATAGAACCATCATTTAAAAGTTCATGATGGTATATAAAGCTGAAATGTAACCAAGATGGATGATGTAGCTGAGATTTATTACATATTAATTTCCCAGTCATAAGTATGCAAAATAATTGATAACAAAGTTAGATGAATATTCGGGAGTTGGAACTAGAGTAGCCATTCTCGTGTTCTTAAGTACTTATTGTTTTAGGACGGGGAAAGGGACATACTTAAAAATATTAATTTGCAACTAGCTTGAAACATCTCTCCTCCACAGTGAGTACATTATAAAACAAAACAAAACAAGATAATGGTTGCTTACGATGAATAATTTAAATAAGATATGATGATAACAGGTTTAATACAAAATATACACCATTTTTCTGTTTCTTTTTGTGGTACCAAAATTAATTGAACAGAATGAAGAAGGTGTTTGTGGATTTTTTTAACTATTGTAAATACTCAGATCATTATTAAATTATTGTATTAGCCAGTTAAACTCTATTCTATTTTTCCCTTTTTCCTGTTTTCAACATAGTTTAATTTTTTGAGTCCCTCCTTAAACTATCATTATAAACTGCTCTAAAGCACATCTCTTAGACAGATTAAAGAAATGAGTGTTAGTAACACTTTTCATAGACTATTCATGCATTTTGACATCACAGACAATTTGAAAAGATCATAATCATCATACACTATTATCTCTCTACCCCTGTTGAATTTCACAGCTGCAGAATGGGAAGATATCTTTGTTGAAACCTCTAGTGAGAAAATCAATGATATTATTTTTGCCACAGATAGAAGTATTCCATATTTATACAGTGCTTTCTTTTTTTTCAATTCGCCTTGCAAATCTGTGACACTCACATATGAATGGTTTGCAAATATAGCCTCCTCTGAAAGAAATATTTGTCTAACACTACCCAGCAATAAACACATGAATTAATGAAACCTAAAGAAGTTCTACAAGCATTTCTGGTATATGTGAAGATTTTGGTCAGGCAGATAAGATTACATTGAAAGACAAGAAAAGTGTAAGGTCATAACAAAACTGTCCAGACCTGAAAACCCATTTCACACTCTTGAAGAGCACCCCAATCCTTTGGCAAGCTAAAAGGGAAATTCTCTAAACAATTAATATCTTGCTATTAACTGTCTCATCATGAGTATGAAGTGAGGTATGAAGTGGACTTGGGTCCATCTAACTGCAAACCATGGAAACATCATGTGCTGGGATGTAATAAACCAATTTTTTTCTAATTGAGGGCAATGCATCAGGCCAGAGATATTTTAAAGTTGTAGATGAGTCTTTGTCAATGCAATCCATAGACCCATGGAATCACAGAATCATTAAGTTTGGACAAGACCTCCAAGATCATCAAGTCCAATCTTTGATGAAACACCAGCTTGTCAACTAAACCATAGCACAAAGTGCAACATCCAGCTGTTTCTTGAACACTTTCAGGGATGGTGACTCCACCACTTCTCTGGGCACCCCGTTTCAATGCTTGTCAACACTCACAGTGAAGAAATTCTTCTATATGTCCAACCTGAACCTCTCTTGGAGCAGCATGAGGCCATTTCCCCTTGTCCTGTTGCTAGTTACCTGGGAGAAAGGCTGACCTTCTTGAAGGTCTCCCCTAAGCCTCATTTTCTCCAGGCTAAGCAACCCCAGCTCCCTCAGTTGCTTTTCATATGACTTACTCCTAGACCACGTATATGACATATATGAATGTCATACATAATGGCCCCAGGCACAATAACATCAACATGAAGTTTTAATCATGTCTTTGCTTTGGTTACATATTTTTCGTAAATTCCTACTAGAAGAAGCTTCTCTAAGGCAGAGTCTGCTCACAACAACTACTGGATGTTAAGTGTTTTGACAATTCCTTGATATAAAACTCAGTCTCAGCATGCCTCCCAGATAGTGCTTCAATATGCTCATAATCCTGAGGCAACCATAAAAAACAGTTCTTTCATCAAATTTGTTAGGTACACATTCTTACATTTCAGAAATAATAAATTAACTGCTCAGGCAGTTGAAATTCTCAAATTGGTTTCAATACATGGCTTGACCTGCATAAAAATAAATAATTTGCACCTTTTTCTTTTTTTTTCCCCATTATGTTCAACTAATGAAGACAAATGCATTAATTTGTTTTAGTTACAGGAGGACTGAAGCTCAGCACTTTTATGCATGTATAAGTGATGAATATTACAGTTCAGATTGTATGAAGGATTACAGACTAAGGCAAGCAGAAGAAAAAGGTATTCTGTCTTGGTACATGGTTTCCTATTTATTTCTACAGAGACAGATTTGTTTATATGTCTCATCTCCAAGGACCAGTAAAAAATGTTCATAATATGTAATTTGTATGGTCTGAAGGTAATAAGTAGCTTCAAGAGAACTAGGGTGTCTTAACAATAAAACCAAATTATTGCCTAGAACTATTGTTATTACTTTTATTATTACTACAACTACTACTTTAGATCTTGGAAACTACAGGCAGGGGGAAAATGTTTGTATGTTAAGTATTTATATTCAAAGTGCCAAAAAAATTTGAAATTAAATAAGAGTGTATAATATATACATATACATAAAAAAATATGGACAGTTTTTAAGTAGATTACTGGATTGTGAGATGGAAATTTTTCTCCAGGAACAGTACTTTACAGCAGGTAACAAAGATGGCTCAGATACCCTCAGTGTCCCACACAATATCGGCAGGAAATAGCTACAGAGTCTGAAATCACGACAATGATTAAACTGACAGCCAGTGTTGACTGTTGGGTTTAGTACTTTACAGAAGAAATCTGGGAATACATTTGCAACAATGAAAATTTTAAACTTCTGAACTGTTCAGTATTTTCAGATATGTAGAATTTTTTTTCAGTTACATCAGCCAAGTGTATCGTTAACAACTTTGGGGACTAAATTTATATATAATTTACCTTTTATTCCTTTCACTTCTGAAACTGACTGTGTTTTGAAAGGTTTCTGTATCATTCATACCTGTGACTTTGCTGGTTTTACATAAATATATTTAATCACATATGTGTAAAAAGAATAGACCTTCTGTTTACCCACCGGAGTCAGACACAACAGAGTTACTGGAAGAGTAGAAGCAAATCTCATTAACTGTCTCTGTGGAGCCTAAGGTGTTCTTTTATTTCTTCAAACAAGGCAACATATAATTCTGATTTTAGAAAATTGCTTAATTAATGTTTAAGAGAAGTAACAAAAATATTTAAGAAAAAAAACCTGCCCATGTCTCCTAGAAAAAGGTGTCTAAAATTATGTTCTGCATTGATCACTGACTGCCAAACACATGCATTAGTTGAAATAAATGTGCCGGCAAGTCTCAGTCATCGTCCTCACTAGCATTGTTTTCTAGTCTTGCCTGAGATTTAAGGAAAGTTTTCAAAACGACTCTTCAAAACATGTCACTTTTTAAGTTTGGTGGAGGTGTGAAAAGAGAATTATGTCAGGAGACAAAAAGCAGACTTAGCTACTGTAAGGACTTAGCTTCAAAGAGTAAAGAATGTTTTAAAACTCCAAACAGTTACTTTTGAAAAGATCCATGGGATCCCTTTTTTTTCTTTCTTTTTTAAAAGTATTTAATACAAGCCAGTATTATCTCTTCTTGGGCCTCTCTTGCTACCGTAATGTTCTTTGATCCTTAACCTAGACCTCCAGGAGAAAAGAAAAAGAAGGAAAAAAAAGAAACACCAATGTGAAGGGGATGACGCTCAAGTTCTGCAAACTTTGACATAGAATGAATGGAAAATATTGGGAAAAAAACAGATTTAAACATATGGAAAAGTCACTTTGACATCTCCCCTCTGCACTGCATCTACTCATATCTGTTAAACTACTGTTTTATTCCTGCTACTGAGAGATACATTAGACCTTTTTGAAACCATCAGAAAGCACGAAAGTCTCTCAGGATTTTCTTCAGACTTGGCCTAACAGCTTGCTGTGCAGAAATCCCATTTTCTCTTCCACATCCATGTTTGCCTGCTATCACTTCTTCCTTCATACTATGAGTAGTTGTCTTCCAGCCTCATTAGCAGCTATGTAGATAAATATGAAGCAAAATAATTTTATGAAAAAAAAATATGCACTTTAGGTCACTATACCAGCTCATATAGCTGTCAGTTTTTGCAAACTGCAGCAGCCCTATGGCAGTTTGACATGAAAGTGAAATTTCAGTCTTACTTTTGTATTTACATATGTTAGAGACAGAAATGTTATGCCTAGGAGTCTTTGTTTTGCGGTTTTTTGTTTGTTTGTTTCATTTTGTTTTGATTTAATAAATGACCTGGTTCACAGAATCAGATCTATAAATCTTTGCTATCCCTGTTGTTTCTAATAGAATTAAATTAAAATTAGAGGAAAAGGCTGAAAATGTGCAGGAATGTTTGTGCACCTTTGCAGGACCAGTGAAGAGCACCATAGAATGGCGGCATCAAGCATGTAAAAGTCTCTTGTCAAACATTTCTTTAAGGAAAAAGTCTTTTCCTTCAAATCTGTCTCCAGAAAGCAGTTGGAAAAGCAAGGAAGAACTTCATCTTCTTACCAAGAAGAAAAAACTCTGTCACAACTGAACATTGGCAAGAATTGAAGTAATGTGATTGGTCTGATTACCTACAATAAAACATATTTGGAATACTAAGTAAGCTGAAGGCACTCAGTTATTCCAACTCAATAGTTTGGGAGCATCTAGTAACCTTCTCTAAGTGTAAAAGAAAAAAAAAAAAAAGACATAAGAAAAAGGAAAAAGAAAAAGACAAGGGACAAAAGGAAAAAGGAAAGAGAAAGAGAAAGAGAAGGAGAAAGAGGAAAAAAGAGAAAATAAACTGCATAAAAAGTGGTATCCAAGGAATAGAATAGAATATTTCAGTTTAAACTGACCTAAAAAATCATTTAGTCCAACTGCCTGACCAATCCAGGGCTGACCAAGTAAAAGTACATTGGTAAGGACATTGTTCAAATGTCTCTTAAACATTGATAGGCTTTGGGCATCAACCACCTCTTTAGAAAGCATGTTCCAGTGTTTGACTACCCTCTGGAGAAAGAAATGCTTCCTAATATCCAGCCTAAACCTCTCCTGGTGCAGCTTTGAACCATTCCCACACAACCTATTCAGACATGCTATTGCAAATATCAAAGCTCTGGTCTTTTAAAAGCTAGACAAAACATAGAGGACAACATCCTACATATCTATAGGATATTCACACATTTACAAGGCATTTACTCTTATTTTATCTGCTTTTTATTTTACAGGCAAGCCCCAAAAGTAAACTAAGTTTTAGATGATTACCAAAAAAACAGGTTGCAAAATCTGTCTGGAATAATAAATGCAGAAAGGAAGGAGGCTGACTGAAATCCAAAGGGAGAGTTAAGACTATTCTCTTCACTTGCTGTTGCATATTTAGGAAATGAATCATTTATTTGTTTGTATTTTTAATATATTAAATTGTAATATTTGAAATTACAAACATCTATTAAAAGATCTGTCTTCAGTAATTTATATTTCCCACTGTGCCTGATTTAAAATTTTCTATATTTGGAAACATGCCACTAAAAAAAGGCAGATAGTGAAATATTTTGTAAAATACCTGCATTAAGAACATGGTCAGGTGAGTTAAAAAATTTCAGTATTATAACATAAATTTTTACTGTGAACACTTCTTCCAGGTCACTCCCCGGAGACAGAACTGGCAATATAAATCAGCTGAATTTATACATGCTTACAGGATACAACATTATAATTGTTATACATTTGCTGATTAAACTATTTATTTGTTTAAATTCTCTTTGAATCCAACAGCCTTTCACTGAGGTAGGAACAACACTATTGTATTTAATTTATTAATGGATTGGGTAAATATAAATAATTAATGAAGTCATATTCCTAGAGAAGGCATCAAGTAGCAGATCATAAATTATTGTCTGAAACCCTTTTTTTTTTTGCAGTGAAATCTTTATTTTAAGTGAGTGGAGTGTAAAATACTCTTTTTAGATTCTACATCTGATAAAATTATATTAATTTTACTGTCTTCAAAATGCACATACGCCAAACAACATTTTAATTACATGCTACACAGCTGATTGAAATTCAAAAAATTACAAAAGAAAGGAAACTAACCCCACTCTTGGCTCTGATTTTACAAAAATAAAATTTAAAAATGTTAAGATTGGCTACATTATGCAAAAGTATATAAAGAAATTTCTACATTCAAGTGATGTGCACATTACATTAGTTGGCCAAAGAGATTTTTTTGGAATTCATGTGTGAGTGGGCACATTTTTGAGAATCTCTTAGAACAATGCACTGTGAAAAATATAATTTTTTGTGTGAGAGGTAAAAGTGTCCATTAAAAAAAGACATTTTATTTGATATTTCATTTGAATTTACAGAAAAGAGAACTTCACTTTAAAAGGCACCTCTGAATCAATAGAACATGAGAACCTTGAAGTTTTGTTTCATACTTTGAACTTAAGTGAACGTGATGATATCTGGGGCCTGCAGCCAATTCATCTCTCTTGGAAAGCTGTTCATTTTATTCTTATACTTTTCTTTTTGACATGTGAGGTATAACTTGCTTGTATCAAAGTACTTGCCAACTTTCTATTTTTAATTCATAAATATACCCTGTGCAGATCTATTTGATGCACTTATATGAATAAATTTTCATACCTGTGTCTGTGTTACTACTGCAAGTTATTGTAGCTTTGTATAATGGGTATTTATGTAAGACTTACCTTGGCAATGAAATGCTGGACATGTTGACCCCAAAATATATCATTTAACAACATTCATATTCTGAGAGATGTATTTTGTCCCCATGCACAGTGAAGAGTCTCTATATAGTCAGGGGAGTGCACTTTTTATTTTTTAACAATTTTTGAGTTAACAATTAGCTTTCAAGGATCTGAATGTTAAACTCTTTCTAGCATTTTTCAGGGCATCTTGGTAATCCATCAATATGGAAGAGCCAGTGATACAAAAAGTGATATGCTCTAGAAGAAGGAGTCATATCTTGATCACAAGTGAAAAGTTAATCAAAAAACCTTGTACAAGTGAAGAGAATTGTGTAAGAGATTCAAAGATTCTTCTTATTATATTTTGCAACTGAGGCATTATTAATATTAATAGCAGAATTTGATTGTATTAACTTCACAGGAATAAGGGATAAAGAAATGCATATTTCACCTTTTTCTCAAACTTTCTTTTGCCTCACCATTATCAGGTGTTACAGGAACATCACTGCTACACCACTGAAGCCCCCTCTTAGCCTGATTCTGCAATTTTCTGCAGTTCAGCCGCAGAGAAACATTAGAGAAATGACTAATTTCTTCTACACACCGTATCTCTCAAGCACTATTTTCCATTTTGTATTTCTTAAGAGCTAGAAGAAATATATGCAATTTTTAAAGATTACTTACACATACCATTTTTCATTTTCAAAATGTCAAAGGCATCATTTTGCATATATCTCCACACATACAGAGTTTGTCTGGCATATACAGACCGGATAGTCCTCATCTGCCACATAAAGGCAGATGATCTGAAAAGTGCATGCTCAGTAGATCTATTCATATGGAATCAGTTCCAAATATTCACTTGCCAGACATCTATGTGCTCCAGGTTCAACATAGAAGCAAGTGGCAATTCAGTAGAAAATCTGCCCAAGCCAGATGGGAAGTAGCCTGCTGTCAAACATGCTGAAGAGAAACAGGAGTTTAGGAAAGAAATAAGAACCTGAAACCATCCCAGATATATGAAGTATGGTTTTTCCAAAAGATGTGTTCATCTATGTTCCTTCCAATTGCAAAGTAGAAAATAGAAAAGGAAAAAAAGAAAAAAAAAAAAAAAAAAAAAAAAAAAAAAAGAAAAACACCAGAAAAGTGAAAAGTAGCTTCACAGGCCATTAAGGCTTTAATATAAAGTGCATAGAAACTACATTTCTAACCTTTCATGTGATTTGCTTCACAATAGCAACAATGTTAGTAAATATTCATTATGGAAAATAGCATTTGTCTCTTAATATTACTTTGTTTTACAGTATGTTGACCATAGGAAAGTCACATTAACTGTGTTTCAGTAGGACATAAAAGGTAGATTTTTTGGATAGGCCAGGTTTTCTTAAAAAAAATGCTACAATTTCTGTCTGATAGTATGACCATAAGCATGTGGATGCATCACAAACATTTTGAACTCTTTGCAATGGTAGATTTATCCCAACTGGGCTTTATTCAAGAACAAACCAAACTTTAAACACTTCTACCAGGCGTGATGATGAAATGGGAAATTGAAACTACCAGAGATGATAATAAACACTTTAGAGTATTTGAAATGGAAAGAATAATTTGGCTAGCCTGCCCAAAGGGTTTGTTATCCTTCCCTCCTCCTCCCCCACTACCGCTTTGTTCAGTTCCTTTTTGTGTCTTTTCTCTCTCTCTTTCTTCTTCCCTTCTTCCCTCCCCTCCTTCCTCCCTTGAACGTCAGTACTGGATGCTGAGGTGAATACCCCCACAAACACAAATTCCTACCACTAAAAGAAATTTGTGTGTGTTTCTAATAGATAACTGTGGATGATACATATCCATATTATTAGAATATGTTAGATAGAAATCAACTATACACTATGTTGAAAACTGTATGCAAATAGTTTTCCTCTCTGCCAGATTCAGTGATGAAGAACACAGAAGGGGCAAAGCAGTGCCTCCTGGTAAAACATACCAGAACAAAGCAAATAAAAACCCCTTGCATGTGGATCTTCAAACTGGAAGATAAAAAAAAGAAGCAAACAAATGTCCTCTAGCAAAGCAAGTGTTATACTCTCGGTTACAAAGCTATAAACAATGTTGCAAAGATAGAAAACAAAACAAACACGACCTCTTACAAGGTTCTATCTTATCTGCTCCGAAGTATCAGTTGCTATCAAACATCTCATCCCAGGTCTGTTCTGTTTACATTATACATCAAGATTTTTAGCCTAGCACCAGAGGTGGCTGACTGAAAATGAATTCTGGTTTATATGAAACTTTAATTTAAAAATACGAATCATGAGAATGAGTGGTTGTATGCATAACTTACCAAATTCACTTTCCCTACTTTATATTTCACTGCAGCAAAGAATTCTGCCTTGCATCTATTTCAAGCATCACTGTGTCTTGTTGATTTTAAAGATGTACGCTGATTCTGACCATCCTATTTTATGCCAAAAGTACATGATTTCCAGTTTCCTTCATCAAAGTTACATTTTAACAATCTAAACTTTGTTTAATCCACTAGTGCTTCTAGAGGAAGTAAAATAATCATATAAACTCATATTTAGCTTCTCCATTTTTTTGGAAGGAATTGATACCTATGAACCTATGGCCTGATCCACTGGGGTTTTTTTTCTCCTAATCTTGTGCAACATTCTTTCTCTAAATTTAAAATATTAACCTCAGAGAGCTTTCACTGCAATATTCTAAACTGGTGCTATATTTGGGTGGTTGCATTTTCCAGGTGATTATCTTGTCATAAACTGATAGCATATTTTTCTGTTAGGAAAGCTTTTAGCTCTTTTTCTTGTAGCAGCTTAAACTCAAGCAAATTATGTTCTCACTATTATTCCATTACCTTCAAAATAATCAAGATACGTTGCACCTACTTCCTTTGGAGCTGTTCTCCAAAAGTAGCCATATCCTTTCTACTGTAGTCAACATAAGACCTGTAACAACTGTATTCTACAAATTTAACCTTATGTGCAAATACTTCTGCAATTTCAAGCCACTATTCCAGGAGATAAACTGGATTTTTTGTAAATTTTGCAGATGACATCTATATCTTCCCAACACCATGCCTGTAACACCATACAAAGTTTAAAAAGGGCAAGTGCTGGATTCTGAACCTGGGAAAAGGCAACCCTGGTTGTGTGTACAGACTGGGGAATGAGAGGCTGGAGAGCAATGCTATGGAAAGGGACTTAGGGATCCTGGTCAATGGCAAGTTGAACATGAGTCAGCAGTGCCCTGGAAGCCAAAAGGGCCAACAGTGTCCTGGGGGGTATCAGGCGCAGCATCGCCTGCCAGACAAGGGAGGGGATTGTCCTGCTCTGCTCTGCACTGGGGTGGACTCACCTCGAGTGCTGGGGGCAGCTTTGATATTAGAAAGCATCTAAATGAGGGCCACAAGGATGGTGAAGGGTCTGGAAGAGAAGCCATATGAGGAGCAGCTGAGGCCACTTGGTCTGTTCAGCCTGGAGGAGACTGAGGAGAGACTTCATTGCAGTCTACAACTTCCTCGTGAGGGGAAGCAAAGGGGCAGGTACCGATCTCTTCACTGTGGTGGCCAGTGATAGGACTAGGAATGTTATGAAGCTGAGTCAGGGGACCTTTAGGTTTGATATCAGGAAATGGTTCTTTACCTAGAGGGTGGTTGGTAACTGGAACAGGCTCCCCAGGGAAGTGGTCACAGCACCAAACCTGATAGAATTCAAGGAGTGTTTGAACAATCAGGAACATGGTGTGATTTTTAGAGTGTCCGGTTCAGGGTCATGAATTGGACTCAATGATCCCAGCGGGTCCCTTCCAAAACAGCATATTCTGTGATTCTGTGATTCTATGGTTCTGTGAACACAAATAGCTCTGTATTGTTCTGCTTTGGAGACAAGCTGCTTCTCAAATAGGCAAAAGCAGTAACACATACTTTGTATGTGAAGCCATTACACCGCAGTTTTCCAAGCACTTGACAAGCTACTCTTAGGATTATTAACTCTAAAAAGATATTACTCAATTGCATGTCTATAAACTTCTTTTGTAGTAATTAAATAACGATGTAATCTACTTCTATAGATATAACCATGTCATAAGTTCTTTTAACTTCTCCAGAATTATTTTTTCCTGTAGAAATGAGATTAGCTATAATGCATGAGAATATTTTGCATTTTCCACTGTTCTGTAATACTTTTTAGCTTCAATAAAGCAAAATATTTAACAAAAGTTTTCTGACAGACACCATGGAATTGCTTCTTCATAAGGATTCCTTTCAAATATATATGTGCAAACTATGCATCATTCTAGCAGAGGTTGCACAATCCCTTTCTTCTGAAACTGTGCACCTAACACACAGAATATAAACCCATTATAAATGTCAGCTCTCTCAACAGCATTTTATAGATACTGCCCAAATATTAGATTAATCTCTTATTCTTAGCTGTTCTGGGAAAGCCCAAGATGCTCTTTTGTTATACCTTCATTTGTTTTGTGAAAAATTTTACTTTACATCCTGTTTTACATTCTTCTCTATTTTCCCTTATGAAGCTGTCATCTTTTTTTCAAATCTTTCTTCAACTTCTTAAGTTTAACACTGTTTCAACTCTTATTTTCCCTCCTTTGGTGATCACTGATTCCTGCAGGTATGTCCTCTATTTGTTTCATCTTGATTCAAGACAACTGTCAGCTCACATACCCTCTTGTACAACACTATTACTTTTCTTGACACAGATAATTTGTTGTTACTTGGAATCTTGCGGGTGGATAAGAGCTGAATGATGTCTTTGATATGACTCAAAGTTAGTGAAGAAATAGTGCCTACTCTCCCTATATGAAGTAGGGGACAAAGACCAACAGAAAGTTTACTTAACTTCCTTGCCTCTTTACATTCAGCATTTCTTCCCCTAAACTTAAACTTCAGAATTCTATTTCTGGATTTATCATTGTGTTAAAGCTGCTTTCTCTGGTGCTTATGATGCTTCTCTGACTTACACATAAACAGAATAATTTCTAGATTGCTTTGGTCTCTCTCATTCCTAGCAGTTTGGCATTTCAATGTCCACTTAAATTTCTGGGGCGTGCTTCAGATGCTTCACAAATTTGCATGCAGATTATTCAAAGATTATAAACTATCCCTGAGATTTGATTTTATCCGTACTAAAGATAAATGGAAGGTGGGTTTCATCCTCAAAATAACAAAAAATTTTATATATAAGTAAATACAAGATGCCAAAATGACCAGCAGGACTGAAGTCCAGTCTGTTCTGTTGTTTACAAGTCTACAGAATATATCCAGCAATACAAGAGCCACAGCAGAACAGGGTGGAAAAATTGGTATGAACCAAAACTGGATTCCTAACAACTAACTGTTCGAAGACAGAATGAACAGAATCATAATTCCTTCAGCAGGTGTCCATTACAGAGAAAATTACTGAAATAATGAAAATTTCAAGGATGTTATTGAAGTAGCAGTAAATATATCCCATATATAGGCAAATCTGTATTTGATAATGCTAGATACCTCTTTATCCAAGATATTCCAGTAAACTTTATTTCTTAAAATTCCTTTCCATGTGTTTGATTTAAATTACTGGACACAAATTTTCCATTACAATGATTAGTATATGGTATCAACACAGATAAAAACAGTACCAAACATAACAGCTACCTGAGAAAAAATAAAAACATATCCACATCAATCACAAAATGATAAATTCTTGTTAAAAATGAAGTTCAAATATATATTTGCCTGAGAAATAAGTAAGCAGAACAACCTTACTGTATTAAGTAGAATCATTATGCGGTATTCACAGGCTTTGTGTCACACCCTTTTTATTCCCACCTGTTCCGAAATCTAAAGCCAGATCTTCATCTCATGTCCTTAAAAAAATAGCTGTACTCAATGGGAGCTCAGTTCTTGCTTAATCCCATTTTGTGCATTCTAGGAGCCAAGCTAGAACCAAGCCAATACCTGTAGTTGACTTTTAATCTTGCAGCTAAAATTTTGTACTTAGTAAAAAAAAGCTGACCTGGAAAGCAATTAAAGGATTGGAATCTCCATGCCAATATGTAAAGCCATATCCCACAAGGCTAAATCAAAATTTGTTTTGTCTGTGGCATGGTATGGAATTTTTCCTTCTCTTTTAACAATTTCAGTGATTAGCCCTCTCACTTTAGAAGCATCCGCCCCATTTTCTAATGCATTTTCTCCCACTACTAGGGCTTCATTCTCTAAAAACAGAGATCAACATCTTTAAAATTTTTTTTTATAAAATAAAGTACTGTGACTGTGACAACACTTTTGTTGTTGTTGTTGAAGATATCAAGGGCACCATGTAAGGCAAATTTATCATATGAAAATATCCAACTATTTATAAAGCAACAACTGTTTTCTGTTTGGAAAATACAAAAAAATTCATAAACTTTGACAAAATATGTATTTCTCCTAGTTGGGAAAAAGAAAATAGAGGTAAATGCTAGCAACATAGAGAAAGGAATGGTGTACCGGACTGTATCCTATGCTACTGCAGCAACCGAGATTAACGAACAGAGAACAAGTGGTTGACATATCACCTACCCATGGGAGTTCCAACGCCGTAACCTTTGGAGTCTATCAGGCCTCCAATCTGTGTTAGGTTACAGTTCCTCTGTGTGACAAACTCAATGGTTGTCGACTCCATTAAAAACGCGTAATCAGAGGTAAGCACACGTTGGATACCTTCTTCATTACTTTTGACAAGTACTGACTGCCTCCTGCTGCTCATGAAGGCCCACATCTTGTCATAAGTGGAGATTTTGGATTTCTGGAAGACAAATATTAGGTGTGGTATGAATGAGAATAATATGCTTATAAGAGTAAAAGCAAATTCTCAGTTTGCACATTGCTCTCTTCTCAGATTTTAGTATATGTCAGGTTTTACCGAGGCAATTTTCTAAGGGGGCCTGTGCCTTTCATCTCACCTGTACTTCTCATCTTCTCCATGTAAAAATAAACAACTGGACAGACTGTCAAATGTGAAATATCTGTTGTTGATCTGTTTTTATTGTTTATATATTTTTATGCAAGAGGAAGGCCTACAAGTACTTCAGGTGAGTGGAAAACTATTAAGTATTTAACTCTAGCATAAAGATAATCAACTATGCTGTTGAGTTTTTTAGGAGAATCTGTGGATTCTGGCACAAGTGAAATTTCACTCTTATTTCAATCACTCAGCTGAACAGTTCTGAAAACCTAGTGCACAATGTGCCAATCTGAAGTAATCAAAGCACTTACAGATGGCAGTGTATGGAGAAAGTTGTGAAGGAGAGGGAAGATAACATTTTATCTATCATATATGACAAAAATACTTGGAAAAAGATTTTAGGTAAGAGATAATATCACTCTCTGGTCATAACAATGCTAGCTTGCCTTACAGAAATTGTCTACTGGAAGTCCTAAAAATTAATATGTGTTTTCTGATTTAATATTTCCAGAATACAAAGAACTGTTTTGGTCAGAAGGGAGCCAGTAATTTGGGACAAAGGAGTCAGTAGTTTGGAAGAAATTGATGCTGTGCAGCTACAAAGGAGTTGCTTCCTTTTTTTCACCCGCAGATCTTTAAAAAGATAATTACTTTCTCTCATTTTTGTAAAATACAGTGTTTAAGAGATCATAATGACTGGATAAACTGAAGGTATTAGAAATACTGAACATTTTATACCACATTTTCCCCATCTGTTTAATAACACAGCAAACTCAAGATGTATCAGAAAATGTTCTGTAATGTTAAATTTTGCCTAGTAAATACCATGTGAGCACTAGTTTTATCAGACTTTTTAAGGTGTCTTTCCTCTTTTAATGTCATCCTTAAAGATATTTCTGCCATCAGCTCTGGTAGAAATACTAAACAAGGATTGACACTACAAATATTTCTGAAGTTCAGCTGATTGATAGCCAGAAATTCTGACCCAAAAGAGAATTAGCAGTGTATGTGGAATGAAAAGAACATTTATTTAGAAAAAAGAGACTACTTTCTCCCCCTGCTGAGAAAGAATCCAAGAGTTCTTTTACTATGCTTGAGGACTTAACAAATCAAGCATTTGAACTAAGTCTAGTGTCACTGCTAACAAAACTGAAGAATTTTAGGGCTCTGCATTATGTGCATTGTTATTGTACTGAACAGAGTCTGGGCCTGATTGCAAAAGATGTTAGTAACAATGAAAGAGGAAAACATTTTTCTTCAGAATATTCTGTGAATAGAGATGACCAAACTCCTCATAGTGTTTCTTTTTAATCAAATAACTCTCGGAAGCATTTAATATTTCATTGTGGTATAATATACTTCAAGCAACACACATCAGGTCTGTAGGAATCTAACATACTGTGTAATGCAGACAGGGTGGAAATAAACGTTTTCCAGTATTTGTAAAATTTTACCAAGAACCCATATTTAATTCTTTTATCATACAGTCTTAACCCCAGTAAATATTTTAGCCACTACAAATAATCTGAGCGGTATAAAACATTGGCAGAGAAAACAATTTTAGTAAATGGTTACATGCACATTGCTGACACATGTTGAAGGAAAAAAAAAAAAGAAAAAGCCAAATGAGATACAATAAAAAAAAAAAGAATTAACTGTAATACATAAGTATTTTTCTATTTTTGTTGAGAAAAAAAAATAAACTCCGGGATGAAAAAATATTCGCAAGGGGAATGGTTGCTTTCTACTCAGTCATTAGAACATGTGAAAAAAATACAATATCCTGTAAAGGACAGAGTGTTCATATTATGATGACTGATTTAATCAGCTAGGATGAAGCCACTGCTACTATTGAAAAGAAAAAAGGTCATCAACAAAATCAGAGAAAGCTCCTGCACAGAACAGCTCATTTATTGGAATAATTAAAACAAAAACATTAAAACACTCTACACATGATTAATGAGACTTTAGAAGAGAACACAAAACCTAGAATATCAGTGCACATGGCTCACCACTGTAAAGTTAACAGTGATGTCTCAGTTTTCTCATATAGGCAAAACATTACAATGTTTTTGCACTACTTTCTTCTCCCTCTGAAAGCTGAAATTATGCCAGGGAAAAATGCCATTCTACTTTTGAACCCTATGTTTGTTTGTTTGTTTCTTTTTTTTTTGTAATGCAGAAGAGGGGTTTTTTTCAATCTTAAATTAAAAAACCTTCATCATTTGATTTAGGAAAATATAACCACAGATAGTTGTCCTGTGTTTGCCAAAATATGCAGCAGACCCATTGATGAAAATCAAGAAGTCAGAAAAATCAAAAGCATCAGAAACCCATTTGACATTGAATTAAAGAAAATGACACTCTAATATGCTTCTAGTGGTTATGACTGTATCATTCCTACTGTTAGAAGCAGATACTGCAATTTACATTATGTTTCCACCTTTTTTCACTGTGTGCAAATCAATCTGGTTAATCAACCTATATACTCCATCAATACAGTGTATTATTTCATCTGGGTTAGTTCACCATATTGTTTCATCTAACTGGAAACCACTGTCGGGAAATCCAACTTAACTTGAAATCAACCAGAAATGATGTCTGTCTAAGATAACTTGTGGTGACATGATTTACTATGCTTGTGTTCCCTCAGGAATGCTGGAGACAATGCAGAGTAGTAAGAAAGCTGCCTATGACTTGAATTTCACTGGAAGAAAAAAGAGAGCTAACTAATAGGAAAACTGGAAATGAAAAGATTAAGCAAATCTAGAAAGCCATCTCAACATCAAACCCAATGCATAAAATGGTAGCCCTCACACTGACATTCAGAGGATACTGTCAGTGTCATACTCAGCATTCATAAATTAAACATTATTGGAAGATAACTGTGCTTGTCAGGGACCACAAACGCAACCATGGCAAAGGCTCTAAGTTAGTCATAGCCTAATGTTATGTATAAATATGAGTCTGGAAACAGAATGAGTCATTGTCAGTAATGTGTTACTTACTGCTCCATCCTGGAGCACTGGCTTGGAAAGAAATATCTGAGCAGCAGGACTTTGGACCACAACATATCAGGATGTTGAATAAATGAGAGAATAAACAAGGATCAAAGTATGTGGAAGCAGACCTCATGATACAAGTCAGGATTGGATAAATGCACAGTAATAATGTGCCAGGCTAATTCTGACATTTCTCTATGAAGGAAAAATTACAGATCCATTAATAGAGATTTTTATTTTAATAATAGCTTACAACCTCTTTCCTGGATTCTGAAAGCATTTAGGTGCCACAGAAAATACTTCAGCTTTGCTTTCACCCATGCAATATTTAAACTCAAAAGGCTGTAGTAACTAAGGAAAGATTGAAAGTAATTAAGTTTACATTTTGAGAAAAAAATTTTAAAAAGTCATCAACCTAGTTCTGATATATTTTATGAAAGCACTCTCCACCCCATGAGAATTAAAACATCTCAATCATTATGTCAGGAAAAAAACCCACAGACTCCCAATGCTACTACAGTATTTTATATTTATGACACTATGTATAACAGCTTTGTGACTTTTGTTTTCCTTAGCATTGCAGGCTTAGTGGACACAAGTCACTTTTCCTAAAGTTGATTCATGGATTTTTTAAAGCCTAAGGAGCAATGTCCATTCTTTATGACCGTCTGTAATGGACAGACTATGAAACATCACTTCTGAATGACTTCACCAAGCTCATCACTTAGGCATCTGCATTGCCAAAAAGAATGACATGTGAAAAGAGATTTCAAAAGGACCAATCTGTATTAGCCTTATCAAGGTGTCCAAAATGGTCTCTCAAAACATCTTTGATGACAACCTGGAAGGATAAGGACTGGACAGATGAAGCAGCTACAGGTGGCTAACTGGCAAAGGAAGTCGTGGTTAACAGCTCAAGGCCAGATTAGCATCTTGACAAGATTTGAGTACCTTGAGGGTCAGTCCTGATACTACTCAGTATCTTTATAAGCAGTTGGGAAAATGGTATTGAAAGCACCCTCATCAGATTTGTGGATGACACAAAAGAGAGAGGAGATGTAGAAATACTGAAAGAAAGAACTACCATGCAGATAGGTCACAAGAGGCTTGGAAATTAGTGTAACAGAAAATGCATCAGGTTTAAGAAAGATAAATTCAAAGTCTATCCTGGAAAAAGTAATCCCAAGCATCCATACTAGCTGGGAATTGACTGGTGGGAGTGAATTGTGGCTGAAAAGGATTTATGGTCCCAAGAAGAGGCTAGCAGAACATGAGTAAGCAGCCCATCTCTGCAGCAGGAAAGTAAACTGCAGGCATTATCAGCAAGACTATAGCCAAGCCCAGAACAAAGGAAGTGATTAATCCACAATACTTGGCACTTGTCAAGTCACACCAAGAATGCTGTGTCCAGTTTTTGTTCTCTGAGTTCAAAGACATGCTAAAATTAGACAGTATCCACCAAAGTGATCACAAGATTGGAGATCTTAACTCACAAAGAAAAATTTATGGAAATGTTGTTCCTAGAATGGAAGGATTACAGAGAATCTAATCACCTTCTTCCATTACCTAAAGAGAATGTTAGAGAGAAGCTGAAGGTACTCTCTTCATTCAGATGCATGGTAACAGGATAAGAGGCAATAGCCAGAGCTGCTAAGGGGAAATTCTCTGAGTATATAAGGAAAAAATTCTTCCCCATGAATAAAACTAAGTGTTGGAACACATAGCTCACAGAAGTAGTAGAATCAGCTCACTGGAAATATTGACACAGCTTAATGTAACTCTGAATAAGTTAATCTAACTCCATGCACTCTGAATAAATTAATTTAACACCATGCTTTCAATCAAGAAAGCAGACCTCCTCTTACAAGAGTAAGGGACCTGTAGAGATGCCTTCCAACTTTGAGTTTTCATTGATTTCTTTGCTTCTTTATTCGTATGAACTTATGTACAGTAATTAATAAGAATTTCTGGGGACTCTTCAAATTTTGACCTTGAGCAATTTCAAGAAAACAAAACAAAATATATAATTTCCTGTTTTGGAAAAAAAACCCTAACCAAACAAGAACAAAAGAAACAAACCAAACAAACCCCAAAAGCATTGTGAATTTATGTAGTTCATACATCAAGAGAAAGGCAAGCCCATCATTATCCAGAGAAGTGTGTTTTCTTGTCTTTTTTTCCACTTCATTCCTTTGAAAGTCAAGTAGACTTTTTCATAAAATTCTCCAATTTTTTCATACATGACCCTTTGTAGATGCTGAACACGAGTACAGGAATCCAAACTTAACAGTTCATATAGTAAGTTATCTTATTAATTCCTTATTCTTTTTTTGTAAGTATGACATTTTGTTTTGACATATGCCCTAAATCTACATAGCTGTGAAATAAACTAGAAAATACATTTCTGATGTTCTTAATAATGGCAAAAGCACTCATGTATCTCAATATTTTTTTCTAAACATAAGAAGGCTCGATGTCAAATTTAGGTGAAACAATTATTATAGTCAATCCTCTTATGGCTCATAGATGTTCTAAAACATCAGGGATATGTCTCCAGTATTTTAGGCTACACAGGATTAGTACCATTAATAGAGAGATCAACAAAGTTAATTAATGGAATACATTTCAAATCATAGTGTGGCAAGCTTAAAACTGAGAGAACAAACAGCCTAAGGTGAAGAATGTTTTAGGAATCCTGTAATTCTCCTGAAGTATTATAAATACAGCAAAACTCAACGATAAGGCTTTCTGAAAGAATTTGAACACTAGCATAAATGAAAATAAATGGTACAGAAACATAAAAAGACTGTTCACCTGCCTGTAGTCTCATCAAATGGAAATTTGTAAAGGTTGATTGCTACTGTTGAAATACCTATCAATGACCAGTGATGTGTTTTCTCCATTGTTTACTTCGTATACTTTATTGTTTCTGTAATATGTATCTGTGTACACTGGTCCACCTCTCCCAGTTCTTAATATGAAACTGAATTCTTTGGAACTGGGACTATTTTCTCCAAACAACTCAATGTTTCTGAAGTGGACAACAATGTCCATTACTGGGACTTCTGAACAGTAATACAAGTAATAAATAATAATAAATAAATAAAATAATTAATACAAGAAAATAATGATAAATATAAGAATCAGAATAAAAGACAATACTTCTTATTAATTTTTTGGTTTTAGACAATTTTTAGCTTTCACAAATCACTACACATCTTGTTGAAGATACTCTGTTTTGAATAATACATTTAAATTTGTTTTAATAACCAAAATAATTTCTAGTTTCTCGTTAAGTCTTAGCTAATTCTACACTCCAAAAGTAAGTGCTGATTTTGAGGCAGATAAAGCAGTATAATTATTCATTTTGACATAGCTGAGTATGTTAAAACACAATTTTGTCTTAATTGCATATCTGCACCTGATGCCTCCACAGGATACTACGATGCCATGCACAATCCAAACTCTGCATTCAGATAGGTGTAGTGCACAGTTTTGAACCATTGCTATAGGATAAGGCATAGTTTTTGCAGGGCTAATCACTAGCACCTGAAGTATCCTGAAAATATTGTACCTTACTCCAGGTTTGCTGGACAGCAGACCAGACTTAAATGAGCTTAGCTGTCCTCTATCACCCAACAGAAGAACATAATTCAGGTGGGCTTCTGAGTATCATCTAATTTTTTGAACAATTTAACCACTAGCTATAAATACTGATCTCTTTAATACCTAATACCATATTTTCTTTATTGTCTTCTAGAACTATTAGACTAGATTCTTCTCAGTCATCACAGAAAAATGAAAAAGACACTCTCCTTTTTCATCCTGGTCTCATTCACTCTAACCCTTTGACCTCAGAGTATTACTTTTCTATTTTTTTTTTTTTTAATTTTTTCCCTATTTTTTCAGAACCACTGAGCCCTGAAAACCCCTAAGTGAACCAGACAATTTAGATTTTGTTGTGTTGGCATAAAAACAATAAAACCAATGCATACACTGTTCTCTCCTCCGTAAAGGCAGTTTTTATGGTCCATAGAGCACAAATGAAAAAAGGAAAGGTGTTTCTGCCAAGAATAGTGCTATAAGGAATGAAAAATGCAGTGCTCTGAGAAAGACATTTTCACTCTTGCCCTGATTGTGCTGACTTTTTGTTTTAAAACCCAAAGATTTTGAACAAATGTTAAATATTTCAAGTAACTTACGGTTAAAAAAACCCAAACCCTAATGCTATTGAAATAAGTTTTTGCTATCAGCTTTGACCTGGAGATAAGACTTCATAGCTCCAAAATCACTAATGGATTTCAGAGAACTTTCTTGCCTTTTACACCAGAACGATATATAGTCCTCTACTGAATAATAACTAACATCACAAGGGTTCTTGTTGTAAAATACTGTGGAACATGACAAGTGTGATATATCCCACACTTCTGCAGGTTTCCTTCTTTATAAATAGGAATAAGAATTTAATCAAACTTAATCTGTTTCTAAAGCATATCCTATATTCTGGATGTTTGTAAAGATAAACCTATTTCTGTTCACTCTGCCTGTTCTCAGATACAAATTGCATGTACAGAACTCCACACTTCATTTGCACTGTATCTGAAAACAATCTCCTTTCCCAAAAGCACTGACTGCATAGTTTTATCAATGGAAGTGAGCATGAAGATCACAAATATTACTTTAATTATTACCTCAAATAGAGTAAGAATTTCCCACAATGCCACAATTTTAACAGATGTATTCTCACAGCATCTATAGCTGTATGAGAGATATTTGTGCAATATTCAAAGCACAAGTAAGATGTGCTGTGCTCAAAACACTGTTGCTGTTGAGATTTGATATAAACTTATTGGGCAGCATTAGAAGTCAAACTTGGCATTGCTTTGGTCACAGATCTCTTTGAATGGGCAGAAGAGATAGAAAGCCTATTCATTATTATTTACCTTTTTGTTCCCAAAAAACCCCAGTTAAAAATAAATATTGTTTCATTGTCTTCACAGGTTTCAAAGACTTAATGGAATTTCCACTGTCATTATTTTCCTAATAGCACCACTCAAGCAGCAGCAGTAGCATTAGCTATTGCTTGTAATGATAATCATCAAAATGAGCCTAGTTGCACAGACAGATTTTTGGGGATTTTTTCCCAATGAGTTCACCTATCAGTTCTGTTGACAGACATAACAAAATTCTTTACATCCAAAATGGCCAATAATTTAAAGTATTTCTTCACAAAATATCCCATATAATAGATTTGCCATCTATACATTAGCATCAGCCACCTCTGAGGTATTTTGCAGTGGGATTTGGGTTTAGCATTCTGTGCATTTTATTACACAGAGTAAATACCAACCACATTGGACCATATGTGCTAACAGCTGAGTCTTTCTCTGTGCTTTTCTGACCTTGGTGACTAGAAAATTGGAGTTAATTCAGGCAAACAGGATTGATGCCATATGTGGTTTTTATCAAAGGTGTAGAGGAGTGGTGGGATACTGATCAGAAGAATTTTTTGTTAACAAATCTGTCAGATTTTGAAATAATTCTGGCAGTTTTATCTTTAAACACCTTTAGTCTCCTAAACAACATACTTGAGAAGATAAGCAACATAACACTTAAGGAGCTGCTTTCCTCCAACAATAGAAAGAATAAATAAAAGAAATAATTGAAAAGATCTGGAATTAAAAGTTACAGTAAAAGACAGAGGAACTTTTCAGCCAGACTGGCTCCTGCTGAATACATTATGAAAAATTCATCTACACACATAAATGAATTTACATGTTTTCAGTTAATGATCCATACAGAAAACACAGACAATAGCAGAGTTATAAGATGTAGTTTTAAGTATTTTTTAGTACTGATATATAGAGCCCCTTCCCAACTTACCAGAAGTTGATGGAGAAAATCACATTGCTGACAAAATCATACAACATGTCAAAATTTAGAGTAAAATACAATTAATGTGTTTATTTGCATGCTGCAATATGGACATCTGTAGTAAGTGAGTCCAGGCAGTATAAATGTAGTTCAACAGAGAAAGGGATATCATACAGCTTTTGAAGGCTAAGTTCTACAAAGGCTCTGCTTTATTTATAATTGGGAACAGGCAGAACAAATGTATGGCAGAACCAGGGGGAAAGAATTCACTTTCCAATATTATTAACTGGTCTATTTGAATTCTTTTCACAAGAATTGTTCAAAATTAACAGCAATAAAGTAACTGAAAATTTCCAATGAATGAAAATGTGAAAACTAATTACCAGCTTGTTTGACCACCCAGTGATTTAAATCAGTCATGTCAGGATTAAATAATAAACCAAAACTCAGTCATAGATTATTCTAAGATTTCTGCAGCTAATCCTGTGCTAATTACTTAATTATTGCTCATTACAAGTGCCTTAATATATAACTGAACTGTGCAGAACTAGTCTTGGGGGAAAAAAAAGTATAATTTTGAGAAGCACTATGATGTGTGATCTTCTGAAATTACTGAATCCAAAATTCCCCTATTTCATATATTTTTGTAGAGGAAAAACAAAGGTAAAACAGTGAAAAGTTCATGCGCTGTTATTTCCACTACTCTATATAAACTGAAGAAACTTGTGCTGCTCAAAATCTGACTATAAATACATAGTTTGCATTTTCAGTAGAACCCTGGGTACTGTATCTTTAAGTTAGGTTGAACTTTAAATTGCAAAAGCAATTTTAATTTGAACACATTTAGCATTGGCTGTAGGAACAAATACTTATTCCTGCGACAACAGTGAAGTGCTCTCTCATGTTTGCACCAGGAAGCGTCTGTCATATGGTATGGCCTCAACATTGCAGCCTTAAAGATGTATGTGTTCTGTTCACATCAGTTGCCCTGAATTCTTGGAAAGATCATGGTGAAAAGCACTGTCACCTCTTATTTCTTTCCATTTTCAGCGTTTTCTCCATGCATTTTGTAATGCAAACAGAGGTCCAACTGTAGTCTTATTAAACATTATCTTCAGTTACAGAAATCAGAGTTGAAATGGTACTAACATTGAGCTATATCAGTCAGAACAAGGAAATAAGTAGTTGGGCTGGGATGACCTCCCCTCAATCCTTACTTTTTTTTTTTCCTATGTGAGCAAAAAACTGAAATTTCAGTGATAAACTAAACTTTCAAAAAAGTTTCAAAAAAGTTTTAGATAATAGTGTATTAGGAACAAAGTAAACAGAATGATGGAAAAAATGAGAGAGAAAAATTTCATATCAAGTTCAGTTTGCAGAAAAATTAAGATAATAATAAGAATCAAAGTTTAAACATGGAATTTTTTTATTTGGGGAAAAAGTATTTTTTTATATAGATAATTCCTCAGCTGACATAAAAATTTTCTGTGCTACTCAGGAAGAGCACATCATGTGAGATGTATCCAGAGATACCTTAGCGACATTTTTAGCTTTCTAACTAAAAATTTCTACTAATTGTCATCGCAGAAGACTTTTTATTATTGACTAAAATATTATTCAACATTGATGTACTTATAGTTGCACATGGTAAAAGCAATTACACTTTATAATCTATGCATTTTTGGGGGCAGAACAGAATTTTTTATTAATAATGAAGTGTTTTAAACATGGCTTGAAGTAATTAGTTTGTGATCTCTGACATCCATGTTCTGAAATACAGTCAAGAGAAGGAACAGATATTTGAAATGTACTTATGTGGTCTAGTGGAAATCTATGTGCCATCAGAAAAATATTATGTGGGCTGGTATGTGATAACTCCTAGAAAACTTACAGTTAATGATCATGAGGGGGTTGGAGCTAGAGGATTTTTAAGGTTCTTCCAGCCCAAATCATGCAATGATTCTATGATTATCCAACTGCCAAGGATTCTGGACATTTCCTTCATGGAATCACTGGGTGTAGCTGTGCATCATTCTGTTTCCCCATCAAACTGTCAGTAAATTGACCAGTTGGACAGAAAAGTAATTCTGTTATCCATCTAGTAAAAACCTAATGGGAAACACAATTTCTGATGTAGTTTCAGAATCCATTAAGTTGAATTTAGCTAAATTTATATTATTAGCTCTGCTAATCTGCTTACGAAAACAAGCCGGCCTTTTCAGGATGTTACCAAATTATTTTGCTGAGTGGTTTCCAATAATAACAACTGGGACTACAGTGTTTGACTTAGTTCCTTATTTTGTTTTAATTGAAACATCTGAGAAAATTCCATTTGAGGGAATTTCATGGAAACTAATTTATGAGCAACTATTTTAGAAACTTCCAATAGACATTAAGTAAATATGTATTAAATTTCAATTTAAAAAGCTAACAACATTACTGGTGACTGACTTAATGCTTTGCTGTTCACATGTATTATATAAGACTGAAAACAATGGCAACAAAAACAAAAACAGAGTGAAAACACTGAAAACTCACTGAGTACATTCTACATTGTATACCATACTACTTATACTACTACCTCTAGTTCCCACAGAGTTTGACAAAAATTAACTGTTGCACTCATAGTGTTTTTTATTGTATTTTAGTACATTACTGATGCCACTGTCAATGTGTTATTGTGACTATGTTATTTTGAGTGATCCTTTGGTTGACCCCTTCACTACCCACAGGTAGGGTTAAAGAGATGACCTATGAGTTTGAAAGCCATTGTGCAGGAAAATGTGTTGTAGCAACATCGCAAACATGTTTTCTCTGCATATGCCAAGAAAAAAAGCAGCCAAAGCAGTGACAGTACAAACAATTTCAAACATGAAACAGTGGATTAAATTGCTTGGGCAAGTAAAGAAATAGTTTCATGTTTATTTTGAATATCAGCCATCTGCTGAATTTGCTTAAAATGTGCTAATTAACATAATAGGTTTTTCTAATGAGCACCTGGATCAGCAGTTAGACAGATACACCCTTAGTTCATTTTAAAATAAATAGCTGCAGATAAGTGAAAGACATTCTCTGTCAACAAGTAAATTAATAAAGAAAAATTACCTGCTTTAAGGTGTATAGATCCATGAACAATTTTTAACTTGTCATAAGACCGAAATCAACTTTTATGGTTTCATCTTAGCAACAGCTAACTTCAGTAGTGTGCATCAACACTGTGTGATCAATGTCACTTATCAAAGGGGACGGGTATTATAATCTTATTAATTTGCATGAATATTCTTATAATTTGATTCTGGTTTATGTTTATATGACAAAGTTGCACTGAATCTTTTAGGAAGGTGACAACTTACTGAAGATCTCTGGGAAAAGTATATTCATGTTCATCATGACAGATGTGAGAGCATCTGTCAATTAGCCCGTACTTTCCATTCAGATCATGACAGTATTTGCCATAATTCTATGATAGATATTTTCTCTAGCAAATATATTCTATAGCTAACTTTATCCCTGACAATGTTTTTACTTTAAATACAAAAATTTAACTAAGTAATTGCTATGTCTAAAGAAACAGCAAACAAAAAAAATTATATACAAACCACAGTCACATAATAATAATATTTTCTTTACATTCTAATTACTCTCTATTTGATTTCCTAATTTTGAGTTAAATGTAAGAATAAAGAAAATCCCAGTAACTTGTTTGTTTGCTCTACTTACTCTAGGGTTGCCAAACTATACAGCATGATATTTCTGGGCTTGTTTGTTATCAACTGTTATCCTTATGGGACTTGTAAGTAGGAGTGAGAAAATTAATGAGTTGAGACAACGACAGTTTAACAGGTAAAGCAAAAGCCGTGTGCACAAGCAAAGCACAAGGAACTCATTCACCATTTCCCATGGACAGGCAGGTGTTCAGCCATCCCCAGGAAAGCAGGGCTCCATCATGTGTACCCATTATTTGGGAAGACAAACATCATCACTCCAAACATCCTGCCCCTGCTTTCTTCTTCTCCCCCCAGCTTTATATTCTGAGCATGATGCCATATGGTGTGGAATATCCTTTTAGTCTGTTGGGGTCAGATGTCTTTGCTCTGTCCCCTCCCAATTGTTTCTGCACCCCCAGCCTATTCACTGGTGGTGTGGTATGAAAAGCAGAAAAGGCCTTTTCTCTGGGCAAGCACTGCTCAACAGTAACAAAAATGTTCCTGTCTTATCAACACTGTTTTCAGCTCAAATCCAAAACATAGTCCCATACCAGCTACTGCAAAGAAAATTAACACTGCTCCCACCAAAAACAGCACAAAGCCATACCCTTTTAAAAAATGTCTAGCATGAGTTAAAGACAGCTAAAAATTTGAAATGGCTCATCTATTCCAAGAGGAATAGTGCTGACATTGAAGGTGATAAGGGAAGGGAGGCCCAAAGTTTTATGTTTTATTAATGTAATCACTGTTCCTTAATTCAGTCTGGTAAATCTAAGAAAAGCCATTTGTTCAAATGGACATAGAACATGCAAGGAAAATAAAACTATGGAGGCTCATTCCTGTTCTGTGAGAGGATGGCCCATGTACCAGTGTCCCAGATTACCACAACAGTCCTGGAATCACAGAACTGTTGAGGTTGGAAGGAGTCTCGAGATAATTTATCCCAAAATCCAGTTCCAAGGAAAGTCTAGTAGAGCAGATTGTCTAGGATATTGTCTAGTGTTTGAGAATTTCCAAGAATGGAGTCCTTACAATCCCTCTGGGAAACATGCTCCATTGCTTGACCCTCATAGTAAAATGTTTAAATGTAAATGTTGATATTTCAATTTTTGCCACTGCCCTGTCTTCTTTCACTACAAACCACCAAGCAGAGTTTGGCTCCATCTTTTTTACATCCTCCCACCACATATTTATAAATATCAGTCTACATTCCACGCACACAACTTTTCTTTGTTCCAGGCCAAACAAACCCGGCTCTCTCAGTCTCTCTTCTAATGATGGCTACTTTAATTCACCAGGGGTTTGGCATTTTCTTTTGTTGACCTACATGAGGTTCCTGCCTGTTGAGGTTCCTCCAAATGGTAGCACAACTATCTGGTCTGCCAACTACTCCTCTCAGTTTTTTTATCATCTGTAAACTTGTTGAGATATCACCGTCCAGATCATTAATGAATCTGTATGGGACCTGATATCCACATGAGAGCATAACTGTTTATAACTGGTCTCCAGTTGGACTTCACGCTGTTTATAACAACCCTTTGAGCCTACCAGTTCAACCAGATTTTAGTCCTACTCACTCTTCACTTAATACAATCCATACTAAACCAGACATATACCTTTAACCAATGACACATAAGCAAAATTTGTCCTGTTTTTGTCTTGGTGTTGAACTGTCCTTCTGGTCTTGATCTCCCTTTTAAAGTCTAGTAAAGACATTCAAATAGCCTCTAAGAGTCTCTTTATACTACTTATCATAATGTTTTGTAGACAAAGTGGATTTCTGCTACACTGAAGATTCACAGAACCATAAAATAATAGAATATGTGATGCTGGAAGGAACCACAATGATCACTGAAGTCCAGCTCTGAGTCTTGCTCAAGATTGCCCCCAGAGTCACACCACGTGCCTAAGATCTTTGTCAAAACACTTCTTGAACTCTGTCAGGCTTGGTGCTGCAACCACTCCCCTGGGAAGCCTGTTCCAGTGCCCAACCCCCCTCTGGGGGAAGAAGCTTTACCTGATATCCAGCCTAAACCTCCCCTGACACAACTTCAGGCCATTCCTTCAGGTTCTGTCACTGGTGACCAAAGAGAAGAAATCAGTGCCTGCCTCTCAACTTCCCTTCACGAGGAAGTCGTAGACTGCTGTGAGGTTTCCCCTCAGTCTCCTCTTTTCCAGGCTGAACAAGCCAAGTGACCTCAGCACCTCCTCATCCTATCTTTTTAATATAACCATTTTGTCTACATCTTCAAGTACAAAAAGTAAACTTATCTCCATTTCACTCTATTACTCCACTGTTTCCTTTGCATGTATAATGACTTGGGTTTAGACTCTGCTGCTTCTTATTCTAATTCCACCTCCTCTCCTGCTTACAGATGTTAGACTGCTAACAGTTTGAAGACAAAACAGCACCTCTACTTCCCCCAACATATGAGTAAATGTAAATAATTAAAAAACTTTCCTTTTTTTTTTTCTGTAGTAGTTAGTAAAAGCAGTCTTAGTTCCTTTGTTCAAAACCAAGTCTTCATAATTCTGTTTGATCTTTCGCTAGAATATTTCTTAGCTCTCTTCCTATTGATTAGACAAAAAACCCCATTGTTATCTCAATATTCAAGTCGGGAGTGCATTTACTGAGAATTCATTAAAACTTGCCCACTATGCCTTATCAAACTGAACCTGATTTTGTGACCTTTATGCCTCACTTTAAAAATTTCAATCTGTTTTAAATCACTAGCTTAGCTGGCTTTTTTCCATTTGCCTGCACCAAAATGCGCCTTGTTCGCCTCAACTCTTTTGACCCTCACTCACGTATAGTATGATTATTGCCTAGAGAAATGTTAAACGTTTGCTTTGACCAGCTTATTTTTCCACTTTCAGTTTTTTTATTTCCTTTGAGTCTTTTTTTGATATGTATGAATTTACTTCAGACTGGAAGCTGACAAGAGGCTTAAGGCAATCTTATTTTCTCCCCCTTTAAATGGGCTTTATCTAAGCAATACCAAATACCATAGCAGCAATGCAGTACCTTTTGTTCTTGATTGCAGGGCAGCCCATTTACTTGAAATTTCAAATGACGGAGAAGGAACTAATACAAGCTCATGCATACATTTACTTGTCTTTGGGATCAACCTTTTGAACTCCTTGAAGACAATGATTAAGCTATTTCTTACTCTCTACACAGCTCTCCTAGACCAATTTACAGGTTATAAGTTAGTCTACTTCTTCACTATTATCATCCATTAGAACAAATATGCAATGCTTGGAAAGATAATAAAGCTAGCAAATAATACACATCAATGGATATAAAATACACCAGCTCACTGAAACCATTTTATTTTTAAAAATCTTGCCTAAACATTGTGCAAGCTTATACTTCATTTTTATTTACTTCTCTGGAATCTAATAATCCCTCAGAAACTGAAACTAAAGCTATTGTCCTTTTAATACTTGTGTCTAAATAAATTAATTTATACTTGTTTTTTCTGATGCCTCAGGATCTTGATTTTCCAAGAGAAAATTAAACTTCCAGACATTTCCAGGAAATTTTGTCCCTTTAAAATTACTGTCCAAAAAATTTTGAATACATCTCACATATTTCAAACATTGTATATAATCCACTTATGGTATAAATTTTATCAAGACACTCAAAAATGAAATTTCCATAAGTCTTCTAAATCTATGATGAATTGTATATGGTGTACAATTTTATTTTCCAGTTGTGGAATATGAATAACTTACACCTAGGTCAGAGTTCCTTAACAGAACTCCAGACTGAGCTGACTGGTTTAGAATGAAGTCCAAACAATAATTTTAACAATAATTTATACCAATAATTTACAACAATAATTTACAAATAAACATTAGTGAGAAATAAAAGATACATTTTTTGTGAACACTCATACATAAATATTATGAACCCTATGCCATAACACTCAAAGGTAAAATTTCTACTAGTCTTTCTGGATTATGCTTACCCCACCTGACTAGTGGTGTTCAGTATATTTCTATATTATACTACATTTTTCAGTAATTCATTAAAAGATTTATTCAATAAAGAAAATCATTGGTATTAGCAAATTGATATTAGCAAATTATGTCATAGAATCAGAGAATTATAGAATCATTTAGGTTGAAAAAATATATCTTCTAAGATACATCCAGTTTAACCATGATCTTAACACTGCCAGGTCTACAACTAAACTATATAACTACCCTAAAATTCATGACTCCATGGTGAAAACTGATTAAAACTTTATCATGGACTGATAAAAAAGTTCATACTGATTCATGGAAGGGTTTTGGTTGGAAAGGACCTTCTAAGAATATCTAGTCCAGCCTCCTTGCCTTGGACAAGGACTTCTTTCACTAGATCAGGTTGCTCAAAGCCTTGTCCAATCTGGCCTTGAGCTTGCTGGTACTCTCCGCCAACACCCCCACTTTATAGTCACTAGTAACATTCATGTAAAGAGGTCCTTGACCCTCAGAATCACTGTCTCACCTCGTTAAAAATAAGTAATGTCTAGAAGTAGTTTTAAATAGAGCATAAATACATAGTCAAACTCATTGAATACGGATATTAAGCATTTTTCTTTATGATGGCATCCTTTCCTCCATTGAATTACTCCTACCATCTCCCAGATCCCTAATTTAGCCAATCCTCAGCCATTTGGAAGAGTTTATCATTCCATATATCTTTATACACAGGTAAAGATACACCCCTTGCAGTGTGTTTTTGTGTGTTTATACATCCAAATACCATATCTCTGTGTGTTTTTATTTTTGTAATGCATTTCTCATAGATCCTAAATAGAACACTAGATTTAAGTAGACTAGATAATTAGGTTTAACAAATAGTCCTTTCTATGTAGCAGCTTCTCTAGTTATGAAAGAGTTAGGGAAAGTATTTTGAACCTTGAAGAGCATCAAAAAACTTTCAGTAGAAGATATTGCAGCCTTGTAATGTAATTCTTAATATTTGATGGATACTAATTCCAATGAATCTCTACACTGACACATATTCAAAGATTTTTCAGAAATATGGTCTCTGCTATTTTGAACTAACCAAATCACTTTTTGTCCATTTATATTTCCACCCACTTCTCAAAGATATGCAGAAATTAGTATCACCTTATACATCTGCAATGATCTGCAAGAGAGAGGTCATCTGGGAGGGTTGAAACTATCTCTTTTGAAAATTCTGTAGAAGCAAACTCCTCATTATCCTTTCAAATACAGGACCTGTGGCTAGACAGCTATAGGTCTTCTGAATAGATCAGGATGCAATCTATTCTGGAAAAAATACTGACATAGCACAATTTGTTCTTCAGATCAAGGAAGAGAATGTGAACTTTTTTCTTCATCCTAATTTAACATGATGAGGTAAGTGGTGGAAAGGGAGAGCCAATAAGGAATATGATGAACCACCACAGTAGCAAGCACTCAGGACCAATTTACTAGTATTAATATAAAGAGGAGATTTTTAATGTTTTTGATAAAGCTTAAGAGCCTATTTCAAAGCTTATAAATAATGTATAAATATTTAAAGAATGCTATTAATTTCACTTGGTTATAAAAGTCAGGATACACAGGTGAAGTTCTCATTTGCATATTCAATTTGAGCCTTACTCTAACAAAAAAGAAATTTTCTTTTTTTATCTCTGTTCATAAACATCTTCCCAATTGCCTGCCATGCTCAGTATAAAATATAAGCATAGATAGTTTTGTCAGGACTTTTGAGACAGGTCAAATATGACAGAAAAGCAGAGAGACATCAAGACAGAACCAATACATTAATCTTGAGATACTAATAATTTCAATAGAGCTATTTCATTTAGGACCAGATGAGGATAAGAAGCTACAACCTTGTACCTGTATTACTAGAATTCTGATCTTGAAAATGTCAGATAACTTTGTTTGTACTATTCTATCATTCTCAAAATTATAATTATTATTCAGCAAATCATTTTCTTCACTATTCTCACTTTGGTTGTTTCTTCATCCCAGTAGGGGGAAGTGTGTGGGAAAGGGAAGGAGTAACTATTTCTGCTCTCTGAAGAAATTTTTTTCATTAGACCTATTATTGCTGTACAACTTTGTTGTTAATATCAGTTGCTAGCAGAAAAGTATATATGGTAGACATTTCATGACTACCTGAAAACGAGAAAACACCTACTGTACAGTGTGACCTTGAGTCACTAAGAAAGGGATTTATAGTTAGAAATAAGCTGGACAAGTCTGCTTACTAGTACCAAGCTTTGTGGAGCAAAAGATGGAAGAGGAAAGAAGGCAGTTTAGTGATTTGATAGAACAAATAGTCAAGAAGGTGCACTTTAAACAGTTTCCAAGGTAACTACCTCTGAGGCTGAAATCTATAAATAGGGGTACGAACAGGGTTTCCACTATGATACTGAAGGCAATCAAATATGCAAAGGAAAATAAATAATTAGAAGAGTGGAAGGTTAAATGAAAGAACATGAAAAATTATATTTAATAAAAAAAAAAAAATAATGAAGGAGTAGTAAAAAAAAATTACTGGATATTAGTGGTGTCAGTAGTATCTTCACAGTGGCCTGAAAAGCTTTGACAAAGAAGATAAAATTGTCTACCAGAGGAGTATTTGAAACCAAATTATATGACTTTATAAGCATTTGGATGTGCACATCCAATTTATATAGATTATATATACATACATGTACACATACACACAATCTGCTTAGGTTGTCTGATATTGCTGTAAGTGCAAGAGATCAAATGTACAGTATAGTTGATATAGGATGTTAGTCAAGAAAATATATTTAATCTGGGCTATGAATTTATCAAATAAATATTCCCTTAAATTGTGAATACTGATTCTTTATTTAAAAATAAGTCTTTCCAAAGATCACATTAGTTTTTTCCCTTATTATTTGACTGAAATAAAGCTTCCTGGTTATGGGTCAATATCTACTTCAACCCCTGTACTTTCGATGTTACAGCAAAAGTATTTTTCCCAAAGGTAGTAAAAAAGGACAAAGAGCAACAGCTAGATTGTCATGTAAATAGGAGCACCTTTGAGCCAAAACAGATTTGACAAACCTCCCAAAATGATAAGATGCAGACATGATTCAAAAGACTAAAAATTATTAAGGGAGACTTTGTGTATGTGAGTGTTATCCACATTAATATAACGTGTGCATGCATGTTGATGAAACTGAAAGAAATTTGAAATATTTATGTTTGATATCGTTTAAAGATTTGAGTTTTCAAGAGTGACAGTTCTTTATATTTTTCTGATGCATTTAGCAGAATAGAGAGGAAAGAATAGAAGGAAAGGAGAAGGAGAAGAAATAAGTTCTAAAATCCAAATCTCCTTTCAAACACTTCTGATTTTAACACCAAATGCTGTTGCAAACAATGATATGAACCAGTTCAGGAAAGCTCTAAATTTATATGAAATATAAATTGCTAGAAAAATGTAGGTCGTGAAAGAAAAGCAAGTGAAACCTGTGGGTTTGCCTAGATCTAGTACTTAAAGAATAAGATTGATTCTCTTTTTTTGTGTTCTGAAAGAAAACAGGAAGCCCAGAAAGTAGTTTAGACACCTTAGGCCAAATATACATGTTGCATCATCCCAGGATATTTGTTCCAAAACATAGGATAAACTTTGTTTCATAAAACCAAATTCATCCCTTTAAAGAGACATGGCATAAGACTGACTGTTGCATCAAAGTTCTTCTAACTTCTGTAATCTGGCTTTCTGAGCTCCTGAACTCCTGCTAGGTTATGAGGTCATGCCATGGTGAAGGCCAGTAAATGAGTATAGATAATAATATGGGCATGGATCTATGAAGAAATGAAAGCTCATTCAGAAGAAATGGTGCAGTATTACTTTGAAAATCTTCCTGGAAGTTCATCTTTCTTTCACGTTAGAAAAATTAAAATATTTAAGTGCATCATATAATTACTCAAAAAAGCCAAGAAACTTTTCTCACCTCAAAAAGCCAAAACTTATCTGTTTACTGCCAATGAACCTATGAGTATTTCAGATTTTTATTAAAGATTAATCTTTAGCAGAGGTCTATTAGATAAGCTTTATGGCTCTTCAGTTTGTTTTGGTTAAGAGACGTTTTGTTTTGCTATTATTGTTTAGATACATTTTAAACTTTCAGGTATGCTCGTTCAAGGTAAATGTGGAGGAGGGGAACTCCCTGTTGCTGTAGGAGCAAAGACAATGCACAAAAAAAAAGTAAGGCAAAAAATCAACTTCTTAATTATTCAACAATACACTTTCCTGAAAATTTCTTACATGTCTCTTTTTTATATTCAACATTTTTAAAGCATAGTAGGGCAAGACTTCTGTCATCTGAAGATGATGTGAGCACAGAGGTAAGAGTTTGCAGGAAGTGCAGGAGCTCAAGCTATTTGGTGCTTGAATATATATTACATACAGGAGCATTCAGATATTTAGGTGTTTTCATAGGTAGATATCGCACCAACGTTCACAGCTCTTCCTAGTATGTTTAGAAGAGAATTTTAGATACATATTATAGCATACAGGATGTATTTATATCATTATGAATTCTGCCTACTGAAATTGAGGTAACAGGGGTATCTATGAAGAAAGCTGTGGTGTTATGCTAAATCCAGTCAGTAGATCAACAGGTGTTAATGTGCAGTGAGAAGAACAAACAGATTTTAGGCTTTCCATTCCAGGACATGGAATCTAACATAGAAACCAAACATATATTGTTTTGTCATAATAATTAGTTCTCCTAATATATAAAGGGGACAGACAATTGTTTGGAAGCTGGTATTGAAAACCTACAACTAAAAAGTCTTAGAAGTCTTGCTATAATATTCTTCAGGAACAATAGAAGTAGCCCTATTCATATATGACAATTTTCAAAACACTTGGGTTTTTTTCAATTAATATAATATTTCTATTATATTTTTGTGTTCTCTTAGTTGAGCCCAGAGAACTTAGGTACATGACCTTGTTGCTACTATACCTTTCCCCACTAGCAAAAAGGAACATAATAAGGAAAATTTGATTCCCAGCAGAAGATTAATTACAAACATTCAAAAAGTCAGAGGAAAATAAATCAAGAGCATAATGTGTGCATTTTTTTGATTGTTATTGACTCTTCTCCCATCTTACTCAGTCTCTAAGATTTATTCAGGAAATAAAGATGAAATATACCACTTTAATCAGCTTTCATCTTTGATTGCTTTTACCATGAACTTAATGCAGTGAAAAGAAATTAATTGTAGAGTTATTCAAGCAAGGGGTTTTGTCACTGCAAGTTTTCTGTTATTGCATGGCTTGAATCTTGGAAAACAAATTGATGAATCTTTGATATGATAGTATTTCTATCATTGTACAACCTGTGAACAATGATACAATTACAACCTACAAAATAATAACCTTTAGTCTTTTAGAAAAAATAAATTTAATGGAGTTTCTACCTCTGAGGACTTAATCATCCGCAATATTCATTCTGTGACAAACAGTCTTTAAAACAAAGTAACCTCTTTAAAATCTTACCCTCTGTTTCATTTTAATACTAGTGGCTCTCTAAAGACTGCTATGAGACTCACACAGTCCTGACTGTTGTATCAGATGAAATCAGGTGAAATCAGGACCATTGTGCAGGGCATCCTGAGGATTTTCCTGCTTGCTTCTCTCTACAGCTATCAAACAATAACCCTCCTATTACTCCTGACGTTTACTAGAAGCTGACTGTAGGCTGAGAGGGACAGCAAGGACAGGACGGGAGAGAGAGGTAGAGAAGTATAAGAAATACACTTGCAATGCTAAATACAGGCAGCTGTCAAAATCCTCTAAAAGCTGTTGTAATTTGCCTGCAATGCAGGGCCAAGTACATGTAAGGTGCCTAATCAAAATAAATCAGCCCCACAACAATGGGAAAACAAAGCTCATGTATTGAAAACAAAGCACATGTTCAGAATTCATTTAGGAAGAGAGAAACTTCATCTAATGACATATCAGTAGCTAAAGATAGGTCAAACTCTTCTGACAGAAGTCTTTGTGATCAAGACTTCGTCCCATACTGTGAATAGGGGCTCTAGTGGCAGGAGCACCAAGAGAGCAAGAAAGCTTGAGAGTGAAGACATGCTCTGCAGGCTACCAATTTTCCAGCTTCCTTCTGCCAGACACTGCCAGACTGACTTAGTAGTACAGACACACAGAGAGTATGGAGAGATTATAAGCTGAAAGTGAGCAATTTTCTAAGGGAAGAAATGAGATGAGGTGAACACCTAACAGCTGCCAATCAGAATTAAATGATACTGTGAGGATACTTACCTGAGAGTTGATGAATGAAAATGTAGCAGGTCTGTACAATTTGTGAATCTGCACTTTTGTATATAAATTGCATTAAAAAAATACTGTCCAAAATATAAAAATTAGAAGATTATTACTGAACACTCCCCTTTCTCCAAATATCTGTATTATTTTATAGAATTATTTTAAGATAATGATCTGATGGGGTTTTCACACTCTCATTCATGTTAAACTTGCTATTTCAATTTAATAAGTTTCTAAAGATCACTAAATATTTTTTATGTTGGGTCTGGTGGTTTTTTTCCCAGTGAAACTGGGAGGAAAATCTTGACTGGAGACAAATAGCATACAATATTAATGTAGGAGTCAGCTAAATACCTTGAAATCAGCAGCAATAAATGCTCTCATGACCCATCTTAAAGCAACTTTTTCATCTCTGCTATAATTATGATAATTTCTGATGACAATCTACCATATTTTTAATTTTTTTCTCTGTCATGTAATCCTGCATTGTTTTTAATTTCCAGGGTAATCCTTAGAGTCGGCCTATTGTGAGGAGGTATTGGATTTTAATATGAACGACCTTACACTAGACTGAGGAATAAAGAAATTTTGTGGAGACATAAGTGAAAAGATAAGCTATGATATCAACATTGTGATCTCTTTCTGATAACATTTCTAGGATTCTTTAAGATGAGTTTCTACTACATTTTCACTGCCTAATCTAATTTTAGAGTAGTCTGAAATAATATATTTCCATATACATCCATGTGGTTTTTTCACCTCTTTCCTGTAATTTGGTGTCATGTGATTTCTATTAAAATGATGCAGAAAATTAAGGCACTGTGAACTGTTCCCTCCAATGGCACAAATTAAGTATGAAGCACCCTAGCATGACTACAATCCTTGTTTTTAAAAATGTTATTATTTCATTTCATTGTTTGGGGTTTTCATTTCACTGACCTGCTGGTAAAAAAGTGAATTAAATGACCCACCACAATATGGAGAGAAATCTGTAAACTCTCCCCAGTTCACAGATTTGTTAGGGGGAAAGTTACATATTTTGTTCCTGAGACTTCCGAAAAGGAAATGCCTTCTATTTATGACAATGCACACTGTCCTACCCTCTCAGCCTAAAGATCAGAAGCATATTTTCATTTCAAGGTGGCTGTGAGAGCTAGACATAATTCCTGGCTTAGAATTCTCCAGTGAAAACTTCCTTACATCCTTCAGCCTTTTCTCCTTCTGCACATACAGGGAAAAAGAGTAGGATTTCAGCTTCTCTCTCTTTGGTCTAAGACATTGGTTCCTTGCAGGCCTTCACAGATAATTTATGAAGAAAGATACTGACCCTTTGTTTAGAAAGAAAAATGTGCAGAAGGGAGGTTGGAGAAGGACAATGCAAAAAACAACCCTCTCGTAGTCTTGGATGAGAAAGGTTGTCAGACAAAGAAAGAAAACAATGCAGAATTAAACCTTTCATTTTCAAAGTCCTAATCAAATATAAACCATTCCTAACATCACCCACTGAAGTATTTAAATATAACCTCCTTTTTTCAATACAGAAACTGAAGAAAAAAGACACATTAAGTGGCCTGATTTGTAATAACATCACTTGATATACAGAGGCTGAACTTGGGAGTTTTGGTCTTGAACTCAGGTCTGAAAGTGTGATAGGTCTAAAAAGGAGATGATAAAACAGGGTAAGCTGCTGTAATGGCTAATACAATTTTCACATCATTATCAGAACCCACCCAGGTAGCAAAACCAAATAAGTGACTGCTGATAGAAGACCATTTATACACATGTTGATTCACAGTTATGGGTCTTTCCCTTTCAGAACAAAACCTGAGCAACCCTTTTCACATCCTGTTAGTAAAGAGCTAACTACACTCAGAAGCAGGTAACAATGACTGCTCCCTACAGTGTGACTGCCACTCACTGTTCGCCTCTCACTTCTCAGAAGGCAGGAAGCGTGCATTGAAGCCAAGGGAACCTAAACCTATTATGCCCTCTCACCATAAGGTGAGTCTAAAGACCAGCATATGACCAGCTATACATGTATAAAAGTTACAGGACATTTTCAAAAATCTCTCTATATACAGTTATATTTTTTAAGTGAAATCCACAAATAACTTCATAAAAGAATCCTTAATGAAGTATATAATAAACAGCTTCCGCATTTAAAATCTAATTGTCAGTAGGCTGTGATTACAGGATAAAAGATAAAGATGCAGTTAAGTATACAGTCTGTGGTAGCACTTTTAATTTTCAAGCTTTACATGTTATAAGTACTTTTGCTGCACTGCACAGTGCTATTTTACTCAACATATTTTTTAACACAATTATTTAACAGGACAGATGAGCAAATCCCTTTACTTAGAACCGAAACTCTCCAAGCAAGATATGGGGGAAAATACAGGTCTAACCTCCAACATCATGAAATTATCTTGATAGTGTATATTTGATTGGATCTATGAACATTTGGAAAAAACTGACAGAAGTGATGAGACATAACTGCATTCCTTTTACAAGGCCACAGACAGGGCTTGCTGCAGAATGATGACTAGTAAAGATTCTGTGCACCATTTGCAGAATAAGGCAGCAGGTGAACAATGTAGAAAGTTTGACCTTATCTGGTAAGCCATCTGGCTCCCTTTCATGTCAGGAATGATTCTATTCCCTTTGCCAAGTCTTCACTGGAGGAGCAATCTGTCTGACCCTTCATAATTCTTCCAGATCTTACCTTCACTGTCAGCTAGCCTCCCAGATTTTATTCCACTATCAAATATTCTTGGGTTTTTGCATCTGAAAATAGAGACCTGGAGTCTATTAAGTATTTCATAGACCTGTTTCTACTGTCCCTGAAACATCTGGAAAAATCGTGACTACACTGACAAGCATTTCTACTACAAAAAAATAAAAGTGGACTCAGGTGATTTTCAAGACAGTTTGCAAGACAAGTAATGTCACTGTAAAGCAGCAATCTTCACATCTGCCTTTTTTTTTGGCAATGTAGTTACTAAACATAAATGGTGCTACTTTTATCTCAAGAAGGATATGAGCTACAAATCACTGCCAGTTCAGACAAGTATGTCAAATGCATGTCACTTTCTCAAATTTTACCCTAGTCTGACTGCTGTCATAAACAACATGCTGAGCTAAGAGATTCAATGGTAGCCATGCTATTCTTATATTTTAATCAGTTGCGGTGATTTGTTTAAATTAGAGGTGTCCATATACAGGCAATTTTTCTTGTTCTAGTGTCATAACTACAAAAGCATAGAGCATACTCCTAGATTTATATTATTTCAGCTCAGCCAACAGACATTTTCATGCCTTTTTAGACAAAGTTACAAGATTTATATGTTTAGAAACCAAGTCTAAAGAGACAATATAGACTCTCCTAGATTTCATTTAGCTAGATATAACCCTAAACTAGTTTCGGTCCATATTCTCCTAAGTAATGAGATGATCATAAAGAGGAAAAAAGCTTATAATGTGTTAAAACCCCATGTACTCATTAATGTGGATCTAAAGTGTTGGAGAAAAGTTCACAAGTGGCATACAGTGATGGTGATAGTAACCACAAGCCAAATTCTAAACTTCCATATGGTCACTCGGCACGGCTGGAGTACTGGGGTGCTCAGGAGATTTCTTGCTAACAAAGTGCTGTTGGGAGCCATAACCAACCAGCTGTCATGATTTAGACTGTGTTTGAAATAGGATCAACCCCAGGGACAGAAAGATACTGTTCCTTTGTGCAACTTCTTTTTACAAATTCTACAGAATTCATCTCTGTCATAAACAACAATCAAAGAAGAGCCCATACATAAATTAAAACCAGTGCCTCACCTGTTCATTGGAAGTAGTTGAATTTTACAAAGCATTTAAAAAAGAAATGTTTCAACATATCTATCTTGCGTATATTATTTCCCTTACAAAGCAGTTCAATTGATCTATATGGTGACTCAGTTACTGAAAATTGCACTTTCCTCAAAATCATGAGGGTACCAGGTGAGTTCCAAGGTCTCAGAAGATTAAAATACTGTAGGTAGAAATTAGTCTGAGGGAAAAAGATATGTACTTTGGGATTTATTCTTTACTTTTTAATTTAAAATACTTAAACTTTTCTCTTTTCTTTTTTACAGTAATTTCTAACTGATCACGTTCATTCTTGTAATTTGGCTGTGTTTTCAGTCACGTACAGTTCCACTCTGCAGTTTACCTGTGACCCCTGCAAATACTTGCTAATGTGTGTACTTTCCACAGAGGGGCAAAAGGCTCTCGCGCTTGTTTAGTTTATTGTGCACAAAGAAAGTGATCCAAACAAGGTTATTATATCTGCTGGGATTCAGAATTTAGACACAACTCAAAGAATGCACAGACATCTAACAGTGTATCTATCTGATAAAGCATGTAACTGGGGATAATCTCCAATGTCATGAAGATCAGGCAGGGAGACAGAAAGAGACGGCACCAAATATTATATGTTTCTCTACATTAAGATCTGGGGAAAGAGAAGCTCTTTTCCCTTAAATTATTTCCCTCATAATTAGATTATATCATCTATCTTCATCTTTTGTATGTATATATAATATAATGTTTGCATATGTATATATATATACACACACACACATGCACAATACATATATATATATACAACACGTATGTGCGAGTGCATATTCTATGTATATATATTACATGTATATGTATATATATATATATGCATATACACTATCTTAGCTGATAGTTTGTCATGATTGACCTCATTTTTAAAATATTCCTTATGGACAGACCATACCAGGTTACCGAAAACAGCTTTAAAAACAGAAATTTAAGATTCATTAAGAACAGACGGTTGCTTGATAGTAATTAATAGCAAATAGGAAGTAGTACATTAAATTCTTAATTCTTAATTGACTTAAATTCTAATTATTTGTTAATTTTTATTGGCATTTCCATTTTGTCATTAAATGTCACAGGGATTATGCAGCTCATTTTTCTGGGATCATATTCATGCAAAAGCTAATGAACAACAATAGGAAACATTGCAAACATAAGGAAGAGTCAAATAACAAGCCAGTGCTCAGAAAACACACTCTACTGATTAACACCATCCTTTAGTATCTTGGATATCTAAACAAATGGAACATCAACAGAGAGGTAACAAGTGAGGTGTAGTCATAAGAACTGTTGATGTCCTTTAATGTCACTTACGTGAAGTGCAAGGTCAGGCTTTGGAGTGTAAAAAGAATACTTAATCTCTGAAGTATAAATGACAAGTTGAGAAAGATGTAACCAAGAATGGAAGTGCTATATGCGCTATATATGTGCTATATTGTAGGAAGACAAAAAACTTCCAGAGAAACCTAAAGGAAGCACTGTTTTGTTACTAACACTAAAATGTGTTCACAAGCCACTCACCATGGAAATGGCAGTTGCTTGGCTAAGTTTATTTCATTAGAAGAGTTAAGCAAAACTATTTTAGCTACATTGTAAAACTAAATTTTAACACCTCAGAATAGGCTTCCTTCAGATCTCAACCTCAGTTATTAATTGATTTAATTGATCAGGTAAAATATTCCCTGAGAATGTAAAAGTCCAGCAACAATCTCTTTGGCAGAGGTCAGATTAGTTTCTACCAATACGGTATTTTCCCTCGCTTCACTTTGTTTTTAGGGATACTATTGATGGAGGCAATAATCAGCTCCAGCTGGGAGGTTTCCTAAATTTTTTGCTTTAACTAACTGGGTACTTGTACTGCATAGTGATGTGAGCACTTGAGTGTTATCACAGTAATACGCAAAATGTAATAAGTCACAGCAATAAACAAAATTACTGTTTTGTATTTGAATATATACATTTTAATTGCCTTTTGTTGGACTTTTGTTTTTTTGGTTTTTAATGTTTACTTTTACTTAATTGAAGATTAAAAATTATAATCAGAAAATATCCTGTATTTTGCAGATATTAAGGCAAGGAAATTAGATTCTTTGCAGATGTGCTATAGCAATTATTGAACATGAATACTCAAGTAATTACTATGTTAAATACCTTATTCAAATAGGCAGAGTACAAATTAAAGCTATCCTAGTTTGTCTGAAATCCATAGCTTGCTATGAAGCAGCAATTTTCTCTTCTTCTCTTCCCCCATTTTTCTTCCTGCTTTTGTTTTTTTTAAAAAACAACAACAAACATTCATACTCAATGTTCTAAGTAGAATGGCCTCAGTTTTCTGCACCCTTGTATCTTTGACATCATGCCAAGAAGGAGAGGACATATGTCTACTGAAGATACTAAACAGAAACAATCTAAATTAAAATAGACTATCTCGAAACAAAATTTACACTTTAAAAGCATAAATAGAATGGAAATACAAATTACACAGAATTTTTCTTCCGTCCTGTATGCATACCATTGACAAAAAAACAAAAAAACTTACAGTCCACCTGAGTAGACTAAGTAACAAAGGGCTGTTTGGGATGAGACATATTAGCATTCCAGTGAAGCAAACCCTGAATTTTCAGATGTGTTAAATGCCTTCTTTCCCTTCTCTTATTTTAGAATGCTAGTTTATTTATCTATTTGCTCTTTTGTTCATAATAATACACAAAATGGGATATCTTAAATGTTATGGATGCAAAGAGTTCTCCCCTCAAATGTCTTAGCAGTAAAAAAATCCAGTTATTCTTTCTAATGTATTTTCTACAAACTGAATCACCAGCTAAAACTAAGTTATAACAACACTGCTGCCACTGTTGGGAATCAAGGAAGATCCAGCCATCCTGTTTCCAGACCAGTCCCTGGAGGAATGTTAGGTCCCCAGTGAGACTTAGAGGTAGGCACTTAGCTGTTCAGAACAGCCAAACTTAGTCATTTCTGCATAACATCAGAAGAAAACTTTCTCAGGAAACTAATGAAATTGCTGACTGAAGGGGCAGGTGGCAATTGAGGATTTAAATACTAAAGGAGCAATTAGTTACCTAAGTTATCTGTGGAACAGATGGCATCTTAGGAGAAGAAATGATGGATATATAATTTTAACTGAGTAATTTAGATAGGTAAACTCAGGAGTAGAGCTGTAAAAATTTAATGCAATATTAATGCTCTTTAACCAATATATCAACACTGCAGTTTATTTTAAAATAAGGACACTTATTAAATTCAGAATTACTTCATTCACCAATTTTTATTATAAGAAAAACATGTTTGGTTATGGTTAGCACTTGGACAGTGTATTTAAAAACAGAGATTAATATGCCATGGTACTTCTTTAATGATTTAGTAGAATGAGTTTTTAATCATCAAAACTAAATATACTGTTTCAGTCAACTAGAAGGGAAGAAAAGAAAGAGGACAGAATAAGAAAATTCTTAAAGTAAACAGGTGAGCTATCAAACTGGCATATAACCCAAAGGCGTAAAATACTGTTTATAAACTTTCAAAACTTAAAAAAAGTAGCTACAAAATTCCTGAATTAAAATAACACTGAAAATTAAATAAAATACAGTTAGAGAGAAAATTATGGTGCTTTCTTTAGACTTTCAAAAGTTATTCACCTGTTACAAGCTAAGATATTCATAGAGATTCACTTTTTAGTCAACAGAAAAGGTAAAAAGAGGATATCTCCACAGAACAATTCTCTAGCTGTCCCAATCTAACATTAACTACAGAAGTGAAATAAAAAACTCAGTCAGGTTGTGCTCTGAAGCTAGGGAAGATGAATGACTTGGTTTAAGCCAGAAAGATTAGTGAATTCAGGTAAATTCTTCCAGAGAAATCTGATAGCAGTACTTACTAAACTGATGAGATTTTTACACTGAATTTTTTTTCTGTTGGAAATTTCTTTTCTGCATGTATAAAAAATTTTTGAAAGACCTTTTAATTGCAAAGACAATATACTTTCATTAGGTAGTGGGACTGAAACAGGATGATAAAATTAGGGACCCTACCCGAGCACTTTCACTGTCCATATACCTCCAGACTTTAGATGGGCTCAGAAAATGGAAACAAAAAGTGAGAAAAGACTTCCACCTTCCAGTTTTGCCTGACCTTCTGGAAAATCCCGTGGGAAAATATGTCATTGGACCTAAAAATGTTTTTTGTGGGATCCTTTTAGACCCCTCCCCATGTTCTCCACTGAGAAAGGAGAGATTAAAAATAAATTTATTTTATTTTTCACCTCAATATACAGCAGCCTTTTCTTGTTGCTTGAATTTTAGATATTGTCAACCATTTTCAAGGGATGGATTGAAATGAAGTCACTTGACAGATAAAGACTAGCATGTTGTAGAATACCACTAGCACAGGTTATTTATCAGAATCTAAAGGAGAATAACAACCTGCCATTGTCTTGTATGGAAGAAAAGAAGCACCAGATTAGGCTATGAGAGAGTTGGGCAACCAGAGTATATACCAAGAGAAGCATCAATGTCTCTTAAAATTCATGTCATAAAATTAATCCAAATAATTGCTTTCAACCACGGCTTTAAACCATAATGACAGAATTTAAAAGGACCATAAGACTAATGGCAGAGGACGTAGGGCTAGATCCAGCTGTATTTAACAATTTCATTATCGTGCAGAATTGACACAAAGGCATCACAGAGATTAGAAACACAATGAGCAAAAAACATTGCATGGAGTTTCAAAGAACCTAATTTAAAAATAAATTTTTTGAGGAATAAAAAACCCAACTCCTAAACCTCAGCCCTGCAACCAAATAATCACAGAGATTTGTTCTTCCTTTCTGAGCTTTAAAAGGGGTTATAGTGTTCTCATCTCAAGCCACATAATAAGCACTTACTTCTCTGCTGTCTGTGATAAATATCAATGCTAGGCAGATGGAAAGATATAACATAGATGTTACATCTTCACAATAATGTCCAATGACAGAGGGGTCCTGCTGTTGGGGAGGAATCCACACTAAAGACCTGTTGTGGTAGTTTCACCAGCTGTGATTTAAAGGTGATAGGCTTATATTTTACAAGCTTGTATCATTGGCTATACCCATGTATAAAAAATGAGGAAATAATAAATTATAAAGATTTTAGGAAAGTAATAATTTTCTTTATGTACAATTATCTGAGAACACTTCCAAAGCTGCACTATTATTAATATTTACATACCCAGATTATTTGAAGTTCCTGGTAAGTGCAACTCTTCATAAAACTATTTTATAGACAGACCCTGTATTATGAACTCCTAAAATTAGACTCAAATTTCAGATTTTCTGGTCACAGGTTGGTTTAATTAAATTACTGGATAAATGGTTACAGGTTCAGGGTGCCACACAACAGTTAAGTGTTAATCTTAGTCTTAGTTTGCTTCATATATTTTTTTTTTCCGGGTTTGGGAGCTGTTGGGGGCTTTTTGTTGGTTCTTTTGCACTTTTTTTTTTTCTTCTAATGGAGCTGGTTTTTTCTGTACAACTGCCTCTGTAATAAAACAGCTCTGTACTTTGAGTGTACTGAGCATGTATAAAATTCACTGCATTAATACAAAGCTGAGGGCTGAGGAAGTACCAGAAGAGCTGGAGGCAAGCAAGCTGTTAAGATCCCAGATGGCCTATGCAAGGGAAAAGCTTTCCATGACAGGAAGATGTTTGGACATGTGAAAGCTGAATCATTTTGTTTATTGCAGAAAGTGGTAACCAGATCATCACATTAATGCACGGGATTCTGCAGCAAAGAGAAATTCTTGTCACTACATGAAAATTAAATCGCTGATGCGAATCCATCCAGGGGTTTGTGCCTCTTATGAATTGCACTACATCACTAATTTCACTTAGATTTTACCTATTGAATTAACATTAGGGCTTTAATGTAAATCTATAGTAATATAGTGCCTAGGATATTTGAGACAAACAAAAGACAGTAAAAACCAATAAAACAAAACAAACCAAGAGATAAACAAACAAAAACCACCAAAAAGGCCAACCCACAACATGAGCCATTATCAATAACACAATAATTAGCTGGTAATGAGTTGCAAGTCTCTGCAGTTAACATAGGAATAAGCATGGCATAATTGTCTTGTAAAAACATGAGAGAAAAAGATACTATTTTCATGAGAAAGTGCATTTTTTTCTGTCTGTACACTAGAACTAAAATAATTTTCTGTGTAGGTAGAATTTAAAGCACAATTATTCAAAAGCATTAGCCCTAATTTAAGAATTCATTTTTCAGATTGAAACAAGAGAACGAACAGACCTGGAGCAACCAAGACCCTGAAGACAACCAGAAACCAGAGATGAATGTTATCAACCCGAAAGGAGTGGTATGATTCAGTAGTTGACACAAGGAAGGTAGGGGAAGGATATTAGCAGACATTCTAGCAATATTCTATGCCTCCTAACCATAAATCAGCATTTTAAAAAATCTATCTATTCCTTAAGATCTTTTAAATCCCAGGTGGCGTTGGTTCCTTGCTTCACTAAAACAGGGTGAATTTAATTGTATCCCGGACTTGTTAATGTCATGCATTTGATGTCACCAGTAACAGCATTGCTCTGTTTATTCTGTACATTTCTGCATCAGTAATCTGTGAACATCCTGCAGAAAATTTTCCTGTACTTTCTGTTGACCAATTTAGTAGAAAACATTCTGGCAAAGTGGATTTCTGAGTGTACTAGTTTAAAAAAAAATTTAGAGGAAAGAGCTTTTGATAACTCTACATGGAAAAAGGCTACAATTGCAAATTATCTGATCGAACACCTATCTATTTGTCTAGAGACTTTCAGCACAATACACTGGGATTGCATAGAAATACAAATTTCAGCAGTAAAAGAAAAAAGTAATAAAGCTTTCTGTCCTTAGTAAGGTGCACAGAGTTTCATATGATACAATTGTTTTGATAATGTATGTCATTATGAAGAAGAAAATTCTTCAATTTAGAATTATCCTACAGTAATTACAGAATCCCATTCTTCTGATAAATATTTTTCTTCATGGCACCTGCTTGTATGCATGTGTTAAGTTTCCTACAGCTGAGCTTTGAAGCAGCTTTATTCCTATCTTTTATTGAATCACGATGTAATTCCTGGAGAAAAGTAGTTGAACTTAATTCTTTGGACTTTATTGTTTCGGTAATCAATTAAAATGGTCATTGTTTTCAGAAAACTGTCGGGAGACCTACAGTAAAAAATAATACAGTTCATATAGTCTAATTAGCTAGACTGCAATATTTAATGAATGAGACATCTACCTTTAGGACCATCAAATATTGTCACTAACTTTGGTCTATAGGGATTTGGTTTTTTCTTTTTTTTTTTACGATGCCTTGCAAAATGCTAATTTTAATGTGACTTATGCAAACACAGTTAGAGGATGTGCTCCATATTACATATATTCAAACCATGTATTCCCACTCTGAAAACTACAATGCTCTGTTCTTTCTATAAAAGATACATGGTAAATGAACTAAAAATATACTACAGGGATCATTACACTTCTAAAGCAATCTTGATTAAGGTAACAGATATTAGGCCAAGTGAAAAGCTGCCAGAATAGACACTTATAGGTGATCTCACTTGCAGGTAAACTTGACCCTGAATCTCAGTGCTCACAGCTGATACGGTTGGCTGAAACTCTGGGTTATTTGTTTCTGAGCAAGTATGGAATCATTGTAATACAGCAATAGAAAAAAAGGTTTTTCTCTGTCCTCTCAGATAAGACTGAAGATTTCAGCTTGGAGTGTTTTTTGTAACTTCAAGACACGGACATTTAACTTTCTCAGCATATTTAAATAAAATTACTCTCTCCATTACTAATGTGAATTTGCTACCTAAAACAAGAATCTAATTGCAAACTTCCAAGTTGCAAACTTCTATGCATGTTAGATACAGATATAAATCTTATTGCTATCTCTGTTTTGCTTGCTTTGATAAATTGTTGATGGAGAGTAGCAAAATCACAAAAAGGGTGAGCTTATTCTACAGTTTTTTATGGTGTTTTCGTCTATGTTTACTGAGGGAAAAATATTGGTGTTGGCTAATGTATGACAGGAACACCTCAGCTTCATTTTAAATCCAAAGGCAAAATCATTTTCTCTTGTTGCCAAATATATCTGTAAGCACTGAAGGCAGAAGCAATTTGCTTGTAAACATCATTACACAGTGCTCTAAAACGAAAGACCAATCTCAACACATACCATGAGATCTTAATTTAAGCTCTTAAAGTCCTCAGTTGTGAACTTGGTTGCGAACTTTTGTGGTCCCCTTTTGTGAACTTTGTAGGCAGAGGAATTGGAAGCACTTTGGAGTACTCAGCAAATCAGGTTCTATTCTGGCTCTAAATTCCTAAACTGTCAGTGCAACCTTTGATTCAGTGTGTCATAGTGCATTTATTTGCTTATTAGTGTGAACAGAGCCCAAGGACCAGGGACAATTAATTTTCAATCCATGCTGGATTTCAGTGAGAAAGGTGCTTTTAGATAATTAATGCTGACTCCTTCTTCATCTTGCCAAATAAATATATTTACGCTAAATAATAACTGAGCACCAAAAGGCATAACTACCATTAAGCAGTATTTTGATTTAAAGATCAATGAGACAAACTTGCTTCAATGTTTTATAAGAAATATATATCCATCCCTCTGACTAGAGATATTCTTAGAGAAAGATACATGATTAAAAATTGAGCTCTTTTTCTAAAGAAAAAAACCCTGCATAATCAGTCTCAACCACACAAAATCTAATTCACCTTCATGGAAACAAACTATCTTACAAGTTTGCAAAGTGAATGAACAAAACCATCCATCAGTGAATATTTCCTTGCAAGTACTCTATCCGCACTAACACCTGCTCCTTTTTACATTTGCTCAGAAAAGCATTCAACTGCTATCAGCAACTACAAGCTCTTACACTGACAAATGCTATCTATGATTCACTGACTCTCCAGTTTTGCCATTCCCGGCAGGACAATCTCTTTAAAGAGAATGAACTTGATTGATGTATTGAAACTCAGTTTTTCTGCAGTAGTTCCTGTACGGACCAACATCGTTTACATGGTTCAGAAAAAGAAACAAATATGAATATCCAAGGCAGTCCCAAAACAAGAAACTTTCTGAACTAGAGTTTTTAAACATTTATACTCTAGAGAAATGATAACATGTTGTTTGTTTCCTATGAACAGCTCTAAAAGCAACATTTATACTCATCTACAATGATTACCTAGGGAGGCAGTCCTTGTCCCAGAGCCATTGCACTGGAACTTTCTTCAGAAAGAGAAGAAATTGCAGCATTTAAGTTTAAAAACTAATAAAATTCTGTTCACTTGGTACAACTTCCCACACGGATAGCTATATAACTCTTTTAACTGTTTTTAAAGTGACTCGTTCAGAGCTGGAGTCGTGAAAGCCATCATACTCTAATTTTCTGAAAGCTTGATAGAATCAATATTCTGAGTATAGATAAAGAGTAATGAAGCACTTTCTTTCCCATAGGAAAGCTTTCCCACTCATATTCTTTGATGCCAACTAACCTTCACATCTGCTGTTTCCCTATTGATTGCTACAACTTGGCACTTTTGTAGAGTGTCTGATGAGGCAATTCTATTCAATGACACCACTTCCTCTTCAACAAAAGAAGTGCAGTAAAATAACAGTGTGTTTCCTATACCTTCAGGGCAAAGGCTGTTTGCAAATTATGCACACAAACATGTAGTCATCACTTATGTGTGTGTATGTGGAGAAGAAGAGCATTTGTTCCTTTATACTGAACCGTTGCCTATGTAAAATTATGCAAAGTAGATCTGGGTTTGAATTTTTTAAGCAAATGAGGAGCCATTCTGGGTCCCACTTAAAAAATCCATCTCAAAATACATCGTGTTCACTATGGAAATAAGCTTGAAATTAGTCATCACTTAAAATACATTCCAAATATATGTTTACAAATCAGTAATGTGCATTAGAGAACATCAGAACTTAGAGTGTGTTTGTTTTTCTGCCCTTGAATATGAAAAAATCAGATTCTATTTTCACATTAAATGAAATAATTTCTTTTGACACATATTACAGTAATGAAATATTTCATTTAAAATTAAAATGATAAGCAATATCAATTATCTAATAGTTCTCATTGTAATGCTGTGGCAAACACTAGCATGACAAAGAGAAAAGCAGTTTTTAAATTCAAGATCAAATATAACACTTTTGTTTCAAACAGAATGAAAATATTATATGATTGGTGTTTTAGTTGCATTTTACTTTGGCTTTGCTCTAGCCCCAGAACTCTACATTTTTTGTTTGTTTGTTTCTTTGTTTTGTTAAACTTCAGATTTATTAAGCTTTAGTGGCCACAATTAATTTTATGTTTAGTCTTACTTGGAATTAGATCCTTTCTTTTTCTCTTTTTTTTCATATGTCTTTAAATCCAGATTCACAAAGGTATTGAAATACCTAATACTTATTGGAATCAATGGGAACTTATGTATAAAAAATAAACATAGAAGAATTAAGGATTTAGTTCCATCTTAGGATTTTCAGGTTGTACTAATAACTTGAACTACTCTCACAACTAATTAGCTCTAAGTTGAACCAGTACTAAAATTTTTTTTTTCTTTTGTGAGCAGGACAGAAACAAAATACAGATAATAATTCAGGAGATGTCAAATACATACCTAAGACTCTTCCTAATAGTGTGTTTGTGCATGATTGCCTAATTTTAATGGAAAAGAGAGTTTAGCCCAGTGACCTTGATTTTAAAAAAGATCCTGTCCTGTTATGCTTACTACTAAAAATATAGTCTGACTGTGTACAAGACAGAGATACAGAACACATTTAAAAAAATATATGTGAAACTCCATGTAAAGATTTTAGTATACATTTTACTTTAGACAATCCCTTTCAAAATTCTTATTTCAAAATCGGGGGTAAGAAATCGTGATTTTTTATCAATAATTTTTAAAACAGCTTTGGACACTGGAACAGGCATCCCAGAGATGGTCAATGACCCAAGCCTGACAGTGTTTAAAAGGCCTTTGGTTCAGGCCATTAATAATTTGCTTTAACTTTTGGTCAGCCCTGGATTGCTCAGGCAGTTGGACTAGATGATTACTCTAGATGCCTTCCATCTGAAATATTCTATTCTAGCTATAATATTTTCCTGCTCTAATTTCTAACCAAGAAATCCAAAATGATAGAAAAATAAAATTTGCAAAACATAATGAATGATTCAGAATCTGTTAGAGGGTATAGTTTGTTCTGGATGTCAGCTAATTTTATTTTTCCTGTAAACAAGGTTGTTAATTTTGCCGTGTCATCCCACTAATCTCCCATATGCAAGGTGAACAGCACCCATTTTCAAGTTTCCATGAAAACTGTGACAGAATATGTTGTGACTACAAGATACTTCCTACAAAATATGCAGACAAGGCAAACACATTACTGGTGTACCCATAGAAAGCCTGCACCTGTGTCTCTAATTTAATTTTTTTTAAATTGAACTTATAAATGTAACAAAAATGACAAGTTATACAGCAAATGACACAGCAACACCTGCCCTGCTGGTGGAAGATAAATGTACTGAACTTCTAATATGATCAAGCACATGGAGCCATGTAAGCAAATCAAAATGTTGTATAGTGTTTATTCTTTTTTATTTTTACTTCTTTTTTTTCTTTTTTAAAATACAGGCTTTTCTAATCAGTGGCTTACTCATTGTGATCAGCTCAATCTTTCTAAATGAAATGTTTACATACATAGACCATAATTTTGGCCATATTTCAACTCAGACTGTAAGCCAAAGCATGGATTTTTCTATGATTTTCTATGAGAGATTTTCCTTTTCTACTTTTTTTTGTGTTCATTTCAGTGCCAACATGTTCAAAAATAATCTCTTTGCAGTTTTTAAACCATTAATCTAAAAGAAAACAAATATTTTCACTGTGGTAGTTAAGTCAGTTTTATCATAGAACAGGAATTATGTGTATTATTCCTTGTAAAATTAATTGAGTACATGGATTTTTTAAATCACCACCTCTCCCTATGGTCAAACTGTAGTTTATAGATATATGAAAAGTGTCTAGTGCTTAAAAAGTGACCAGAAATTTTATAAGATTCTTCTTCAATATTTTTAGCCACCTCCACATTAAGTATCTACACTCAGGCACTAACCTAAGTTTCTTTACAGTCACCATACAGGTTAATTCCTGTAACTCTGGAGAATGTTGTCCTTCTAGGATAGTTGCTTAGTATGGAGGAACTACTTTCTGGTCCCTTTCAGTTTCTTTCCAGTGTCAGTCAGGGGCACCTAGATGACTACTAAAGAGGAAAGCAGGTATCCACATATTGGAGTGAGAAGAAACCTGCCTTACATGTTTCAAAAGCTACTTCTTTCCTAGTAAAACAAATCATCTGTGTGTATGTGTATGTGTGTGTGTGTGTGTGTGTGTGTGTGTGTGTGTGTGTTTGTTTTCTGGCTTTGAGACCAACACACAGTATATTATTATGCCTTCCTATAAAATTCTCTCAATCAACAGTTGATATCCTTTCTATACCAATATACCAATTCACCAATCTACTTTTAGTACAGTCCTACCCCGTGCATTCAGCGATACTTCAGGAATACAGTCTATTCCTGCTTTCATTAATTATTGTTTTAGGAATGCCACGCTTTGTTTTACAATTCTTATATCTAAAAAGAATAATAAATTACCTTTGCTAAACGTTTTACTTATGAGGTGAAACTAACTACAGTAGCAGTTGATAACATTAAAATAGAGTTTGTGTAATGCAAGACAGTCAAAGAAAATAAAATACTAAAAATTTGAATGACAGATATAGGAGAGGTTTTTAATGACTTGATTTCATCTTTGATGTTAACAAAGGCAAAAATAAAAGAAAAAATCTCAAATCACAAGTTATTGCAACTGCAGCCTTTGGCAGTGTTAGTGGTTTTGCTGTTATATGAATTCCCCTAAAAGTTAGAGATTCAATTTACCATAGTGCTACATTTCAGAAACAAAAATTGAAGACCTAAAAATTAAGACCACGAGTCTCAATATTTGTTGTAAGTATTCAGACATTTATTTGTAGTACTTAGAAATCAAGCTTCCTCTTGGAGAAGAAGTCCAGAAATTTGTTATTAGATGAATAAGAATAAAAAAATAATTGGCCTCAGTACTTCTGTGAAATGAGCCCCATGGTTTCCCTTCAACCTTCCTTTCCTCTTTGATGATCTGACTTGAAAAGACAACCACTGAAACAGCCAAATCTTCTTCATTATGAACAGTCTGTGACTGGAAAAGGAAACCAAAAAATCAGTGTTTCCTCCACTAACTTCTGATTGTAGGAGTAGCCAAACCCCTGACTAGAATGCCATTGTTGGATCTCACATCTATAATGAGCTATGATAAGAATGCTCTTCAAGGACCACAAACTGCATCAGAAATACAAGGTGTAACCATAAAATGAAGAAACCAAGCTGGTTTCTTTAAATTCAATTCAAGTTCCTTAGCAATTCAACCTGAATAAAAATACATTTGAATGATAACTACCCGGATAGGCTTAGATAAAAGTTCTAGAATCAAAGAAACTATCCTCAAAGCTTCTTTTCCAGAGGTAGACAACTTTCCCATAAAATCACAGAAAATTTTGGCTGCTAGTATTCCTTCCTCACAGAAAGTTCATTTAGGAATGCATATTCCTTTTTCAGAAGGTGGAAATGTATGAAAGAGTACATGAAACTTCTATGAGAAATGTCGAATAGAAGCTTCTAAACAGTTCTGGAAGTGTCCTTGTAAGTCAAGGAAGGTATCACTAGTATAAAAAAATAAAAAATGAAAGACACAGAAAGACAGTGAGAGTTAGGAAAGAGAAACAGAACTGTATCTGTCTTGCCACTGGCCTACAGCAAAAGGAAGTATGACTTCTTCAAAGAAAGACTAAGAAATTCAAGTCTTCAAAGGCCTCTAGAGTATATTCCATTTTTTACAGTTTGTTGAGGTGTAACATATTTCAGTTCTCAAGTGCAAAGATACGCAAACAAATATTTTAAGGTAAGTTATATCCTTCATTAGTAAATAATAGTTTACTAATAGTATGTATTAATATAGTAAAAGCTCTCATGCTTCCTTCAAATCACAGTAGTTCACATGATAACTTATCTGGATTTTGCTTGCAAATTGCTTTTCAACACCTCTTTCTCATCTCTGACCACTCATGGCTTGGAAGGGTGTACTCTGTGCTGGGTAAAAAAATGTCTGGATGGCCAAGCCCAAAGAACAGTGGTGAATGGAGTTATATCCAGTTGGCAGCTGGTCTCAGCTGGCATTTCCCAGGGCTAAGAATTGGGCCCAGTCCTGTTAAATGTCTTTATCACTTGTCTGGATTAGGAGATCAAATGCACCCTCAGTCAGTTTGCAGATGACACCAAGTTGCAAGGCAGTGTTGATCTGCTGGAGGATAGAAAGGCTCTGAGGGGGGATCAGAACAGGTTGGATTGATGGGCTGAAGCCAAGTGTATCAGGTTCAACAAGGCCAGTTGCTGGATCTTGCACTTGGATCACAACAACCCCATGCAAAGCTACACGCTGTGGGAAGAGCAGCCACTATTCCAGAAGCTGCCCAGTTTGTTGGCAACTGGCTGAATATAAGCCAGCAGTGTGCCCAGGTGGCCAAGAAGGCCAATGGCATCCTAGCCTGCATCAGCAATAGTGTGGTCAGCAGGACCATGGCAGTGATTGTCCTCCTGTAACTGGCACTGGTGAGGCCACACCTCGAAACCTGAGTCCAGTTCTGAGCCCCTTTACTACCAGAAAGGAACTGAGGTGCTGGAATGTCCAGAGAAGGACAACAGAGAGGGTGGAGGGTCTGGAGCACGAGTCTTATTAGGATCAGCTGACAGAGATGGGTGTATTTAGCCTGAAGAGTAGGAGCCACAGGGGAGACCGTTGTGTAAATACACTACAACTACCTGAAAGGAGGTTGTAGCAAGGTAGGGGTCAGTCTTTTCTCAAAAGTAACATGCAATAGGATGAGAGGAAATGACCTCAAGTTTTGTCAGGGTAAGTTAAGACTGGATATTAGTAAAAATTTCATCCTGGAAAGGACTGTCAAGAATTGGAACAGGCTGCCCAAGGCAGTGGTTATGTCAGAGTCCCTGGAGGTATTTAAAAGACATGCAGATGCGGTGCTTAAGGACATGGCTTAGTGGTGGACTTGGTAGCATTAGGTTAATGGTTGGACTCAGTCTTAGAGCTCTTTTCCAACCTAAACAATCCTGTGATTCTGTGATTCTAAAGCAAAATTTAGTACACTTTTTAATAAACTAGTGAAGTATATTGCGCAGATTAAGGATCTTTAGTACGTTAAATACAAGTTCATTAATGCATGGATACAGAAAAACGCCTAAAAGGCAAAAAACCTTGCATAATTATATAATTATTACCATAGATATATTGCAAAAAGGATGGTTTAATCAATCTCAACAAGCACTCCGTTTGGAGAAATTAATAAATCTGGAACAGAAATTCATCATCATAATAAGACTTTAGGTGATGTCTGGGGCAATTCTGGCACTGAAAATATTTCTCTACACAAAGAAATGCTAATGCAGTTGGACAACACCTCAGTATTACGATATATAAATTGACAGGCAGAACTAAGAGTTCACCTCTGCTAATGAATGGAGGATTTCAGGCTGTTTTAGTGGGCAGGAATTCAACACTGAATGTTGCTCATATGGCAGGATCTCACAAAAAATGCCTGAACCAAGGGACAGTTCACTCTGGAGAATTGTTTCTGAATCACATTCCCAGGATGAGTCATAGATCAAATCCGGCAAACTTTACATGGCTACTTGGTGACAGATCTATTTGCTTTGAAGAGCAAGGCACTTTTTTTTAGACTCTGATAGTTAAACGTGTTCAGATGTACTCTGAATTTCCTAAACATACCCTATCTCTGAATTATGTCTTTCATAAAGAATGCTGTTTGCAGTTAAAGGTTTCTCTATGATCTAGTTCAGTTCCCTTTCTCACCTTGCTCAAGATCTGAAGACAAACATAAAGGGAAAAAGCTGAAAAGAGAAGAAAAAAGAGAAGTGTTCTCACCCTGCCTCCTGGGGAAAGCAGCAGGAGAAGAGAAAGGTGATAAGGAGGCAGAGCAATTAGGTTATGCATTTCTGAGGAAAAACCCTTGCAACTAAACTTATGATGAGAACCCAGAGATCAGTAATGCTCTTACAACTGATCCTGTCAGCAGTGTCATTACAGGCCCTGAACAGGCCAGAAAGTGGAGGGCATCGGTTAAGGGAGAGGAAGAAAAATGGGTTACCAATTAAAACAATACCTACATTAGTACATAAAGAAAATGTACATTGGAAGAATCAGCAATTTCAGTGTTGATTTTCCCATTGTCACACTTTCAAATGTCTAGGCAACATAACTCACTTCCCAAAGGATGTGGATTCCCAGTGGCTTTCAATTTTAGCAGAGTGATATAAGATTGCCCTGCCATGTAATGACACTCAGCTCCACTCCCATCAGTTCTAGCATTCTAGCAGCCAGAGAAGCTTTCTTCACAACTGAAAAATAAAAATGCAACAACAACAAAAATGTTCATTTGCAGCTGGATCTGAAATCTGGTTTGACTCTTGCTACAGGCCTATAGCATGTAGAGCTAGCAGCGAGCAAAACAAAACAGCTATTGAGAAAAGCAATTTGCAGTTATTAGTAGTGATTAAATTCCATCTGACTTAAAAGGAAAGCATCTTGGGGTGCATTAGGTACAGCATTCCCAGCAGCTTGAGAGAGGTGATCCTGCCCCTCTACTCAGCATTAGTGAGCCCACATCTGCAGTGCTGTGTCCAGTTCTGGGGTCCTCAGTACAAAAGAGACATGGAGCTCCTGGAACAAATCCAGAGGAGGGCTACGAAGATAAGTAAAGAACTGGAGTATCTCTCTTATGAGGAGTGGCTGAGGGAGCTGGGCCTGTTTGGCCTCATGAAGAGATGAACGAGAGAGGACAACATCAATGTGATGAAGTATCTGAAGGGGAGAGTCAAGAGGATGGAGCCAGACTTTGCTCGGTGATGCCAAGCAATAGAACAAGAGGAAATGGGCAGAAACAGATGCACAGGAAGTTCCATCTGAATATGAGGAAGAAATTCTTTACTGTGTGAATGATTGAGCACTGGAACAGGTTGCCCAGAGAGGTTGTGGAGTCTCCCTCACTGGAGATATTCAAGAGCTGTTTGGACACAATTCCACGCAATGCGCTCTAGGATGACTGTTTGAGCAGGGAGGTGGGACCAGAGGACCAACTGTGGTCCCTTCTAACCTTACCCCTTTTGTGATTCTGTGATTGTTGTCTTTTGTGGCATCACTATATATTCTCAAAAAAAAAAAAAGAGGCAGAATGGGTTTCTCTTAACTGCAAAATGATTTTTCAAATATCTAGATTATTACATCCCTCTGAATTATCTACATTTTACAGAAATTCATGTCTTTTGCTGATAAATAATCCTGACACAATTTTGGACTCAAATTGTGGTTTGGGTAATATATGCATATCAAGCTTGACTTTCTAAGGAGAAATGTAAAGTTGTTATTTTTTTACCCAGTCTGGGCTATGATTTCTTGTATCCTGTATTTCCATCCAGCTGGAAATTAGATCTTGCTATATTTTATCATACCTTATACACTGAGAAAGATCAATTTTCTTCAGACCACCTCCACCATGTACCTACAATATGGATCATTAATGCATATGCACTAATTAATGCATATTGTTGGATGCAATTTTGAGAAATAATGCAAATGCCAACTTCTTGTTTGTATGCTTGTTTTAGCTCTGTATAATATTCACACCCTGAAATAATTATGGGACAGGAAGGTCAGATAGGACCATAGGGTAGCCCACCTGAGTGTTCAGTGGGGAGATCAACATAACACTTTTTCCCCTCTGAACATTTTTGGTTAGGCAGAAACCGATACTGAGTTATGGAAAATGTTAATTGATTCAAAGAGAAACTAGAATATTCCTGATACCATCTTTTCATTTATTTTTGATGTCTCTCTTTGACTTCCTCTCAAAAATAACTAGTGGGGACCCAATTCATATCTTAATTATTTGTTTCAATATTTTAATTATTGTGAATGTCTACTTTTGTTTTCACTGAAAAGTTTGGGGGGTTTTTTAAGGGAATGTCAAAAGGCATTTGTACATTTTTCATCCATTTCTAAGAGTTGTAGCCTGAGACATGTAAATGATATATATGAATCCTGTGGTTTTGGAGTATAACCAAATATTATACAGCAGTTTATTAAAAGTGCTTACTGTCTGAATATATAGAATAAAGCGGTATAAATCTTTGTAGAAATTAAAATCTGACTGGTCATTATGTTCATCTTTTTCAGTCCTAACTGACAGGGAAAAGGGTATAAGAAATGAGGAGCAGGGAAAGGAGAAAGGGAAGGGAAAAGGTATGGGTGTGGACAAAGATGAGGGTGGAAAGGTAGAGGATTTCTGTCACGTTCCATCTACTTTTAGTTTCATGCCTTAGCACTGAAATGCAACATGAAGCCAAACATATGCTCTTATTTACTGTAGGAATAGTAATCCCTCTAAGATGAGGTAAGGGTCATGACAGAATAAAACCATTGTCCCCATACCTAGACAGTTATTTGGAATTAAACACTTTCTGTTGGTTTTTTCTGCTTTCTGCCTTCAAATTCAAAACAAAGTTCACCCCAGAGAACTTAATGGTACCGAATTTATTGTAATTTCTTCCATACAGAATTCAAATGCACTGCTCTTCTGGTTATAGTCTGTGGTGATGCATCACATAACCTACCTACCATTGCCTAACTTCCCTGATCTTTTGCAAAAATAAGTAGAACTTGTTGGGGAAGATGAAACAGGAAAGCCTTATAAATATGATTGCCTGACAAAAGATTTTGGGAATATGAAAACTATAAGCGACATCGAAATGAAGGCCACCTTTGAGATACCAAGTCTTAGTTACTGAACAACTGGAAAACAATGGTATGGCCGACTGAAGGTAATCCCCTTTTGATTGAACAATACCCTCTGCTTGCAGACAGGTCCAAGGGTCAGAGCAGACCTTACTAGCTCAGCAGAAGGGGTCCAAAGAGTAGTTTTTAGGAGTTAAAATGTAACACTCTATGGTAATATAACAATTCTTATAGGCTGTATGTAAATGCTATAGGGTTTGTATCTTGTACTAGACTGGCTAGTGAAAATTAGAATATTCAGTACAGAAGATGATTTATTGTATTGTAACGAGGACTTCTCCCCCTTACTTACTACCCTTCTCTTACTTACTTCCTCTTCGCTCACTCTTACTCTACTCTTACCTACTTGCTCTTACTTTTACATTCTTGCTCTCTTGGGCCTGCTCCGAGCTGAGTCTGGCACCTCTAAGCAGTGCCCCTGTACCCACGCCCTTTGCAATAAACCACATGTTCCAAGATCTGACTTCAGAGATCTCTCGTCACCGTCCATCCCGACCGTCCAATCCACCCAAGCTCCTACAGAACTCAGTGAGGCAGAGATGTTTTAAGATCTCTGGAAAAAGCCTATGTCTCATTCTCACAAGCTCTGCTGTTGCAGATTTAGTTCTTACAAGTGTATGGAGTGACCACAGACCCTGCTTTAGCGATTTACAACTATATCTGCGTTTTTTGTACATTAAAAGAAGCGGTGGTTAACTAAGTAGTGTTCTTGCAAAGAGGGAAACATGGCAAAGAGGAAGTGATGCATGTAGGTTTTTTTAGCAGTTAGGTCCAAACCATCATGATCAAAAAGATGCAAAAAAAGTTTACATGATATTTATATTCAATTCCCTTTTTAGACAGATGTACCGCATGTGTTTTCATGCAAGTCTGTATTTGTTACAGCAAAATGCAACTTATCTATAAAGTGAAATATTATTAAATCAAACTGAACACATACCTGTACTATATGCTACCAATTATTTTTTTTGCATTATCGAAATTAGTACATGGAAGTTGTGACTCAAAAGATTGGTTTCCATTAGTCACTGTCAGTCACTGGATATTTGAGAAGCTCACAAGCAGTATTTCTCTCATCTTTGACTTGCAACAATTGCACCAAGTAATTAACACACACTGCCAAACATCATGATGTTTTATTTGAAGTATTCAACTAAAGTGTATACACTCATGTGCTTGTACTGCATCTTTACTTGTTAAACAAATAAATATCATTTGTCTATTACAGTGTTCAAATCCGGGCTTGAAAACTCCACTGAAGTACTGGCTTTATGCATGTCAATGCCAACCTTACACATGACAAATGAATGACATTAATACCTTTTTTCTTGCTGCTATTCTTCTGTTTATGTCAGAGAATCTGTCACTTGTACTCCAGCTGGAAGCAGTGGGAAAATTCCCCTGTAACCCCTTCCTTCAGCTTTAAGAGATGGTTTCTGAGACTTTGTAATTTATAGGTAGGGCTTAATGCTATTTCTTTTAACAGGCTGAGAATGTGGAAGAGGAAGACAGACACAGAGTCCTGAATTGTCGCTCCACTAAATATCATCAGACAAGTGATAAAATGGTGAGGGTAAAATGTGAGAGGGTGGGGGAAAAGGAAAATGACTAAAAAGGGTCAGCAGCATGGATCTTTATAGAGAGAAAGCAGCACAGGAAGAAATGAAATGTATTGTAGAAAAGTAAAGCTGGAGTACAAAACATGATCCTAAAGAAGAAAAGGAAAGAAACTGGCAAATGTAAATGATAAATAGAATAGTCAGTCTATCAGATAATTCTAAGGTGTGTGAGTCAGCTTTCCTGAATTAGTCCCCTGTCCGCTTTTCACCAGAATTACTTCCCTATCTACCTTTCACCACGTGATCTTGAAAAAGATGCATTCCCTTTTAGTGCTTCAGCTTCCTTATCAACAAAACAAGGATATAAAACACACGTCTCACAGAGAGCTGAAAAGACCTTTAATTTGTGATACAGAAGTAATGACACTAATTTACTGCTACTAGAGAATGAAAACATACTTTGTTTTTTACTATTTGGTATGCAGATGCCTAGTAACCATAAATAAGAAAAGTTCCATTGTGCCTGGTACTGTACAAAAACCTAGAAAGAAAGAAATTCTGACGTTGAAAGTTACAGACATGAAAAATTATGGGAAAACAAAAGCACATGACAGCTTCACAAAAAAAATCTTAACATTGTAGAGCGCATATGCACATATGGGTTGAACTATGTGTTTTTGTGTGAGAGGGTGGAGAAGTGTGGTACAAATAGAAGCGGGGTAGAATTAGTATTGTTCTCAATTTCAGAATTGTCATTCAGCAAGGAAACCAACAGTAGGATGTCGAGAAACATAGACTGAGAGACCACAGAAGTCAGAGGCAATGAAAAATCTGAAGTTTTTCATCCAAGAACAGCTAGAGTGAGATCACTACCTTTCATGAAAATAATAAATGCTTTTTATTTTATTCCAAAAAGGAAGAAAAAAAGGCTTCCAAAATTTTAAAGTGGTGAATAGTAACAAAAGCAGCCAAGAGAAAGGAAGAGAATTTCATAACTAAGAAAAAATCCATAATTTGAGAAACATCAAAGCATGTATCAGGAGAGGAAACTCCTACCCTAGGAAACAGCAGATAAGGCTTAGAATTTACTTTCACGTATCTTTTCTTCTAATTCTTGGACAATACTAAGGTTTTCTTTATTGTTCACAATGAATTAGCTGAGCAGACCCACCAGGCACATAATAAACTTGGAAAACTATTTCCTTTCCATGCTCAGACCAGATAAGCATATATTAAGAGGAGAGAGGACTGAAATTTTCCTTTGCTTTCTGGCTTCTAAAAGAGTTGTAATGCATGTTTCTCAGACCATGAGGAGGCATGAGATGAAGGAACAAGACCCTGAAGACAACATTCTCCTTTTTCATCAAAGCTATTTCACAAGGATGTTTGACTCATGACGGTAACAGCATTTTCTACATATATCCCATGTGCTCTCCAAGATTTTATCTTCAGGAGGTTTTAATCCAGCAGTTAGCTTGTTTGGCTGATACCCATTTGGTTCCCCTTTTGTTTTAGCACCACACAGCTTTGGCCACGCTCCAAAGTTTTTTTAAGAAAATAATTCAATGGACTGCTATATAGCTAATTTATGTAGAAATTACTGTCAGTCTTGTGGGCAGCTACCAATCCTCATTGTGATTGGAACTATTACCAAGATATGATAATTTCATTTAACACTAGCAAACCATCTGGTGCCTCTATTTCTTGTTGTGACACAGTGCCACTGTTTTTACTCAATCCACTCTCATTAAAACAAGACAAAGTAGCTAAGGATAAACATACACACAGATGATAAATTTATCCTCTCAATTATCTTTGTGCAACTCCCACCCCAGAATTCATACCCTCTTAGATTTTTGACGTATGAGCATACTACTAGAATCTAATCTGACCTCTTGTATAATGAAGGCTATGTGTTTCACTGAGTAGACTCTAAATCAAAAGAATAACATGCTTGGGCTATGCTGTATCTATCTTCCTCATAACATCTGCCTGTGATGGATGAATCCAACCCCCTCCTAGATAAGTTATACCAGTGCTTAATGACTCTCACTCTTAAAAATATGCACCTTATTTCCAGTCTGAATTTGCCTAACTTCAGCTATGAAACATTGGATTTCATTATGCCTTTTTCTGCTAGATTAGAGAGTCATCTAGCATCAAAAGTCTCATTCCCATTAAGGCACTTGCAAACCGTGATCAAGTCACCTCTTAACCTTATCTTCAGCAGATTAAACAGACAGATCTTTAATGCTTATTTTCAGACCTATAGTCATTCTTTCACCTTTAATGAATACTTTCCAATGTTAAGCATATTTTCAAAGTGTGATCACCAGAACAGGACACAAAAGTTCATTAATATTTTCCTTAATGCCATATAAAAAGGCACTTCCTAATTGATATTCAGTTATCCATATGTCAGAGAATATAATATATACAATTTAAAACTGTTTTATCATATTCTTGCTTTAAGCACTTTTTGTATTTTTTAGTATATTCTATGAGATATTCAATTCTAATTATGAATTGAATACTAATTATTTAGTATATTCTATGAGATATTCTAATTCCACTTAAAGCCTTATTTTAAAATATTTTCTTGCATTTTCATTTTCTTATGTAAGGAAATTACATTCCTGAATTAATTAGTTTTTACAGATTAGAAGTATGTTTTGAAAACACACAAATACAGATATACCATTTTGACCAAAATTATAGTATTTTATTTTCTGATAACTCCACATCATTAGATAAAAATACCTAATTTTACCAGGAAGTTTACTGTTAAAGACCCTGTATATATCTATATGTTTTGGTTTATCTTTCATGGAATACATATCTAATTAACCTGCATTCCTTACACAGGTAGCTCTAGGGAATAGCATTTACATCAAGAAAACCCTGATGTTCTCCTGGACATTGCTTCAGAATGAATCAAATGGTTTTGCATTGTTTTCATTTTTTTTTCTGTTTGAGTATGATTTTCACTTACTGACAATCTGCAAGAACAGATGTAGCTACGTCTAATGCTTAAGTTTGGATTAATTTCATCAGGTAAATAATATCCATTAATAATAAAAATAGTAGTAGTAGCAAATAATAAAAATTAATTTACTACTAGATAAGATAGTAAACAACAGAAAAATATTTCAAATCAGTTGGCCCTAGTTGGAAGAGTTCTTAACTATTTCTTAACAGTTTCATGTCATAAAACACCTGCTAATCATGATCTGTTCACACAAAAAGTCCAGAAAATATATTTGTTCAATAGAATAAACTTTAATTTGACCTAGAATTTATTAGCTGAATAAAGAAATCCTATGTTTTCTTATGATTTCTCTTTTTCACTCATAGTGAAGGAGGAGAATTCATTAATGTAAAAAGAGTAATACTAAATCATGTGATCTAACATCCTAAATTTGTTGTGTTTAAGTCTAGGTTATTTCAACTGCAAATAAAAATCTTCAGTGAAGGATGTGAAAGTGCTATTTCATTAGACGTAAGGCCTCCCTAGTTCTTGGATACAGTATGTTAGACAAACACAAAGTATATCTAGACAAATGTAAACAGAAGAATAAAGAAAAAAGGAATAATTGTGCAGAAGAGGGAGTATTATATCAACATGCAGAGAGGAAAAAGTCGAGAGAAAGAGGAATAATCTCTGTGCACTTGGAAACTTAGAAAACCCACATTAGGGGCACTAAATTAAAAAAAAAAAAAATTAAGGACGAGCAAAAGGAAAACTAAAAATTTAAAGTTGCTTCCTAATATTTTAGTGTCCACAGTTTGAATCTGAAATAGAATTAGATCCAATTTTTCTGCCATACTAAAATTAAGTTAAAGCCCTATAGTGTTTCCTGGTAATTCAATAAATTGTGTTATTTCTTTATGTCTCAAGGCATAAATAATTTTGACTCTTTTAAAAACCTCAGTCTTTAAACTTTCAATGTTGTTACTTTTAACTGCTTCACATATTTCCTGACATGAAGAGACCTCTAATTGATTAGTCATTTCTATCAATTTCATCGTCTCCTTTTCCAACAAGTATTCTGAGGAAAACACTCAGAACATTCCCAGTGCATGCTTTAAGTTAAGCAGCTTGAAACATTCCAAGGTATTGGAGTTGAATTGATTTTTATTTCCAAGCAGAAGCTGAAAGCCTTATAAATGACTTATTTTTTTAAAATTTAAACTATGTGTACGCTTTGATTGGGTACAAGATCTACCGTCATAAGATTAAATAGTGATTATTTAGCCTTGATATATAAAAAAATGTTCCGTTCTCTGAATTTGATGAGAGGAACTGAGCATGCCGTCTTCAATTTCTGTACCAGTTTACAAGTGACCTTGGTTCTCAGTTTGCTGATTACAAATGCCAACGTGACAGTCAATGTAGAGCTTTAGATGAGAGCATGATAATTCTTAACACCAGAATATATTAGCCAAAAGTCTTCAAAAAGTACCAAAGATCAGGCAACTATTGTTTAACACCTCTCTCTCTGGAATATCTGAGACACCTCTGTGCTATCAAACACAAGAAGTTAGAGAACAAACCATCTTCTCTCCCTTCATGAATCCTTATCACTAATTTAAGTCTGCTTAAATGCCTGATGAATCTAGACAAAAAATATGTTTCTCTAATTCAATATCATACTTCACTATATTTCAAATTCAGTTACCTTAGTAACAGGTTAAAAGGAACAGAAAAACTGGAATAATCTGAGCTTTTTACATGGACCTAAAATTTCATTCAAAAGTTTCTCAAAATTACGAAGTCCAGAAAGTTTTTCTCAGTACAGCCACTAATACCCTTAGTGTTTCTTGAGTAAAGACTACAACTAGGTATAATGCTGCTGAATTAAAAACAACTTTTAATCTGACAAAACTTAATCTTGCACACAGCTATAGAAGATCTGAGAAAAGTATTCAGGTTTCTTCATGTACTTCACTGCTATAAATGCAGTTCTTTAAAAGAAAATCATCAAAAATTCACTTTATTTTCTGTGGGACATTTTTCATTTGATTCCTTTTCTATCATTTTAATCATAAAAACAAAAAAGTTTTTCACTTCTTTTTGACAGCATCAGCAATCGTACCAGTTGCCCCTCAGCAACATGTAAAAGCCTTACCCCAAAATCAGGACACAGCAATTTTTCAAACAGAATATAAACCTTACCTTGAAGAAAGTCATGGTTGCTCCATCTTCAACTGCCCCATACTCTATCTTTGTCTGCTTGGCCAAATCATCAGCAGAATCAATAGGGGATTCCATACGTTCCACTGTCAGAAAGGCGGCTAGGTTAGCAGTGTACGAGGAAATGATGATAAGTGTGAAAAACCACCAAATGCCTCCCACTATCCTGGTGGAGAGGGCTTTAGGCATGAGCTCAGAACCTAATGAAAACCAGGGGAGAAAGGTGAAACTGATGCACAGAAAACAATAAGTGTTCAGCACTTTTTGCCACAGTGGGGAGATGGAATCACTGTGCAAAATAATCTTTAAGCTACAGGTTTACATGTACTGCTTGTACAAACACACACAACTGAAATGAAAAATAACTGGTTAAATTTATAAAGACAGATCTTTTCAGAGCTGTGGGAATCAAAAGATAGTAATGGGAGATTCAATGATAGGTGCCATTTTAAAATTTCTGACCATATGTATATAAATACCAGTATGAAAAAAAGCAGTTACTTCAACTTGCTTTCCAGAAAAAACGAGCAACTGATGAAGGGACCAGATGTGAAATAGGGGATTTCATATCTGAGAAACAAAATCTTAAATCTATTATAAATATACTTTGGAATTTTGTCATTTGCATTGCTGTAAAGGATAGTTTATTAAATGTTTAGATTAAAAAATTAACATCTCCCATCTCTATGTTTAGCCCCACAATTTCATATAAATATGGTTGGCTATGCCACACACTTCAATTTGATAGAGTAGCAATAAAAATATTAGATTTCTATGCATAAACTAGATAAAGATAGATTATAATGCATTGCTGGAGTTGCCTGCTCATGGCACTAAAGAATGGAGGGGGAGATAGACACTGTATAGTAATTTGCATAATTTTAAATGCTAATTTAGAGCCTAATGAGACAAATTGAAGCACATAAACTCCTCTTGTGCCTAATTACTAAAAATAGGAATAAATTAATTTCACTGTAATATACAATTACAAATATTTATTATAAATGAGCATGTATGGATTTTTTCCATAATGTTATAATTGAATGAAATGAAATTTCTAATGACGTCAAAATAATAATTTCAAGCTTCATTTTAAGAACTTCATGTAAGATCTTTTAGAAGTATCTGGAAACTTGTTTTCAAGGAAAGAGTTTTACCATATCCATTATACCATTGTACCGAAACAATCCCTTTTTGTTAATTGGTTACTCTGCTTGCTCTTAAATCTCCTGGGTAAAATGGAATGAAGGCAAGATGGACTATTTTATTCCTGTTAAATTTTAGTGCTTATATTGAATTAGTTAAGGAACTGGTCCAGCAAGGTAACACATCTTCATATAAATGAAAGATTACGTAAAACTTCCAAACTCAATGCCAAAAAAAAGAACAAGGACTGGGGAGGGAGGGAGGAAGAAAACCAAAGAAAAGGGAAAAAGAAGTGGTATCATAACTGGACTACTGTATTCAAAAACAGCCCATCTTACCCTGCAGTTCATCTTACCCTTGCTGTTTCAAACAAAAAAGGCTGACAGACTTGGACATGACAGCCAACTCCAGCGCCAGATTCTGCCTAGAATTCTGCAAGGAAAAAAGTAGAAAAGTACCTGTCTGATGTAGTTGCTCCTAGGCCCTGTTAGTCAGACACTTAGACACCATAACACTAAGAGATTTCCCAACAAGCCCACCATCAAAAACTCTTTTTAATTGCACTCATTTCATTTAAAAACCAACACCAGTAAAGTCAGATAGGACTTTAGAAATAGGAAGTCAGATAGGAAGAAAAGAAGAGTGGAAACATTCGCCGCAGTTACCCCAGTTACCACAAGTTCATACCTTACCAAGGACTGAAACCGAGTGCCACCTGGGCCCATGAAACAGAGCCTGGTCAGGGGCTGACTGTCATGTACCCAAGGTAACGTCATGTCCAGCACTATATCCCACAGTTTCCTGGGAGCGAGAGGTGCCAGCAAGACATGTATGAGTTTCCTCTATCATGTATCCTCCAGCACTAAGCAAGTCTTTTGTAAAGAAGCAGCACTTAATAAGTCAACGTGAGAATGGCCCAAGCGTTTTTATACTGTTTCTAATGAAAAGCTACTGCTATTAGGTGAGAACCTCTGTGCTTGTCTAAAAGCCTACTTTTAGACAACTTTAGGTTTCTGAGAGTTTTTTTTTTTTAAAGCAATCATCAAAAAGACTGTTACTGCACCCTTAGAATGGTGCCTTTAAAGTTTATTAAAGGATGAACTGAGTAAAGGTAAAATAATATAAGGCAAGGACAGAGGGTCAGCCTTAATTCTGAAAAACTAGTTTTCCTTCATGAAAAATTATTATCCTCTAGAGATATCTTTTAAAATAAAGGCTGGGGGTCTTTTCTTATTTTGATTCTCAAAAAAAAAAAAAAAGTTTAGATGTTAGGGACTAAAATACCTTTTTCTTGCAAAAAAGATGATGCAAAAAATCTAAATTGCTTTTTCCATTCTCCAGAACTATGAAGAAGCACACAGCCACATAAGAAATAAAACTCAGCATTGATAGTGATTCTGACAATCCTGAGAACTGTGAATGAAATTCAAAATACCTTCCTTCATTCAGTATGTATTTTTTTGATAGCTTCCTTGAAAGCAATCATTATCTTACCAACATGTATTAGGCAATTGTGCTTCAACTATCTAATTTCTTGAAATGTATATTAATGACCTAGTTGATAGTAAACACTTGGCCAACTACAGTTGTATTTTTATTTCTGACTTGAAATCCTGGTTTCTTTTTACCCATTAATTCATGTTTTTCTGAGCATAGTACTCTTTTTACTGAGGTCTTAGAGTCTTTTTAAGCCTACCAACCTGACACATGACAGAATATTTACTGCAGTTACAGGAAAGCTTCATGAATTCATTTGATGAGTTAAAAACAGGATTTATTTATAGCTGGCGTACTTATAATGGGAAGCTTTAAAAATGATTGCTCAGGTATATCCATTAAAACAACTCTACCGATATGCACTTGCTCCTGCCAACATTTTCTATTAATTTTTTTGGGATATGCAACAGTTATTTTTCCAGAAGGAAAAGTCATTCCTTTTAATGGTTCTTTAACAGGACTAACAATCTTTCATATTACACTATACTGCCCAGTGAAATTTCAGAGCAAAAACTGAATCTGTGCTATTCAAATGTGTCTGATATTATATGACTCTGTTCAAATCCTTATTAAAAAGGGTAATAAAATGGTGATATATTTTTATAGATCTATATATTTGGTATGCTTTCAAAATAAGAGGAATATGATAAGGAAATTTTAAGAATCTGCTTAAGCATTTTACTTAGTTGTAGTTAAAAGTGATTGTTGGTTTTACTTTGAGCTATGTGACTATACAGCTGCCAATTTTATTGTCAGCAATGGTATCAGTTTCTCAGTGCAGGGATTGTTCAATGTAGGCTTTTTATTTAAATCTTTAAGAATGGTCATTCTGATTTTAAAAATATGAGTTGGGACTGCACAGAATTAAATCTCCTGTACTATCATTTTCTTTTACAGGTTCTAGCTACTAGATAAAATCTTTCTTTTATTGAAAGGTTTTTAGAACAAAATTAAACAAATGATAGATTTTTACATTATACCCTTACCTGACAAAGATATATTCATTTTTAAGTTGTTGAAATTAAGGTTTGTTAGGTAATGTTCATTTAATTATGCAGTAAGGGTATCCTGTTTAGGAAATAAACAACATGGCTATGCTGTACTTTTTTAAGTTTTAAAATTTTTATCTGTCTTCAGACTAATTCCTAAGGTGGTATTTGGGAATGCCTGGATACATAATCATAGAAAAGCTGGTTTATGGCTACATGCACAGAGGCACCCATGCAAGTGACTTGCGCCAGAGAGCTGTTACCCCCAGCAAAAAGTGGGACATGATGCCCAAGAGAAAGAGCAGACTGAGTCGTATACCTTGCTGCATGAGAGCTCCAACTCCAAACCAGAAACTATTTAGCAAGGTAAAATTGTTTTCCACCACGTCTGAATCAGGGTTGCAAGGATGTGGATTATACCACTCATAGGGACTAAACCTGTGGTAATTGACAGAAAAAAAGAACAAATTTAAAATGCAGCCGTCACAAAGTCTATCCAGCAAATCTGCTGCAAAAGAAAAAGAAAAATAAGAGAGGTTATAAAGAAAATAGTGATTGAAAGTTTTTACAGTGTGATTGCCTTATACTTAATAGCAATATTAAAAGAAAAAACAATATTGAAGATTCACATTCTTAACTATTGCTGATACTAATAAAGTTGCATACAGATTGGCTCTGAAAGGCTCCAAGTGCCACCTGTAAACATCAAAGCACTTATTTTCAATGCCAATAGAATTACAGACAATTGGTCCCATTTAGGATTAGGTTCTTATAACCACTGTGTCAGTATTTTGCATCTTGAAAGAAAACATAATATGTGTTAAATCACAGAATTTAACTAGAAAATAATACATTAGACAAAACGTTTTTCTCAGAAAAATTACAAATAATGAATATAACAAAAAACAAGTAGTTAGCAGTAAAAGTGGCATTGTTAATCACCAAACAAGGGTAATACACACTACAATTCACAGAAAAAAAATACTATAGAAAATTAAAGGAATTGCATCCTGTCCTGTGAGGTGCACAGTAGCATCCCTGGAAAGGTTTTCCAAAAGAAGCTGGGGACACTCACAAGCACCTTGCAGGGCCAGGCTCTGAGAAAAGAAAAAAAAAAGAAAAAGAAAAATATAAACATAAAGGAAAACACAATTAAATTAATTATCTCAGAAATAGATAGAACAAAGATAGTAGAAAGTTGTCTGAGTCTGGCAATAGATTACAAGCAGATTATATACAATCAATCTATTTTAATTCATGGCTTTGCAATTGCTGTGCATTATGACAGGTTCATCTCTAAATGCTGTTTTATCAATTGTAGCTAAAACAAGCAAACATGTCTAGATAAATTATTTTTGGTTACAATTTCTTTCAGAAAAAAAGATTTTCAGTTCTCTCTTCCTCATTATACTTTTGCAGAACTTTAAATTTTAATTCCAATGTGCAGGATTATTCTAACCATTTAAGAGATTTAATCATCATTTCTGGACTTGGAGACACGCTGTTGAGAGGGACTTTTATTTTGTGTTTAAATCATGTCTTTAAATATTTGATAATGAATACAAGTAATGCATGTGCATGATATATTTGAGAAAAAAAAAAATCACTGCAACACAGTAAAATGGAACCAGCACAATAATTAAAAATATTACAGATTTTAATTATTAAATCAATATTAATATATCTTCATAATTTCTCAAATCATTAAAGCCACTCTGTTAAAAACCCTCAGATAGGCAGCCTTTATGAAAGAACTTTTTTGATGGATCTTACAATCCAAGCAATCTGAATAATGCGTCTGTCACTCTGAAAAATGCAATTTTCTTCACAATAATATTTCAAACACATTATAATACAGAAAATCAAATGTTCCACTTTTAAGCTCTTAATGTAATGTTAAAACACCTCTCATCTTAAAAGTGTCTACTTGATAAAGAACTGTTTCATTTGGATCTCCAAAGTAATACTGATATGCTGTTCAAAAATGTTGATTGGGTTCTAATTAAACATTGTGACCTGAATTCTCCTACATACTTTGTAGTAAAACTAGATCAGAAGTTTATTGTCTCATTAAAAATCTAAGTACCTTTTATGTCATCTTGTTGTCAATCCAACAAAACCTGGAAACCAAGCACTTGGTGACACTGAAGCAGGTATTCATACTCTTTTTGCGGAGAGATATTTGAAGATTGAATTTGAAAATACCTTTTTCTTGTGAGGACAATGTTTGCTAGACAAAGCAAACATATTTTAGAGACTTAAAATAAATATAAATATTCAAGAGTTATTTTTAGTGATTGCAACATTACTGAACAAACTAAAACATAACTTGATATTTTTACCTTTTTGTTCTGATAGCTTAAGTTATTTAATTATTTTTATATTATTTTGAAGCACAGAAAAATTGTCCATAGTTGTAAAGAAAGGAAGAAGCAACTTAACATACAGGATGACTTTAGGAAAAAGAAACAATGCAATCTGAGTCCTATAGTTTTAGAATTCTCTACTTAGAAAGTAAGGAAAATTAACTGACCTATTATGGATAAATATTGTTCCTCCTTATTTTAAGGATGATCTATGATATTAGATTGTCTAGTGTAATAATCTTAAGGTATAGATCCTTTGATCAATTTTTTGTATGTACTACATATGTGTATAAGATTCATGCTGTTTAGCCTATTGCAACAAATATTCATAAATCATAGAGTTACAGGTTCATCTAGCAGGTTTTATAAGCCAGAATCCAGCTCAGGGCAATGTCTACTATTTCTCAACAGCAGACTGTTCAGTGAGGTCTCAAAAATGTCCAAAGACAAGAATTCCACAGCTTCTTGGGAAAAACATTCCCATGTTTAGTTATCATAATAAAAACTTCTTTTTTTCTTTAAGTCAGGCTGGAACCTCCTTTGTTTCCAAGTATAAAGAACTCAATCTTTTTTGATCAGCTTCTCTTATTAGAAAGTGCCTATTAGGAAACTCCTTCTCCCTGATGCTAAAAGAGCCCTCTCCCCAGCCTCCTTTCACAAGTCTTCTGATACAGACTCCACTTGCCAAGTTTATTCAAGTATCAGGGGTCTCAGAACTGCTCACAGTATTTAAATGTGGTATAATAAATGATACTATGGGAATAATCGCCTTCCTTGATTAATGCACTATACTCCTACTAATTTAAATGCAGAACACTAGCTCAATCAAGAGAACAAGCATACAGCAAAAAGAGAACTGATGCAACTTTGAAGATTGATTTTTCTGACCACTGATAACAGGTACTCTTCCCAATTACCCATTTCTGTTATTTCTATTAAATGTTTATGCTAACATTTCTGATACAGTCTCTGTTAATCTCTAACACCTTCATGTCTCTGAAATACTTGAAAAAATAGAATATAAATGAACTTTACAAGACCTGAGTTCCAGTTTTCCTGATTGCTACTACCCACTGAAAAGTTACAAGTACTCTCCAGAAATTATTGGCTAGTGCAAATAATGTTTAAAAGTCAGCCTTCTCAGCAATCCACAGGAAGGAAAGATTTGTGGTAAATTTAAGTCCACTTTAGGAATATACCATGATATAAGAAATTAAAATTAGTATGCCAAATGATCAGACAGACCTACTTCAGAACTGCAAATTATTTCAGACAAGCTATAATTTATGATATTCTGTGTTAACAGAGTGTTTGAAATAACAATGTAGAAGCCCAGAAGACAAAGGATCTTATGTGTGTGTCTCAAACACCTAAAGTTGAATAGCCATGGAGCCAACCAAAGGTTGTTGGTAAGAGTATGTTGTGATAAATGACATGTGACTGGAGAAGGGGTACACTGGAGATATGGCAGCATTTTCTGGGACAAATGTCTTTGTTCTGGCTCCTGGAAATAAGCACAATGCAGTACAGTTCAAGCACAGGACAGAGGTCAAAAAGTAGGCATGGACTATTGATCAAAGTACAGGTTCATCAAGACCACCAAAGACCTCCAAAGCCCTCAAACCTATTTTCAGAAAGGTCTAGGAGAACAGTCTGCACAGGATAATTAATTCCTATAAAAAGCAAGAAACTTATCTCCAGGGTAGGGAAATGTATCTATAAAAAGGTACCTCCATGAAGCCCAGATGGTGCCCACAGGACCCTAGACACCCCACCAGCTGGATCAGTCCTGCAGCCAGGACTGGTGATCTTTTTAAACTCCTTGAGCCTGTTTGACTTCAGAAACTGTCATAGTGTTAACTGTGATATATTGGTAGCATTTCTGCTTCTCTTTTTATTTAGGAGTTGGATTTTGTGCACTCCTAGCACAGGGAGTCTTGTGATGATGTTACAAGGTTCTGTTTCTTAATTCTTGACCTGCAGGCACCCACTCCTCCTTTCCAGTGTCCAGTTTGAGACTACCTCATGAAGAGACATGACTAATTCTGGAAACTAGAAGAGCTTCTACAGTTTTGATCTGTAAATAAAAACACAGTCTTATAGAGAGCCATGGGACTCAGAGTAGATGACCTTAGATGTGATTGCAGATATACAGTTTTTGTTCACCCACTATACTCAAAGTAAATCCTGTCACACACACTGACTGCTGCTTTCAGTTGCTCTCCTAAAGGTGTGGTCTAGCATGATCTATACAAATCAGCTCAATTCAAAGCTGCTGAGAGTATGTAAAGGGTACCCTCCACCAATTTCAATAGTTCTCAAATCAAAACCTGTCAGTTTATCTCTGATGATAGTATGAAGATAGTATTTTGTTTTGAAAGCAAATTAATAGGTATGCTTAATACAGGCTGTAATACCTGGAGATAAATAAATTTTTAATTTAAGATGTATTTTCTGGAGAGAAATGCAACTTGTTAAAAAGAGAAGAAAACCCAAAACCTGCAATTTAGAGAGAAGAGAAAATGGACTACTGGAGTAATATTTGTATTTGCATTTTCATTATACCAAAACACAGCTACCTAGGAATATTACACAGAACTGAATTTACACGAGTTGGGATAGTCCTTGTGGGATAAAGACTGCTTGGATCCATTAGTAATATATGCAGGCCATTTGAGTTTTTTGTGCTCCTTTCAGATATTTGCAAAACAGGTGTCAGGTACTGTCATTAAATCATATTTAGCATGTTACCTGTTAAATTCTTATAGAGAACTTTTCCAGAAGGTCTAAAGCAGCTCTTTTCTCTTTTTTTTTTTCTTAATTATTTTATTTTTATTTTATTTATTATTTTACTTTTTTCCCTCAGGATCAAAAAAGTAAAACACATAGGTTTTTCAAAACACAGATCGATACTGAATATTTAGCTGAAAATCCATGAGAGTTATCAGCTACCATTATATGCCTGGACTTCAATTCTTATTTAAAAATCCATACTGACAAAATTTTTCATCCATATCTGACATGGTCCTGCCTTCTCTTCTGACCCAAACAGGAGCTACATAACAACTATGGAAAGGCTAAAAAAAATCTATGTTCTACAAGATAGTTTGAAATTACAAGACAACAATCAAATGCAATAAACTTAATTCTTGGTCTGATGCAGTCAGATAGAATACTTCCCTATACTCATGGAATTATGTATATAGGCAAGGGAAATAAAGAAAATACAATTGCAAAGAAGTATGATGCAAGTATAACTTAAGGAACTAATAAGATTGTTTACTGGTAGCTGTGCTTAGTTTATTTAAATTACATTCTTTTCAATGATATTTCAAACAAAATGTTACTATTGTGTTTTTTAAAATGAACACGTAAATAAATTAGGAGCAAATGGTATTACAAAAATATTATCTAGAGCATGATGTGACCAACATATTCGTCATAACTCTGCAACAGACACAGCACAAAATTACCCTGTGCATACTATTCCAGCATTATTTCAAACCTGTCAAATTTCCTCACTTTTCTCTGGATCAGGTTTATAAAGAAAAGTAAATATTATTACTCACTTACATGCACACAGACATCTCTTTTGCACAACCAGACCAAGAAGTGAGCAGACAACAGGTTTTACTGCAAAACCATTAGCACAAAGATTTCACAAGCTGTAAGGCTTCATCTAATGACCAGAAATGTACAAACCAAAAGAATCTTACCCCATCCTCTTCATGAACTGATAAGCATACTGATCCAGTGCTGGGTATGGCTGACCACAACAAACTATCAGCTCTAATCTCAGCTCTAGCAAATTACACATTCTCCCATTCACTAGAGCAAAATTGTAAGAATGATTCTTCTAGTCGTTGTTTTACAGGGCTTCTGTGCAGGACTACACCCTCAATACATATGTTACTGCATAAGGACTGACAAAGTACAATATTTAAATAAAATATTTAATAACTTTTTCAAGAATATCCAAGATATAAGATGGATGCTTTATCATAACATACTACACTGCTTAAGAATAAACCATGTTACTACTTCGCTTTATTAAAGCCTCCATTTTTTTTTTTCCTAAATTATGACTTTTAGAAAAACTTCACTATATGAATGAATATATCCTGTCCCATTTTTATGCATCTTTATCTTCCTGACTAATACTAGGGGGAAAAAAAAGAACAAACCCAATTAGTTCATAAGAAAATAAGACAATAATTTAGTTAACTTCTACTATAAGCAACATGAATCATACAGGAGTAATATAACCCAGCAACAGGGAATACCTGGTGATTTTTGGAACTTGTCAATTTTTACTGCTGTATTAGCGACTAGTACTGCTCTAAAATCCAAAGAAATGTAGGCTTGGGGGCTACAGAAATGTGTAGTTAAATCATAGCTCAAATCAGAACCAAAAACATAAAGGCTGTTTTGTTTCATGAAAATTAAATAAATAAATTTAAAATTAAATAAATCATAAAAAATTCTTAACTATTATGTGATAATTATAATAAGTTTATAACTGAAGCATTTGTTTTTACAGTTGTGGATTAAGGGTTTATTAAAATCCATTATTATTCTGTATTAAAGACATTATATACATAAAGTACATTACCATCATAATTAAAGATTAATGAATGATGGAAATAAGTGTCAAAGATATACATATAACCTAATTTTTGAAGTACTAGTCAAGTTCCTATTGCTTAATTTATTATATATGCTGTTTTCAGTTCTTAAATAATTTTCCAATTTCCAGAACATTAGTCCATCCATTTCTTGAACAGAAGAAATGTTGATAGAGTTAAATATAAAATGACAGTCAAGAATCTGTAGAAAACTTATTTAAAATTACTATCTTCTAATGTATGTGAACTTCACAATGATTGTAGACTTCTCCAACAATCAGTGTGTCCTGACTGCTGCTAAATACATTGAAGTCTTACAAAAAATATTCTAGGAGATATTCTGAGCTATCTCAAGTATGGTATGGTAGGGGAGATGTTAAAAGAGTTGCTTCCTTTTTAGTTTTCACAAGATTCACAACCTTTCCTGCCTTCTGCATCTGAGGGACAACACAGAAAACTAGAGTATTTGTTGTGTTAGAAAGCATTTTGCCCCCTTTTTAGTGACATAAGTAAAATGATGTCTCCAACATGATTTTCCCCTTTGTATGCTTTGCTCTTTAGGCTCTCAGCATGAGCATCTTTGAATCTTCATTTATGTTCCTTTATTCCTCTGTCTCAATAGTAATAATTGGGTGCTATTTCAAAAAAACATTATTCACAATACTTCTAATATTTTTTATTTGCATTTTCCTTCTAACTAGCCTACATTTAGCTTTTTCATATAACATCCTTACATCTTTACCAGAGAACATTATTATTGTTTACCCATACATGGTCTTCCCTGAGTATATTGAAAAAAATGGGAGAAATAAAAAACTCACTACTTTGGAAAATTCTCATCCTTATTTTTAGAAATACTCAAATTTCAAGCAATCTATAAATTCTTTTTGGCTGGGATAGAGTCAGTTTTCTTCCTGGTAGCTGGTATAAGCCAGTATGATGTTCAATTTTGGATGTAGTATGGTAGCAGTGTTGATAATACACTGATGTTTCTAGGGGTTGCTAAGTCATATTTATACGACTTCACCTTTTTCTGTCTTCAGGAGTGCCCTGGTCTTGCACATCTTTTTCTGATGATTTTTAAGCTCATTTTGAGGGGTGACTGCCCCAGGCCTGTAACCATACAACAGAAAATATTTAAAAACAAAGACCTGAGCATCATAAGCATATACCTTGTCCAGGGATTAACTCTGATTAGCAGTGCTGAGCCTTCTAGTCACTCCTGTGACTAACAGAACAGAAAACCTCTTTTAAACATACATAGTGACTAAACCAACCAGCTGAGTGACTTTTGGCTTACAGGCCCTCCTTAGCCTGGACAGTTTTGAACTTCGTTTCTGATGTGGAGGGCACTTCTCTCAGAGGTTAAAATCTAGGATAAAAGTCCATCTACTGAACCTTGGCCAGTAGTCATAAAAAGGGTGACTAAAGAAGATGGAAAAGTGAATCTGGTGGGAGTGTATTAGGTATACATTGCAAGGACTTATATGTGGGTGAGAAGTGAGAGAGAAACCACTACGCACTGACTACAAACTGCCCCTCAAGCTCCCTTCTCTGTCTGGGGGTGGGCAGAGGAACCTAAAGGAGTAAAGCAAAGGTGGAAGAAAGGTGTTGTCTCAGTGTCTGTATTTCTCACTGTCCTGGGTTGCAGTGTATTCTATTACCATCCTCATGAGCTGTTGAAACCAGGTGGGGCAGTGTTCCCTTGCCTCCTCCCCCCAGACCATCTTTCTGTTAATGGCCCATCATTGTCCTGCCGCATGACTCAGAGATAACTCCCTCCGGACTATCTTCTGTTAATGAGCCTAATCAACACTTGGCCTCATGACTCATTACCCCATTGTGAGATGCTCCACCCAGAGGGAGGAGCCAAGCATTCCATCCTGGACATAATCTGAGTTTCCGAACACCACAGACACCATTTCCATGGGATTCCCAGAGGACAGGACCTACACAGCCTCCACTGGACCTTCTGAGGAAGAGCAGACCCTTTCAGCAGGATCACTGCTTCAACAGAACCACATCCACCACTTCAGGAGGAGTGCAGCCACCATCTTATCGGACTGCTACCACCACCCTGACTAACAGGGTGTCAGGTTGTATCCTGACTCTGTCAGTTTGAACCAGTGTTTTCTCCCTTTGCCTTTTTTTTAATTTCCCTATTAAATTGTTATTCTGACTTGGTCCCTCCCACAGGTTTGTTTTCAAACTAGTACACTCACCACCTGAATTCTTTTCAGCCCATGACAATAACTGGTAAGCAACTCCCTGCCTTTATCTCAACCTTTGAGCGCGCTCATCCTATTTTCTCTCCTTTTCCTGCTCCAGAAGGGATTGAGTGCCTTAGCAAACATTTGGCCTCTAGTCAAGGTTAACCCCCCAACACACAGAATTGGCTTACTTCTTATATTGAGAATTCTCCTTTGGGATATGAGATTTGAGTTCTGGTCAAGAGTTTGAGCACCTGCCCTCACACAACACAAGGAACCTCCCCACACCCCATCCAGGAGCTATAATAAGGCTTAAAAGGTAAATAACGGTTGTCCTGAAATTATTCTGCAAAGCTGTATTTACATATCCAGCAAAAGAGAAAGTATAAAATGTGCCTCCACACAGATTACACAGATTAGTCATCATCTGAATGTCTTTTGATGGCTAAGAGGTCACAAAGAAAAGCAAAAGAGCCTGTACACAAATACAGACTCTTATTTGCTATACACAATTAATTCCCTTTATCACCTCTTTTACTTCTCCTAAATCTTAGACACACCTCTTACTCTTTCCGCTGCCTCTCCAGATACTTCTGGCAAATTTACAGAAGCTTAAAAAATGTCATATATAAATGGAACAGTCATACTAAGATATGCATGAAATGAACCCAAGTAACCCTGCAATCATAGTGTGACCCTCTTCAGCTTCCACCCTCCCACACTATTTGTTGTGCTCACTTGTTTCATCATGTCTAAAATTAGACTTGCCTTCTTCTCCAGGAAAAAACATCTTATTTGCTTTGTGAAGTCTGTACCATATTCAGTCCTGTATGAGAAACATCTTCCTCAGTTCATGATACCTTTTATGTTCTCAAATAAAACTTAATCTGAATAAAGAAAAATAAAATCTTTCAAGTTGAGAACCAAAAACTTTTGTGTTTGTGGGAGTGTACTCAAGAGAAGTACTCCTGAAGACTTCCTTATGCTTTTAACTCTTCTGTACACATCTACTTCTGCCCACACTCAGAGATAAAGTATTTAGCTAAATGAATTAAATCTCTATCCCACTGCTGGTATTTACTAGGGAATAGAGAAAGGTAAAATTTAAGTTCTTGTTTTTCTTCAGTCAGTCACTGACACAAACAGGAAAAAAGGTTTTACTCACTTTCAAAGGGCACCTGTTTCTCATTCCACTGCCCTTTCATTTTTATTAGAATTTCTACTATGAATATGAAGGTTTTAGAAAAACTGTCACATTTTCTAGAAATTATTTGCTGTGTCACATTTCCTACTACAAAAAATACATCACTTATAATTCCTCGACAGCTGTGGTCAAAAAATAATAATTTATGGAATGAGCAATAATGCACTTGATGAAAATTAAAATATAATAACAACTTCTCCTACATCCAAATCAAACCTTACCAGCTCATGGCTGACATGTGAAGACAGTCATAAAGAGCAGAAAAAATTATAGCAGGAGGCAGTTTTCAGACAGCGTTACGCCCTGTATTGCCTTTTTATATATTCAAGTCACTTTTAGTTCAGAGTAGTCACAGCTTTTTGTATCCTAGAATGAGACACTGCAGTCTTTTCTTCCCCTAAACACACTTGCTTAATAGCTTAACTCAAAAAATGCCAAAAATTTCCTTTCTTTTTCAATAGTTCTGCTGTACATCATGTAATAGAACTGAAGCTTCATGTCAATATTTAGTTAAGGCCCTGTAAGCTTATACAATTGTTATCTGCCTTATAAAATGTAAACTAGACAGAACACCACTCCTTGCTTGGCTCACACTACAATAAACTCAGAAGAATCTCTAAAGATCATTGTTTGTAAAATACTCTTATTTACTTTTTGCCAAAAAGACGGGAGATATGCTCCTGTATCACAATGTCTTTATTGATCAATTCAAACTCTTAACAAAAACATTAATGACCACCCTAAACTATGCCTACAGTACATGATGTGGTTTTAGAGATCTACCTGCCGAGTATTGACAAGCACATGTGATTTCTTTTGATTTAAATAGCTTTGACAGCTTTGCAGGCCCAAATTGATGTTACAAAGAGAAGTAATTTCCATTTCCTTAAAGGGTCACTTGGAAAGACTATTTACTTAGTTATCTGCAGAGGTTATTAATGCTATACTATATACTATACAATGCTATAGGGCCTCCATTCCCTGGGCTTAGGAGCACCGTACTGTATCATTGCTACTGGAAGTAATTAGTAAAACATTTTAGAAGGGGTTTGCCAAAGGAAGAAAACATTGAAGGGTCTTTTTTCTTCTCAGAGAAAAAGAGGCATTATAGAGTGTCCTGTGTAACTATGAAGACCAGACTCAAATTTTCGGAAACTCAATTCAAAGAAAACGTGGTAATTGGTTTATTTGATACTTAATTAAAGGTTGACCTCTGTTTAGGGGTGAGAGGGAGCAAGGGGGAAAACTCATTTCTCCCTGAATTAACTGAAAGGAGGCTGTAGTGAGGTGGGGGTCAGTGTCTTCTGGCATATCTTAAGTGAAAGAACAAGAGGGAAGAGCCTCAAGATGTACCAGTGGAGGTTCAGGTTAGATACTAGAAATTGTTTTTCACTCTAGGAGTGCTTAGGCATTGAAATAAATTTTCCAGGGAAGTGGTGGAATCACCACCCCTGGAAGAGTTTAAGAGACATCTAGATGTGGCATTTGGAGATAGTATTTTGGGGTGATTATGGTGGTGCTGGGTTGATGGTTGAATTAGATGATCTTGAAGGTCTCTTCCCACCCTGATGATTCTGAGTACTGGATATTTTGGTATTTTTAGAAGAAACATAATTTTCTCTGTTTAATTAAATCTCTGAAATTAAAATCAGCAGTAACATTAAAACAACCTTTTTCATAACTACATTGTTAAATCATAAATCTAATCATATATTGTTCTGCTTGTGACCTGAATAGGCATAAAAGATAATGATTTTGTTACAAGCCTGACCTCAGGAGAAGTGAAGGGATAAGTCACTGTAGCTATAAACATTCTTCTGTATCATATGTCTAAAAACACACACCAAATAAAGTGCTCTTAATGCAAGAGTTAATAAATCTTTCTGCAATGCATCAGTGTTTAGATACATGTACAATACAGCACATTGGGCTACAATTTATGTTCTGTCAATACTCATGAGTGAAGAATACCATGTAAAATTTTTTCTCCTTCAATTCTTTCTACTTGGGCACCAGAGATAAAATTCCAGGTATGCTGTGTTCTGGTATGAAATGTTCTAAAAGCTCATCTTTCTAATGATATCAATTACAATAGGTACCAGCTGGAAAACTCTCATCTCTTATGCTAGGATTTTACTCAAATCTCAGAATTGGTCAATGCTGTTTCTATATTATAACACTTAATTACGTCACTGCTGATTTTATGGGTAAGTTTTATACCTTTCAAATTAATTTACCGACTGTAGTGTAAAAATTATAACTGACAATCTGGCAGTAGAAGATCTATTTTTAAAAAGGCCTTAATTTAAAAAAAAAAAAAATTAAGTTGATGGGTTTCTTAAACACGTTATCTCTGGAAAATTACTTAATTATCTCTAAGTGGGTCTGAGTAACTGCAGCAAAAACCACTGAGAATATGTTGCTTCATACAGTATGAGGAAATTTTTGGGAATTGTAAAAAACAATCAGAATTCCTGATTTCTTTCTTTCTGAGATATTGCAAGGCATTGATGTCCTAAAGGTAAGCTTGACTATACAGACAGCATGGTCATTCTTAAAAATTGTAGTTCAAATTTTCCAATTGATATCCTTCTACAAAATAAGAATCAATCACATCAGAAATGGAAGGATCACACCTTTCCACTATGTTCCCTTTGAAGAGCATTATTATCTTTGATAAAATTACTATTTTGAGAACTCAGAAAAAAATGACAAAAGCATACCATAACAATTAAAGATGAAAAATCCACACCCTTGTTAACACTAGTGGCTCTCTTTTATTTCCTTCCCCATCTTACAGACAAAAAATTAGGTTTCGATTAGCATGGATTTTACATCCATTAAAGCTATGTACTATGAACTATCGAAATATGTAGACTTTGCACTCTCCTGACTAATAAACTCATAGTAATTAAAACAGGAACCCTGTCGAGTGTGGATAAACTCAGAGTTACACAGGTAAAAACATACTCGGCTGAGTCCCAGCAAGGTAATGTATCTTTAATGATCATTGGAAAACACAGTTAATCTTTGCCAAGATATATTTCCTTTACACTTATAAAGAGGAAATTGTGTGAAGAGAAACTATCCCAAAGGTATGATTTCTTCATCTGTGATGGCACAGACTACAAAAGAAAATGAGGGTGTTGAGTTTTCTAGCTATATCTTTATTGCTGCTGCTTACATTGTCACTCTGTATCCCCAAAGAAACTGAGTAAATAATTCACTGAGCTGTGGTGCTCCAACTCTTTGAGAATAAATGGATATTGCTTTTTAGTATATTGTAAAACAAGAAAACAATTGAAAATACTTTGCATTCTCACTGCTGTATCTCATGGAAATACTAAACAAATAATCAACATTTAAAAAAAAATCAGATATTCAATATGAAACCAGAAGTTATGAGTACAAATGAAAACCAGTTCTGAACACATGTGAATGAATTCCAACTTTTTAGGTTAGCTGACAGGATAACTAGCAGTCTTTAGGACACTTTTAATATGGAATGAATGTTAACAAGAAAGACAAACCCCTGGAAGCCAATGTCTCTATGAGTCTTGCACACAAGAAGTTGTTAGGATACTGTTGCATGCTCAAAGGAATCCAAAGCATGCTGTAGATTAGACCAACTGCACAGAAAAGTGTGAAATTTCACTACAAGCTACAGAAATTTACACAATGATGCATAAATAAATAAATTAAAAAGTAAAATAAAATAAAGTAAAATAAAATAAAATAAAATAAAATAAAATAGAGAACCATTTTGTGTAAAGTAGAATTAACTTGAAAAAGAAACAAAATGGGCAAGGGAAACCAAAATTTTGAATGTCGATTGTAACAACTGTCAGCAGATATAAGAATGGAAAAAGTCTCAGAAGATGTGGGATACAGTTCTGCACCCCTAATTGATTTATCTGACACAAAAATTTGATCAAAGCAAATAAAGAGGACAATCCTAATTCAGTCTTCATTCTATCTTAAAAAGCAGCATCCATCTAAGAGTAACTGTCCCTATACCTGATGCAATTCATAATAACTTTAAAAGTTTAGCCATTTTTCAAAGTAAAGAAACCCATACTTGAACCAGAAATAGTTAAGACTACCAGTATTAAACTATTCTTCCAGTTAAACAAGGCAAAGTGAGAAGAGAATGGAAGAGTAAATGGAATTAACTCTTCTAGGACTGTCTTCTGATAAATTTTAATTCATGTGAAAAAAGAAGATATACATTTTACATATAAAATTTACAGCTAATAGTGTTAGCTCAGTTAGCAGGCAAACATGCTAGGGAATGCTAGAGACCTGAAGACCACAACAGAGCTCTGTTATGTTTCTTGTCTTCCCAGGGTTCTGAGATTCAAACAGAGAAACACCTGTCTGATGGAGATATAACTTAATCAATGCTTGTAGAAGTCCAGAAAAGCTATCACCAACTACTCTATATATTCCTGCAACTGACTCTATATAAAAAAGCCTACTTTATATCTCTAAGCTTTTGCCTGTGTTAATGGACTGGTTTTACATAGGGTAGTGTAACCACTTACAGCAGTCTATTGTAGTCCCCATCTGAAGCAAGGAGTGATTTACAATGAATCAAGGCCTAGCTTTATAATAAGACATTATATATACTCACTCCTGGCTGGTACATATAAGTGAAATAAAATTACTGTTGACAGCCATCTTAGTTTGGCACATTAGAATTTACTCTTGGACAGTCACAGAATTTTTCTGTAAACAGGATAAGATAAACAATACTGCGATGAAAATATTAATGGGCATGTCAACATTATTGCCTGAAAGAACATCTCTTTATACTTGGAGAATGCTACTCTTTTGGGTATTGACTATTGAATATTTTTCTACTGATGCTCACCTAACAAAAACTAGGAGATTTATAGTAGGAGGGTCCATGAGGGCAACCCCATTTGATACTGATTAGTTTTGAAAACTTTATTAAGCAAAAGTCTTCTCTATAAATTGTTTCCTCTACAAACTGACTATGATAGCATAGTCAAAAGATAGGCATATAATTTTCAGGAATTCCTCCAAAAAAAGCATTGTGTTCCACTGTCTCATTCTGAATTTAGTTTTGGTAAATGGATAGAGAAAAGTTTGTAGAGACAGATCTCTTCATTGGGCCACATTCAAAGGAAATCCCTGATGTCTAAAAAAGGAAAATGTCACATCTGTCTTCAAAGAAGGTCAGGGAGGAAGATCCATGGAATTGCAGAGCAGTAAATCCCACTTCACACTATGGGAAGGTAATGGGAAAAGTCCTCCTTGAAACTACTAACAAACAGAAAAGAACAAAGTGTTTCAGAACAGAAAAAGGAGGTTTACAATGCCAATCATATCTAACCAACTTAAGTATTTTCAGTGATAAGAAGATTAACTCTGTGATTAACGAAAGAGCAGGAGATGCAAGCTTGATTTTGATGACTGTTTATTAGTGTCCTATAGCAACTCTATGGCCAAATTGGGAAGGTAATGCCTGGATGCCAGTAGACTGCAAGGTGAAGAAAAAATTTGCTGTATTTCCATTCTTGGAGAAGAGTGGAAATAATTCAAAATTTAGCTGACAGGCAGTAATGTACAGTATTTCTCATTGGGTTGATACAGGAGTCAAAGCTGTAAAAAAGCTTCATTAGCAACCTGGATAGTGGAATGGAATATACACCTCAGCAACTTTCAACCTGAAAGTCAAGAGAAGTGATTGTTCCTGCCCATTGGGCAGTCATGAGACTACATCTGGAGTACTGTGTCCAATTCTGGGCCACCTGTGGCATAAATATCTCAGAGTCCAGCAGAATGAGAGATCAGCAGAAATAATAATAGGATAATATCTACTTTCTATGTTCAGCTACCTGAAGAGTGGATGGACTCATGTTCTTCCTGAAGATGTACAGAGAAAAGACAAAAAGCAGAAAAAAGAAGTTCCCTCTGGACATTAGAATTTTTTACAGTGAGTGCTTAAACACTGAAACACACTACAGAGAAATTATGCCGTCTCCATCTTTGGTGATCTCAAACACTTGACTTGGGCACAGCTTTGGGAAACCTTCAAAGTCCCCCCTGCTTTCAGAGTTGGGGATTCACATGGATGACAATGAGGTGTCTCTTCCAACTCAGTCTATTCTATAATTCTATCATATTCTCTAGGAGAAATATATTTACATAAGAGGACAAGACCTAGGTGAACAGCCTTTGCTAGTACTGCTCTAGTGGGACTTAAGGTTGTTATTCAACTTGTCTGAAGGAGTTAATACACATGTAATCCTTGTGTACAAGAGTGTAGAATATACACAATATGTATTTATTCTTGTTTTGAGCATGAGCTTTAATTGTGGACTTTGTAGTGGAACAGACACAACCAAGAAAACTGTAAGAGCCTGGCCTCTTTGACATGCTTGACCTCAAGGTATTAAAAGATTTACAGCTTTCATTTTCCAGACGCTTGATATCTTTCCAAAGGATCAGGCAATACTTTTGTGGTTTTTAATACAAGATTGTTATGCATCTTAAGGCAGGCATCTTAGAAATCAGGAACATACAATTATTAATTGTTGTATAGAAATATATATTACTTAGTATCTAAATATTTATAGGAATATATATTACTTAGCACATGTAAAAATATTATAAAAATTTAAATTTACTGAGAAAAATATTTGCAAGTTTATACATGAGAAACTAATAATTTTTTAGGTGTGTATGAGAGGAAAAAATAAAGCTTATTGTTCATTCAACCAGACAATTATTGTTAATATTTAGCTACATAGAAACTACTCTCTCAGGAACACTGTTCTGTTTTGAGCAAAACAGGTCATGTGCAAGATAAAAACCATATTTATGATGAAAGCACTGTAGCATCTGAGTTTGTAAAGTTAACAAGTATGGTCTCAGTAATAAACATTAGGCCCATTCACAGATTATCCAGTAAGGTAAATATACCTGTTAGCAATTTAAATTAAAGTCCTTTCTTCCTCTATCGCCCATTTCAAAGAATTTCCAGCACTAACCTTTAACACCTACTGAATACACCGTCCCAAAGCAGAAATTATTTCTTGCTTAAAATTATTTCTTCTCCTATTTTTTTTTATTTTTTTATTTTGAATTCTGTTTTATTTTCAGTAGCCTCTTACAAACAACCACTTTTCTACTAAGCATTTTGAAGCAAGGTAATGATTTTGTAGAAGGTAAGCAGACAATAAAATACCGCATTTCAGTGTATGTCACAGCAAGCAGATATTAAACATCCCAAGGTAGCTTTTACTTAGGCTAAATGGGCTGTGTTGCAAGTGTGCATTGCAAGCAGTCTGGCAATTGCTAAGGGTTCAGATACACTACGTTTCCTTTTTGAGCAGTAATTACTATAATGACAAGCATATTTGCCCAGTATACCTCTGGAGTATCTGGCTTGGTTTTTGTTTATCAACTGTACAGTGCCTTTGCTTCCAGATGTGAAATTCCATCTATTAAGAATACAGACCCCAATCAAACATAATTAAGTGATAATTTCTTACTGCCGGGCAGGTCACTACAGTCATTTGTGCATCTCCTTTTGACTGTCCAGTTGACTATAAGGTCAAATCCATCTGTTTAAACTACCTTCACTGAATTTAAGCTAACACATAACTTTGTGTCATAAGGATAATTTAAGAATATTCATAATTATATTAGTATTGACCACAGAGGATAACTTAAGAAACAAACAAACATTTTTTAAAAAGTGTAATTGCATGCCCTTATCCTTACTATGGTCTGGAATACATGATGTGAATTTTGCCATTGATATCAGCAGTTCTTTTAAATTTTCATGAGGCTATATTTGCAGACTGTGGTATTTTTATGATCTTCCTTTTATACTTTGGGAGAGTTATTCTTGAGCATGCAATGCTCTGTGCATTGAATGATACAGTGTATAAATGTAAAATAGATAAGCCACTGATATAGCATAGATACCAAATAAAGATATTTTGTATGAGTCTAGGTTCACTCAAAGTGTGTCTTAGTAAGAAATATGAGAGGATTCTCTAAATACCTCAGAAATTTATGAAAAATCTTGAAAGGCATATAAACTTGTTTCTTTCTCATATCTCTTTTACAAGCATAAAATTTTGTTTGCTTCATTCAATCCATTATATTAAAAAAAACTTGAACTATTTTCATTTTTTGTTTAGAATAGCCTAAATTCACCAAGTTTATCACTTGTCTCAAGAAACAATCACAACCTAAAACAAGATAGCTTTCTTATGTCTTCTGATTTAGCTTTCCATCCATATTCGTCTCTAAAATAAGAGAAACATTTCTCATCAGAAGAAACCACTTGGTGATCAAAGAAGCAAGTCAGCTACTTTACAACAAGAACTATCTTTTTGTTTATATTGTACTTGTTTGCAAATAATTCCTGCTGGGCTCCAGGCTATAGGGTGCTGTAAACTAATTACTACATGCAAAGAGATTTTACCTGTCATATATAGCTGCAGGCAAGCACCTTGTTATTCACTGCTATACCAAGAGGAAAAAAGACTGCAGTGGTACCTATTCTATTTCTTAAAAAATAATGCTTTTTACTTTTATACACACACTGATTACAGTGTGTGTATAAGCCAGCTAATATTATGGCTTTGCTTTAAAAAGAGGTGGTTTAGGTTGGCTTTGTCCATTTGGGTTTTTTTGGTAGTGTGTACTAACAATGATGAAAATCACAAAGCAAATCAGAATATTCTTATTATTTAAGAAATCATCTTACAATTATATGATTGCTACATTATCAATCTCTCCAACATTGTTTGAGTATTCTTTCCTTCTTTCCTTCCTGATCTAATATAAAATTTACAATAATTACAGTCAATTTCTTTACTATATAAACTGATATCAACATACTACACTAAGACTGAATTATAAATCAGGTATTTTTTCTGTACTTAAAGAAAGTAAGCTGTTTTAGAAAAGTGAGCTGATTCAGAAAAACAAAAAGGGTATTATTTTATCTTTGTAATGCTTACAGAATACTTTTAAACTCTCTGTTCAAAAGATAAGTACAACTGAGACATAAATGTCATCACTGTAATGAGCATTATTATCTTATTGTAGCAGTAAGAATGGATTTATTTAGGGCAGAAGATTTAGCTATAATATGAATATTCAGTAATTTTAAAAAATCAGCCATTCCTGTGTTTCAAAATTGCATACCTTCATATATCAGGTTGCAGTCTTACAGTATAAAAACCAGTCTAATCCTCTTTAAAAAAATAATAATAAATAAATAATGATTCTTTAATATTAATTTAAATTTCATTCTTAAGAATCACTCATTTTGTAATTATTTGGAGGCTAGATATCCTCCAGAACAGTAATGGCTGAACAGAATGGTAGCAGTTACTCACACTTGTGTTTCATCAGACTTTATTAAGATAGCATTTACACAAAGTATCTCTTTATGTAAAACCACAAGAATGGATCTTGAGGGTAATTTGCTGAACACTTGGAGGCTATTGAGACATGCTGGGTCCCTGAAAATTATTATAAGTCATATATTTTACCCCCAGAAAAGTGGGTTTCAGTATAGGGTGATACAGTATGTTGTACCAAACAACATTTTTACATTATTATACTCTTTGGGGATAAAATAATCCAAGATTTCTATTCCTGATATGACAATTGGTTGCTTTCCAGCCATATTTAGAAATATATTAGCTAGTTCCACCAAGTCAAAAGCTTGACTCTTTCCCTAACAACAATGAAATTTCTCCCCAGTATTCTACTTTGAGTACATTTCACCAATTTACACTGAAAATTCTCTGGTCTATTTTATTTTTACAGAATTCTCTTTACTTTTTTAAATCAACAAATAAAGTGATAAAAGACTACATGATGTGATATAATTCTAAATGTATTTCTAAGAGTGTAGAAAGAAAAGACCATATGGCTTCAGTGAACATTTGAACTGCGAAGCTGAATCTCAAATTATTTTCAGCTTCATTCATCACTAATTGTCTCCTGAGGTTTGAAAAAATGATTTTAAGAGATGACACAACAGAAACCTTCAAAGTCAATGCCTGACAACTACTGTTAGGAAAATAAATACTAAGGACAATTGGATGGCTCTGAGGCACTGCAACAATAAGTATAAATTTGCAGCCTATATAGCAATTTATTTGCCTAAGAGGTTTGTAGAGAATATCATGCCTTAATGGAGCAATAAGAAAGAAGGAGAGAGGGAGCTTTCACTGGCACTTTGAAACAGGGAGATAGGAGTAGGGAGGCAGATATTCACATCCACTTAAACTCTTAAAAATGCATTTCAAAGGGTAAAATGATCCTTTAAACACATAAGGCACTTCTTTTTGAAGAAACACAAGGACTGATTTTGAGGTTAATTTACCATACGCTTTGAGGTCAACGGAAGATAAGTGTAGTTCATTCCACAGAGCCTGGCTTCAATCACTCCCTGTACAACGCTTACCATGGGAACAGTAATAGTAGTCATCTTAACACTGGCAAGAGATCCCAGAGGATCTTCTCTGTCCATGTAAGTTGGAATGGTAACAAGGAAATTGTAAGTTGACCCTATAAACTTCTCTGTCCTCCTTAGGTTTTAGATCAGCTGCCATGTGCAGAGAGTACTCAGACTAAACCACCACTACACCTGTGGGAAATATACAATCCTTCAGGCCTTGAGCAAAAGCCATCTGACAGTAGGATTGTAAAAAGGTCAGGATACTTAAATACAAATCACACATACAGCCAACACCTACATATACACACATATGTAGATATAAATATACAAATATAGATTGTATATGAACAAAACTTCTAACTGCTGGAACTGCTACCTGGGTAAATGTGTTTCCTAAAATGGTTCAGATTAATAACTCTAGAAACATCCAGTGCACAATCTTAATTCCATTACGACAAAACCAGTATATATTGTCTCAAAACCCAGACCCCATTTAGAGCTCCTATACTTCAGCTGGAAATTCATTTTCTACCACATGACATGAACACAGTGAGTCATATTCAAAGTTGAATAAGAAAAGCTATCAATATAAACAAATCTAAGGTACAATTATAATTAAAAAATATTAACTCAAAAAAAACAAAGAAAACCTAAAACAGTTTTTAAATAGACTCAGAAAAGGAATATGCTTCAAGCAAAGGTAAGTTATCAAAAATTCTACATTCTCTTCTCAAACACAGTCCTGTAATTGAACTCTCTACCTCAGTTCTATGAGTACTACAAAAATGGATGAAAATGCAAAATTAGGTTCTAGAAATATCAAAATAGTTTTCTTTAGAAGGGGCAGAACAGCAGAGTAAAGTACTACTTTTATAGAAGTTTGAGTTTTGGCCCACATCACACAACAAATAAGTTTTCTCTGTATTTTAAATTATTTTACGTATTTGAATGCAAATGCAAAGCATCTTTCAAGATACTATTCTTTCTGTTTTCAATTGATCCTTTTTAATTTTATTTCATAACACGCTACTAATTCAGGCAAGAAAGATCTGTTATTATTTCCTTTTTTGCTCTTATCCCTTGCCTAGAGTGCTAATGAAAAGTGTAAGAAGGTTAGGTACTGTTAGGTGATCACTGAGGCGCTAGGTGTAACTGTCAGAAATAGGAGAATGAGTTACTTGCAGGCTGAACTGCCTTCTTGAATTTTATCAGCTGCATCAGAACTTCCCTCCCTTTATTCAGTCTGCAACACTGCCTGTAAATATGTAAAGAATTTATGGGGAAGATTTGTCTTTTACTCATTGAAGATCTCTACATTATTTTTATTCTTTTGGTTGCTGGAATTATTTTCCTTTGTCTACATTTTAAATTTTGTGAAATAAAGAAACTAACACTGGCCAAAAATGGTGTACTGCTGTCCAAATAGAAGTTAAACAATATTTGATGAGAAGACCACCAAAACCACAGGGAAAAGTGCACTTTGCTTATGTATTTTGTCCATTATGTAGTCTATGCTGTGTGTAAGAAAGAACCTGGTCCTACTTGCTTTCAGATTTCTAAAGTCACAGAAGACACCACAGCCCCTCTCATTATGTGGAAGGAATCAGTAGGGATAAGCCTGCTGTGAAACACAAACATAAAGGCTGGATTTTTCATTGTCATGCTGAAGATATTTTTTACCTATAAAAAGTATTTGCTTTAATTATTGTTACTGCTGTTATTGTTTTACTAAGCTATAATTTACTTATGCACATTTCTGGGGAAAGAATGGGGAAAAAGCAATGCAGTGCCTCAGGAAAAATGGCTCTTAAATTTCTCAGATTTGTGTAGGTTGTAGCTTCACATCTGGTATGACTCTGAGCCTGTCATAGAAGTCAGTCCTAGCCAGGTGCTGCAGGGTTTGATTTCTAGTGCAGACTATATCCTTTTGAACAATCTGATTTTTCTTATCATTCCCTAACAATTTTTTCATGTCCACCAGTAATTTCATTGTATCTTTTCATAAGTATATATTTCCCGAAAGTAAATTAGAAGACAAAAATGTCACCTGTTCTATAGCTACCAGGTTCTGTCTTTAAACGGCCATCAGTTAAGAGATACCAAATCCCCATGAATTGTTTTGTAAAGGTTTTATATTTTTTACAGCATTATATTTTACATAATTTATATTTTTTACTTCATTAAACAGGTTGGACATATTTTTTCAATTAATGGCAATGTAAGCCACAAAACAATGACAAAATGCAGAAGTATACTCAAACTCATACTCTATCACTTTAATGAATGCATATTCATACATATCTCTATCTCAAAATTAAACATTTGGAAGCAATCTCTCAGAATTATGTGTAAAAATGACACTTGACCAATTCATTAAATAGTTTAGTGAAGCTATCATTTCCAAAGTTCTTACTTAACTGCTTATTTATCCTGAATAGGCTAAGACCTGTGCTCTCCATTAGCATTCAACAGGAAAGCATGAGAAGTGCTAGATATCTGTAAACAAAAGATTAAAATGCATGGATGCCTTACATGGTAGACTAAATGGATGCAATTATCACAGGATTATAGAGAAAGATGAGGCATTCAAAATCATCACCACTTCCTGATGAAAAGCAAACGAGAGCCGTTTCAGTGGAAAACTGTGATCTGTCCTTCAAAGAAGATCTCTAATAAAATCTAGGGTTCAGTTTTAGTCCCTTTGGGATAACAGACATGGTAAATTAACCCATTTTCCTCAGAAAAAGTAGGGCATTTACTGGTTGTATATTTCACATGAGTAGATACTATTTAAATATTATATATGGGTCTCTTTAGTAAATAAGTATGTTTAACAACTATTACTATCAAACTGACCCATACATAATATAGTTACACACAAAATACTAAAAGTGCTACTGAAAGGACTTGATAAGAAAACCTATTATAAAAATCACTTATGGAACAAAGACAAGAGAATATTATATGCATCATGAAAGAGTTCCATAAAAAAAAAAAGAAAAAGAAAAAAAAAGAAAAGAAAAGAAAATGTAGCATAGGAATACCTTGTCCCTGCAATGGGAAAAGAATGATGGGGGTATGGGTGTGGGTCTGTGTTTGTTACTTTTCAGAGCAGACTCACTGCATTGTCTGGCAATCTATAAATTCCTTACAAGAAGTTTTTTGCTATTGACACATCTTAGAGTACAGGAAGAATATTCTTGCAGGATGGACTTTGTTATGGATTGTTACTCCAGAAACCAACAGACTGCAGAACAAATATCAACTCAGTCATAAGAAAAAGGAAACACCAACAGGAATACACTGGAGCATAGAAATTATTGCTGTAGGTTCTCTCTGTGTGGCTCAATTATATGCAAATAAGAATTTAAATTAAAATTACTACAAACTTGGAAAAGCCAAGGATTGCACATGTATCCATTCAGAACCTTGTGGTTTCATACTATTGGAATTGTTGGCTTTCTTTTTCCAATTTAATTCAATTACAGAAGTTGTAAAAGTCATTAGCAATAACATTGTTATCATGCCAAACTCATATTGCCTTCATTTTACTAGTATTTGTGCTCGCAATGTCTACTAGCTTTGTTCACAATGCAAAAAATAAAAGAAAATTGCAGTGCAGTTCATGTAGCCACTCATACTGACGAGGTGAACACATTTGGTAATTTGTTCTGACCCAGCTACATTTATTTAACTGGGGTGATCTAATCTCAAACTACTACAAATGGCAATGATCCATTCTAGTTTTGGAAAGCAGACAGAAAGGGAAACAGGACATAATCAGTTCTATTATTAAGTCAGACAACAATCAATATCAGTAATGCATAATCACTAGATCTCTTGAGTAAACAGAAAAAACAAATCACTTCAGGTTCATGCTCTTAAGAATCCTGTTTAGTCATAGCTAAATCCTCATTCAACTATGAAATTCCTCACAGTCTCAGGAAATGCAAGATTTCTCTTTTCTGTTCTATTTATCTGATAACATCAGTAAAATCAAGCAGTTCAAGAAATACTGCCTATTCCTTTCAGATTTGCCTGAGCAATTATTGTCTAACTACATGAAACAGTACTAGTTTTCCATATTTTACAATCCAACAAGAGGAAGCTAGCAACTATAAAAGTATGTGCTTTCAAATATTTGTTTAAAACTTTTTAGTTTGACTGCACTGTAAAACTTCAAACAAAACATTTTCTTTTCCTACAAAGAAAAATTGTTCAGAATGATAAAATAAAAAAGGCACCATATTATCACAAGCACTTCTCAAAAGATTCAGCCTGACTTTTAATTTTAGCCACAAAAAATTAAATCAGCCAGTAAGGAAAGATAAATGCTAAAGAGATGGATAATATTTCTTTCTTATCCATTTTCATATGTAAAATATCCCTGCTTCTGAAATTTAACAAAATAGACCAAAAATCAAATAGTTGCTGTTTTGATTAGGATACATTACTTAAAAGCACACCTTCCTGAAAATATTATTATGTAGAGTACTTCCAAAATACTGCACTTTCAGACAAGTTCAACTACAATAACTCAATCTTCAAGTTATATTCTCCCTGTAGAAATACAGATGTAATTCATTCTGGTTTATCCTTCAAAAAACAAAACAAAAAAAAATCCCCTCAAACATTCATCAGGCAATAAACAGAGAATAAAATAATTATAGAGAAACTTCTAGTATTTTATCCATGCTTCTTTGATTAAGGACTGACAGAATGGACCCAAAACTTGCTGTAGCTCATTTGAATATAACAGTACAATTAATCCATCCAAGTTAAAATTACTTTATATTATGACTGAATAATTTTTTTCCATGCTATAAGGCAGTTTTTTATACATACATCCTTGATGGCAGAGTGGCTTTAAATTTGAGAATGAAGAAGGAAAAAGTTCATGCAAAAGAAAGGTATTGTTTTCTGTAAATGAAACAGTTGTAATACATTAGACAATTCAGCAAAAAAATTTTCACCTGACCACGAACCCTCTTTTCTTGCTGTTCTTTAAAACAAAACCAAAAATCAGTGGTGAAACTATTGTACTGATTTTTTTGACCTGAAAAAAAGTTGAATTTTAATCAACTGAAAAAATATATTAAAAAATAATGCGAAGAACTAAATATTCCAATGGATTTTCTTGGGTTAATTAGGTGAAAATGTAAGCAGTATTATTGTAAGCATCAAACAAGTAAGCCACATGTTGATTTTATGAAGTATTCTCAAAGGAAAGGATGTTACAATTTAACTAAACATATTTGCTTTTATATCATGATTTAATATAATGTAAGACCGCATGAGGCACAGCAAATTCATATCCAGATTGCCCCTAGCAATATTTTAAATTTATATGCACTATCTTTTACTGAATCTACATAGTCAAATATAATATATGGATAAATATATGCTTAATTTACTGAAAAATACTAGTTATCATTATAACATATATACATTCACATTACATTTTATGATTAGTTATATGCACCAATTATTTATGTGAATTTTTATGCCTTTTTAAAAATGGATATCAAAATTACATGCAATAAGTAAAAGTAGAATAATATTTGTCTGTGAGACTTCTAATAATGAGAGCAGAGTAAACAGGTAGAGACACTTTTAAAGAGACCTATGTACAAAATTTTTTGAGCCTCTGACTTTAAATACAAAAGGTGACATTTATTATTACAGATAAAACTGCTTAAACATCAGCAGTTATTAAGCATGTCTAGGAAAAAACCCAAACAACATTTACTTGAATTGAAAATTATCTGTAGCTCATTAAGAATCAAATTTTGTCTTTATTTTTTTTCTTCCCACATTTTTTTCTTCAACTGAAAAATGCATATTTTCATGATTCTTAAAATTTCTTTTTCACAAGAATAAAAGCCTACCTGTTTACCACTCTGTCATGATTTACAGCTATTTTAATCAACAACAACTTTCAGTCTCAACACGTCATTTAACCTAATTGAACTGCTAGACATAAATTCATAAATCAGGAATTATTAACAGGGAAGTAGGGAAAAACTTACCTAATTGTCACTTACTACAGTAAAATAAATATTCAGGTGCATATTCTGAACCAACTTAGATGACAGTTGCAGCTTTTGTTTCATAATGGTCATGATGCCAGTAACATTCATAGAGGCCCAAATTCAAGGCCATATTTTTCACCATTGCTTCAAATACTAACTCAAGAAACTCAGGAGAACATTCTGTCCTATCTATGTTCACCTCACTGAAATATCTTTTTCTACTTAACTGCATGCCATGTTGTTTGCTGTTTTATATGTTCAAAGGGACCTTAAATAAAGTCTACAGAAGTTGATGGAAGTATTTTCCATGATCTTTGGGGATGCTGTAATAGACCTACACTCTACAGGAAAATTTCCCAAATCTCAGCACTGAACTGTGGATTTATCTGACGCACAAATAATTTACACAACAGACATTGTAAAGAGGTTAATGAAATGTACAGAACATGAAATAAAATGACATTACACAGCAACATCTATGAAGTAGATTTACTATTTTACTAAAATTTTCACAATAAGTACGACTGTTATAATAGTAAATACTAACATGAGAAAATCAGAATGCATACTACTTTCCACACTGACGGGTTTTTTTCCTCAACACTACTACTCTCTGAACTAGGTAAAAGAGGTAATGAAAGTTATTAAAAAACCATATTCTGTTTCTGACTAGTATTAGTACTAGCATTTCATACGAAGACACAAAGAATTGGAAGTTGAAAAGCACGACAAAATTGAAAATTGCCCACATGCTACTGAGAAAGTTTCTTTACAGTCTCCACCCATTGTTTTACACATGAAGCACTATCTCAGATGCACTTGTATATCTAATCACTACAGTTTTATTGCAAAGCACTCATTTTTTATTTTAGCCTAAGAAAAGTTTCAGAGGCTAATTAACAATCTACGAGAATAAAAGTAAATTCTCTTTTCTGTTTTAAATTTGTTATTTTCAATTTGATTTAACACTCTTTCCTTTTCTGTATTCTGAAAAAGGGTAAATAATAAAATATAATTTATCTTCTCCACATTATTCTCTCTTTACTATAATCCCATCATTTCTCCTTTCTGTTCCTATTCTCTCATTGAAAACTTCTATTGTTTTAAAAGGACTTATTTAATACAGCATAATTTACTTTTTGGGGTTTTTTTTTATCCCAGACTAAGGAATATTTGGATTTTCAATTCTACTAAAACTACACACATTTGAACTAAAGTAGTTATCTTTCTGTCATAACGCAACAATAAAAAAATGTTACCGTGTGTTATGACGAGTGTTATCTTTGAAAAATGCCATGATTATGAATAACTAGTAAACACTTTGATGTCTTGAAACCATGAAACAATGCTCTTATTTTTTAAAAATAAAATGCATCTATTTTTTCCCAAAATCAGAATTCTTTTAATATATGTTAAAAATTTGAATAACACATTGTTGAGAGTTGTTCCAAGAAGTATCTATTATCTCCATGGCCTTTAAATTATTCTTGAATTAAGAATGACTCATTAAGCAACCCTAAAATGATAGCAAAAATAATACAATTCTATACGTTTAATATGTAAAATAATTTGATTCCTTCCAAGTACATTCATTGATCTGCTCCTAGAGCCTAGACTGTCAAATCTAATGAAAAGTAATTTTAGCATGTATTCTCCTTTATATTCCCCAAAACACACCTTCAAGAAGGTTTTAGAAAATCATAGAAACCGAAGTCCTGATCTGGAACTCAGAACTTATTGTCGAAGAAAATCAGCAAATCTATGTCTGTTGATGTAAGAATATTCAAAGAGTATGCACAGTGTGCATTAGCAAAATGTTAACAATATCTTAGATCAACTTTTTGAAATAACACACGTTGATATTTAGCCCATGCTCTAACACACGGGGAAAAAAATGCCTTCATGCTTCCAGGGAAGAAATCATCTTTGTTATATAAGAAATAACAGATCCATGTAAACCTTAATGATTACATATATCTTTACAAATGATCACTTCATTTTTTCTGGAGAATGTTAATCCTCATATTTGTGATAGCCTAAAACCCCATGTACTCACTGTCATGGACTTCATCAGGTTTTGTAATGTTCCTAAGCTGCAAGGGTGGACTAAGTTCTCAGAAACTACTTTACATAAATACTCATCAAGCTGACACATCTTCAAAGATTACATTTAGCCAGTTTTCCTATTTTAAGAAACCTCAAAATCCTACAGGATGGGAGATCGGAGCTACACAGGCATTGCATTCATTCTTCATTTAATGATTCTTTAAATAAAAACACATATGAACTGCTGCCTCTGTAACATTACTTACAATTCTTAAACTTCATGATATAGCATCCTATATTTGCCCTTACCTTGAAATATGTTTCATTAGGAAACCCAGTCTGCAAGTGTTTGGTGTAATTTAGTCCAACAGTGTGTAAATCTCTATTAGGCCTTGCAGAGTTTCTCATACTGCTGACTGGCACGTTTGCCATAATAGGGGATTCATATGCACTACTGATTAGAAGATGTTGCTGTCTTGGTGCAAAGAAAATTCTATTCTGTTATGAATAAGACTGTAAATTTGTAATATAAAACAGTTATAGTCTATTCTATACTAGTAACATAAAGTAATAAATTAATGACTATTTCCATTTAAAAGAATAAAACACAGTATAAGAGAGAAAGGTACTTGAGAAATTCAAATGCTCCCTCTTTTAAAAGTGAAACACCTATTGATTTCCTCAATTCATTCAAGAGTTTGTCACCAGTTGCAGGGAAGAAGTAGATATTGCAGAGGACCTCCTAAAGGCACATAAGGAGGTGTGAAAATATATTTTGCAATGTAAAAATATATGGACTTCTTAAAAAACGTTTGGTCATTCAAAGGCCGTATAACAAATCGGGCCTTTCTATTCAATTTGCAACATCCTTCTTGTTTAACATGTAACATCACAGCAAAGGAAATATCTAGTTTGGAGTGCATAGCAATTCACTGTTGTCCTTCACCATACATTAAATGTCACCCATCAGAATGACATGAATAAAAAAAATTATTACACTAGAGTCACTACATAGTAGGATATCTGTTAATACAGGCACATGGAATGTGATGTTTATATAGAGAATAAGCCATTGAAACATCTTAATGACTAACATTATGTTTCTTTCTGCTTTTAAAATTGTCAAAATAGAATGTCCTTTAAATAAAACCAGTAAACTAACAACTTTAATCAGGATAATATGGGCTCATGTGGAGTATTTTGAATTTATTTATAGTATTTTTTGCACTTATATATCACTGTGACATTAAAAAAGTTTTGTCATCACAAATTAAGACCCGGAAAATTGGCATTTTATGGTTTGTTTTGGGGGGTTTTATTGCCTTTTTTTTGGTGTATTGTTCTTTGGTTTTTTACCCTCTCCAAGAAAAAGAGAGCATAATCTTTTTGTTTAATATTTGTACATAATATAAATATATATAAATAATTTTTCATTTAAAGTACTTGATTAATGTCTCATCAAAAATCTACAATAAATAATGTTCTTCCCCAATAAACATATAATTCTATGAACTGCCATGGTTATATCTGTATCAGTAAGTGAAGGGAAGGACGCAGACTTCAGCAATGGCACGTCATCATCCATACAGTGTATTTGTTAGGGCATTCCTGTTCACAGTTCTGGCCTATGCTACACTCAGATAATGCCCAGATATGGTTTAAAGAGACAGGAAATCCTGGTGAGCACTGTGGGTGGGATAACTGGGATGATGGAGGATTTAATCATATGGAACTTTCTGGCCCTCTGGGCCAGAAAGCAAGCCCTGGACTACAGCCTTTGCAGAGTATATACATAGTCTTTAGAATCCACTGTGCTACTGTCAAAACCAGTGAGAGCTTTCACACTAAATGCTGCAGGAGCATGATAGGACAATCATATTATTGACAGCTGATTACAAACTGCTCCATCCTTTCTGATGATACCATTACAATTCTCTAATTTGTACTAATAATTGTACAAATATTTCAGTTATTGCCAATGGAACACACAGGCTTTCTTCAGTAAAGACCATAGTTAAAGGAATTCAAACACAAGACACTTTTTAAATTTGACAATAACTGCAGCTAATCTACAAGGGTTTTCTTCAGGGACCTGCTGAATTGCAGCTCCATATCCTAATCATGGATAAATACTTGAAGTTGTTTTGGGTTTGGATTTTTTTATTTGTTTTGTTTGGATTTTTTTCATTATCTAGAAATCTTTCTCTCACCTTCAAATAAAATCCTGAGGCCTGGATATGAACTAGCTATAATATATTCAGCTCAATATTAATGAGATAGCAGTACTTCTTTGACTGACAGCACCAATAGTCAAGAACTCACATCCTCACATGACCACCACTGAGCTGCCTCCTTCATAGAGCTATCAATGACAGGGTACTAAGTGTTTCAAGTCTTGGCTCAGCAGAGTATTTCTTTTAGATTTTTCCAAGAAACTGTGATTCTAGAAGCAGTATTTCAACAAATGGACACTAGATCCAAACTGTTTCTGGGCATATGCAGTAACATTCTTTTCTACAAAAACAGACTATGCATAGGCCTTTCTCTTTCTTCTCTTCACATCAACTTTTTTATTAATGAAGACCACTAACGTGACTTCATTCTGTGTTTAGCCCTGTCATTTGACTCAAAACATACTGCTTCTAGTACCACGTGGCCTACCTGAATCTATTATCTTCCCTCTGACCAAACTGCCAAAACAAACATTTCTGAGTTAAAGAACATTGTAGAGATTCAGCTGCTGTAACACCAGTGTCTCAGAGGTAAAGGCCCCACAGGCAATTCATAGGCAGTAAGTGCATACTCCAGTCCCATATATCTGCAGATCTTTCCATCAAGTTTCAATACTTACAAACACAGTCCTTTCCACACAAACTAATCTGAAATGTAAATTTTCAGATTTTCTTCCTTTTTTTTTGTTCCTCATATCTACTGCTATTCCCCAATAAAAAGACAAACTTGGAAGTGATTTTCATGTCACTGCCATAGGATAACCTGTGTAGTTATTCCACCAGTTCCAGTTGAATCTTATGCAGATTTCACATGAGAATAGCCTCAAGGCCAAAATCAATATCTCTCTTTCAAAATCCTCCTCAAAGTTCCCTTGCTTTATAATGTAAACAGCAAACTGAAATGTGCTCCTGCCTACTTAGCTGAAGAACTATAACTGCTGAACCTAACCTGTTAAGAAATTTACTCATTTTTCACTTCATTTTCTTCATACCTCATAGAAATTTTGTTCCTATTTAACTATTTAAATTATTTAAATACTCCTTATGAACTGTGAATTCTTTAAAGCAAGTATTTGGTGTTGGCTGTGTAACAACATGACATGGCCCTGCTTAGTGATGCTCTGAAAGCTGTCCTGTGTTACAGGAAAGCCCAATTAAGCTTCCCCTACCGCCCAGAGATCTTCACTGCTTTCACCTGTGGAGTCACTTAGATTAGTTCATAGAGGCACAACACCATCGTTCTTACTGGTGTTGACATTTGCCCTTGTTCAGGTGCAAATGACTATACAGTATATAAGGCAGGATGATGAGGAAGGTGTCATAAACATTAAAAATCCCCATCGACATTTAAGATGAAGTCAGAACTGAGCTTTTAGCAGCAGCTGAACAGAACAATATGAGGAGCCTCTGGTATGCATCTACCTACTGAGTACCTTTATCTATTTACAGTTACATTTGAAGCAAGGTGAAAATTCCTTTCATTACCATAAAAGAAGGGCACACTGACCAGATTTTGACAAGTACTGACTCTCCTCTAACATGCCCATTTAGAAGATGAGGAGAGCAAGAGAGAAAAAGTAAGAGAGAGAAGTGTGTGGAGGATAAATATGACAAATTTGAAGCCCTTTTCAGGTATTTTTTGCAACTTGATGTTAAATTTGCCAAGCTCCACAAGCACAGCAAAGCAGTGCAATGCAAAAAATTCTGCTGCCTTCTATTTTCCTTCTGGAGAGGGCTCATTGGTTACATTGTGTCAGCCACAAAACCAGAGAATTTTCGAAGCAGTGGAACTCCTTCCAAAGGAGCTTCTCTGAACCTCTATTACACTATAAGCCTTTTGATTTTCCCTCCAAAATATCTACCAAGAAAATTGCTCCAGAACATGAACTAATTGCTGTAATACCTGTTGGCTGAAACCAGTTTGATATACCTGCTGATGGTGCTCTGGTACAGAACACTATACCTTTACGTCTACAAACCAAACAACCTAAAAGTAAATAGGCATCCTATTCTGTGTAAGGCTAAAGCCATCTCTCCTAGAAAAGGACGAGAATATCTGGGAGAATGAAAAAAATTGTATAACCTTCTTTTGATATCTACCACTTCACTATTCACCCCATAAAAACTTTTCCTTGCAGCATTGCTACCCCACATAGTTGCGGAAAGAAGAAACCCAAATGGAGAGGCAGTAGATCTGAGTAGTTTGCTATCTTTTATATGAATGATTTTATCAAGCTGAAGTAACATTGTGTTCATGTGTCTTTCTCAGAGGTAGTGGCTATCTGTTGTAAAGTCTTTAGGAAAATCCTAAATGGCAAGTGAAGGTATCATATGTCTAATGGGCACACAGAACAAAACAAACAATATAATGAGAGTGATGTGCCAGAACAATCCTACTTAATAAAAATTACTTATATTTTAACCTGTCTCTGATGTGCTGTAAGAATTATTAATGACAATTTTTTTTATCTTTTAAACACATTGTTTTCTAATAAAATTATCTATATTCCTTAGCTGATGTGGGATTTTTAACCAAGGTGTTCAAAATATTCAACATTGTTAAGTAATTTTCCTGTAAGAAGGATACTTTTGTTGCCAAAGACAAAATTTTTGATAATACTATAATAAATTAAAAAGAGCAAACAAACAAGCAAAACAACATAACAAAAAGATACCCACTATTCTTTAGCCTGAAAATGCATGACTAGATTTACACTAAAGCAATTTCACCATCATTTGAGTTAACACTGAGTGACTTCCATACATAAAACAGAAATGCTTGAAGGACACACTACAGATTTCATTTTGGTATCAAAAATAATTATCACACTTATTTTTTCAATCTGATTTCTGATCAAGCCCTGTCAGTGCTTAAATGACTCATACTCTCTAATGAGTTAGAGACAGAAGTCTTGCATAAGCAAGGTAAACTTCTGGAAATAGCTAAATCAGAAAGATCCGGAGAATCAGAAATATCAGATCAACTAAATCAGAAATATCCGGAGATATTTATCCGGAGATAAATAATTCCCATATGTCTGTCTACAGAAACTTCTAGGGAACAATCTTATTTTTCTCCAGAGAGTAAATAACACTTAAAGTCAAGAAATATTCACTGGTTATTTCCTTACTTCTTTTAAAGCTATGTTTCTGGTTTGAAGTATAATGTTTAACCGTGACCCAAGTCTAATAATTATTTTCATCCGAGAAAGAAATGCTCTATTTTTCAAAGACGTAAAGTTCTGTTCAATTTATTTTGGTTTGCATGTTTTATTTTTCTGTTTTGTTTTCCCTTCAATTTCACTCTATTTACATGTCTATTTGAATTTATTTTTCAACTATAATGGATAATGATGATTGAGAGAAAAGATACTTAGAAAATTTGGATTTAGCTAAATTTGCAAAAACTAAATTATTTCCAGTTCTGAATTCAGAAACCTATTCTTAGTAAAAAAAACCAAAACCGAAAAAACCCACCTTATATTCTAACAGACAAGTTCCACCACTCCAAATAATTGGACAATTGACTATTCAGTTACAAATACCTAAAAGTATTTGAGGATTATATCTGCATTTTTAACACTACAGATCAGAACAAGGTCTATTTTAGAAAATGAAGGAGTAAAATTCATAAAATACTTTTGTTACTCAATTTTTCCTATCCTTCAAGTAATTCTGAAACCAGATAATCCATCAGAGAACTCTCAAATACTATCCTACATATGCTGCTATTTCATTCCACTGAACATCTGTTCCTAGAATTTTCTACAAGGTTAATCACCATCATATCATCTTGGCTTTTCTTCCAATGGTTTACCTCTCCCTCCTAATTTAGATGAAATAAAGAAATTCAGTGCATAAGGTCCATGTATTTAGCAAAAATATAACGATCATTTTTATATGTTTGGCTTATTTAGCATAAAAACTGCTTTTCAATCCTTCAGCCATTTCTGCTCGATATTATTTTATTTTCCTGGGTCCTCCAGAAGAAGGGTTAATAGAAATTGTGACTGCTAACATACAATTTTCCATCCCATCACTATAACATCTACTTTTTTTTTGTGAAAAAACCTTTCACTGTTAGTCAAGGGTTCCAAGCAGGATGCATACATGAAATTACTTGAATAAATAAAATGTCTCCTACATCAGTTTTCTGTTTTGACTTTGGGGGGGAAAAAAGCCAAACAAACCAAAACAACAACAAATCAAGCCAAACCAACCAAACAAACAAAAATACCACTCAACAGTTCAGCTGCAGGTTGAATTAATTTTCTAATATACAAGCACTTTGTAAATTCAGTCACTGGTGCTAATGGAAAAGGAATCTGTCAATCAGCTAACTTGCACATTTTCAAATTATCACTCACACCTAATTATTAACAAAATCTTTTGAAAATGCTGTGTACCTTCTTGGATTCTTGACTCTATTCCCATTCCAGTAGATCCTTGTGTTCTGTTCTTTAGGTAGGGGGACTACATATCTCATGAGAATGAGGTTTTGCATATCTCATGAGAAAACTGCTGCTATGCATTATGGTGAGAGTTAAGAGTTTCCTTCTCTCCACAAATACTATACATGCCAGAGTAAAACACATGAAAGAAACCAAATCTAAATTAAAGCAAATAAATCTTCTGTCCCCTAACTCCAAAAACATAAGAGGCACTGACCTTTCTCAAAAGGATAATTTTAGCTTTAAAAACATTCAGCTTCATATATAGAAGAGCCCTTCTCTTTAGGCACATTTAACATTCCATGCTATCATCTGCTAAATAAATATACAAAGTACCAAGCCTAAACCTGTGTTTTCTTTTCTTGCCACATATAGAGGAAAAAACTGTTTTGACAAAACAGAATTGAATGACCCAATATAAAAAAAAAAGAATGTTCAGCACTTTTTCTGGAGACTCAACTTATTTTCAAGCAAGCTACTTCATAAAAGCAATCCAATATTCCTCTCATGTACTATATATGCTGGTAATTAGCAAGGGCTGTTAAAAATAAGGATGAACCCATGCACTGTAAAGAATCTTTCAAAACTAAAAGAAATTGTTTCTCAGATGGTTTTTTACAAGCATGGACTATGAAATTATTTGATAATGGGTGTTAACACAGTACAGAGAAATTAACAAATCACTGCCCATGGTAGATATGAAACATTATTTTGTGTGATACTATAGAACTTTTGACAAAACAGTCTTCAGATCTTGACTAACTTATGGAAGTTGTTTATCCAAGACATTTGAAAACACAAAATTAGGTAGATGACATCTACTTTGCTTTCAGTTAAACCCAATTAGATAAAATTACAAATTTTTAATGAGAGATGTCACTGTTTTGGCTGCAGAGATACTTTCAAAAACAATATTCATAGTATGTATGTTTAAAACATTATAACTTGGCCATAGAGTGTGCAAAAATAAAGTCACAGAAAACTGGGCATGTAAACTCAATTATGAGTGTGTAAGACAGGATTATGTGCATTTGAAAAGAAATTACAATACAGTGTGGCATAATATCTTCCAGCATCTCCAAGCTCGTTCTAAAGATGAAGGGAATGCAAATGTAATTATTAAATGTCACAAGTAGTTAGAAATAATGATTTAGATAAAAAGTGAATGGCATTCAGACAGATGTCTAGCAATGAAGTCTGTGAAACACAATGAATCAAGCAGAACAATTCTAGTCAGTCAAAATCAAAATAGAAGGAGGCCACCAAGTACACTCATTATTTAATCAGCTATTCACCAATGAAAACTTAGAAGATTTTACTAGTGAAGATGGTTTATCCAACTGAATCCTCTCCAAGGGCTTTAGTGAAGACCCTTGAGATCCTAAGATTCAAGGTACTGTTGAGATTCAAAAGGATATGTAGGATCCTGACATGTTTGGGTAGTGAAATACTCAGTGTAACATGTAAGTGACTAACTGAAACAAAGAAGAAATCACAGAATGAAAAGTAGTTCAACATGACTTTTTAAGCAACTTTCCATAAATATCCTCAGATTCTATAAAAGACTGCATTGCAATGCTCCATCAATATGGAGAGGAAATATATGTTTTAAAATCTGTAACACCTCTATGTAGGAAGTCATAAAAGTAAAGTCAGAATGGGTACTTAAGTAAGCGAAAATGAAGAGATTGAGCTGCTCATAGTAAGAGACACAAAATTCCTTAAGGATGAAAAGAGTTACAATTCAGCCTTTCAAAATACCTAGATTCTTGGATAATTAGTAATGAATTGTAGAGCCTTGCAATGACTTTCAGAATAATGAGAAGAAAAGTAACAGAAAGGATGGAAAGAGTTTCTAGGCCATCTTCAATTTTACAGAGCATTATTAAAATACTTCTATACTCTTCATTAAGAAAAAATAAAATCTGATTAGGGTAATCTACAAAGGACAAAGAATTAACATAAAACGTACTGGTGAAGCAACTGGGACAAAAAATGCATATGACAAGGTGCTTTCCTTACGGCAGAGTCACCAAACCTACCGCTTTCCTAAAATCCTACATCATGAGAGGCAAAAAAAAATCAATTTCTTGACATAGGAGTCCAGAATTGATTCTCTTCAAGTGAATATATTTTTCTTCTTCAACATGCATCTGGAGATTTAGCCAATGGGGAGTATTACATTTTCTGTTGGACTGCTAAAGCAGCTGGTTATGATTTTTTCAGCCAACCTCAATAAAGTCATTTTGGTTGTTTTGCTGGCAGCAGTTTCTTCATAGTTTTGATGCATGGCAAGTACCTTCTGGGATTTCAGACTGATCTACCACCTATATAGCAAGGATTTAGAGAACTAGGGATTTTTACCCCGAAAATGTAAGGGGGATATTTATGCTAAAAAGTTTAAAAGAGAAGAAGTTTTCTCTTGCTGTGATCTCTAACAGTATTATAGCAGAGGTAGATGTAGTATTGTGCTTGTATGCAGACTCGTAAATGCCGTGGAAGTCTTGTCTCTTCTTGAACAGCTGAAGGAGATTTGAAGAATTCAGAAGTGGTTCAAGCAAATTGAGGGGTTAGGATGAGGAGTCCATACTGAGTTGTTTATTTATAAACTATAAATTTCATAAACTGACATTAATTTTCTTCTGGAGGACTCAGAGAGATCAAAGCATTCTTCCAAGTTTCAAAATGCAAAAAGTGAGAGATTGTTTCTTAATTCATTGCTATCCAAGTCCTTCTTTAAGCCGTATATCCTCATCCAAAACATTTAGATTGTATAACACTGATTGTGATCTAATCATAACTCCTCAAAATAATTACACAACCTAGATGATGATTGTGAGAAGGAATTATAATTCCAGTATATTTTGCATTTTTTGTATAGAAAAGAGACAGATCATCAGATCTGCGTGCTAGCCACAGAAAATTACTTAATTACTTAAATACTGTTACTAATTATACAGATTTATGCTAATATAAATGGCATACTGTGCACTAAACTGTTTAAACAATTTAAAACTTTCATCCGCATTTTGGGAAAAGTGATACTTAGAAGTATCTGGGCATATCTGAAATACAGGCAAGTCTTGCTTACAAAATTTCCAGTGACTGCTGTCCAGGCAAGATAACTGTACAATTTCATTGTTAGAACATTTAGCAGGATAGACTGGGTAAAAAACAAGTGCTTAATAATTTGTTTATGAGTTCAAAAAATTAAGATACAATATATAATTAAGATGTCTTCTTTATATTACCTCATCTATTGAAACTTCATTTGAATGATAGAATTCCAAAATTAAAATTCTGCAGGTCTCATGTAAAGGAGAAGAAATTTAGTTTAGCAAGTAAGCTTTCTAGAACATTCACCCAAAATACTAGGATGTCTTGGTATACACAAACATATTTTTTAATTTAAAAAACCATCAAAGAGAAAGAAAAATTCTTGTCAGGCCATGTGCCTGGTTCACTTGACAAAAAAAAATCAGTGTTCCAGAGGTTGGCACAGTTACTTTTTATTTTTCACAGTAAAAATGATCTCTAGCATTAGCAAGGATTTGTTTTTCAACCAGAAAAAAATTATGTGAAAAAAAGCAGACTATACAGAATCTTTTGGAGGCAATCAACTAAGGGTCATCAGGTGCAACTTGGTTTCAAAGACATAAAATTTTCTGATTTTAAAATAATTGTTATGGAACAATTTTGAGAAGTGTGTAATTTTTGGCATGCTTTTAGGCTTGTCTACTTGCACAGCATTATAGTGACAATATCCCCACTTGCATTACAACTGAGGCAAAATTAAATCTTTCCATTACAATTGAGGCCAAACTATCTTAAAACTGTAAAACTATAAGAGAAGCAGATTTCAGGGTTGACACCTGGACTGCCCTATTGGATGATGAATCTAATCCTGGAAACACCTCATAGCATATGCTGCAGTACTCTAGAGAGATTTCAGGAGATAAAATTCTCATAGAAAGAAAGCTTGTTAAGAATAAAGGGCAAATATGCTAACTTCCAACTTGAATAATTATCAACATAGTAATTTAGGAACCAGAGCCCCATAGTAACTGGAAAAGTAGTTTCCTCTCATTCTATCATTCATTCCTTTCCATCAAGGTAGCTTTCCAGGAGTAGCTTGAAAATCAATCAGACAAGCTCAAGGACAGAAACCAGCTGATCAAAAATATAAAATAAAAATGAAGACTGATGAGATGTAAAAGGATATGCATGCACTCCAGAGAGACTTAATGCTTAGGCATCTGTTACAGTCTGAAGCAATTCCTTAGCTTCTTCACAGAGAAAATATTAAGATAAATGTGTGGGGACTTTATAAAACTTGTCTTCTTTCATTATGTTTTATTCCAGCTGGTAAGAGAAAAATATAATTTGTTGATGAGGCAATGTTCATTGTGCTCTCATCAGTGCTTATGAGGAAATGGAAAAATAAGTGATAACAAATGCTTTGTCAGGGGGAACCAGCACAAGGGCTTGAGTTAGGAAATGTAGAATAGCATAACTCCAAAGGGAGGATAAGGCAGGAAGTCCTAGAATAAAAAATTGTGTAAAGGCAAATTAAGCCCTTTAAAATGACAACCCGTGACTCAATATTAACAATTAGGGCAGTGAGCACAGTTTAATGTATATTTGGACAATATTCACTGATACTTCAGACAGCTCAGTGTAAGACGCATAAGAGCTCAATAGTGGACCATTTTATCCAGGATACGTTATCTGCTTCGCATCTGATCTGTAAAAGTAAAGCACCTTGCTAAGGCAGCTGTATCTCTTCCAGTTTTGAAGATAGGTCACCTAAGAGTAAACTTACTTATGACAGACAGATATGCCCACAGAAAAAAAAAAAAAGACCTGACTACACAGAGAAATCCTTCAGTATGCAGGGAATAACTTGAAATCCAGTAAATTAGGCATAAAATTATTTGATAAAAATATTTAAGGAATTTAGTCTCCAATATATGTTTTCAGAAAAGATGCAAAGAGACATGGATGTTTAAAATTATGCATAAGAGACTCAAAAATACAATACAATCATCAGAAAACCAGCTAAAGATTAATTTTGAAAGTCATTTATAGGAAAACCTATGTAAATAAAACATATTAAGCATTTTTCAAAGCATAAAACTGGTTTTCTTCATATTGCCTACACAGAAAGGGAAGGATCCTCCAGTTACCAAGAGATTAGATTTTGCCGGCCAAAAACAGGAAGAGTCTTTTTCTTGTACACAGACTGATGGAAAAGAGGGGACAATATGTGTCTATGAAGTTGATATACAACACTGTAAGAGAACAGCATGTTGCTTAGAAATGAAATAATGGTTTCCAGCAACAGACAGAAATAAAAAGAATTCTGCTGAGATTTTTGATTATACAGATCAGAAAAAGTTGTGTAATTGACAGAAGTCCAAAAAAGAGTTGGTGTACTTTAATGAATTCTTAGTTTTCCTTCTAATAATATCTAAATTGTGAATTTAACTGGTATTCTAAATCAAAGAAACTAGTAAAGGCAGAGGCATAAAGGTAAGGTATTGGAATGCAGCAGGATTTCAGATGACACAAGACACTGCTAGCAGACACAAAAAGACAGTGTTATCTAGCACCAGAAACAGATCAATTACTATTGCCACAAGAGGAAAAAATACTATGTGAATTTCTCAGTTTACAGAAAATGAATAGGCTTAATGTCAAGCAGACTGGATTTATATATCAGTCATCAGTCTGTACAAGAAAGAAAGGAATGTTCAGAGACTAACCACCCTAACTACTGATATTCAACAGCAGCAACAGACAAGATTAAGAAGAGGTTTTTGTATATATGGAGAAGGGACAATCTACTATACATCCCCACAAAGGACGGCAATTAAAGAAAACACTGTGTACAACACATATACGTTCATCCTACCTGCAATGCAAAATCTGTGTGTTCAAAAGAAGAATCATCTTTTTGGGGGGAACTACAAGAGGAAAATAAAATAGAAAAGCCCTCCAGCTAACACATGAATCTTACCTAGATTGTTGTCTTGCTGAGTGTGCAAAGATTACAGCTCTTTACATATGGTTCTCAAACTGGAAGGAAAATCCAATGCTCTTGCAAATAAAGGAAAGGACTGATATAGATTTATGTTATAGTTCTCCTTCTATGGAAGTATTTTCAGCAATTCATTCTTAAAGATTCTTGAACCTTTTACTAATTTCTTCATCTTTCCTTAAATATCACCATACCACTAATTAATGAGTGAGATCCAATTGGCACATGAGAACAGTGCTTTCCATTTTCAGTGTACCAAGCTCTTACATGCCAACAATGATTGGAAGACGTGGTGAAACAATTAACATCACAAAACATTGGACACAAAAATAGTAGATTTCAATTTTAAAATAAATATTCTATACTGAACACTCTGATGAGCTGTAATTACAAAACATTATATCATAAAAGACATACTAAGTACTGCTCCAAACAAAGGCACACCTTATTATGAAACACATAGTAATTATTATGAAACACTGGCAGTTAAACATCCATTATGAAAGGATTGTTATGGAATAGAAATCTTCTTAATAAGAAACTCTAGATAGAACCTATTAAACTAGTGGCACGCAGTCCAAGAGTTTCACAACACCAGGACTGAAAAACACATCATCAGCTGTGCAATATCTAACATATAATCTGTACTGAAAATACATACCACTAGGCTGCAAAGTCCTCTTCACCACCGCACTTCAAAGTACCTCTCTTTACATGACAGGTAAAATTTTTGAATTGTATTTGTAAACAGGTCTTTAACTTTTAAATAATGTTCTTCTTTCTCTCTGCTTAGCATTCAGCAGGGAATTCAACTTTTAATTAAGACCTGTTTCCTTTTATGAATGATAGTGTTAGAAAATGCTATTACATACTATTAAGTCATTCTGTATTATGAATAAAATCTGTAGATTGTCTTACATAACCCTACATCTTTTATTTCTAAATGTGTTATCAATATTTGATTGTACCAGTTAAGAAATACTGAAAATCTCTAGATATGAAGGCTAGTATAAATTTATGTGTAAAAAAAGTATCCTATACAACTCTACAAAAACCAAATCCCTCTGCTCACTATAAAACATATTCCATATTGCTTTACACTGAAGATAATGCTTCCAATTACATAGGGAATTTATGGTGCTGGTCACAAAAGCAGACAAGTGAAAAAAAAGTCAGCCTTATTGGTCTATTATCTTGTGCTTCTGTATGAAAATAAACATTCCTTCCTGTTCTGCTAGTGATCTCAAGTGCCCAAATAACTTAGTTAAAAAAAAAAAAAAAGAAAGGCTTCAAGAAAATCTATCTTTCCTAAAAAACATGTCAAGGAACATTTTCAAAGCGTAGGTAGGAACTCAGCCATACCAATCCCACGAACATCAGTGGGAGCTACCTGTGAAAAGTACTATGCATCATGCTGAAAATGTCCTTCAGTGATAACAGTAGGGTTAAAACTTTTGGACATATGCATAAATATTTTACAATTTCACAAGATAACAGTTGTGATTTACGCTCAGCTGTTCTTTCAGAGATATCTGTATGACAGGAACACCTCAGAAACTATTGTACTCTCTGGTTATACAGTCCACTAAAGTATACAGGTCTTTCAAGAAACTTTCAACATAAGTCTGGCTCTTTAAATCAGACTTTAAAAAAAGATGCATAGTAAAGTCTTTCATTACAAAATATGCTTCACTGTTATCTGTATTACTTCAATACCTCATGTACTTCATCTACAGGTGCTAAATTACTTTTAAACTGGTTTCTAAAAATATCGTTTCTCCCTAATATGGGAATGATACAACTTCTCCAAAATGAAACAGAGAGTATCAAAGACAGATGGAGAATCCTGATACTAACTACAGCAAAATAGAAAAAGGAAGATATGAAGATTATACTGTGAACCACACAATGAAATCATGGAAATCTCAGGACTGAAGTGAGATTTCATTATCAACTCAAACAAAAAGACCCCATCTTATTAAAGAGATAACAGCCTATATAGTTTATGTACATTTGATTTTAAAACGTTGCAAGTGACTACAAGGGGAAAAGAGGCTACATACACTGTTCTGATTTTTTCTTTTGTTGTCATGACAAAAGCCAAAGTTACAACATGTAAGTCTGTATTTATGTGAGCATCTGAACTCAGCCCTAATGAGTTAAGAAGGAAAAGGTAACATATCCCAACATATTGGGATTTTTTGACAAAATATTTTTTTCTGCTCATTTGGGTTGAAAAAAACCAGATAAAAAAGTGAGCCCTATCTATCAAATCAATTTTTAATTTAACATTTGATGTATTGAGTTCCTTAATTCCAAAAGCTCAACTAAGTTTCCAAAAACATTTCATTCAGAGACTTTAAATTCTGTGAAGTATCTCAGGGATTTCACCTAGCACAAAATTTTAAAAAATAAATATTGTTACCCTACTTCTAAGATACTAATCTACACAAACTGTTTTGCAAGTGGTAGACGCCTAGTTTGGACATCTAGAATTAGTGTGGGCAGATAAGTACTCAATTTGAGATTGAGCACCACAGCATAAAAACAAATCAGGGTAACAAAATAAAACATGCAAACCCTGTGTTTCTAAATGCAAACTTATTGGGAAAAGATATTTTGAAAATTTTCTGGTGTCTCTATATTGGTCAATAAAAGAAGAAATCTAGCTAGCATATTCAAGACTTAGGGGAAAAGTCCAGTAACAAAATGGAGACTTACTATGGCAGTGGAGAATATTAATAGTGAGAACCCTCATCATTAATTATTCTTCTGTAAATCATGAAGTTTAAATATAAGAGTATGAAAATAAGAAAATTTTTGTGACTTTTGACAATTATTAGTAAGAAAAAAATGGTAACAATTGCCAAAAAAATCACAAAAGTTGACATGTTACCTGGCTATGACAAAGAGCACACAACTGACACCCAAGTAAGCCAGCAGAATATACATCCAGATATCAGGGGAGAGAGGATTCAGGAAGGAGAAGACGCCCGGGTTTGTACCATTGGGCTTGCGGTACAAAATACTTATTCCAAGAGTCATAAAGGGCTTGGAAAAGTCGATGACCTTCTCACGAACATAGGTAATTGCCAATGGTGCAACTGCAAGGTCAGCTTTCTGTTAACAGAAATACAAAGAGAGAAAAAGGCTGTAAGTCAGAAGAAACAGGCTGAAGCAGACAATCAGATTATGCAAAACACAAACTTTGTATGGAGGAGGTTTGTTCTTGTACTAGGTTGCCTGAAATTTAAAACTCTCTTCTCCCTATAAGTAAGGCAACAGATTTATTCTACTTCCTCTTTGCTAAACTGGCATAGCATTTGGAAAAAAATTAAAAGCACTAGTACAGGGATACAAATGAAGAAAAATATTGCATCTTGCAGAAAACATGAACATCCATTATAACATACTTTAAAATTTTATTAATTGTGCATTTCAACATATGTCTTCTCTTTGTCACTCCTTCACTCAATTTGGTCTTTAGAAGCAAATATATTTAGGAGGCAGACATGACTATGCTAGTAGAAGTGCAGGGAAAGGGCCACGAGGCTGTTCTTCACCTTTTAGCATAAAATAACTGGTACAAAATGAAGACCAGTTTAAAATTGAAAGTGCTACATGTGAAAAGTTGCTGAGGAGGTTTTAACAAAGTACAACTGTCCTTACTAGTTTGTGGAAATCACTACAAAACTTACAGAGAGTTATTAATCAATTGGAGTATTTAAGATGAAATCATACAATTGAATGCATTTTGTCAATTAACATTTAGTTTTAGATATTTTAGCAATAATTCATAGGAGATTAGTAAATGGCCTATACTATTCTTTTAATCAAAACTTAATGGAAATCAGAGTGACAAAGATCTACAGAATCTACTTCTTAATCTTTGTCAACAGCTCTTGAAACACTCCTGTGCATGTACATATGTGTATGTGTGTGTGCATGCACACATAAGAAAGAGGAAAGTTCAGAGCAAGCAAGTTTACAGTACAAGATCTGGAAAGCTGTAAACTAAGAATTCCTTATAAACTTTACATAAATATAAGTATGTAATGACAGAAATGGTATAGCTACCACAGAATACTGTTACCCAAGTAATATATCCAAGTAACATAGCTGAAAATAACACCATTTTCAGAATGCCTGTTTTAAGATACAGAGATTTTATCCCCAATAAAATAAGTTCATACATTTATATACTTTTTGCTCATTTGGTATTGTATATGCTCCATAACACTCAACATTCCATGCAATGTAGCATTTCACTGTTCCCTTTAATTTTTGTTTTCTCACCTTACACAAAGGTCTTCTATGGTATATTCTTGGTATGAGCATTTATATAATTAGATCTACTGTGGTAAGTTACAATGTGAAACTCTGTTGGCACTGTTCGTGTAATTTGGTAAGGGTTTATTGGTCAAAAAATAACATGCACTTCATTTCCATTGGTATTAAGAACTTATAATCAAACCAGCAAGGCTTAATTCCACAGTGGATGACTTTTTATGGATTGCATATTATTGATGATATTCCAGCTGATGCAGAAAGAAAATCGTAAAGTAAGAAACTGAAACTAATTTGGATTAAAAGTTATAGGTCAACACGTAGAAGTTTGCAAAATATAAAAACTCAAGCTATTTGTGAAGCAAATAGCAGACCTTAACCTAAGAGTCTGAAGCCTACTTACTAGAAACTGTCAGAAGAGGCGGCTTCCCAAAGACAAAGAAATTAGATCTTTTGGAAGGCTATTGGTAGATGTGAATTTTGGTCTTATTATTTTAAGACAAACTTAATGAATAACAAATAATTTATTTCAATAAACACCATAGAAAATCCAACCTCTGGTCATTAGATGGAAACAAAACTATATACAAATGAATATAGGTTGTAACTATCTCTAGTGGAGCCAAGCTGCAGATGAAATTAGAAAAATAACTGATCAAAAAATAATCCCAGCCTGACAGGACAGATATAAAATTTATGTATATAACTTGACATCTCAAGATTCTCTTCAGAGCTGAGTAATTCTGTTTCAATACTCTTGAACTAGAATATCACTGTAAGAAGAAAAATTAAGCATTTAACAAACAAAATCCAGAGTCTTTAATACCTGAGGAAATTACTAACTTCAAAATGTAATGCTACCACATGTAACAACTTTTGCTAATATACTTTATCTCCAAAATACTCAATTCTCCTGGCAATTCTTTCATTTTGAAAACAGCACTATTTGAAAGTATGAGAAAGCAGGAGCCAATTTTCCAGAAGTGCAATACCAGTGTTTCTTAGCCTCATCTAATGAAGAAATGCAAGAGAATCCTCTTTAGTTTACTTCTAGGGATGAATAGGGGAGGAATGGTGTAAAATTAGTATTTTATCAGTCAATATTTAACAACATTAACAAATTAGTATATCCTAGAATGGTTTTTTGATAAGTTTCATTACAAATAACATTTGTTTCATGTGGCAGCGATTGATGATTCCATTTTTTAGAATGAATGTATGCATGCTTCTGTCCTTTATAGGAATAAAAAGATATATCTATCTGAAAACACAATCCGTAATAGCACTTATTCTTTCTTGAGATGGAAGCCTTTTTATGACAGCATCCAAGGATTGGTGAGTTAAGTAAGCTAGTTGCTACAAAGAAAAATTCTGCACCAACTAAAGGTTACAACAGTGATTAGAAACAGTCTGACAAGGACATTCCAACACAAGGCACAGTCCTGAGGAAAACGGAAGAGTTGCACAGCCTACTGTGCTATGTGCTGGAGGAGTGCTCTGCAGATAATAACGTGTGGTTGTGCATCCTCTCCCTTCCCATCCCATTTATATTCTCTCCACACCTGTATAAAGTTTCCCTGTCTTGCTACCATGTGCAGTTGTAGAATGTTCATTCACCAACAAACAACTCAAGGTCTCCCTGATTTATTTCTGCTACAGAAGTGACTAAGGCGGGCTAAAGTCCTCCTCCTTTGCTTCTTCATTGACATTTTACCTCCAAGCAGCTTGTTCACTGACTCCTCTACATAAAGTAGCATTCAAAGAAAAAGAGAGGACATTTTTTGATTTGCACAGGGCTGAAATTTGGTACATAACCTCTAAGAAGAGAGATTTTAAAATTGTACTGAATTCAATCTATGCTTGCAGAAACAAATAATGTCAGCAAGAAATCTGCACATTAATGTTGAGAAGTGTATGGCCATAGCATGCATAGAAAGTTGGTATTTGCAGAAATTGATGGGTTTTCTGTGAAAATTATAAAACCAGGAGAAACAATCACAATAATTCTGGGGGAAATAGAATTTTAAAAGGATTTTATAGCTTCTACTAATAACACGGGGGAAAGGAAAAACAAACACTGCTTGAATTTTCTTTTGTTGATAATTCTCTGAAAAGCTTTAGTCTCACCTATTTTGTTCAAAAGAACGAAGAATTTAAATTCAATCTAGAAACAGAAGCAATAAAATGGCTAATAGTTCTTTTTAATTAGAGTCTACAAGTACACAATATTCTACCATAATAATTGGGTTTGTTAGCCAATGTAAATGGAGTCTTCTGGTAAGAATTTTGCTCTGAACATTTTGCATTGATTTAGCAACCATTAATGTTTGTACTAAAAATGCAAAGGGTATCATCCACTATCGATTGCCCATTGTTTATACAGTCAATAAGTACAATCATATTGTAACTGTATAATATACACAAAACTATGCATACACTGAAAAGACATTTAAGTAATTTTACTTCTCTACAGGCAGCAATGCACTTATTGCCTGCAATTATTCTTGAAAATAAAGGAATCTACCTTTTTAAAAGAAAAACTTCATAAGCTTTTGTTTAATCTGCTGTTTCATCAGCCTAAGACCCTAAGTCATTATGTAAACTTCTTCTTCAGCCACCCCAGTTTTTCAAGACTGTTAACCTGAGTTGAATTTCAGTTAAATTCCCTTTGGAGAAAATGCATCCCCAAGATATAAGATGAAGGGTAAAGCACAGCTTCAATTCTTTAAATCTGTCTAACACACTCTTAATTCACAGAGACCTTATGCATCATTCCTGTTCACATAAGTGCATTTCCCTGCCACTGGTTTGAAAAGATAAGATCTGTAATTAGCTTTTAAGCTTACGGTCTATCCTAAACTACCTTGTTCATGCTTCTACATTATAGAAAATTTTATACCCCACAAGAATTTTTTGGTCTTCTGACAAAATCTTAATTTCCTTTGAAACCACTAGGACCTTATTAGGGTTTCATGGTTATTTTTAACTAGCCACTTACATTACTTTGACAGAAATTGCTTCTCTAGTACCTTTCACAGGATCATAGTACAATTCAATTGGGGAGAGATCAGGAGGTCTCTAGTGCAATTTTCTGTTCAAAGCATCTGCACGATGAGACCAGGTTGCTCCGTGCTTTACCCAGTCAGTGTTGAAAACCTCCAAGGAAGGTGACTACATGCCATTTCTGGATAAGCCAATCCACTGCTTATCACTGTTTATCCACATAGTGAAAAAGTTTCTACAGACAAGCAGTGCAGCAGGCTGTTTTTAGAGAGGTTATGCAATTTCCATCCTTGGAGGTTTTCAGTTTATGCTTGCTGCCTTTGGTCTTCCTGCCAGGCTCCTCTGTGAAAAGCCCAGATGAAGCTTCTTGATAACCCCCTCACATGTCCTGGAAAGCTGCTACTAGAAATTTATTAATTTGCACTTTGTCAAAAGTGAGTAACATACCATAAATTCAAAAAAAAAAAAAAACCCCAACAGATTTGATAGGTGAATTTAGATGTCATAACTTCGTATTTGTGGAGTCCTGACTGGTATAATTTAAACTCAATTTCTAGCAATATCACATATAGATGGAACAGTAGCAGTTGCTACTTTATAAACATAATAAAGTACTTTAACATAAGAAAGTGGTATATGATGACAGTTTCAATAGATACTGGCTCACCTAACACATATGTTTGTAACTCCTGAGTTGCTTCTCAATATTTGTTCAGCAATAAAAAGTAACTGGAAGACAGGTGGTTTACTCAGATTCATTTCACTGACAGTAATATTACACAGATGTTTCATTTCTTTAGACCTTCTTGTGTCAGCATGGCAAGTTATTTTCTTGGCAAAGTCTTGAACAGCAGTGGTAACTAATGGTTTTCTGATCTGCTCTCCCTTTGGAGAGGATCCTGATCTAGAAATCAGCAAGATCATTTACCTAGAGACAGAATTTTTTTAAAGGTAAGAAGTTTTGCAGAGGAAATTTGCGTTCTGTCCACTACCATAGAAACAACTTTCTATATGAATTCAACTAGACAAAAATGGAATGTATGGAATGCATGGAATCCTTCCTAAAGTGGCTTTTAAATAGGATAAAGCATACATTTGATCAACATAGCATTGTCTAGAACTGACTTTTGGTATTGTTTTCTGTTTGCTCCTTTGTTATTATGTGAATGTTTAGTCGAGGAAAAATGATAGTACTAAACCAGTGGGAACTCTCTAATTAGTTAATTTATATTATTTCTTCTTATTCAGGGTTGTTCTATTCAATTCTCATTTGCCTATGCCAGTATGGATAATATTTAATAGCTGAATAGATGCAACATGAGTATCCATTAAAAATAGATATAGTTTCTGACTGTTGATTTATAGTACACTTTCACTAAAGTATTTTGCACCAACTTCAGTCTAATCAACAGGTATGCAAATTGTATGTAAAAGGACTAGAGGCAGTAGACCATGAAACTATATGTAACAGGAAGATGAGTCACTATTCAACAGTAAAAAAACCTCAGACACAACTCTCATCACTTAATTTCAGGAACCTTGTAGAAAGGTTTCTTCTAATTTTTAGAAGAGCGGGATTCACATACCCCCAGAAAGGGCAAACTGTCAAAGACATTTACAAGACTGTGTAGATATTGTGGCTCAGAAATCAGGAAACTCCCCCATTAAGAAGAAAAACATTAAAATAAGAGTATTTACATTAAAATGTTTCAGTTCTTCTTTGCTGTTTTACACACCCTTTCTAACATTGTATTTTTGTACTAGAGATGGTAACATTGATTCTTTTTTTGTAGCTAGCATTTTTATTGTTATACTTTCCATATTTACTGCAACTTCCTGGAAGCACTGGGGTTTTTTGCCAGTTGCTAACCAGCTGTCACCTAAAATTTCAGCTACTGCACTCAAGACAAAAAAAAATCTTCCATCTTTTAATTTTGACATAATTTCTGTTCTCAAATAGATGGGGTTTTATCAAATTGTTTCAGTGAGCTCAATTCATCATGCAATAAAGTTTGACTTGTGTCAAATTTGACTTACTCCCATTTTTCTGTATTACTTTGTCATCTGCAATTTTTCACAATGGAATCAAAATGATTAATAACATTTTTGCACATCATTTGGATGGAAGTAGATCACTGCAGGATATGCCACCTTTTATTGATTAACAATACTCAATTAAGAATTTTTTGAAATCTATAATTTCATCAGCTTAATTAATGGGGTAAAACTTATTAATATGGACAAAATCAGCCTCCTGTGTACTCATCCCCCTCATCTGCATTTTGATGCAGGAATCACAATCCACACTCTGGAATTCTCAATTAATCATTAGATTCCAAGGTCTTAAACTTAACTAAAAGTGGTCATTATTACAAACAATAAGAAAAAAAAGGTCTTTTTAGAAAAGTCTATCAAATATCAAATAAAAAACAGAAGTGGTTTTATATTGTTTATATTCTCAAAACCTTATCTCATAATATGTTTTACATGTCCCATAATTATTAAAAAATGGTTAAAATAGTAAAGATTATATTTCAAAAATATTGTCACAAATATAAAGAAGAAAAATGTTAACAGTACTTTTATACACTACATCCTAATTTCGTTCTGTTCTGCATAGGGTATATATAAGCTAACTCATTTTAGAAACTTGTTACATTTATTTAAATTGAATGAAGCTTATCCAGGCTCTAGGCATTATTTAAATACTAAAGATACCAGGACAAACTTATTAACAATCAGCTTTAATGAAAATAAAATGCAAATCCTAAGGATGAAATCTGTGGTGGCTGGGTTAAAGTATTTCTGTTATTTATAAGATGAAATCTATTAAATACTTTAAAATGTCATTACTGTTATAATTTATTCCTTATTTAGTGAAGTTTTGCTTCATTCTAGAAGACAAGTGTGAACAGAGGAGTACAAATACATAATGAATACGAACACACAACAAAACAAGAAAAACACTGTTCTGCATGAGAAGCAGATGTAGACAAATTCCAGCCTAACTACTGCACAGCTGGAAAGTGGATGGAGAGTTAAGTAACATTATCTATGTTATTAGAACCTCATGAAGTTCAAGGCCAAATGCAAGGTCCTGCACCTTTTCCAGGGCAATTCCAAGCACAAATAAAGGCTGGGCAGAGAGTGGATCATGACTAGCCCTGATGAGAAGGACTTTGGAGGTGTTTGTGGACCAAAAGCTCAACGCAGCCCAGCAATTTCTGCTTGAAGGTAACCCATAAAGCCAACTGCATCCTGAGCTGCATCTGTAGAAGTGTGAACAGGAGAGTGAGGTGATTCCACCCCTTTACTCTGCTCTTGTGAGACCTCAACTAGAGTACTTTCTCCAGCTCTGGGGCCCCCAGCACAAAACAGACCTGTTGGAAAGAGTCCAGAGGAGAGACAGTAAATTGGTCAGAGAGCTGGAGCACCTCTCCTATGGAAACATGCTGAGAGAACTGGGGCTGTTCCGACTGGGGAAGAGAAGGCTTTGGGCAGACCTTACAGCACCTTCCAGTACCTAAAGTGGGAAAACAAGAAGGCTGGAGAGGGACTTTTACAAGGGTATGTAGTGACAGGACAAGGGGGAATGACCTTAAGATGAAGGAGAGTAGCTGATGATTAGATATAAGGAAGAAATTCTTTACTGTGAGGGTGGTGAGGCACTAGAACAGGTTGCCCAGAGAAACTGTGGACTCCCCATCCGTGGAGGTGCTTAAGGCTAGGTTGGATGGGGTTCTGAGTAACCTGGTCTAGAAGAAGATTCCCTGCCATTGGCAGCGGGTTTGGAACTTGATGGTCTTTAAGGTTCCTTCCAGCCCAAGACTTCTACAATTACTTGATCTTTACTGATTCGTAATTGTCAATGTCTACCCAGAACTTTATGAGACAAGTGGACAGGTGGATTGAATTGAAAATTAATTGCCATGATTTTAAAGAATAACTTTTGGTATATTTTTGCCAAGACACTTCTTTTAGAATAAGTGTAGCACTCTTTACAATAACAAAGAAAAATCCAGCAAAATACAAATGGTTTTCTAGTAACAGTCTATTTTCCATACTATAAATGAATTTTTAATTTCTAATAGCAGATTATTGTATACATTTCTATAGCAGAAAAAGAAGTAAAAGATCTTCCTTCAAGTTTAATACTTTTCAGTTTTTGAAACTTGACTTTATAACCTTAAAAGGAAACTTTTTAACCATTTATGTTACAATACATGGGTTTTATATATAAAAAATGCTCTTTGTATGTCATTTATTTATCCAATATCCTGAGTTAAAAAACTCTAACAGGTATGTATACTGTTTCACATTTTCTTCTGGCACTTTTTGAGTATCCTGCCCCACAGGCTCACATAAAAATATGCACACATTCTTTACAAGCACCTATACATAATTGTTGACATGCTTATGTATGTGTGTATATATATTTGTTTCACACTAACATACTTTCTCAGGAAGAAAAGTTACTTATCTTTGGAAGTTACCAAACATTACTGGCCCTCATATTTGGGCTCTCAGAGGTCAGGAAATAGCAAAATCCAAACTGACTGCATGGATGAATTTCAACATATGGTCACCAAGTAACATGGTTTTCTTCCTAAAGCACACACACACAGTAGTTTCATTTCCTGTATTTTGGACTTATGTAAGGCTGCTCTCACTGTCTTTTTTTAACTCTATTTGACATCTATATAATTTTCTTAAACAACTCAATTGATGCCTTGAAAATAACAGATCAGACTTGATACCCTCCAGATCCCCAAAAATTATGGATGATGTGTTTTGGTCATCATTTCCAGAGACACATCTCCCACCAGCACATCCTGAAACTCTTTTACCAAAATGGTGTTTCCATGAAAATTGACATATTTGAGGTTTCAACAGTCCCTCCTCTCTATCTTCCTTCTGACTTTAAGATATGTTGAAATTCTTTGGAGATGAGTAAAAGACAAATTACAGCACTATTAAAAATCAATGTCTAATACAAGGGATAAGCCCCAGTGGAAATTAGCTCTTCTATTAGAGAATTCTATTTTACTCATGTATTTCACTCATTGGGTTTTTGTTTCTATGTATGCATAAATTTTTGTTTCTATGTATACATAGAAACAAAAATCCCAATGTTATTTTCTACCATTCTTTATTATCATTATAGCAACAAAAGTAAAAGATCAGATAAAGGTATGAGGATATGAAAAATGTAATACATTTATGAATACAGCCCTAATCCTGGATCCAATCAGTTCCTAATCATTACTGTAAGCATGGATGATGCTTGAGCTAAAGCATTATTGTTTGGAGTCTCATTTGAAAAATTTCATGCCACTGCCTTGATGGGCTATGATTCACTTTGCTGGCAGTGCGGTGAAAATTAATTCCAATCATTCACTGTACAGTTTTTCTCTGTAACTGGAAACTAATCATTTTATAAACCCACATGCCAGGGATGTCCATAGTACCCTAACTGTAAAAGAACAGTACATGGGCATTTGTAGCTAAACAAACAAGAAAGCAATATTCCTTAGTGTCAAGAAATTTCAAATAAACTACCCGTTGAGTACAGATCTCCAGAAAAAAAATCCACACATCTCAGAGCACTTAAAAGACCTTACTGTCAAACTCTCCTGCCGCTTTTGGTATCAAATCATTGTGAATGTAGTTAAAATTTTTCATCCAGTTTCTTTGGGAAACATAGGACATGATTAGCTAAAAAAATCATGTATTAACATTTACAACCCTTTAGGAAAATTGTATACTTTATTATTCTCTATGCTTTACTGTAATATTAGAATTGTTACTGGGCCTTGCTTTAATAAATGCAAACTCTCTGGAAGTTCCTTGTTCTTTGGAAAACAAATTGTTCACTTAAAACTACTGTCATATTGGAAACTGCATCTGTTCTTGAAATCAGTAACAATTTAATAGGGAATTCATATATGTACATATATGTTCCTCACTGAATTAATACATATGTTTTGCAAACTTGGCCTAAAACTTTGGCTTAGGATTTCTTTGGCATATTAGATCACTGACTTTTTTTTTTTCCATTTCCCTGACATTTTTTGTGGATTTATGCATCTCTGCTTGAAGTTTACTTTCTGCATAACTTTTGCTGAGTTAGGATCTGTTGGCACATTTTTCCATGGAATATCATACACGGCCTTTATTAGAGAGTGACAAAGTAGCCACGAAAACTGTCTTCTTGTGAGCACAGAGATGAATGTTTAGCTGTTGGTTTGAAATGAAATTCCATTGTCATATAGAAGACCATCTCTTTGATCTTTTACTTTTAAACAAACAAATTTTTAAAAAAAGGAACAGAAGGTGCATAGTATGGCATATTTAAGTGAGCTACATTGATAAATTCAGGCATGAAAAATATTTGAAGAGAGGTTCTGTGAGTCTGTGAATATATGCAGTTTGCTTTAAGTGAAAAACAGGATCTCAAGCAACAGAAGAGATATGGTTAGCTGCTTGTCAGCGACACACTGATGCTTATTCAGCTTGGGACAAATTACTTTGGAAATAAAAGGTCAGAGCACTTGAAGTTGTGGTTTAATGAATTAGCAAATAGACTGAAAAGCACAAAAAGGACAAATGATGTTTTCTGGCATGTTACAAATTATCATAAGAAATTATCCTATGACCCCAGGACATGTTTCACACAGAAATTAAATGCTACTTTAACGAGAAAAGAAAACATGCAAACAATAAAAACTGGAATCCACTATGAATATTTGAAACAGTAAAAACACACATGAAAGGTATGTTACAGGCACATAACAGTTAAAGAATCACGGATGCTATATTGTGACACAGAATAACTGGAAGGAGTTGGAACACTATTTTTAAATATTAAATAATGCAAATTAGTAGCTTTATTTAAAGAGATGGTTGTGCTGGAGTTCCAACATGGCTTAATAAATGCAACTAATAATGATTACTGGAAGTTCAGAGAAGAGATCTTCAGCATAGATTAGTAATGCTTAATCTGCAAGATAAATAAATGAATACCAAGAATAAAATGCTCTCAAAAGAGATGGCTTTCAAATAGCTCAACAGGAAAATGGGGAAAGAGATGAATTATAAACAAAACATAAAACAGCCAAAAACACAAACTGATAAGGAAAATAAAACCAAAATAAAACAATAACATTTATTTTTTATATATTATTTTATTTTATTTTACAGAGAGTACAGGAAAAAATGAATTGTGGCTTTTGGGGTTTTTTTAAGAGGGTAAGTAAAAATAAAATAAAATGCCAAGATCCTAGAAAAACAGCATTTAAACAGGGTTAGTGGAAATCAGTAGTCATTCAGCTTACCATCTATCTATATTCACCAGAGTTGCTGGTTCAAGCAACAGCAGTAGCTGAACTGCAGACTTGCCAAAACACTATGTTGTTTATGGCATATTACCCCTCAATACATCACTTTCCCAAAGTATCAGAGAAAAAATTTATTATGTATAGAAAACCTCTAGCATGAGTGAAATTTTCATCATATGACACCTGACATGCAGTTGCAGATTCTAGTTCCACTAATAAAATGAGGAAGCCATGAAGCAGACATGGTGCTTTGGTGCTTTAAAGAGCACTGATAGTGCACAATTTTATTGTTAAGCCTATTTAATGATGATGAAAAGAGAAACACTGCTAGATCTATCTTTTTTTTTTTCTTTTTTTCTTTCTTTCTTTCTTTCTCTTTCTTTCCTTCCTTCCTTTCTTTCTTTCTTTCCTTTCTTTCTTCTTTCTTTCTTTCTTTCTTTCTCTTTCTTTCCTTTCTTTTTCTTTCTTTCCTTCTTTCCTTTCTTTCTTTCTTTCTTCTTCTTCTTCTTCTTTCCTTTCTTTCTTTCTTTCCTTTCCTTCCTCTTCCTTCTTCTTCCTTCTTCTTCCTTCCTTCCTTCCTTCCTTCCTTTCTCTTTCTTTCTTTCTTTCTTTCTTTCTTTCTTCTTTCTTTCTCTTTTCCGCCTAAAGATTCTCTAACTGCCTATTACCATCAAATCTTCTGAGATTTTAACTAATAAAAGAGCCATGGCTAAACTATCCAGCACTGCACTGAAAACCTTAACTGTCAGACCTTTTGCATGAAAGTTACAAGAAGAAATAGGGAAGAGATGTTCCGTAGCCTTTCCTTATGAGTCTCTGTGCAGTAGGATTTCCTATAAGTATGAAGGAAAGAGGTAGAGTGCAAACAATGTGATGAAATGACATTCGAAATGGAAGGAAGAGAAAATAAAAAGGTAGGAGAAAATAAAATTCCTTCGCTGGCCCAAAAAAGAAGCAACCAAATATCTACATAGTCAGTTACTAGAAGGGGTTTTTTCACTTCTACACAATAGTATAAAGGAATTGGCTATAGGTATTCAAGATCATAAAGAACTTAATCTAAAATAAAAGAAAAAAACCAACAGGTTATTGGAGGGAAAATCACTAAAAATATTTAAACTGATTATATAAACATCTATTCTGTTATTAAAAAAGAATAAAAAGCTATTACTATTATTTTTACAAAAGTAGGTATTTGATATGTAAGTATTTATTTTGAAAAATTGATACTGATTTTGAGAAATTCAAAATATATTGAAGTAAAAAACAATTTTATGTCTAAAGTTAAATTAAGTAGTTATTGCCAATTTTTCAACTGTGTAAAATTCCTCGAAGCTGAAAATCCTATTCTTCTGAGAGACAAAGAAAAGTTCTGATTTAATCCTCGCATATAATAAAAGAGCAATCATCACCTAAAAATTGGACCTTTTCTGTAATTATTTATGAATCATAAAAGATCTGCAAGCCTTGAAGTCTATTTGTAATGCACATGCTTTGTGCTGTAGAAGTATCATTCAAAGAGCCCCCCTCAAAAAGTTATTTTTAATCACGTATATATAATAACAAATTATTTCCCCGTGGGTATTTCATTTATAGCTCTGTCAAAGTATAAAACAGTAATTTTTTCCTGTTTTGGAACCCAACTATAAGAATTTTTTTAAGTAATTTTGGGTCTGTAAAGTAGGATGTCTAATTTTCTAAAAATAAAATTATATATTTTCTTTCTATCTGTCTGTGCTAGCTATATTGGAACATAATTTACATGCTCAAACTATACATCTCATGCAATATAATACAGTGACATGACAACTTTTAGTGCTAAAGAACAACCTGAAATTCTCCAGAATTTATGATTCAGTTCAAAACCTATCCAATACATCCATCCTTTCATAAAGTTCTTGAACCAAAGGCAGCAAGTCAGTATCAAGAATACTTTTTTATGAAGAATTCATCCATAAAGAATGGAGATACCTGGAACTTAGCTCCTCCTCCCTCAAATGTATAACACTCATATCTTGAACTTACATGAGAAGAGGGTAAAATACTGAATGAAAAATTGTGGCAAAGAAATCAGAAAGATTAACTGGAGAAATTTAAAATTTAGTCATAGAGAAATTTCACCTATATTTGCTATCCTAGTTAATATTTGTCTTACATTTGCAACTCTAGAGAGCAGTGTCTTTTTCTCAACAAGAATTCATTGTCAGTTGTCAAAGGGATCACTGCACTAATTTTCACTGTCAGTATTTACCACAAATTCAAAAAGAAGCTACTTATTGCTTGGAGACAAATATCAGAATGCAGACGGTGAACTCTGAGTAAAACAGTCAAAGAAAGAAGAAACATGACCAAACTATGGGAAAGGAGATTGAAAACAAACAGAGCCTGATGTCAACAATTCAGTCTCTCTTCATGCTATTAAATTTAAATCCTGAAACTGACATGATATGCTGAGCTCAACTCAGGTAGCATTATCTTTATTTCACTTACACTTTTGAGTTCCAGCAATTATGCAAAGTGACTAAGTATTGATTTAAACAGTTCATTTAAATCTTAGATTTTGTTTGGTACTTTTAATCTTTATCCAAATTGTGCATTTTCCTTTCTATACATATAATACACCAAAATTATTCACTTCATTTATTCTTGGGTTATGCATGTTACACATTACCCTTGCAAATATACGTACTACAGCATAGTAACCTTTCTTTCTAAACTTAAGTGACAGACAAAACGTAACAAACAGATGAAAATAATTCCTAAAATCATTCTTCATCTAAAAACAGATGCAACTAATATGGCAACTTCAAGAACTGTCTTTATTCTGTAGTCTATCTGCTTCAATTAGAAAATCTAGCTGAAAAATATAGAATCATTTCACCTTTCAAAAAATTAACTAATTGATTTTATGACATTACTTTATAGAAAAGAAAACCTTTATGACAATTTAAAAATATTCTCCAAGGGAAAAGAAAGACTGGAAAGCTAATGGAGCACATGAAGTACTAACCATATGGAAACACCCAAGGTGGTAACTATCTGGAGCTCTTCACTAAACTCTTGTGCCTCAGTTTTGAGGTCTGAAGTGTTGCTTGCTAGTAAAATGCACCAATAATATGCATGTAAATAAAGGGCACAGGTGTATAAATAAATTGCATGTATTCAAATAGATTACAAAGTAAGAATAGATAAAACCAGAGAAAAATTTAAGAAAAAAATTTAATAAGTGAGAAATTGAGAGAGACTAGTGAAAGTTATGGTCCATATTAGGAAGTTGGACTACATCTTCCATACGTACTAATACGGTCTCTAAACTTTTTTGACTCCTAAGTAAAAATCATTTCAATAGGCAAAATAAATTTTAATCTATGTTTAGTTGTATATTTTTTATGGGGAAAAAGAATACGTGTTATTAAGAATAACATAATAAGAATATAAAAAATATATAAGAATATAAAAAGAATTCTGTGTTATTAAGAGGAAAGGATGGGGAAAGCTACTGTTCCACACACTTTACTGCCATAACTTTTTCAAATGCATTTTATTTTAAGATTATCTTAGTGTAAAGTTTAGGAGGCCATACTAGTGTTTTCTTAAGAATGCTTTAAGGCTAAATAATAAAAGACATATAAAAATGTGATTAATTTTTGCTTCTGAATAAATACTTCCACAATATCTACCTCAATCATGGAAAATTAGTTCCAGATGATGGCACTACCTAACAAGCATCAAATCTAATAGTTGAACAGGCCTATGCACCTTTTCAAATGTAAAAATGCACATTTATAGAGATGGACAGAGAGTAACTAAATATGTTTGCTATCTATGTGTGTGTACTAGGTATAATGCATACACACATTTAAAGATAATATAATACTCCCATGCATTCTTCTTGGAAGTGTGAAGCCAGGCATAATCAACATCTGTTGCAACGCCAATACCAGATTATCTTACTAGAAAAGCATGAAGATCATCTCTCCTAGTAAATATGAATATTTTGATTAGCTCATGTTCTGCCCATCTGCTGAAATCTTAAAGCAAATTGAAACAAAATAAGTAAATGTTTTTTCAAGCTATTCATGCAGTTTTTGCCATCATTAAGAGGTTCCACTTGAAGTAACTATAATCTTCTATTTTAAATTACTGTGATGTGCAGAATGTGTTTCCTTTCAATCTTTGACCACATGAGAAAATGCTATGAAGCATTTCACTCAAATAAATGAAGAAAGGAACAATGCCATAATTTTTAAATTTATGAAAATGTTTCTAAGAGACTGAATTCAACTGGCATGACCAATTGAGGAAACACATTTTGCAGAACCTGAAGTAATGCCTCCCTTAATCACTTGCTGTCAATTGTAATGGCATCTGGTGTGACCTTAATTTGTTCCATCAGTATACGTTGACATTTTTTGTCTTATTTCTTTCACTTTATTGCTAAAATTTCAAGAAGGATGAATATCAAATAATGTGTGTATTTACACTTCACACACAGAAATTTCTCTAAGACAACATCTCACATCCACCATCAGAAGAGGAGACCTGACTTGTACTGCTGTAGCAAAGATGTATGTTTTGTTATAAAACCCCATATATTTGTTCTCAGAAATAAATTCTGAGTACTACTTATTTCATATTTTTGACTTAGACACATGCTACAGAAGAGCTGAACCAAAACAAACACTGCCTACGGGCAAAACAGAGATGCATTTTTTTACAAATTCTCCACTAAAGAAATAATGGGTATAAATCTACTTGCATTAATTCTTAAAACATCTGCATTTTGAAAACAGTAGTATTCAAATGGTATTATCATAAAAGTTTTACAATTTATATAGAAAGGTTTGAAATCTAAATGCATAGTTAAAAGCTTGTAAAAGTTAACTTACGTGATCAATTAGCTCACGAACCATCCCATTCCACTGTCCACTGGCATCTTCTTGGGCTCCATATTTTCCATCTTCCACCAGCCTAATCTCATAGGAAAATCCAAGGATAGTAGACAGCTCCCTGAGGAGGTCAATGCAATAACCTTCAAAACGATCATTTCCGTACAATGGTTTGTCAGACTTCTTGAACATGACATATGGCTCTTCCTGTAAGAATTATAAAGACAGAAAGGATAATGAGTGTCCCCATACCTTTCTTCTCGTTTTAGCCCTAAGTAGCAGACAGCCATGTGCATACATATGCATACAGTCGTGCATACATATTCATACAGTCATGACACCACTCCCCATACAAAGAAATAATATGAAAAGCAGAATCCTTTTAGCTTTGGTTATGTGAGTCTAAGTCTTCATATATTTTCAAAGATTCTCTTCTTCATTTTTTTGGAAAAAATTACACTCTAAGCACTGTAGAAATCTTCAAGGAATGCATATAGACACTAAATTTAAATGTGCTCCTTAACTAATTGCATTATACAGTGACATCAAATGTATTGTTTGGATACAATACATTTTGTTTGGACAAAGAAAGCCTTTTAAAATGCAGAAACAATGTGCTTTGGCAACTGAAAAAAACTTAATTAAAACCCCAAACATCAATCAAATATTTTAAGTATTAGATTTTACACTTTTATTTATACAAGTATTTAAACAGTTTACTCAATGCTTTGTTAAAGTGTAAGAAACCCACAAAGGGAGGAAAAAGTCAGTGAAAGTACCCACTTCTCTATTGCCTCAAGTTACAGGCTGCCGTTTACGAGACTGCAGGAAAGCCTGAAAAAACTTTACACAAAAAGTAAATTCTATGATAGACATCCCATGAAAACTGAATTAAATTTCTTTAAGCATATATCTTTTTATGTTTAAATCAAATTACAATGTAACTTTTTTTTTGCATTAAGTGGTGTGCAAACAGACAGCAAACAAATTAAAATGATTGGCTGAATAATCATTATTATAGGAAGAAAATTAACATTTAGCAAAACATAGTATTTTTACATCTGTTTCTCAATATAGGATAGCCTTTAGCAAATAGAAAGCTAAAGGGAAAAATACTAAAAGCAAATGGTAGTTTTTCCACAATAATATGAAACCAGTATTCAAGCTGTGTTTTTAAAGTTACATATGCAACTCAGTCTTTGCTCACCTTTGGGAGAGACTTTTTTCATTTTTAACAATTAAAAAAAAAAAACAAGTAAGGTAAGACAAATTGTAGTAGATCAAATCACTGCACCAAATACAAGACTCAGTGAATAATTAGATAAACTCTCCAGGGCAACTTAAGAAAATTCTTACAGTCCTAAATGTCCACATCAGCACTCAGTGGGGTTAAAGGCATTTCATTCCACAGGCATCTGACAGCTTTAATAAGTCAACACTCCTGATGTAATCTTCTGCCTTGAGGTTTCCCATGATTTGAACGTTATATCCACATAAAACTGGAACTTTAGTACATAAGATTTTACCCAAAGAAGCAAAAAGGAGAATGCAGGGAAAAATCTTGCTCTTAAAAGAACTGTTATATACTTCAATTGAAATATGTAAGATTACAGCCACATCTTAAAAAAGTACATCACTGATCTTCATACAGTTAACAAGGAATGAACAGGAAGTAAATTGTCCAGCCAAACTACTAGGATGTTTTGACAGAAATTTCTCAAACAGATAAGCAAATGACACCAGAAGAGCTCTTCTAGGTACTGACAAGAACAAAGACCTAGCAGAGAATATGAAAGTTGAAAGCAATTTAAATGACAAGGATCATTGAATAATTCTTGAGAAGCAGAGATGGTATCAGAGCAAAAACTATGTGTGAAAATAGTTGTTAATAAACTTGGGAAACTGGTATGAAATATCTCAAAGAAAACAACTGTAAGGAAAACAGTTTTTTCAAGTGAAGTGAGAATACCTTAAAGAAAGCACACCACTGGCCAAGCAGAAGCTCTGCTAAGACAAAACATACTGTGCTTGTTTTGTCTGGGGTAGCAGCAATTTTCTTCACATTGACTAGTATGGTTTTGATTTGTGCTCAAATCAGTGTTATAGCACAGGAATATTTTCATTACTGCTGAGCAGTGCTTACACAGTGTCAAGGCCTGTTCTGTAGGCATGAAGAAATTCCAGTATAGCTTGGAATGCTCATGTGCACAGATCCTAGATATTTGCTCTCAGAACTGTTCAGATATTTACAGTCTTACACATCCCCCAATCTCTGGAATCTTGGCAAGATTCTTGACAACATTTTTGTCTCTGTCTTCCATTCCAAGCAACCTTGAGTTATCTGGGACAGAACTTAAATATGTGCAATAACAGGGAGGAAGTGTAATAGTCAATTCATGCTTTTAATTCTCCCTTACTTAATAAGCACAGCAGGATTTTCTTAATTGAGCGATCCAGCTCCTTGACACATTCCTACTTTCCTACTTTTTTTTCTGTCAGATCTTTACAATAATACTCAGACATTTTATCTGTTCTGCTGATGCTGATGCGTTTTTATATTTTGTTAGAAAAAAAATTTTAAATCCTGCAATCCTTTCAGGGATTTTTAGCTCCAACTCCATACTCATTTATATTCTTTACTCTGGCCAGCTTGGATAAGGGCTACAATAGTATCTGTACTACTATTTAATGATTCTCAGCTTTTGCTGAGAAGACTGATCAATAAGTTATTAATACTCTCTTAATGCCTTTCCAATCCTACATTAAGTAATTTCTTACTGGTACTTGTTGCTTTTCCTTATAATCTTCTACCGTACAAAACATTAGTTTTTTCTCTTCAGACCTTTTATTTGCAATGTAAAGCAATTTTTTACTTAACTTGAGCAGAATTGGTGTTGGCAGCTTCAACTGTTATAGCTCTTATTAATCCCAAAGTTTTCTCTAGTTTGCTTCTTCCTCAAGTAATACCCATTCTAAATACTGAACATGGCATTAATGTACTCTGGACAAGTGCATGCAAAGGGTGCTATGTGCTTTATTTGCTCAAGCTCTAAATTTATAGAATGGGCTAATGTAAAACTGGTTGCTAAACACACTCTCAGGGAAGTGTCTATGCGTTAAATGTACAATCACCGTTGCTTCTTGGTGGATTATCACTGCCACCAAAATCTTTCACTGGGACAATTCTCACTGATTACGTAGACAGAGTTTTTAAACTAAGTAATTTGTAGATTGGCAGCTGGTTTATACCTACTTTAATATTGTTCACAATTTATTTTTTTCCTTCAGTTCCTGAGAGCATGACCCTTAAAAATTACTAAACCACATCACAAAACGAGTATTCTTTGAAATATTCTAAACAGTTTCAGTTGAAATTAAGTCTTTCAACTGGACACATCTCCCCAGGAAAACAACTAAACACCTTCCCATTAGCACTTTTATTATTGCTTGAAATGACACAAGTAGCTTGAAACAAAAAGTCACTGAATAAACACTGACTACAGACTCCTGAATGAAACCTCGGGAAGAGACAACGTTTCCAGAAAACATTGCTACTCTAAATTTTTAAACAACAGGTCAGCTTTTCACAAAATTTTAAGATCAAAGTCATCATTTAATATCTCATAGGACTAAAATATCTTCAGTGAAGAGGGATACAGAAGAGCCCCACCCCACACCAGATAAGCACTAAAAGTGAGAATGCACATAAAATAGTAAATGCAAAAAAAATTTTTTTCTGAGAAAATTTACTGTAAAATAAACTTAGCTAAAACTACTGCAAATAAAGATATGGTCACAAGGAACAGTGGAATCACAGGGAGATTAAAAACTATATCTGCAAATAGAAGATAAATCTTTGAAAAGTAATTAATATTGTATCTTTACAGACTGGTTTTAATTTCAAAAATGTACAGCTAATGCTTGAATGAAAGCACACTTATTCTAAAAAAAATATTCTAAAATTTCTCTTTTTCTTTTCAGATTTGGACAATACATACTGACTTGAATTATTCCTGTGAGTTATATTATATTTCAACTATAAAGATATTACTAGAAATCACAAGTTTTAAATTTCAACTTCTTTTATTTTTTTACGAATATTAATCAAACATACGGATTTTTCCTTGATAATTTCAACATGGACTAACATATTTTTTAAAGAATCTAGAATTTATTACTACCAATATTGAAAAAAGCAAAACAAAGTAAAAAAAAAAAAAAAAAAAGCCAAAAAAAAGAAAGTGGAAGCCCTAATGATGAAAAGAGGAAAACCATCTTGAAAATTTGCCACTGCTAGGACAGAGATTTTTAGTTATTTGCTTCTGTTCACTAGAAGGTGGGATACCGGCGTGGTAAAAGACTGCCATATCTTCTTAACATTTATATCAGATGTAAGTAATACATAATAGGCTTCCACAGTAGGCAGTCAAAATTCTAGTGGGAGAGGTGAAGCAATCTACTAGTTACTATCAATCAAAACAATTGATGGCTGACCCAGCTTTATAAAGACAACAGATAATTTTTTTCTTTAAATTTTAATATTCTTTTAATATACATTAATTTAAAATTTGGCCGTTGAAAACTCATGCTTAGGTATCCAAAAGAAAAGGGAGAGAAATTATGCACTACCCATTTGAGAAAGCAGCCTTTATAAATAAAATACACTGTGGAAATACTATACTTTGAACTAAATAAAATTGTTTTAAAATTCATTGTAATTATTCCTTCTAATTCCTTCTAATTCATTCCTATTTCAAAGCACTTTTTCTTCAGGGAAGGACAATAAAAAAGGTAATTTCTCTTTTCAAGAGCAAAGTAACAAAAAACTACTAAATTGAGAACATCACACACCTTTCATAACTTTCACACATTTCTTGGAAAAATTAAACTTGAAAACTGTGAGCTTTTCTGAGCTTTGATGTAAGCAGATACAGAAAAGTACATAAAAACTACACAGGAAAGGAAACAAGCATTTATTTCAGCAGAACAGGGCAAAGGAGCCAGTATGATAATATGTACAGGCTGGTATGCAATCAGCATAAAAAAACTAAGCACCATGCACATACCTTTATAAACATGGAAATTGAATTCCAAAGTTAAAAATCTTTCAAATTTGAAGTAGAATATATACAAGAAAAAAAATATTTAGATACCTACATCTAAAGTCTAAAGAAAAGAAATGTATCAGAGTTCTGGAAGGAGTCAATTTAGGAGAATCAAATGAAGAGAAACCCTTATTACTGACGTCGAAAATTTGTTTTCTGTAGGGTTTTTGTTTGGTTTGGTTTTTCTAAATGTAGATTATTCAGAAAGTAGACTTTTAAATGAAAAAGAAATTCTGAAGTTTCAGTGAAGGTGGTTCTAAAATAAAATAAAGCAATAGTATCAAAAAGATTGATATACCCAAAGCTATGGTTATAAAAGATAAAAACAACATACTTATTATTATTTCTCAAATTTCCCCCCTCCCCTAAAAAAACCTGACTATCTCTCTAGTGGAGATGTTCAGCTGGTGTTTCGGGTTGCTAAGGGACCAGAACTTGGAAACCAGACATGTTTCTTCACAAGAACTACATGTATGTAGATTTCTGAAACAGGATAAAGTCCTGAGAACCCCTGCCCCTTTCCAGAATAGAGCACTGAAATGTTGAGAAACCGAGGAATAATCTTTCAGCTAGGTACCTGTAAAATGCATTATGAAAAATTCAAGACCAAAAGGAGCACATAGCTCAGTCCTTACTTGCAGTAGAAGAATTTATGATTCCCACTTTATTTTTTATTATTTTTCCCATCAATCTATTTTCTTCTTTTTGAGACTCAGTCACCACTGAAAATGCAGGGTATACTTACTCACAGCTGTAAAGATCTTAATGACTGCAAAATATAGGAGGAAAAAGCATTGTTCCGAATTTCAGAAACAGAATTAAAAATAAAGACTGGGATATTTAAATCAAAAGTGAGCATTAAAGCAAACTACAAGAGAAAAATGATTAAGGCTCCGCAGCTGGCAGCATACTATAGACTACTGTAGGGAATTCTTAAAGTGAAAAATCCAGAATAGAAAAACCATATGAACAGCTTAAATGATAAAATTGCCTTTTCTTTTTGTTTCAAGCAAGATTTTATAGACTCAAAAAAGCAGAGAAAAGGAAGCTGATGATGAAGAAGGTATGTTTCTAGGAGCTTTAGAATTTTGTATTGTTCCCTTGCATTGCCACAAAATGAATATTCGATAATATGCTTTCTGTCCAACATAAATGTATTTTTTAAGCACAAAAAAGATAGAACTACCAAATTAAGCTAGTATATGTGCTTATGCACCAAAAAACGGTTTGGGTCCTTTTTATTATTCTGAGTAGAGCTCTTACAATTTGTACCACTTCTTCTGAGTACCATTCTTCAGAGCTGAAAAGAATAACTGCAACTACCAAAACTTTTACTAAACAGTAACTGAAGTAAAAAAAGCAAGTGAGCAACTTATAGCACCAATTTAAAGTCTTCATATTTATTTTATTTATTGCATTATTTAAATACCTGCAAAGAGGATGAATACTTATAAAAGAATTATAAGAAGTTAAGTCTTAAAAGAAAGGGTATCCTTGATTACAGAAAGCAGCTTTTCTCTTAAATCTCAGGAGTCTTCTTTTGTGAGTTTTGCCAAATTAAAATCAGAGTTCATTGGCAGCAGTGCTATTTACAGTTGTGCAATTTTCCATTTCTTGAGCTAATTATTTCAACCAAAATTATACTAATATCACTATATAAAAGCAATATGATATTTTGAGTATATTAACTCAAATCTCATCAACTAACAGATGTTAAAACACAAACAGACTTGAAACATCCTAAGTTATTGAGTGTTTCTTATGTAATCTTGCAGGGATTGATCCTTGTCCCAGTATTGTTATCACTGATCTGGAATCAAGCATACAGTGATGTCTATGGAGGAGTACAGATACAAAGGCTGGTTCATCACTGAGTAATGAAGAGAACAGGTCACACAGAGACAGGACTATATTCTGTAAAGCAGTGATTCTAGCAACAATTATAGTCACGTGAATAAAAGTTATATATCAGTGAAAAGCATCAAGAAAAATCCTAGGTAGGATATTTGGGTAGAAAGCAACAACAGCGTAGAGAGCATGGAAAGTCAGCTGGAATTACTAAGAAAATTTACTTATGATGCAGTAGTTTTTACGTATAGGAAACTTGTGAAAGTCGGTGGGAAGAAAATTGACAGATTAATACTCTGGAAGATATGCTTTTACTATAAGAGACTATAAGACATGCATTTACATTTCATTAATAAAAAAGAAACAAGGGATTAAAAATTTATAAACTAAATTATAACTATAGAGTACCACTACTATAACTAATTGTACAAGAGAAAGTTGTGGCAAAACTGTGCTGGTCTTGGCATAAGAACTTACATCTGAAAATGAGTCATCCATGTTCCAATTTGTATATGTGGTATGTATTTTTCAATTAGTAGAATAAATGAAACAAAGGATTTTAAAGAATCTTTTATCATTTGTAAACAGCAATGAAAAGCTACCCACTGGGTGAAATTATATGACTTATGTTACATGAAAGGTTAAAAGCACACTGGCATTTGTGTCTATACACCTGTAAAGATTCATTCTGGCTTGAAACATCAAAATATGTGTCGGTAGGTAAAAGCTTCTTAATAAAGTATACAACTGCCAGGGAGTGGATTCTTTTTTGATATCTGCAAATTCATCATAATGGTGGCAGCAGACAAACACAGCAGACAAGCTTCTAGAAACTTTTTCATTTGTATTGAAATTAAAATTACTATTTCAAAATTACCGTGAGGAAATAAATGAACACTAATTTTTACATAAATAAATGTATTTAGTTATAAGTAAAAAATACCTGATTCACTGTTGTAAATTTGCCAAAAATGACAATAAAAAAGAAGTTACTCAAATTGTTTCTTCTGGTCTAGTTCAAAGGACAGATCAATTAAATATCTGTACAACTAAAAATTTCATCTCCATAATTGGGTAATAATAATGCTAAATGAATATTAAGTACTTTGTACTTTTCTTTGAGGTGTTAGAATAGCAAAAAGAAGCAATAACTTTTTGCTGGCTAAAATCATCAGGCTAACAGACATAACACTTTTTTAAACCACTATCCTTTGTCCTCTCATATGGTGCTGCAGTAAGTAACTTTGTAAAAAAGAAGACATTTTATTCAATAGTAAGAAAATTTAAATTACTAATCAATTAACATAACTCTAAAATTGGGATGGCTTGCTTACAATTAAGGTAAGAGTAAACATCCCTGAGTAGCTTAGCAAATGGAGCTCATTCATGACACGGTAAATTCTAAGTAATGGTAACACGCACTGCAGATTGTTCATTACTATTGCAATTAGTGTGTCACATTCTATGAGTTTTTCTGCACAACTGTATTTCTGGAAAAGCAAATATAATTGCTTACCAAGATGGTAGTAACAATTAAAGAGCGATTGGACAGGGAATCTGTGATGTTTGCTGGTTTTCCTTTCTGATTCTCTGTCATGTTAAGGCCGCTCAACGGATCCCAAGTTCCAACCTATAAAACAGTAAATTACTGTGTAAATTGCCCATTAGTTACATTTCAGCATGTAGAAAAGAACACTGTAAGGAAAAACAGATTGCTACAGGGAAAAAGATTTGATTGCTAATAGGTAGTATTAAATTTTGTTCCATTTTTCTCTATCATTGCATTTGAAGTCTGCTTATTTAAAATATGATTACCAATACCTCAAATTATTGTTTTGTGAAGTGTGACATTAAGTGTAAAAATGACATAAAAAATATCTAAAGCTACTCTTAATACTTAATTTTCCATTTCTCGAGATAAACCAAATCTGAAGATAACTTGACAGGCAGAAATTCATTTGCAGAGTAGAGAGCATTGTCTCGACAAATGGATTTACCCTTTCCTGTAATCAGAGAGAACAGCAGGACGAATATGTATTTGGGAAAAAGTAAAGGAGAAGACAGAAACAGGCTAAGTGCAATAACAATTCATTTACAGATAAATCTTCAACATGTGAGTATTTTGACATTTTATACTTTGAAATAAAGTCTACAGGATTTTTATCTAAATAAGAACATCCAAAGTTATGTTTTAAGGTTCAGGTCAAGGACAGACTTAAGTACTAACTAGTAGGTAATGAGGCTTATCTGTAATTTATCTGCATTTTCATCACTATACAATTAAAATGGTCAAGCAGTAAATATAACTATCCATTTTAGAAATCAGAATGTTTGTTTTACTCCATTGCCTAAAAAAACCCCTATAAATATGTTTTATTTTGGTTTTAGATGGGATTTAAAAAAATAATTTCAATTACTAAATAATATCTATAATACCAGGTAAAGATATTTTAAAATTAAACCTAGACAAAAATTAAAAATGTCTGTAAGGATTCATTGCAAATATATATGAATTTATATAAACACACAAAATTTTTTAAATAATTTTTTCAATTGAGTCCTGAGAGACTCTTTGTGTACTTTTAAGTGATTTGTTGCCACAGGGCTGTAAAGTAAGTTTGGATGCAGTGTGGTGTGGATAAAAAGAGTTCCATTTCTAAAACTGAGACTACAGCAGAGCATGAATCAGTGGATGCTGTAATAGAGAAAAGACAAATTTGTTCTCTTTTTCTACAGCTTTCTGTTCCACAGGAATCAATATTTTGTCTGTCTTCCCTGCTTAACACTCTGTTCCAAGAAGTCACTCTTTTAAACTTGACCATTCAGTAACTCATAAACGGATCAAAGAATCATGAAAGAAAGGAAGAATATGTGTGTCTTAGAAATACAATTGGAAAATAACATCTAACACATCATTTCAAAGTATTGAAATCAGACCTTGCTACCAAAAAACCTCTCTCTCATTTACTGTTTTAATACCACTTGATTTGGTGAATTGAAAAGCTTTCAGAAAACACAAAATGTTCAGCCTTGCAGCTTGGTCACAATTAAGAAATTTTAAAAGGGTTGCTAACATTTAATTGCAGTGTTCTGTTAATTATGACAATCAGAGTGTTTGCTTTATTTCAAAGACCAAGCTAGAGTGGAATAACAAGGAATGACAAAGAACTGAGTTTGAACCTGTTGCTGCATAATTGGAGCTGAACTAATCTCCTCTATGGGATATAACTTCAGGTACAAAAGTAGCACAAAAATTTCTAAGGAAACACCATCAACTTATATGATCTATTTCAAATCCTAAATTCATTGAATCATATGCTTTGTTCATGTTCATAATTCAAATTTATATAGGCAAAAGGTAAGACATTGCTAACTAAAATACTTCCTCTCATACTTTTTAACATAGTCACAGCCACAAGCAAAAGAATATCAACTCTTAGAATTTGGATTTTATCTAACTACAGACTTAATCTACTGCAGACTTATAAGAACTACCAACAGCATTACTTTAAAAAGAAACTTCTGTTTTGATAAATTGATGCATTATTTTTCTAAATTAGGTTAATTGTACTTTTGTTGCTACTTTTGTTAATCAAAAATCTAAGAAATGGACCAAAAGTCAGAGGTTCAAAATTAGACATTCTTTGGATTATCTTTATTGATGAGCTCAAACTCAACAATTTGCACCACAGCTTCTTATGTATTACTGCTATGTATAGCTCCCAAATCACACAAATGTGTTTTCAAAGCTGCTTCTTCTAAAAAAATTTGCATAAATAGTGAAGCAAGTTAATTATTTTTTATTTGTTTCAGCACAGCGTTCTAATTTTTAAGTAGCTTTTTGAACTAGATTTTTTTTAATAGAATTGCCAATGTCTTTTTATTAGAAAAGTTTAAATGCCAAAAATGTAGAAAAAAACCATCAAAATAGTAATAACTGAAATTCAAACAAGCTACAATTTAATTTATTGCGTTACATTTATTTTAAACAAACTTAAAAATTTTCCTAAAAAGTGAAACAGGTATTTATAGATACATTTTAGAGAGAATGTTCACACTGTGAATATAGTCCCAGGAAGTGACTATATTGTCAAGCCCTCAATCTCCTATTCTTCTTTCCAATTCCCCTAAATGGCTAAACTATTCTGAAGTGACCATGCCAATTGAACATTTTAACACTTATTATCCAAAGTACAGGATCCTAACCAGGTGTACCCGTGAACATGTGCTCCACAGTGAGACAAAGAAAAATGATAGAAAGGATTAGCTTAGGCAAGAATCGTCTTATTTAAGTTGAAACAATTCCAAGAGCTACACCCACCACTGAATATCATAGAGTATTCTGTAACATGGTAATTGCGGGGGTCCTCAAGGACATGGAATACAATTTCCCAACTTCATGTGAATGGTTAAAAACTTGCATCCAAGCTTCCAAATATTTAACTTTCAGGTAACTATCAGGTTACTGCAGTACCTCAAAACCAGACATCCCCACCCAGAATCACTTCGTAGCTCTGCAGGCTAAGGAGACTTTGACTCTGTGTAAGAGCTGCTTAGCAATTGCTGAAACATTCCTGAATTATCAACACTGTTTTCAGCTCAAATCCAAATCATAGCCCCATACAAGCTTATATGAAGGAATTTAACTCTGGCCAAGTCAAAACCATTACAATATTTCACCATCCTCCCCCCGAAAAAGAAGCATTGTACATTCACAAAACTTAAAATTTGCTGAGTTTACACATGCTCTAGAGCACTTTACTGAGATTCGGTCTCATGAGATGCTAGTCACAAAAATTCAGTAGCTTTCTTACTTCAGCATGTTTGAAAAGTGATTTAACTTCATGGGCAGATAAGTATACTTTCAACTATTATTCTTTTTGATTTTTCTTCAAAGTTCTCCTGAGGAAATTAACATTATTTTTGTCTGAGTCAATCAAAACTGTGAATATGACTCACGGTGAAGTGCCACAATCATTATATTAGGAAGGATCGTTGCCTTTCTGCAGTGGTACCAACTAACTAAGCAGCCAAAACCAGAGCCATACTCAACTCTCAAAGAGTTGTCTATGTATACCTTCTTCATTTACTTTTGTGAAGTAGTTAGTAGTAGTGGTGATTACATCAAGGAAATAATTATACTTCATTAGGAATAATATTGTTTATTCATATTTCTGTATTTCCCATTTTCAAATTGCTTAATTGATTTTGCTTTCTTCAGTAATATTAATATTAATGCCTTCAGTGCCAAATATAACATTAATAACAATACTTCAATATTTCTGGTTCCCAGAGATTTACTATGTCTTTCTTCTTTTTTTTCTCTCTCTTAAAAAACCTGGTTTTTATGCTATTTGCTGTTTTTTTTTTTCCCAGCTCATTATTAAAGATACAAAATAAAACAAGATTTTTCTCAAATATGCTGGACAATGAATTACAACTAATTTTGTGTTATTTATGTTCATCCTATGTGAAGGTTTCTGAGCAAGGCTTCAAGCCAGTTGTAGCATCTCTTATTCAGGATATGTGATTCTTCTTCAGTGATAAATTTTCATTTCAAAAGAGGTATTAAATTCAGGTGTTTGTTATCTCCTTGAAGTATAAAATAATTTTCCTCACAACACAGCCGCAGTGTAAAGACTGATTGACTGCAATTTAAATTATAATTTATTATGCTGGAGTGTCACAGTTTTGGATTTTCACTCTGCTTAATCATGAATAGTTTCAGTCTGTCCAAAGCAACTGTAATAAAATTTTTTGGTATATTACATTAGCAGCACTTTAATCAGCTCTTAATTTTATCATTTTCATCTTACAAGGAGCTATCATTTTTGGCAGACATGAATTTTTATTTGGAAACACATACTTCTTATTGACTGATGCCTGATTATCACCTCTCGTTCAAGAGTTTCAGGAACAAGTATTTGTAAAATCCGAGATCACACATAGCATTTTTTTTAAATCAATGAGGAATTGTTCTGTTGTCACTGACTTCAGCAGTCATTGAACTTATAACACTTTAGGTCATTTCCCATTTTACTAACCTGGTAATTTGTCTAGGACATATTTTTACAAAATCTAAGTTAAAAAATATGTCTTCTAGCAATTCTTCACAATAATTTTTCTTTTTTCCTTCCATCAACATTTTTCTCCTCATTGATTACAGCTAAAGCTGTTGAGTTAAACTGTTGTCCTTGACAAAACAAATATTTTCCCCTTATTTGGAAAGAGGTTAGAAGAAATAATAACAGCTTACAGTATGGAAACATGATATACATATTATGGTGCACAGAATTCTCATCTCCCCACCTTTTCTCATCCCACTTGGATGTACAGAAGAAAAGGAAAAAAAGATTGTTCAGGAACTCTAGCAACATAGACAGAGATGTCTGACAAGATGGTTTGGAAAGAACATTGAAAACATACAAGGTAAGGACAAAGATGTGAAAAGGCTACTGAAGGAAGAAGAAAATAGAGAGAAAGGGCATGGAGAGAGATTAATAGGTACAGGGGAGAAGGATTAGATGGAAAGGGAAGCAGGCAGGGAGGGTCTGGAGGGAGAGACTAAGGACTGGTAGAGGAAGGAAGAAACGAAAGGAGGGAGTAGCAGGAAGCAGGAGAGAAAGAGTGTGATATGGAGAGATGCAGTGCACATGTGGAGGGAGGTAGGGGACTGAGAGAAGGGTGATTCATCACATCGTTAACAGAATTCTGTCTTGGAGGAAAAAGACCCAACTTTGAGACAGTTCTTTTAAATAAAAGAGCTGGCTAAAATGTACTCTTTCTACTAGGAAGTGTCCTGCTCCAGAATTTAATCATTCACTCTGAATTCAAGATGAATAAGGTTTGCATTCTTTCAGAAAAATGAAGTTTTGTTCAAAGAGAAACATTTATCCATTGGCACTGATTTATCTTTCTCAGTAAAGTACACCACACATTCCATATATTTAGTAAGCAATTCAATAAAATGTGCATACACTTGAATTTTCCTTTTCCTAATCTCATCTCCTTACACCCCAGAGAAACTGCTCTGGTTTTGCTCATATATAGTAACTGATTCTTACTGCTCATTCCAAAGATTGACTGCACTTTTTGGTGAAAAAATAATATTATCACTTCCATTTGTCATATGACCAAAATAAACCATGAAGGTATCAAAAATATCTTCCTTTTCTATGAAAATCTTTATATACAGCTCAAGCACATGGTGGTTGTTTTTAAACATCCATATGCTTCAACAACTATTTCTGTTGTCTCTTACTTAACTTTCAATATAACTGTTTCCCAAGTTCCTTTTTTCTATTATGTGTTCTAGAGTACTACTGTATTTCCTGTTGAATTTTATTGTCTTCCATATTTCTCTGTAGACCTTTCTTGTTTTATCTCTATATTTTCACTGATGTATATATCTCCTAGCATACTGTCAATGGAGACAATGTCAATTTTATTTTCCAGAAATCTCATGTTGCTTTGTGGTTCCCAAATCCCACCTAATGTTCCTAAAGCCATCTTAAATTACAAAGACTTCCTTTCCTCATTTTCAGCAGTAGTCACTTACATTCAGAGTCTTCAGCTACTGCTGACTTATTTAGCTATACCATGACATCAATTCTTCCATTTCTATTTCCAGTAAGGAAGACAGGTTGCACTGTACCTATTCTATTTGTCCACAATATTAATTTGCTTTTCAAGTCTAATCACTACTATATACTCTTTTTCCCCCTTAGGTTTCCAGAGCTCACTTCATGGGAAATTTCATAGGAGAAATCCACTGTCAGTGTTTTGCTGAGCATTTTAAAATGTAGTTTAGTTCTTGAATCACAGGTTTTCCACTGGACAACAAAAATCTTATTACCTATGTAAGTGTGTCAAGACAAGCTCATGGTTTCTGAACTTTCACAAATCTTCCCAGTAAGAGAAATATTCCAATATTCCAAAGCTAGTCTTATGAGAAGAAGTCTTGGAGAAATATGTTGCTTATGCTAGCTTCTCCATTTAGTGATTTACAGAAGAAAGGAAATGCAACTCTGAAGTATGGTCTCTTCCCTTAATTTCTGTTTTTATTTGTGCCCACAATTATCACCTTGGGACAACAGCTGATAGAACTTTATCTGAAGATGAAGGAAAACATAGTTCTTACAGAACACTGAACACTAGATCTAAATGCAAACTACAAGGCAAGTTGCAAAACCTTTGCCTGCTGATCACAACAATGAGACACTGTAGCTTCCTGCAATAATCTCTTCATGGTAAGGTGGCTGGAGAGAAGATGATCTGATTTCAGACCGTGATGGGGTAATATAGGCAGGCAAAATATCTGTACATGCCTCCCAAAGTCTTAAGTTCAAATATAGAAAATATTAAGCTACATGGAAAGAGCATTTCCCAATTCTTTGGTCTCTCACTCCACCTCTGTACAAGAAACATTAACATCAGAATACAGCTAAACCTGTCAGGATACCAAATCTTAACTTTTTAGTACCATTTATAGAGATACTGAGTTGAGAGCAGGTACTCTGTTTTACGTAACACATGAAGTACTATTGTAAATGTTTTTAAGGAGTAAGTTTTGTTTGGTTTTGTTTTGCACCTCCTTGGAGACAAATGTCTTACACACCTTTTCAAGACCTTCTTCCTTGAGGCTGATGACATCCAAATCAAAATCTGTCCTTAAACCATTGGTTTTGTTGAAAGTTATTCTGCCTGTGAGGCCTTCCCAGTGGGCCTATGGAGAAAGAAAAAACAATTTCTATAAATAAGTACCTCTTCCTTTTTTGTATTCCCAAAAAGGACAAACTTTACTCCTGCCAAAGTGGGATCATTAATTATTCATTTCACGTAAATAATTTACCTTGTAGCTGATTTTTGGTTTTAAATATTTTGTATTTAATTTTTCCTAATGAAATAAAACATTCCTTCAGTCTTTATAGACATTTTTTTAAACTTTCCATGCCAGGCAATAGACTCTTCTACTGAATGAGATAAAAGGCTGTTTTGTTTTCATTCCACTATTATTCATGCATGAATTTCCACTTCTGCTTCCCTACATACCTCCCTCTCCCCAACCCTCAAGTTTCTCTGTTCCATTAATGCTGGACTTTGTTTCTTTCTCAAGAAATTTCATTCAAATAAAGTCTTGCTTTTGCAAGATGCTGATTCCCCTGAAACCACATTGAGACAGCAAAATTTAAGGTCAGTGGGCCAGCCTTCCTGAGCTTATTCCTCACTTTTAATAAAGTGCAATAGCCTCATTTTTTTATAACTGAAAATCTACCCTAGTTCTGAAACAATACAAAGGCGGAGAGGAAATGTGGGAAATAAAATTATCATCCTAGAAGGAATCAATTTTGAAAAAAAAAATACGTTCCATTACAAATAATTCTCCTCATCATAATATTTTGCATATCTAGATTGAGAAACACTGCATTAGGAGTTACAGTATGAGAGACTTGAATCGTCTACACAGTTCACCTTAGCACCTTTAATCTCCTAGGTTTACTATCACTATCAGTATCTAAAGAGCATATTGGAGAATCGAGGAGATGTATAGGAATTCACCATAGAAAATGAAAAAAAAACTTTAAACCAGGAAGTAGAATTTATTCCTGGCCCCTGTGAGCTTATGCCAGTATTTAGTCACTGAACTTCTCTCAACCAGTCTACAGTTTAGAGTTTCAGGTGTTTAGGTTTTTACGCCACAAATGCTCCACACAGACCCAATTATCTACAAACATAAGTTTTATTTAAAATGCAGTTATTTCACCCTTTCATATTTTTTTTGTTCCACATAATACTTCAGGAAAACCCACTTTCAAATAAAAATGCCGTCTTGCTTGTTAAACTCTTTATACATAAGATAAGAAATTACCATCTACTGAAAAAAAAAGAAACAAAGCAGAGTGAAAGCAAAAGGAAATGGGAATTGGGAGAAAAGAAAGCAGGGTAGCAGGATCCTTTATTAGTGACTCACCTCCTTAATGAGACTCATAAAGCGGGTCCCAAAGCGCCATGGTTTATGGCGGTTGCACTGCAGTGAACTGACCGTCATCTGTGGGAACTGCTGGACAGCCACGGACACCACATGAACTGCATCATACATTAGTGCTGCATCCGTCTGAAATGAGAACAACATCAGAGCCATGAGCACCAAGCAAACACAGGAGACAGGCCAGCAGAGAGAGAAGGAAACAACAAATTAGCACTGCTCATTAAGCTAAAGGGAAAAATGGTCCAACTGCTTGTGCAGCACTGTAAAATATAGCCTTTTTGCCAAGTCCTACAAGACTTATGTCAAGATCTTCAGTCATTCTCAGCTTTTCTCTTCTTAATGCTGTAAAAAGGACTCAAATAGCTACTTTTCAGGATCATGGGAGTACACTGGTATCTGATGACTCATGTTACTTTAAAAAGCAGTGCGTTAGAGAGCTATATAAATCACTGTGTGCATGGTTGATTTAAGCTGGTTATTTTCATGAGTGATGGGAAAGAAAAAAAGAAACAAGTTGACAAAACCTTAGCTATAAAGGAAAGTGTACAGGTTCAGGAAGTAATGGGGGGTTTTTTTGAAATTACAGACAAGATACCATCCCAACGGTACCCAATTGATTTATTACTAACTTTTGAATGTGCATCAGTTCAAATCCCTATGGCAGAACTAATCAGTATCTTCAATAAATCAGAGGTATATTAGAATTACATCAAAATGCACTATTAATTTTAATAGTTTTCATGTCCCATCCTAAATAAATAGGCTTAGATGTAGTGTGTGCTGTGATGCTGTATTAGCACAGGACAAAGACAGCCTCTCTGTACACACTGTCATGCTGTACAAGAACGTGACATCTCTCTGCTCTTCTCTTTGACAAACAGAGACAAGCCTCGGAACCAAAGGCACAAGAGGACCTTAGATTCAGCTGGTGGAAATCAGTGCTATGCCATCTGCTCAGCATACCTTAGAGAAAAAGGACCTATTTCCCCTTCTCATTCACGTAATTAGTGAGCTGTGAAATTAGTTCTTTAATGGATAGGAAACCTGGAGATTATTGCACTTGTCACAATACAATACAATACAATACAAAATGAGCTTATATAGTGCCTTTCATGCAAAGGCATCCCAAGGCTCTTTACAATAAAACTAAACATAAAAATGCAAAAATATTCTACCATTATAGCCCATAAGCTACTGTTAAAGAGAAAAATATATGCTCACATTTAAATGGCTCTCCCAGGGAGAGGTTTCAAAATTCAAACAGAAATAAATCCTAATTTTTAAATAGCCAGTATAATAGGTTTCAATGATCTCAGACTCCAAGCAGTTTATGCAGGGGCTCCAAATCAGTCAGAAAATATTTTTGCTGCCAAATTGTTCATTATCTTCAAGGCATTAAAATGCTTTTAAGGCAAGCTGATATTTGACAAGGAGGCAGTGAAACACCAAAAAGTTGGAATGACATGCTGAGTAAGCGTCATGCAAAGTTTAATATTCTAGAAGCAAGACTTGGCAGTAGTTGAAGTCCAGACAACAGCTTTTTAAATAAACTACACAATAAGTACAACACATAAATCTGGCTCAGAAATGCAAACTGTTTTTTAAATCAGTTTTACTTCTAGAACTGCAGTCCTTGTACCAATGAAGGAAAATTGAAATTGCTATGAGACTTTAGCAAAAAAAGCCCACAAAGAAGCAATCAGAATTTCAATACCAGCACCAACTGATTAATTAGATGCAAATTTGGAAGTAGAACTGCTAAGATTCGTCAGAAGGAATCAAATGGACATTATGCCAGATGCAGAACAACGTGGCTTTCTGTCAAATTCTATAAGCCACCGAGGTGGAAGCCTGTAGGATGACAAAAACACCCAAAGATGTCAAAGGCACATGATAAGCTCTGGTAGATATATATGGTGAGGTACTGGAACAGGTTCCTCAGAGATGTTGTGGATGTTCCCATAGCTGGAAGTGTTCAAGGCCGGTTTGAATGGAGCTCTGAGCAACCTGGTCCACGGCAGGCAGGGCTGGGACTAGATAATCTTTAAGGTTCATTCCAACTCCTTAACATTCTATGATTCTACGATTCTGAAAACATGTTGTCAAAATCTATTTCCTCATCAAAGACAAAGCAAATGAGGAAGAAAATGCAATAGTGTCATATCCATAACTCAGTTGACAAGCCCTGTCCTATCAGATGGATAAACCTGAATCTGCATCTACCAGTTACTACAGTCATTATTGTCAAGTTACAAACACATCATAAAATAAGTATATCTAGATTTTCATGCAAAGACAAATATGTTGCTAAAATTCTTTAAAAAAGCCTGAACAGTTCTTTAAATGTTCTAGAAGAAAATGTCCTATGCAAACTAAAAGTAAAAACTTAACCTTGATACGTAGTATTCTTATTCTCTACTTAGTTTTGTATTAAACTGAATTGGATCATTAAAAATTTCAATGGAAGATATTGTACCGTTCATTTAATGCATAGCATGAGACAAGCTTATTCTGATGATTAGTAAAGTATGCATGTACTTCACTACATTTTAGTTCTTATGTTATCTTTACCTGTATATTATCTGAATAATAGTAATACAGTAAGTAGAAGAGCTTATAATTTCCGTATGCAGCTCATTTTTCTCAAGATCATCTTTGTCTTCCTTTATGCTTGTGAGATAAATCCAACTACATTTTAAAGGTCAAACTGTTTGTAGGGTTTTGCTTAGTGTCTGATGGTCACTAATGTATTCTGAAAAATTTTGTGCATTAATTAAAATGATGCTTAAGTTCTTTCAAGTATGACTTCCTTAGCTGCATCAAGAATGCAATGAAACTGCAAATGCTCACAAATGTATACCTGCATTTGTTTCCTAGGTGACCATGACAAAATTATTCAATAAATGCATAGAAGTGAAACACTTTCACTTTTTATTAACAAAGTCCTTGAAAAGGTATGAACACATTAAAAGAAATTCATATCAAGTCTTTAATCCATTGTGAAACTTATTTCATCATGTACATTTGTTACTGACTGGATTTCAGACCATAATATCATTTGAAATAATTCAGACAGACTGTGGTCACTGGTTTAAGTGTTAACATGCCCGTTTCATACTGCAACAAGTTCTTCTTGCTAAGCTTGTATTTATTATTCTATTTATTTAAGGCTTCCAAGAGTTTAGAACAGAATGAGAATGTTGCATTCCTACTTGGCAAAAGGAGTGTAAATACACAAGGCGGGGCATGTTCAATAAGGAATGAATTTTCCACTGGCCTTTATAAATTGTATTTTATTTCTTACACAACAGTAATAGATAGAACACTGGATGCAAACTCAGGTTGTTGGATTTGGGTTTTTTTATATATCCAGTCTGTTTGTAGTCAGGTTTATGAAGGACAGAGATGATGTAGTACAATTTGGAGAGTAAGAACAGAAGCTGTTTTACTTTAATCTAACAGCCTGAGCAAGTAGTAGATACTGGAAGTATAATGAACAGGACATCTTAACCAAATCTCCTCCCTCCCCAGCATAACTATTTTAGGGAAAAGGAACATTATTTTGGCGTCACTGCACCATAAGGATTTACAGTGGAATACTTACTCATTTCAAAACTATCAAATGTCCTATAATCTCCTTAGCCTGCTAAGCAGTACTCCTCCTTTGATAATTACTTATTCTTCTCTTTTATATTTAGTGACAATTTAACACACATAATTATTAGTTAGAAGACCTTTAATAAATGGCATATTTCACAAACAAACAAAACACTTTCATTTTTCGTTCTACAACCTGCCTTTCATTTTTCCCCATATTACTCTTATATTTTAGGTTATTTCCATTGTGAGTACAGTGAACAGATGTAGGCCTCTTTCTAGGTTTGTTTTTTTTATTATTATCACTATTTTCCTTTGAAGACTGATTTTTTTATAGAAGCTGCCTCTTCTTCCTTTCTTTTGAACAACTTAAAAAAAATGATGTAAGAAAAGTCTGATGATACTTCAAGAAGTGAAGACTACCTACAGTTCAGGAGAGGTGTCATTACTGGCACTATTACTTTCCTTAAAGTTTTTTCTGTTTGATAAAAAATTTAAAAGTTGAGTTCAAAAATTACTGGATGTAAACTACAGAAACAATGATAGGTTACATATAAAAATAAGCTAGGATTTACTTATAAGACTCTGTAGTTTCTTTATTATAGATTCTACTATTGCTTGATTTTAAGGGCTAGATCTTGAATTATGTTAGGACAATGTGATTTTAACCCACAAAACTGAGTAACTAGTAACATAAGAACATTTTCCCCCGAAGTTTCACATAACATGGTGCCAATAGTGCTAACATTACCCTACTCAAGTCACTACATATGCTTGATCAGCTACCTCCAAACTATACTTTCAAATCTGCCCTAAAAAGAGATTTTTCAAGAAGGTCCAGAACAAGAGGGTAATTTTTCTTTGTCTTTCCCAGGTGTGCTAAAGAGCATAGAAAGGAAGCATGGATAAAAAATATTACAAAACAAACAAAAAAGCCCTTACAAACCCAATAGGAGCCATTTTATATTACAGATAGGGGCTTAAATTGTATTAGAATGAAATATCTTTAACAACCATTAGAAGAACTTCTGCACAAGCCCATCAACAAAAGACATTTCCGTTTGATGATGCCTGACAAATGCAGCATTATGCACACAAATTCCAGAGACCCAACACACTACTACTACTCACAGAAAGCTCTCCCACACTCAAGGCAATTATAACAAGTGAATGAAATTAAGAAGAAATGGCTTGCAAAACTAGTTCCTCCCCTCCTCAGCTAATAAAGTCTATTGCCCCTGAAATCATTTCACTTGATTCTCACTTGCTAACACACCTCACAAAACCATTTTGCTAAGTGAGATTTAATAAATCTCTCAGCCTGGGATTAAATTTTACTGTTTTATGAACTGTTAAATTGCATTGTATGCTTACTAATGCTCATGTTTTCTTACTTCTTGACACATTCCTAACTCCACTCTGGGGTGCAATTAAGAAAAGAGTACAGATATATTTTTTGACCCTCAAAAATGCATTCCAATAGGGAATAAGATACGAGCACCAGTAAGCTATAAATAATGTTCATCTAACTTTTTTAAAAATCAGTTAGGTTTTTTCTTCAAAATACACTAGTATTTTAAATAAGACATAGCTGCTTAAATTCTTTTTCTAACATTTAGTGGTCGAGTGAATTTTGGCAGGGGTTTGGTTTACAGATATGTGTAGGCAATTTTAAGTAAAGACAAAACAAATGCAAATTATTTTCCCCCTCCACAAAGTACTTGTTTTAACATCCAAACAAAGCAAATAGTTTATTTCATATATTATCAAATAAGACTTTATACTAACAAAAATTTTTTTGATTTGTTTTTAATCTAGAAAAAGTGAACTAGAGAGGTAAATTTATATTTTAAATTGTAATTTTTTTCTTACACAAAAAGACAAAAGAAAATAAAGGATTTCCTCTTTTGCTTCAATGCCTCCTAGTTTGATCTCCAATTCGAAGCAAAATAGCAAAGTAGAACATGAAACAATGACAAATTTTTACAAAATGCCAAGAGAAAAAAGAAACAGGAAAAGCACTCCAAATTACACTGATATGGTTGCCACACTTCTTGTCATACATTGTCATTATATAGGAAAGAATATGCATTCTTTTATTGACAGAATAAACACGTATTCCCTGCTATAAAATTTTGAAGTGGTAGAACCTTTTATATCTCTCAGAACATTCTTAATAATGCTATTTGGTAGAATATTTACTGTGTTAAGGACCTGAAAGTATATGAAAATTAATTAGGTGGATAACCATTTATTGCAGCTTGATTTTAACTTATTGCAGGTGAAACTTTCAGATAACTTGAAATTTTGTCAGAAATGGACACAGGAAATCTATTTAGCAGGTAGTTTAAACACAAGTTTCCCTGAAATAAGAACAGTGGCAGTATTTCTCCCATCTGCTTGACCTTTGATTGAAGATATGAATTCCATTTTAGCAAATAAAATGTTAAAGATTTAGAATACAACCTGAAGTGAGTAAGAAAATTTTGAATTATTTTTTTCTGAACAGGACACTTTGTCATTCTTAAGCAAGACCTTAAATCTTAATTATGAGAGGAAAATTTAATTTAAAGATATAACTAGTGTTAAGGAAACTTCCCTGTCTGATCATCCAGGAGCCACTCTAGCAGTCGCAGTCACACCACCTGAGCTGGGACAGAAGACCCTCTGCAGCCACGCCCCCCCATTCACACAGTCAGACCAGGTTTTCTCATCAGCTCAACCCCAGCTTTCCCACAGCAGAGTCTCAGACATCCTTATCCCTTAAATAATTTAATCACGGTGTAATAATTAAATTAAAAAAAAAAAACCAGCTCAAGCTGGTGCCTGCAAGCAGGGACCCAGGACAAAGGAATCCCTGGGCTTACATGCCCTCACAGTCTAAATGCTGGAAAGTCTTGGGATCATCAGCTCCTGCTGTGTCTCCCAGTGTGAGGAGATTGACAGCTGGACTAACAAACCCTTAGAATTAGACTTGAAACTAGTCAGAATTTACCCGTGAGAATATTGCAGTGAAATTTTGCAGCTTTAGTAAAACTGACAGAGAAGGCCATGAAGATAATTAATAAGAGAAGATGTTCTGGACACGAGGGGAGGATGTTCTTGTTATGGGAAGAACATCCTCTCACACATTGAGAGTGTACAAGGAAGAACTTGTGGATAATATGTAGCAGCTATACTTTTGCTTGTATAGCTGATTGTTTACTGCCTGAATGGTCATTGTTTGTTAGACAGCCATGTCATTGTTTGCTAAGCAGCCAGTCTTAAATTAGGCCACAGCCATTGTGAACAAGTATAACAGTAGAGAAAATAAAAAAATCTTTCTACCTTTCTCAACTATGGATTATGACTAGTGCGGCTTTTATGTCCTCCTCAATTACACCCACACCAGCGTCCAGTCACCTGGCTGGGCCACAGGTCCCCGTGTCCTTTGTTATGCAAAGGACTGGCAGTTCCAGGCCTCTTGCCTAGGACTCCTGGCCAGCCAGAGCTCAACCTGCAGCTCTCACATGGAGCTGCCTGCACTGAATGTATTTCTCAACAGTAGGAAGAAATTGAGAATATTTAGAAATGCATCTTTGGAGGCTTCAATGTCTGACTTTGATTGCATGACAGTCTGGTTTCAAAGCCAGTTTCTCTACCCACTAGCATGGTTTCCTATTCTGATAGAAGGTTAAGTTGTGCCTGATTTCCTGGACTTCCTTATCAACTTCTCATTCTCACTTATTTTAAAATCAACCACTTATTTGACAAGTTGTATGTCATTACCTTGTACAAGTGTTCAGGGTGGTTTGTATCTTTCCAATCACAGAAAGAGGAAAAAGCCCTCAATATAAATCATTCAGCCTATATGGTCATCCGCACTTATCTGGAATAATGGAATAAGTACTAACAGCATGGGAGAAGAAAAAAGTAAAAAAATATATATTTCTAATTATATTTTTTTGAAATGTATTTCTTACATATTCTATTTTCTGTGATTTCACGGGATCCTGTAATGTCTCATCATGTCATAAACTCTACTAATCCAAGAATAAAATTATCTTCATTGTATTTCTTGCAATAGCAAAAGTCAACTGACAGCATAACCCTTTGCAGAATGTGCTTATAATATACAATTAAGAATGTTATGATATTTTTATTTAAGTTCTACAGTTTTATATATGTATAGATTTACATATATCCTTAAAAAAAAATGTTAATATTTCCAGGTGAAAGATATTTGAAGTACTTTCTCAACCTTCCTTCTGAACTTTAGAAATTATGGTATATGCTATAATATTTTTTGCAATAAAATACCTCATCATACTCTTATACACCTTAGGGACAGATAGCAAAAACCTAATTACAAGGAACAATGGGTCATTATTTGGTCTTTGGTAGTCTATTTCCTTTCATCTGTTCTCAAGTTCAAAAAATCAATATGATTGTGATCACTGCAACTCCATCAACCACATCCACAATAAAGATCTGACTGCTACTGTCATATTGGCTCAGCATTCAAGACTTATCACAGCACATGAAAAGTCCTTCTGCACGAGCAATTCATAAGTAATTACAGAAAGATCCTACTCAGCATACACAGTGAATACTTTTGTACCTGCATGCAACAAGAAAATACACCTGGGAATGCAAATGAGAGGCATAAAGCTGGTATAATACAGAGATTAAATGTAAATCTGATCCTAAATAGAGGGAAAACCCCACATTCTAAAGAATGAATCTCTAAATAGCCTATTTTTCTATTATCCTGCAAAAATTGTACAATGTTTGTGGATTTCAGAGTTTTCACATATTCAAATTTTGCAGGTAAAATGACAAAAATAAATGTATATTGATGATTTTGAAATGTAGATAAGAGTTATGAGCATTAATAATAAATGTTTTTCTCTTGTTTTAAATTTGTCTGCTCTTAGAAAGGACTAATGACGTAGACTTTAATTAATCTTCAGCAAAAAAGATGATTACAGATTATATGTACAGCATTGCAAAGTTCATGTTTGCAGAAGAAAACAAAATGTAAAGCGGTATAAAACATAACTAATCCATGAAACAGTATGTATTTATTTCAAAATAGAATTCTGCTTTATGTCAACCTTCTCTAATTCTTTTATTAATTTATGTCCTATGGCTCTGTTCTAAATAAATAATTTTTTTTTCTTTTGAACGAACACCTCGTTAAAGTCAGTAATATCTAAAGAAAAAGGTATTAAAAGACACGCTGCTGGCCTGCAACTTAGAAAATCAATCTTTTTTTAGATTTTAAAAGTAGGTATTTTATGTGGGGATTTTTTTGTCTTTGAGATTGTTTTGAGGTTTGGAGCTTTTTGGGTTTGTTCTGCTTTGTTTGAGAAGCATATCTATTTTTTAGATTTTTTTTTCATAAATCTCTGATCAACTTGTATGCTAGATAGTCTAGATATATTACAGAAAATCAAATTGACCTTGCAATATTATTTTTTTGCTTTGCCATTGTGCCTCCACCAACTGCCTTTCGCTGTATAATTACTTTTTCACTTCAATGAAATTCTCCATTAATTAATATTTATTTCAGAAAAAAACCCTTTTTATCATGTTATGATGCTAGTTCTAATAATCAGATTCTCATAAATTGTTGATTCCAGCTTCACAGAGTAGACACGGAATTAAATACATTGACATATTTGCATTAGACACATTTTGTTTCGATTAAAATCTGCTTACAGTAAGTTAATTTATTCACTGATTGAAAAGCTCCTTTCTGATTTGTGACACTACTTTTCTGGGCTATCTTCTAAAACTGCCCTCATAAAACCAGCTTTCATTGGATATTATTCTAATATACTAGCTCACAAAAATTTACCTAATTTAAGAACAGCTTCAAATTGTGATGGTTCAGGAAAAGCTGAGTAACTTTTAATGGGATCCTCAATGGCTAATGAAGACAGGTACCTTGACACTGAAAGCTTATTGGAAATTTTAGGTACTTTGCATAGCAAGTTCAAAACATTAAAAGTACATTAAAAATAGGGCTACAAATAAACAAAGTAAGATAAAGAAGTATTGTATGTGTGGGTTTTATGTATACAAAATTTCCAAAACTGACAATTTACTTGTAGAAATTCAGTGCTAGAAGGAATACAGGCTTATTAATCAGAGCAGCTCAAACTGCTATTGCTATCATGTTAGACATAGACACACTTCTGGTGAATATAAGAACCAACCACAATTTTTCTGGTGATCAGATTTTTTTAATATGTATTTGAATCTTGGTATGTTCAATAAAATTTGCAGCAATATACAGAATTCAAACTCACACAGAGATCCATCCTGAAAATTTTGGAACTCTCTCTAAGCACAGTCCACTTTCAATGGGATATTTCTATCATAAAGCCAACTGATAGTATATAATTTTCATAATTACTAAACCAAAAATAGGAACTAGAAACACTGAATATTCTTCCAGCTTTTTCAATACTCCATCAGGATTCCATCCATCAGGGTAACAGTCAAATTTCTTCACTGCATCTAAATCTACATTTAAAAATAAAAATGTGCCCAAGCTTATGCAGAAGTTTTAAGAATTTCTCTGCATGTCTGACTAATCTGGTGAGAATTTATTTTTCCTGAAACTTACATATACCTCTTAACTATGCTTAAGCAAGATTTAAAAACATATTTTTCATATCTTTTATCTTATTTTTCAGAACATTGTACATGTCTGAAACTTCAGTCTGTAAGAAAGAAGAAAGAAGAGAAAGAAAATTGAGGAAATATAGAAGTATTTAGCCTCAGTGTCACAAGGATTTCTAGTTTTCTCATTCACACTCACAAAACTCTCCTAGCCAAATGGCCTTTGACAGATAAAGCAATATATTAGTCTTGTCTCTAAAACTAAATGGAAGAGATTATTGATCGGGTATGGAAAACTTACAGGAAATAATATAATATTTTTTTGACCCCTGGATAGGGAGTGAGCTCAAAATATAGTGTCACAAAATTAAAATCACAAAGGGTCACGTTTCACCTAGATGCCCAATGTTATGGTCTTATCGAAACAGATTGTTTTGCAAAGAATCCTATACAGAAATAAACCCACTCAGGCTAAAAATTTTATCATCTTATTTTCTTCATCTCTTATTTCCTATAAAAAGTTCCATGGACAGTAGAATGATGCATATTCATAGAATGAAAATTTTTTCTCCTGAAGTTGTTAATCTAAGATGTTAACTTCTGCCCTTGATAAAAAAATTCCAGATATCACAGAGTGCAGTAAATGTCACGGTTGTTTAGAAAAGCCTTTCCTGACTGGTCATGAATAGCTTGAGGCAGCAGGCAGCATAGAAATGATATCTGCAAGACAGTAGTTCTTAATTTTAATGTAGTTATCTATTTCATCACATATTCTAGGGAAGGCCTGAGTAATCTAAAGCTCAAAAGGTAGATATTTCAAAGTCTCAAAATTATTAGCAGTTGATTTCTTCACAATTCTTAATCTAATATTTAATGAAAAGTGTAACAAAAAATTATCCAGTTATAAAAATCACAAAAAGTCTTTGAGTTTCAAGGAGGTACAACTATTTCCAATTTTTCAGAAAGAAAGCAATGTAAGAGAATTATTTCTGCAGAGACTTCTCTTACTGCATGAGACCTTTCTCAAAGACTGCATGAGTTCTTTATATTAAAATATCTGAGAAGAACCAGTCTATCCATACAGTGCAGTAATTTAAGAATCTCAATCTCACAGAGCTGTAGTTCACCAAAAACACTGACACAGGAACAGTGAAATTTGACACCAGAGCCATTAGTAGGACAAGGCTGCCAAAGCATAGGTAGGAAGCACTTTTTAATTACTTCTCAATTCTCGTAACTTCTTATTATATTTTCCATAGAACCGCTGACTTTCTAAATGATGTGGAACAGTTTTCCTCTTGCAAGTGTGCTTCCACAAGGAAGCTGATGTGTAAGAGTCTGCTTCCATAAACATGTAGCTACATTAATTTGATTCAAAGCCAAATGCTTTTAACAGGCTTGTTTTGATATTTTAAACAAGTGTTAAAACGATATTATTTACTTTCCTTTATATGGATTTCTCTATGTCTATTTTTGCTTTAGTCTGCCACCAAAACAAAAACAACACTTGCCCACTCATTTCCCTCTCATTAAGATTTGTTCTCACAATAATTTTTGAAGGCTTCATTACTGTGAAATACTTGCCACAGATTTTAATTTTGAACAGCAGCAAGCTTTTGAAGTGACTCTCCTGATGTGTGACACCACAGAGCAGTGCTCTGGTGCACATCATGAAAAGGTCTCATAATGCATGAACGAGACTCTCTTAAAATAAAATTCACTGAAATATGTGATTGAGGGCTATACTTTATGTGCTCCATCTGCTAATTGGCTTTGTCCAAAGGAATGGACTAGCAAGGGACTGAAGCAAAGTAGCTGGAAATAGAAGAGTGTGAAATAAGAAGTGTCAGGTTTTTGGCACCAAGAGCTTTGCTTTATGAGGTGCCTCCAATGGGCCTTTTCTCTTGCTATTGTAGCCATGCCATAGGTAAATTCCAGTGATCACTTGAGAAAATCTGGTGCCATCTTCAGGTTTATTCTCTTTTGTTATTATTCTGAAAATATTAGTCTTATCTTCACTCCATCTCTAATTCAAGTGTGCAAATCCTGACCCTGTTTACTCAAAGAAAGAAAACAAACCTCTGATTTGAAACAAAGAAAGACTTTCTGCCCTGAAAGGATGGTGGCTACTCATTTAAAGTATGAGGAAATTAAAAATATGAAGCATTTTCATCTCTACAAATATGAAGAATGGAGAAGCAATGTGTATATGCAATTTATTTATAGTAGATAATAGCTTTTTATAGTGGTCAATATAAGGCTGGGTTGAAAGCCATTTGTCAGACTGTACAAAAGCAAAAGAATTGAAGATGGGAATGGTTGCCTTTGGCTCTGTTAAAAACCAGTTATCAATCTTCATCTAAGTCTTCAAGGAGCTTCTCTGAAGTGAGCAATCGATACTGCATTGGCCACAATAGCTCATTTAATTATTTTCATCCTAAATATCCTGTCAGCAGGGGGAAGTCTTCCTGATTTTAATTAATTTTGAGACCATTGATTTTTTTGCCTTTTCCTTTCCTGTGGTTACACACGCAGACACAAAGGCACAGACACACACTTTTAGCCTGCAGGCTATGTAAGATGTATGACAAGTCCTTGGTGAAAACCCTGCATATAACTCTAGTATACCTAGATGACATGCAGCTTTACTTTTAAGCTTTTAAATTTTTAACCTTCAACTGCCGCAAATGAGCCTCTGGCATCTAAATGTAGTTGGGCAAAACAGTAAATTGAAAAGCATGTTTGCTGAATAGCTTTCAATTAAAGAATCCTTAAATCAATAGGCAGTAAGGATATCACAGTCACAAGCCTGCTAAAAGTTACAGAGAATCACAAAGACAGAAAAAGGAAGTCAGGGAACTGAAAATAGTAGTGGAAATCATGAACTTACATTATATTTGTAAATAAATAAAGATGTTGTATTGATGGATGTCATTAACACTCAAAATAAAAATGTTTTAGGCTCTAGAGTGCTGTCACATTTCCCCTATGTTAAATAGTAGAAACAAACAAGACAGAATGCAAGTCATTCAGAGCAGTCTTAAAATTTGTAAAAGACAAGCTCACAACAGAAGTTAAAGAAAAAAGGTCTAGTCTATATACCTTAAGAGAATAATGCATCTTCTACATGAGAATGCTTGCTTCCCATTCTCAGAGAAAACTGTTAACCCTGTAAATCCCTACATTGTAAATTGGTGAGATGACTGCTCTCAGGGCCCCCAGCATAAGCCTGGGAATCAGGAAATGGCACTCAGATAGAAGTCCACTTTTTCCCTTAGAATAACATTAGTACTTCTGTCTAAAAAGTGATGACAATCAGGTAACAACTTTTGAACCCAAAAAAAGGTTTAATTGCTACTTGGTCTATGTATAGAGCTACCTGAATTAGGGGTACTCCTGCATAAGGAAACAGGCTTATTAAGAAAAAGGAAGTTTCCACTAAAAAAAACACTCAAATAAAAATATGAATAGCTGAAAAATTGTGTATCTGGTGTTGAAGAGATCAGATGGATTCATTTCAATTATATGTATAGCTTGTAATCTCATTTGTGCCACTTCCACCTTTTCAGGAAAAAGAGAGGGAAAAAACCACCAATCTGTAGTAAATAAATTGGCAGCTATACTAATGGAGAATAATTAAAATCTACAAGCATTCTAGAGTTCAAAACCTCTTCATTCCTAGCCCCACTGCCAGAGATGACATTTTATTTGTAGCTAATAATAAAGCAGTTATATATGATTATTCTTATTTAACATGGCATGGAATAATTGTGGAACTACTTACTTTTATAAAAAGAATATAATTTCATAAGATGCCAGTACATCAGAAACAAGGGGAAGTGACACATTCTGTTTTAATGCCACTGTAAAAGGGACAGAATTTTCTGGATCAACAAATGTCAGAAAAGATTCAGTATTGCAGAAGAGAAATTAAAGCAACATTAAAGGGATACATAATATCATTAATTATCCTGCTTCTAGTTGCAGTCTTGAAAAGAGAGGCTGCTCCCAAGTAGAGCAGCCAGTTATAAATATTTTCCATCAACGTTCTTAGCTTAGACCTTGGACAGTGTTTCCATGTGCAGCTCTCCATAACAAAATGGTTTTCTCCACTATCTTTCTCTGAAAATGATAAAAATTGCCTCTAGAATGAACCCAGTAATTTCTTTCTCAAATCCCATGAAGCTTAAATACATTTAGTTTAAATCTGAGAAGCAGGCGGTGTTAATTATTTTTTCTTTACAAATTTAAAAAAAAAAAAAAGAGCATTTAATATTATTTCAGTTGGTTAAAATCTGAACAAAATTAATAGATTAAAATACTGGTAAAATGTCATCACTATATTCTCCTTGGATGAGTTACTGCTGTCTAAATAGCTGTGTATTAAAATTCTGAGAAAGTTGCTTTCTCTGCCACAATCCATTAAGCAGTGTATAGCATTAACACAACTGAAAGAATTTGGAAAGTAGATGTTTGTTTGAAAAATGAAAGGTGGGAAAAATAAAACCAGGAAGCAGTTCTGTACTTCAGAGACAAATGCAGTTCCTCTCACAGATGTTCCTCAGGGAAAAAAACAGCAGCAGCTAGGCCAAGTCAAGAAAGCTCCCTGAGAAGAAAAGCAAGATAGTAAAGTACTCTACCCCATGCTCACCTTCCTCTGGGAACTGTTATCTTGCTCAAACAAATCCAACTCACTAAAACTGACAGTTGTGGACTGCTCTTATTCTTAAAGGATTAACTTTAGGGAAAAAATATGAAGTCAAAGTATCTTTCAAGATGCAAACTAACTGAGAGACTATCTAATCACTGCTGCTAAAGAAGGAAGTATTTGCTGAGACTCCAGTCTCTTTTTCTTGTGCATGACTGACACAAGAGATCTGCTGAGAGACTGCTTTTTCAAGATGGTTTAAATTCTTAAGAAGAAAAAAAATAGGAAACTGAGCCATCAAATTATCCTTAGAGAGTAGTAAATATAATAAAAAACCTCTTAAAGACTGAACACCTGTTTACATACACATTTATGAGCATTTCAGGGCTATTATTTGGATGTACATAATATATGCAGCTTTATGTATGAATATTTTCAAAGTGTACTTCCTTTTAAAAATTTCATCCCAGTGAACTGTAGCCTTACAGAACAAATGGTTATAGAATTCATTTCTATAACTTCAACCATCTAAAAACTACCAGAAGAGCCATGAATTAAAGACTGCAATTCATCTGGTTATCCTGAGCTTAGAGGAAGTCTAGACTTATAGCTTATGTTGTATACCCTACTTTGAGTAAAACTCTCTTGACAAATTTCAAGCACTTCAAACTATAAAAACCCAAGATCTGAATGGAAACTGTACGATGCAATTTCTATGAAACAAATCAATTTTATTATATAATTATAATAAGCTCTAGTCCACCCAAGGTAAGTCCAAGGGAGTAAACTGTTTCATTGGAAAATACTGTACTTATTTTAGAAGTTAGACGGGATGCTTCACAGCTGTGGTGATCCACAAATATGGATTCCTGTCTCTGCTAAGCAAATTGCTCTCTAGACAAGCTGCAGCATTTCTGCTTCTAAAAGAGTTGAAAATATGTTGTTGCTTTATCTAAAGGGTGATTTCATATATACAAATGAGAAGCAACAGATCAAAAATATCACAAAGATAGTATTGCAAACAAAGAGATTCTGAACACAATTCTAGTTTTCTTAATCCCATTCATTCTTTATTGTGAGAGGTGGGAAAGGGAATAGATGTCCCACATTTAGCATTTATCTGAAGTACTTGAATAATAAATAAAACATCTTATGTTAATTGTAGCAGACCAGACAGAACAGAAAACACACTTGTGCTTATTACTCTAATTCAAGCAGTAGAAGCAAAACATTTTTGTCTCAAAATTTTGTGTTTTCCTATTTAATTCAAGATTATGCAAAACAAAAAGAAGATGAAAAATACACCTTAAGAAATAAGGAAACTAATTAGAATTCTAAAACTGAAGATGCAAAGCCCATTGAGACCAGTCTATCTTTGCTTATAACCATTTTAATTTTTAATAGGAGTTAGACAGCAGGTAGTATTTCATAGTTTTAGCATGCACATTGACTGCCTCATCAGCCATAAACTCATAAACATTCCTTGCACCTACTTGAAGTATGATAGCAAGAAGGTTTTACACATTTCCTAAATGTATTTTGCTGTCCTGACCTCCCTTATTCTGAACAATCAGCAGTTTAGATTGTTCCACTCCTGTAATTCAAAGCACTGCTCAGTATTTTGTTGAGAAATTTTAGCAATATTTCAAAATTAGCACCTGTACAGAAGCTTTTTTCCTTGGACATTCTTCCACATGTTTACTTAAGCTCAACTTCTTAACCCGTATCTGGAAGGGATTTTCCACTAGGATCACATTGAAACCTTAATGTGACAGGCAACTTCCTCAGGAAATGTACACTGTACACATTCACTGGTGCTAGAGATCTTTGAAACAACTGATTAAGATGCACAAAGGTGAAGTGCAAGAGAAAAAACTTTTCTAGAAGAGGAGGATGGAGAACGAGAGTTCATTATCTCTGCTTGTAGTGTAAATGCACTTCTCTATCCAAGAACAATAGTACCCTGCCCCACTCTCCTCCCAACTGCTTTTACTTACTGAAACACTACTAAAATATTTAACCACTAAGGATTATAAGAGTAACGGGTGAAACATACGAGAAGTAAGGAACTCTATCAATAACAAATGGGTTCAAGCTATGCTAAGCAAAAAATGGGATATCGATACACACACAAATGGACAATAAATAAGATACAGAGCTCAAGAAAAGAAAAAAGGACTCAATGAGATTATATTTTCTATTTATACTGGAAACCTTTCTTACCAATAGTGTTAAAAGAAAAGAGAAATGATCCGAAGGGTTAATCTAATCTTGCTACTTTACTAGTAGCTCCTCAGGGTGAGTGCAGCAGAGATGTTTATGTACTTAAATTTATTTCAGCTGCAAATCACAAATAAACTGGCAGAATAAATTATTATCAGATTAAGGAAATTTCAAACTGAACAAAGTAGACAAACATGCAACACTTGTGAAATGTATACAGTGTGGTTTTTCTATCTTATCAAGCTCACATATGAACAACACAGATATTAACCATTGCAAAAAAAGACAAAAAATTAAGCCAATTTCAAGTTCTTCCAAAACAGATTACATAGAAGAAATTTGGTAAATCCAGATTACAAAGGGAAAAAGCTTGCACTTTTCTAATTAAATGCATAATCATAGCTGCAGATTCATGTTAGCAATGCTAAATGTCTTCTGTTTTAATGAGCCATTTGAAATGAAATGGTTGCCTGCAATTAGACATCTGCAGTCCAAGGACAGTGAGCCAAATGTGTAGTCTGTTTGCCAGAATTACAGTTGCATTCCTCAGCAGGACAATAAGGAGAATGGATAATTGTAATTATAACATATACATCCCTTAGTGTTCTGTGGTTGAAAGAGTGTGAACAACAAGGGCTCTTAATACATTTAATTGCTGGCTGCTAATAAAGGGTTGTCAAAAAAAAGAACCATTTTTAAAATGCATTCCAATTCTACTACGAATTACAAACCAAGGTCACTAACTACCCACCTGAGGAGTAATCTCCCAGAAAACTGTCTCTCAGACCTTGTAAATATCTAGTCACACAGGCCTGGTGTTCAGGAAATTGCAAGCTCATATAAAAACAAGTTGAAGAGATGGGAGACAACAGAGATATTATTCCAGAGGGTTTAGTACATGTTGCAAATTCTCTACTCAGATTCACTTTGCAAATATCTTTGCAAGCTTTTTTCATGAAAACTTGAATGAAGATCCTAAACACTTTTTAGATGTGTGTATTTCTGTCTCTTTCCTTATACACTTAACATACCTGAATATTTCAAGTATCAAATGTTTCCATTCCATTATAGGAATAAGAGAACAAATAAATTGAAATTTATCTATTCAAATTCAGGGCAGAAATCATAGCTGCATTTCTGAGAGAATGCTTCTCCCACTTTGCCAAATCACAAAAAAAAAGAAAAATAGAATTTAATTACCTTCAGATTGTATCTTTCATTCAGTGCTGCTTAACTTTGCACTTTACTGTGACGATTCAAGAGTAAAGACCTTATTATTTCTTCTGTCTTTGTTATATATTCTGAACATGGATTGAAAATTCACTGTGATATAAGTTCTTCTGTAGCAAGCAGCCACCTGAACTGATCTATTCTGTGAAATCCCACTGATTTTTTAAAATACAATTCATTAATAGTATGACAAAATAAGTGAGAGCATTCTACAGAAATAAGAGTTCTTCCCAGCTTATACACAGGCTATCATGTTTAAGTTATTAGGTAAGACTTATCTAATGCATTGCTTTCCTCCGTTTTTATTTTCACCCATTCCTAGGTGAAGCTGAAACTGAGATTTTACACTTCTTGAATCGAATAGATTCAATTTTCCAGATGTAACACTTGACTAATTCTTTGTATCCTCTTAAATGCTTCTCTCAGGTGAACCACCCAACTTGCTGAATTTCTATAATTTTAGAAACCATGGAAAAGATCTTTATTCTAATACTCAGTATTGTTACATTAAACCTTTAGGAACCCAGACCTCCAAATGGAGTCCACATGCCTTATGTAACTCCATAACTGGCGCACAGGACATTTCAGCACACAGTTCATCTTAGCCAGCACTCTAATTCAGCTAGCCAGTAGCAACTGGTCAGCACAAAAATAAAATCTCTTTCTTTTTATAGACTTAAATATTTAACAAAGTGTGGAACCTCCACAACACAGGCACCTAAAGCCTGTGAACCTCTCCTCCTCCACAGGCCTCAGCCACTCATTCGTAAAGAGACAGACAACTCATTCCTTTTGAAAACTTTGCCTCCATTTTACCAGAATATAGAGAAAACTCACATTCTCCTTTGACTGGAAGATGGGAAGCCTGCTGGCGTATAACAAATCAGGTAAAAAATTACTAGATATCTAGTTTTGGATGAAAAAAGAACAGTTATTAGACTTGTCTTCTAAAAGCTTAAAACCAAAGTTTGGTTTCCCAGTGCTATCTAGGAATGGTTGAGAAATTCATCCTTCTCTTGTCTGAGAACGACTGTCTTCAAAGCAGAGGAAGACAAATAAAAGATAAAGCAACACAGGAGAAAAAAGATTTAGTATTAGAAGATTCTGAACAGAAACAACTAACATTTTCTATGTCTTGCAATCTCCCCTTTTTCTGCTTTCAGTGGAGGGAAGAAAATATGAGAACATCAAGGTGCAAATAAAAATCTAATTGGGCTTAAAAATGCTAAATGTAAGACATTATCCTGGGCATACAACACACAAAAAAAAATTAGTATTTGTGTAAATTTTAAGTTCTCCTTAAACCTGATGTTCAAAAAAGTTCTGCAAATTTCTGTATACTATTTATTACCTTCAGTGCCCTTATCAATTTTTCCAGTTAAAAACCTCTGGTCTTCCTTTGAAGATGCTTCAGTCATCACCATAAACCACCTGTGATTCTCATGCTGTCTACACAAGCAATTATAGATGTTTACACTCTATGCTGTCATACTTCATTCCTTATTTGTATGTTCCAATGAATGACACATTTACTATCAGAACATGGCTCCAAGCAATTCATGAGGACATGATTCAGCTAGCTCTTTTTAAAACATAAAAAAAATGCATTACTTACAGAAGCCATCCCTGTTCATCACCTTTCACTAAACTTCTGGATTTTCACTGACATAATGCTACAAAGCAACCAACAGTTTTTTTCACACAGTCGTTCTTCATTTTCTATTAAAAGTACAGAGAAGCCAAGCAGAACTATATTTAATGAGGACTGGATCTTTTCTTTGGACGTTGTCATTATGAGGTGTTATTCAGTGTACAGTTATTTCTTTAATCTGCCCATAGAGTAGAAAAGCGCTGTAATAAGTAAAGAAATTCTTTGCTCCATAGAATTACGAAATGGTTTGTGTTGGAAGAGACCTTAAAAATCCTCTACTTCCAAAACTCCCTGCCATGGACAGGGACACCTTCCACTAGACTAGGTTGCTCAATGCCCCATCCAACCTGGCCTTGAACACTTCCAAGGATGGGGCAACTTCTCTGGGCATCCACAACTTCTCTGGGAAAACTGTCCCCTATTCTGTGAAAACTGGCCCTATGTCTCACAACCTCACAGTAAAGGATTTCTTCCTAATATCTAATTTAAACCTACTCTCAGTCTGAAGCCATTCCCCTTTATCTTATCACTACATGCCCTTGTGCAAAGTCCCCATCTAGCTTTCTCCCTTCAGGTACTGAAAGGCTGTTCTAAGGTCACCCCGGAGCCTTCTCTTCACGACATTGAATAGTCACAATTCTCTCAGCCTTTCCTTATACGAGAGGTGTTCTGTTTCTCTAATCATCTCTGTGGTCCTCCTCTGGACTTGCTCCAACTGGTCAATGTCCTTCCTGTTCTGGTGACACTAGAACTGGACCCCAGAACTCCAGGTGGGGGTCTCAGAAAAGATGCATAGAGAGGAAAAATCACCTCCCTCAATCTTCTGGTCACAATTCTTGTGATGCAGCTCAGGATATGATTGGCTTTCTGGGCTGCAAGTTCATATTTGATCTGGATCACCTGGATTGATGGGCCGAGGCCTATCACATGAAGTTCAACAAGGCCACGTGCTGGATCCCACACTTCAGTCACCACAGTGCCATGCAACACTACAGGCTGTGGGAAGAGTGGCTGGAAAACTGCCCAGTGGAAAAGGACATGGGATTGCTGGTCAACAGCTGCTGAGCATGAGCCAGCATGTGCCCAGGTGACCAAGAAGGCAAATGTCATCCTGTGCCAGCAGAAGTAGGTAATTGTCCCCCTGTTCTTGTCACTTGTGAGGCCACACCTCAGGTACTGTGTCCAATTCTGGGCCCCCCACCTCAAGAAAGACATTGAGCATGTCCAGAGAAGGATGATGAAACTGGTGAAAGGTCTAGAGAATGTGTCCTGTGAGGAGCAGCTGAAGGAGCTTGGGTTGTTTAGTCTGAAGAAAAGGAGGCTGAGGGAGACCTTATCTCTCTCTACAACTACCTGAAAATAGGTTGTAGCCAGATGGTTTTGTCCTCTTCTCCCAGGCAACCAGTGACAAGACAGGAGGAAATGACCTCAAACTCTGCAAGGGGAGGTTCAGGTGGGACATCAGGAAGAATTTCATCACCAAAAAGGGTGGTTAAGCATTGGAATGGGCTGCCCAGAGAAGTGCTGGAGTCACCACGCCTGGAAGTGTTCAAGAAATGAATGGACATGGCACTTAGTGCTAAGATTTAGTTGGAATGGTGGTGTTTGGTCAAAGATTAGACCCTGTATCTTGGAGGTCTTTTCCATCCTTAATGATTCTATTGGCAGTCCATCTCCAGCCTCTCATCCACCAGCACCCCAAGTCCTTCTCAGCAGGGCTACTCTCAATCCCTTCATCCCCCAGCCTGTATTGATAGCAGAGTTGACACCCACCCAGGTGCAGCACCTTGCACTTGGTGTTGTTAAATCCCATGAGATTCCCATGGGCCCATTTCTTGAGCTTTCCCAGGTCCCTCTGGATGGCAACCTGTGCCTCAGGTGTGTCAACTGCATCACTCAGTTCAGTGTCATCTGCAAATTTGCTGAGGCTGTACCAAAGGACACCACTTGCCATTGATGTCCTTTGGGGCTCTGGAAATTGACCTTTACCCTTTGGATGTGACCATCCAACCAACTCCTTATCTACCAAATCATCTACCCGTTAAATCCATCTCTCATTAATTTAGAGAAAAGGGTGTTGTGGGGGACTGTGTCAAGGGCATTACAGAAGTCGAGACAGAAGACATCTGTAGTGCTTCCCATGTCCACTGATGTATTTACTCCATCATAGAAGGCCACTAGGTTGGTCAGGCAGGACTTACCCTTGGTGAAGTGTGCTGGTTGTCTTGAATCACGTCCCTGCCCTTAATGGCTCAAAATAGTTACTTCTGAGTAAAGCAGAATAAGAAAAACATTATCTTCAAAAATTAAAAGTTATCGTGTACATTTTTTTTTTTCTCCTCCATTCATTAAACCTAATCAGAATGGGACACCGGAGAAAAGTTAAAATTCTAATGTCCAATTGCTGTTTGGTTTGTAAAAGATTTCTACTTTCCTAGCATTAAGTAGGAATACTTTTCATATATCAGAAGGAAAAATGTTACTCCAAATTTGTTTTAGACAAGTTTTTTGTTTGTTTTACTGAAATTCTTAATAAAACAATCCCAGCCAGACACACAAGATTTAATTCTCCTGTTAATGATGTTCAGATTAGTGGATAAGCTTTACTGATTATATACTAACAGATTTTTTAATATATTTATACTTTTAGACATCAGAAGAAAATATTTGCTCTTCTCTGAACAGTATTTAGCCTTTGAAATGTATCTACATCTGCACCAGATAGATATCTAAAAATGCAATGAAAAAGGTAAATAGGTAAATCATTTGATCATACAGAACTCTGGATGAACAGAGGGGGTTATAATATCCTTTGCTGAAACAAGGCAAATAATGCCTTATGCTAGATTGAAAGATATTCCGCAGAAACCCACAAAATTAAAACTTGAGCCTTTTGAAAAGGACATCCAGTGTAGAACTTCAGCTATCTACTTAAATTTTCAAAGCTCAATCTGTGAAGAAAAACCTACCAGCCTATTAAGAAAAAAACCTTCACTCTATGATTCTGTTAGGTATCCACTTTACACTTAGACATAATTATTCATAGATTTGAATAACAGCTTCGTGCACTGTCTTTAGGGGGGTTGTGTCTATAGAGGATAGCTGACTTCTATTAGTAATTTCTAATTTAATTTCTATAATGAACTAAACAAATGAGAATTCCACACATGAATAATACATATTCCAAGTAAAAATCTATCTCTACTCTCATAAAAGCAGCAGCCAATCACTCTTTTCTTCTTCTTACTTCCCATCTCTTCCAGGTAAAATTATATTTGAATAATATATTATTTATGGCTGTGGCAAAAATAATTTTCAAAGTCTTTGGAAAATTAATAAATTAAATACTGGTTTAGTTTCACAGCCCATAGCAAAAATGAAAACAATCGCAGAGTGGTTTATAAATGTCTACAAAGAAAATATCGTTAAAATTCAGGGCTTGTTGACATTGACAAACTTGTGCCTGAAGAACCAACTACATATCTGGACCTTATACATAGCCATAAGCCATGTTTTAGGATATAGTTACCAGAGTAATACAGAACTGAATTTAGAAAAACATGCTTAAAAATTTAAGTTAACATGCAGTTCTAGCTTTCTCAGGTCTCAATATTTTTACCACACTCCAGAAATCCACCAGTCTTTAAGCTTGTTTGTTCAAGTTATTCTGTCAAATATCAACTCCGATTTTTAAATGTTAGAAATACAGAGTAAAAACTGAAACTGTACATTCAACTTAATTTCACAAAAAATGAACTCAAATCTTAATATACTTTTAACATATAGATTAATTCCTACAAATAAATCATTGTTGTGTTACAAATATTTCTTATTGCACATTTTAGGTCTCAAAATAGGTTTTAAAATACTTTAAAATCAATATTATTTTGACCATTTTCCAGCCTTTACTTCTCTCTGTTTTCAGCTACTGTCAGGTCCTTTAGGACAAAGTCATTAGTTTAGTGATCAAATGATTGAAAGGTTATATATACACACTGTTCCTCTCTGAACATATAAAATCTGATCTTGCAAAGGCAGCTTTCTTCAAATCATGGCATGCCAGAAAGCAGACAAATCCTACTCAAAGTCAGTTTCTGAAACTCCAGTTTCAGATAGATTTTTGAGACTGCACCTATAAATCATGTCTGTACAGTCATGTCTATGTTGCTTTTTTTGTGCTCTGTGATTCAATTTCATATTCATCCATCATATACTGAAGGGGCTTAAAAGTTCACAGCAAGCAAGGAGTCTGGATGGCACATGTTATGGGTATCGAAGAAAACAGTTTCATAACCAGTGGGGATTAAACAGCAAGCCCCATAAATCAAGTGGAAAAATATTCACTAATTAAATTTTGTATGTTTTGGTTCTGGGTTGTGGGTGGGTGGTATTTTCATTAACAGATAAACCCCAAATTTTAAAGGAAGGTATGGCCCTTCTGACCATTAACTGCTACATGAAACATTATAAATTAAGCAGTAAACAGTAACAGAAGGTATAGAAGTTACTTCTATGTACAGAAATGGTATTTAACTCTCATTTCTAACTTTTTTTGAATGTTAAATGTGTATTTCTAGTAATTAATAGCCTGTAAAAAAAATTTTTCCTCAGTATCTGTATCATAGGTGAACAATTACATCACCTTTACAGGAACACAGAATGGTTTTGGTTGGAAGGGACATTGAAGATAATCTAGTTCCAACACCCCTCTTGGAGGGACACTTCTGGGGAAAGCATCAGGGACACTTCCCACTACACCAGGTTTCTCAAAGCCCCATCCAACCTAGCCTTAAACACTGCCATGGATAGGACATCCACAGCTTCTCTGGGCAACCTGTTCCTGTCCCCCACCAACCTCACCACCAGTAAAGAATTTCTTCCCTATATGTAACATAAATTTCCCCGCTTTCAGTTTAAACCTATTACTGTCCTATCAGCACAGTTCCTGAAGAAGATTCTTTCTCTGGCTTCTTTTCAAGACCCCTTGAAGTATGGGAAGTCTGCTATGAGGTCTCCACTTACTATCAGTTACCGTGTATTTTCTAAAGACCAAAACTATAGTCAGTATATGATAATTATATATATCATGTCTGAGTAGGTATTAGGTCATTTACAAGACTGAGTGAAGATATAAAGCTATGCTAATACTAAATATCTGGTAACTGTTAGGAAATACACAAAAAAATAAAAATTATATTTTCAAGTCAGAAGGGACTAGAACAGATCTTTGTATGTGGAAAAGTATTGAAAACACTAACACAAATTCTTAATTGAGACAATTATAATGTGCGTCTATTCTTCTAAGTCTTTACGTTTCAGTTTATTTACTATTATTAATTGTACTGGTTTGGTTTCCTTGGGGGAAAAACCTAAATAGTTTCACAGTATAAACATTTAACATGTAAATAATCAACTTTTCTCTGGACTCCTACCCCACTTCTCTTTCCCAACATAATGTAATAGCAATGTTCAAGAAATATCTATCAGTGTAGACAGTGGGAAAGAAATTTTTAATGGCTTTATATATAACATAAAAATATTTGCCATCACTGTTTAAAGCACACCAAAAAAAAAGCAAAAAGGAGAAAACATGGATAAACAGTCTGCATTAGCTCTAATGTGATCAGTCATTAAGAGTTGGATTGAAAAGAGAAAGAGCAACAGCAGTGGAGGTGCATGTGTTAGAAAAGGGGGTTCCACTTTCTTCCAGATGTGATATTAGGATAGATATTTCACACATGTGAAAGTCCTAGATGAAAAGAGGCAAATAAATCTGGCAGAATAACTCACTGAGGCAATGGCTGACTCATCAGTCTTGACTTCACAGGAGAGATGCCCTAACTGTTGTAAAAATTCACTGACAACTGTTACTGCCTCACATACTTAAAAGACACAAATCCATAAGAAACAAGCTTTTCTTACAGTTAATGCTCAAGGTTCCACTTGTACTGTTGTAACAATGAAATGAAGCAAAATCAGTCAAGCAGCCAGGGTCACACTACTGGCAGCAAAACAAGTACAGCCATTGTACTATTTCAGTGCCAGCTCATAATGGTCTTAGCAGAATGTAAGAAATACATTCATTTTCTATGTTATTTTTGGAATTTGAAGCCCATTTACACATTACTAGAAGTACAATGTTTCATAAAATCTAAAACTTGCTGTAGGGCAAAAAAAGTTCAGTTCATGCAAAATTCAAGCTGTGAATATATACAGTGACAAATAGACATTAGTCAGTGTTTCTACCACTACAGGCAATTCTCTGTCTGAACTTCCACCAAGAATTATGTAAGCTCAGTATAGTCATAAAACAGAATTAGCTTTCATTATAATAAACATTTATAAAATACAGGCTGTGTTTTCAGCTTCAGGGTGGACAAATGTGTAGGGATCCTTTTCTGTTGGTATTTTAATTACAGAAAGCATCTTCTTCCCCAAGATGATTAAAACACTTTCATATGCATTTCCAAGTATTTTTTATATAGCACACTTTTATTTTACCTAAAATATTCCCAGTGAGAAGAAAACAATCCCTCAGTGAAAATTTATTTTAATGCCTCAAAAAAAAATCTTTCTCAGATTTTTTGAGTTGAAACTGTTTGGGATTTGATTCCTATTATTATTTATACCTTGATATGGATTTCCTATGGCAATTTTTGCTCATTCAGACAAAAGGGAGTCATCAGAATCTTATTCAAATGACTAGTGATCCTGGTGAAAACTCAGATCATCTCTGGGGATCTATTAATACCACAGGTATAGTTACTGTGGCAGTCAAAGTAATATTGCTAAGAGGGCAATGCATTATAGGAAATGCATACAACAGAATTCTGATACTTCTAACTGCCACTCCAGCAGGAAGAAGTTCAAAGTTAATTCTGAGTGTGTTTTATTCCTTTATTTTCACTTTATCTCATGAGAAACATCTGCCTTTGTAAACAGTTCCCTCTTGTTTGTAGAAAACAGGAATCTGAAGAAAAGCCAAAGCAATTACTAGTAGCATAAGTATTTAAATCCAAAAACATGGTGAAATTCAGCTCTCCAAGGAGGAAGAATACACATGCTATACCACAGTGTTTTTATCTTAAATTCCTTGCTTAAGTATATGATGCTAGGTTCATACTAAGTGAATACCTAGAACTTAAATCTACCACTGTTCTTGCCATCTTCTGAAAGACCATGTGTGGAAGAGAACAGATCTCCATTTCATGAGCATCATCTTATTTTAAAAAATCTGTTTAAAAAATCATGATGTCTAAGAGAAACCAAATTATCAATCCCAACAAAAAGAACACTTTTTTCTTTTTTTTTTTTTTTAATAAAGTAGCTTAAATAATAAATTCACTCTAATTAAATATTTATTTGGGGATTTTTCAAAATTTTCTTCAAGCCACTGTGAAAATATAAATTTGATTTCTGCATCCCTAATCCACACTAATGGGTGGTGGATTGATACTCATTATAGTTCCATGAATGATTGTTGCTTCATGCTCATTTAAATACAAATTAATTTACTTCTCAGCACATTCTTTATATTTATCAGATAGTCATATAAATAGTTTACCTACCAATCAGGTATCCCCAAATTATTTCCATTTCTCCAAAGTAAAATCAGTAGCTTTCACAGCAACCAAAAGATTGCATTCATAAAGGCAACACCAATGTAACTGAAGAGTTACTTCCAGCAAAAAGTCTATCATCTAGTGAGTATTTTTCTTTGTGGAAACAGTTATCTCTACTATCTTTAGTGCTACAAGAAATCATTGAATCTACGCTACCAAAGAGACAAACGATAGTGCTCAAAAACCTACTCTAAGTATTTAAAAGTTACATTTTTTGAAGTAGGTATGGTCTAAAACTAGATTTAAATACTAGCATGAGAAACATATTAAAGAGAGGGCATAGAACAAAAATCATATAAAGGAGAAAAATATTTTAGTGGATTTACAATCTCAAGATGGAGAAGCATCCCAAATGAAGCACTGCAAATCAAAAAGATCTTATGCAGATTATACTTTATCAGGTTCTATAATACAGTTCTATGTTCCAAAGTACTTTTTCTCTAGTGAGAAATTCACAGTCAAAAAAAGAGTTGTGCACCTGCTCCTTACTTCTTGTTCAGTTTACAGCTCGGCAGGCGCAAAAGGAAACGCACCTGGTATGCCCAGGTACCAGAATTAAAACTGTATGGACTACAAAAGGGTACAGACCTCACATTTCTGAAAGCACTTTGCACTTTACAATTGTTTCCATTCAAATTTTTACATATGACCTAGTACATACGTATATAAAGCAGTTTGATTAGACTTTAGAATTTCGAATACCTGTATATGTTTAGAAAGGTGGTTTCTCACATCAATTTTTAAGACAATTATTTAGACTGGATATACGGAAGAATTTCTTTAAAATGAAGCTGTTCAGACACTGGAATGGTTGCCTAGGGGTATTCTGGGTGCTCCACCCCTGGAAGTGTTCAAGGGCAAGTTAGATGGTGCTTTAAGCAACCTGCCCTAGTGAAAGATATTTCTGCCTATGGCAGCAGGGTTGGACTAAATGAGCCTTGAAGGTCCCTGCCAACCCAAAATATCTGGAAATTCTATAGATTTATGTTTACTAAAGTCTTGTTATCTACTTATTACATTACTCTAGATACAATCCCCTCCTTACTACACATACTTCTGAAAACTACAGAGCCTTAATCACAGTTTTTCCTACATTGTAAATCAAGGCAAATCTGATTTTAAAATAAAATATCAGTTAGCAATTCATGGGTAGGTTTTATATAGAAACTGGGGTATTTAGCATGCACAGTAAACAGAGAATATCTATTCCACTCTGGACAACATCTACTTTTCAGTATTATTTGATACATGCAGATTATTTATGCCTTTCACTCCAAGCATCTTTTATGGATTGATAGAATGAAAATTTTTTGCAGAATAGGGCTTTCTAGGAAAGGAGAGCTTTTACTATTGTAGTCGAGAGAAAAATAGGAAAATTATTTTTCTGGTCAGAAATATCAGCAGAAGAGTGAGTAAGACAGCACTATAAAGAAAAGAACAACTTAATCAGATTTTATTTTTCATTTTTGAAAATTGTATAGCAGCTCACCTTACACCATAAACAGTAATAATTTTATGCAGTTTCAGAAGCAAGATTAATGCGTTTATCCTTCTAAAAGCTTAATAATTAATCACAAAAAAAAATAAATGACGAATGCACTTATAGTAGAATCACATAATAGAACTATTCAGGGAATATTAAATGTTTGGAGACACAAATGGATACCAGATGACACTGAAATTTATACAGACGACAAGGTGGGATTTACGGATGACCAAACTGAATAAAACAATTGCATGTATAATGCATCATCTATTCAGGCATACTAGTGAAAATCCAACAAAAGTCAGCAACTACACCTGAACTGAAAAATGCAATATGTTAATGAATTCAACCTTCTTCTGACAACAAATAAACACCTTCCCAAGTCAGACTAAAGCAGCATGAGCTTGATTAGGGAATGAAAATAAAGCCCATAGTAGTCATGGCGGAGACAATGGGTCTATGAGGAAAGTCAATGGACTATTAAATAGGAAATAATCTGTTTTCAAATTTTACTTCAACACTAATACATTCCTCCAGTGAGCCATTGTCTGGTAGAGGTGGCCTTAATTTTCCAGCAGAAAATTCCCATGCATCTAACACAGCTATTCATATGATAACATTCAATCACCTCTTCATAAGAAATTCCAAAGAAGATTTATGTTTTCCCAGCATGGTGCCTCCATTAGCACAATCAACTGCCTAGTGAACTCAGAAGACTTAATGCTGTTCCATTACTGGCTGTTGAAGGTCTCATATCTAATCTTGACCTATTTAATGGCTCATACCTACTCAGAAAAAAAAATTCTCCCCTTTTTTGCCTTCCCACAGGGCTCTACTTGAATGGACTGAATCACAAATAGATGTATGTAAATAATATTATCTTGCTAGCTAGAGACCTCCAGGTCACGTGAAGTTGTTAGACTAGTACTGGAATGTATGTTTTTTCCTTTTGTTTTTGTTTTGATTTGCTCTGGGTTTGTTGTGGGTTTGTTTTGTAAAAATAACAAAACTACCAACCCTTGTTGTTGTCCAGACAATGAAAAGACATATTGAAAGACTAGCATCACAATAAATTGACCCATGAAGATTCAGTTTACTAGCTTCTGCAGAGCAGTCTCTGGCTAATCTGAAAATGCTAAGGAACTTCATAAACCTTTTTAGTACTCTATACAATTAGGAACTTATCATCTAGAAAGTTCTGGAGGTTTGTCTGCTTTTCTGACATACAGCACTGCTATATCTATTTAAAGAATTCAAAACTACTTCCTCCCTCTTTCCATCTCTATCAGGAACTAAACTGTTCAAGTTTACAGAGTGCAACATGAGAAGAGATAATTTCATCAAGTCTCTACAAAAGATGCTCAGGTTGATTTGAACAGATAAGGAGTGACAGTCTTCACTAAACGCCATCAGGAAAGAAAGTAGTGTAGAATGATATAGCTTTTGATATGGTTATTAACTTTGCTACCTGAGCCCTATAACAACCAGATGAATTGAAAAGAAGTTCCTTCAGGGGGTAAAATCTGCAAGAGTTCACAACAATGAAAACACACTTTTGGATAGGTTGAGACAGTTCTGACCACTGATATTCTGGGACCAACCTTGAAAGCAACAATGTTCTTGTGCTTTAGGCACAAAAGAAGCAGTGCTATTTACTTACAGTTTCTACTGTATTCTTAGTGCATTTTTAGTTAGTTTATCAAAATACATCACCAACTTGGTGTGCACATAATAACTGATTCAAGATAGGGCACCAAAATAATATAGTCCATATTAAGGAATACATATCTGCTTAGAGCTGCAGGCAAGGCAGATTAGAACTGTAAACACAATTTCAAATGTCAAAGAACAATGAAAAAAAAACTGTGGACAGGTCTGTATGTGTGAAACCTACATACATCAGAAAGGAATAATTACTTCTAAGTTCAACCACTTAAATTGGCCAGTCAATCATCTAGGCTCCCTATAGACACCTATTCAGTAATATAGTCTATGCAGCTTTTTTAGGACAAATTTCTCTATTCTTCCTGAACTGACTGCAAAGGTAATGCAAGTAATTGCTAGACATTTGAATTTTACATGGATTAAGTTAGGAGAGGCAAATTCCACACATACTGTTTAGGCATCTTCTTCATTAGGAGGTATGTATGTACAGTTCACTCTGAAGCACAGGCAAAGGATATTAAACTTGCTCTCTGGGCAGTTTATCTGCAAACAGAAATAAATGAAGCCTAAGACATGGCCACCACCATGAAAGAATATGCCAAGTCACTGCTGGAAAACTTAGCAGACCACTAGTCATTCCTGGAAAGGTTCTACATGATTTGCCACCAAACTTTCTGGAAGGTTGCCAATTCAACAGCTGCAGAAAGGAGACAGGCAGATTGACCACTACACCTATGTCTGTACAGCACAGACAAGCTGAATTCATTATTCTCCTTACATTAAAACACAGAAAACCAGTCATGTTCTCAGCAGAACCTGGAATTATTAGGTTTCTCATTATTTCTTTTGATGGTGTGCTCATAATTTTAAATGTTGAAGACTTCTAAATTCTCAGCAATTTTAAAGTTTATTTGTTTGGGACATAATTATGTCTATGTGGATTGATAGCTGTAATGGTCACTAATTTTGACTATCTTAAAAAGCTCACCAACATGTCTTATAAATATCCAGCAAAAACACATTTTAAGGTCTTCCAGGAGAGATACAACTATCGCTGTAATTTTTCTTTTACTGAATAGATTCACTAAGTATTTAGGTATTAGCATTGGTTTGATAGTATCTTGATTGATATATTCTAACACACTTTCTGTGATTGTGTAAGCTTAAAAAATTATATTTAAGACCACACTATATTAGATGAGGTTTTGTTGGAATCTGAAAAATTCACATGCCCCTTAGGATTAAAATGAATAAAACGTTCCGGAAGCAATGCAGATACTTCTCCCAAAACAGGAAGGTAATTTCTAGAAAAAAATTAAGCACTGGTACTCTGGTTTACCAACTATAAGTTACTTCTTTTTACATTAATTTAAAAATTTCCTTATAAATGCAATAAAATATTTTTCCATAACTAAGCTTGAGCTTTATGTTCAGCTTTGCAAAGCTGCATGTAAAGCCCCTTATTTTCCAATTTATAAACAAATCAAATAAAAGTTTGCTTTATATGACACAGCTGTGCTTGAGGCCTTATGACTTACTTTTCATCTAAAGAGAACTTCTTTCAAGATCTTCATATTTCAATTGTTTTAAAGCAATTTTCTAACATTACTGGTGTCTGTCTCTAAACGATCTTTATTTAAGACATGCATTTAGTAAATGTATAGGTGAAATTGGAACAGTAAAGTCAAAAAAATCTAAGCATGTTCATTGCTAAAAGAAGCATAGAGACTACCCTCTCTGATGCAACCTGATACAAATTTCAGTATTTTCATCTAGAATACTGCATCAAGACTAAACCCAGCAAATAAAGGCAGAGAACCCTACTTGTATAAACATTAAAAGAAGAATACTCAATTTTAAAGAATAAGTTTTTGTTATTATTTTCCTAACTAATGTCAAAACTGTGGCAAACCTAGGCATTTGCTAATCAAAATCATTAAGCACATCTTTGCTTTGGACAAAGACATGACAACCTTACTGTGTCAAAGAAGCCTTTCTAATTGCTCCCAGATGTTGCTATAAATCTTTCAACCGAGACAGAAATGTCTCCTTCCATGAATATTGATTTTAGTTTTGCAATTTGTGATCATAGAACAAACCTTAGGCTGAGGACTCTACATGCATGACAGTGGTCTTTGAACAGAAAGTGGTATGTCAGTGTTTAAGTTTCTATATTCAACTAGACGTTGCAAACAAATTTACCCAAATCAGTTTACCATGTAATTTAAGAAATAGTGTAAAGAAGACATAATCAAAGAATTCAGTTCTGGTTACAGGCTTCATGACTGGGGAGCAGCCTTGATGAAAGGGACTTGGAGGTCCTTGTGGACAAATAGCTGAAGATGAGCCAGCCATGAGATGTTGCAGTAGCAGAAGAAAATTAGATCCTGGGCTGCATTCATAGGACCATTAGTAACAGAGATAGAGATGTGATCATCCCACTCTACTCTGCATTTGCCATGCTGCATCTGTATTACTCTGTCCAGTTATGATCTCCATAATTCAAAATTTAAAAAAGACTCAAGCATACTGGGTAGAGTCCAAAGGATCACCACAAAAATGATCAGAGGACTGAAAACCTGCCCTCTAAGGAAAGACTGAAGGAGCTAGGTCTTTTCTCCCTGGAGAAGAGATGGACCTCATCACAGTGTTTCAGTACTTAAGGGGCAGCTATAAAGAGGACAGAGACTCTCTCTTGGAAAAGACCCACATGAGAAGGACAAAGGACAACGGGTAGAAAGTACACTGGAAGAAGTTTCGTCTTGAGAAAGAATTTGTTCACAGCAAGAACAATCATGGGAACAACCTCCCCAGGGATATGATGAAGTTGTCACCACTGGGCTGTTCTCTGATCCTACAAAATTTACCATTGGCCAAAAGGTGTCTATAGGTTTCCAATTTTCTCAAAGGAGTTTGGAATACTCCAGTCAGGAAATATTGTGGACATCACCTTCTAAAAAAGTCTATTGACTTCATGAAATAACTGGCCAGCAGTCCTACAACTGCTAACTTGATGTTCTCTCACTTCAATTCTGGATGTACACTACTGCAAAACTGTCCACTCAGGAAGACCTACTTCCAGCTCTCATGTTAAAATGAATCGCACTGTGTGAAGGACCCAAAGGACTACAACAGAAATGATGAGCACCATAACAAAAAAGTTGGATTTTTTAGTTAGTATTTGAAGATGAACAAATGAAAAAAAAGCTTATTTTCAACAATCTTGCAGATAAGATTATTCCTTTAGATACAAAGTTATTTTTATTTGGATTCTACCTACAATCTTACTCAAACTTTGGAATTGCATCAGAATAACTATCCTGTATTTTAAGCAAATAGAAGGTGAAGAAATCCAAAATAGTCTAAAGCTAATGCTATTTATCTTTTATGTAGACAGCACTGAGAACAATCATGTCATCAGGCAACCATAATTTGCAAAATGGTATTTTTTGAACTATGGCTATTATCATGAAGAGACTGAAAAATAATTGCCCCTTGTGATCAGAAATTCTCTCTCATTCCTTCCTCAAAATAAGAAAGTGAAGAGGTGCAACAAAGTAACTTACATAAAACTTTTTTCTATCAGTGACCTTTGAAGTCCCATTTAAACAGATTATATACTTCATATTAAGTGTCAAAGTAGTCCACTTGACTTCAGCAGAACTATTCAACAAGCTGTCTACTGCTTTTTGAGCAAGAAAGCACACTGAGCATTTTGTTGAACTGAGGCCTCAAACAACAGCTCAATAAATAGACAGAATGGTTAAAACATCCGTTGCTACATATGACAGATAAAATAATTTTTTTTATAAGCAATATATATAGAAACTGCATGCACAGAATATACTTTACAAAATAATGCTTTCCCAGTAGCATTTCACCACAAGGCTTGAATAAATCAACCTACAGCATCAAAATAAGGAACTTCTGAAATTTTAGTATTTAATTCCAGGACATTACAGAGACAGTCATCACCTGAATTAGATTACAGCATTATCACTGATATTAAAATACTATACATGTTCTCAGGCCTTGGGAAGCAGGAAAATGAAATCTGAAATCTCTGTTTCACAGCATCACAACAATTAATTCTCTTAAGTGCACCCAGCACATGTTTCTCACCTATCTCCTGAGCTGAATGTGGCTTGGGAGAGTAGACACCTCACGTTCACATAGAAAATATACAATAATGAAAGCATGTTAATTTTGTTTTCATCCTGACTTAAAGGTATTCTGATGCAGATTCGAGTGGATGCTTGAATTTTCCTAGGCACTGTTTAACAGCTCTGTATGTGTGCTTGTGGCAATTGTATTCCCTCTAGACTCCTTAAGAGGAAAATATATTTACTGCTACAATTCTACTTAAAAGCTTGACTAAGTAGCCTAATTTCAGGCATAGAGCATAATTTGAAATATCAAGAAGACACAAAACATTCACTGAAGGTGGGCGGACATGACTTTGGACTTATAGGAGACCTTTGATCTTCTGAAGGGCCAGAAGGGTGGAGGCCAAACACAATATCCTGTCCATCTGTAAAGCTCTAAAATTGAGTCCATAATGTTCTGGACAAAAAATAATGCTATACCTTAGGAAAATTAATTTAAGCAATAACTACATATCTGATCTTTATGAAAGTCCCCATGAGGTCAACATGTACTATATGAACCCCTTTAAAAGCAAAAAGTGTGCTTCTTAAGTGACTTAAAGAGATAAGCAAAAACTAGGGGAAGCAATATCGCTTATTAGACAAATCTATAAATATCTGGAAATGGGGAAAAAAAACCCTCAAAATTCAAGCACATACACTTACAAGTCTTCAGCAGAGAAAATTGTATCCCCAGAAGCTTGTTTATTCCCACCAGCTATGTCAACTATTCCAGTAATTAACAAGTATTAATTAGTAACAGACAGAAATAGCATTTTCTTGGTTTTAATATATGAGAAGCATACAATGAATAAACACTGTTCCAGCTTACCAAACTACATCCAAAATAACCACCTGAATATTCAGAGACAAATATTTACCTATGATTTTCACTCTTTTCTGCTCCATTGCAGTATCTAGTGTTTAATACCCCACTCTAAAAGTAAATAAAATTTTTTAAATGGTAGCTCTTCATCTGCTTACCCTATCTGAGCCTGGAATGCATGTAGCAAACTAAAGATTAGCCAAATTACCCATACCTTGATTTCCAAAGGACCAGGATTTTACCCAGAACATACTTCCAAGAGTCACTATTAAGTGTAGTACATTGCCAGTCCCAACAGGCGGTGGCACTGTGAAGTTGATAAGCACACAGTAAAGGCTAAATTGATGGTCCCTTTTCTCCCCAAAATATATTATTTACATTGCTGCTTAACCTAGCATGACTACACTGTCACCATTCTGCATCCTACAATGGTAACCATAACGTTTCCTAGAGTTATTCATTCCTGCAGATAAGTCCACTGATTGTCAGCTCTAGTTATGATGCCTCTCAAGGCAAGTTCTAAACACAACAGCAAAGAAAGAATATAAAAGTAATCTTTCTTTTGGTTCACTCTTTCTGAAAACTTACAATAAACACAGTGTATAAATAACCATTAAAATTAATTTCAGAATGCATATACTAAGAAAAATATCTTCATGGTATCATAGAATTGCTTAGGTTGGAAAAACCTTTAATATCATTAATCATTAATCCTTTAGTCCAATCATTAATCCAGCACTGCCAATTCCACCACTAAACCACGTCCCTAAGTGCCACACTTACAAGTCTTTTAAATGCCTCCAGGCATGGTGTCTCCACCACTTCTCTAAGCAGGCTGTTTCACTGCTTGATCACCCTTTCTGGGAAGAAATTTTTCCTAATATCCAGTCTAAACATCCCCTGAGATGACTTGAAGCCATTTCCTCTTGTTCTGTCACTTGCTACTTGGCAGAAGAGACCAACACCCACCTGTCTAAAATCTCCTTTCAGGCAGAGGTAGAGAGCAATAAGGTCTCCCCTGAGCCTCTTTTCCTCCAGGCTAAACAACTCCAGCTCCCTCATACACTCCTCATAAAATTTGTGCTCCAGACCCTTCACCAGCTTCATTGCCCTTCTTTAGAAATGTAATCTTTGACAGATTATGGTTACTTAATTGCAGTCCTCAGACTTTAAATTCTATACAGTGCAGACACGTGCATATTTCCTGAGAAAAGGCACTCAAGTTCCTATTTCAAAAAACAACCTGTGCTTCAGCTACTCTTCTACACTGTGTAGGAGATCCTGCAGATTGCGCAAGCTCTGCCATTTCTCTACTTGCTGTTACACTGAGTTTCCTCTATTGCTTTGTAAAGATGTAGCAGCATGCAGATTTCTAACATGAAAGCATGATAAAAATAAATGGTAATGTTAGTATATTTATAAATATATACATACATCCTCAAACCACACCTGGAAGAATTCAACTAAATCTTCCATAGGAGAGAAACTGCAATTTCTGCTAGATGCTATACAGCACTTGGACATATCTTTCCTTTGGGACAGGATGATAGGTTTCTGCTCTATCCTGTCTCCTAAAATTGTAAAACTTACTGTATACAGTACTCAAATATGTAATAATGCAATTAATTCCCAAAATAGCTGACAAATCATTTCTAAAACATCTTACAGCATGAAATCCTGCATAGTCCCTAAACTCATGAAATTAACTGTGCCTAGGGGAGATTCTCAGCTTGTAATGCAGTAATGAGTAATTGTTTAGTATTTCCTTTGAAGTACACATTTGTTGCTACACTGTTACTAAACACATCTCATCAGCAAATCCAGAAAATTCTTTTAGCTTAAGGCATAATTAGAAAGCTGTCTACATAACAAGATATACCCTTTGAAGCTCTAAATCAGAATCCAAGACTCTATTTCTGTAACAAGTATTTCTTTTTATTTTTATTGATCTTTTCACCCTGGGAACCTTAACAGCACCTTCTTCTCATCCAGTTCTCCTGTCCAGTCACAGTGCCTGATAGCAGTTACTAAATTATTATTTTAGTAGCTCTTCCAAATATAACTGTTATTTCCATATTGTCATGTGCAGATAAGAGATTGCGGTTCCACAAATATCCTTTTACCATCAGGAAAACTAAATTACTAATTTGTATCAAGTTATTCAACAGCTTGTACTATCACTGAAAATACTGACATCAAGGATAAACAAAGTCAGACAAGCTCCAGTAGTATGCCGAAAAAAACCCTGAATTACACCATAATTTTTTTGCTTCCTTTATGAGGTATGCAAAAAAAAAGAATTTTGGAGAACACTTCTCAGAAACTATGAAATTTATGCAGAACAAAATTAGGTTAAAAAATATATTGAACTAAATATGCAAAATAAAAGTAATGCTAATAGAGTATATTTCCATTTTTGAATCTCCCTTTTTGGATTTCTTGAGTCAGTAATTAAGAGTATCATTTTAACTCTACTTGGTTAAATTCTAATACCCACACTTATTACAGCTTCACTTTTTTTTTTAAACTCACTCTTTTACTTGGATCATGCTGTTTACCCAAACCTTGATTAAAATGGATTAGCAACACCTAGATTAAAATTATTGGGATTTGAGGGGGTGGGTTTATTTTGTTTTGTTTGGTTGGACTGGGGTTTTGTTCGGGGTTTTTTGTTGTTGCTTGTTTGCTTGTTTTTAAGTAGAGCAAAGAACTTGGGAAATACATACTTATCTTTCAGAGCAAGAGTGCCCTCAGTATTATTAATGCTCAATTATCAGACATGGGAGTTATTTATCTCTTTCATGAAAAACATCATTAAGCTTTGGTTATAACATGATGAAAGAACTGAATCCCTTTTTTTAATTTTGGATTACTCTCTTAATTTTTTCCAATTTTTTATAATGCAAAAAAAGGGTACACTTTCTAACATTAGTAGCTTAACCAAGCTAGTTTAACATGATTCAAAAACCTTCACCAAAAATAAATCAGAGAAATCTGGTTGATTACTGTGCTCTTTCACCTGATTACCTGTGGCCATTTAACATGGTCTTCATGTATTGGTCCAATTCCTTACAAGGTTTTAGGATTTTTAAACAGATTGATTTAATGCAACTGGAAATACCTCATTGTTGTCCATCTATACTCACTGTTTGACCATACATTTTTTATCAATTCTTTATCTTGACCTTGGATTCAACATAAGTTCTGAGAATATTAAGTTAACATACCCACAGAGCTAAGAAAGTGAACATTCAGATAAATTAGATTTTACAAAACAGTCACAAGGTTTAGACATAGAGAGGTTGCTTACTGGAAGCTTTCTTACAGTCAGGGGAAAAAGAGAACAAAGAATATAATATATAAATATATCACCCCCAGTCTTTTGTGTGCAAATATGAAGAGCTAATTAGGAAAAAATATCTACACACTTAGAAATCCAACATTATTCTCTCTTTTATTTCCATTCTCAAATACCAAAGGAATTATAACTTCAGGATTTTTACCATATCTCTTAAAATGCCTAGTTTCAAAATTAATTACCTAGGCAGCTCTGTGAGTAAATGCCTTTGTATAGTCCTTCAATTAAGGATAATTATGAAGGTATTAGAATCTCTCCCCATGATCTTTGCATCTTCTTTACAGTTATGTACTTAAAGAAAATATTATTGAATCTATTTTCGTTATCGGAGGAAGTCTGTACATCAGCTTTAAAAATTTCAAAACTTTATTAATAAAATTTCATCTCCCTTTTTTTAAGCAAATGAAACTCCCATGCGCAGAAATGAATCATAAATCCATTCTGCATATGCAAAAAATCTCTAGGATTTCCCCTACAGTATTTAATATCACTCTAAATTTCAGGGGTTTTTTTCAATTATCATTTTCATTTACTGATAAACTAATAAAAAAAAAGGCAAAAAACTAAAAAATATAATTAGTAGTGAAAAGAGCAAGTGCTTGACTAACTAATGCTCCATTCTGCCAGACAGCACACAAAATGTATCAGCTGCAAATTGTGGTTCTTCTGGGGTAAATGCCTAAACACTGACCTTGGCTCTTGCATTCAAGAAGTACCACAGTGCTTCTCTGCACCTCCCATATATAGCTACTAAAGTGGGCATTAAAGAATAGAATCAATAGTCAGAATAGAAAAAAAAAACCCACATTCTTTTCTAGAGAAGACGAAAGCAGATAGCTGAATTAGATGATAGGCAAAAGCAATTAGTAAGGAAAACTTTATGTTATTTAAGCAGCAGGGCTTGTTAGGTCATCTTAATTATGCATGCTAAATTCTGACTTGAGGCACAGAAAACTGTGAAGATTAATAGTGGTAGAGTAAAAGAATTCTGAACTCATAACACTTTATTTATGCCCTATTTTGCTTGGTGTGAATCATGGCTGTCCTATATAAATGTGAAAGTGTATGTGTGCTCAGGGTTTTGTGGGTTTTTTCCTCTTTTGATGTGATACTTGTACAGACTCAACAAGTGAAGTCTACCAAAGTAAAGTTTCTTTAATATAGTATGTTGCCCCTCTGCTTTCCAGATTTTTCTACTTATACAATACTGCTAAAATTTAATAAAAATATTCAGTCATAATAATTATCATTTTTCCATTTTGCAGGAAAATTCAAAATTCGTATTTTACTTCAGACTAAAATAAGGATGAACCTCTGCAAATCCAAACTTTTTAAGAAAAAAAAATAGCTGAAGTGATAAAAATTATTTTTATTTCTTTATGGTTTGTTTGGGGTTTTTATTGACTCGTACTGTAAGTTCATTTTTCAAGAAGAAATCATAATGTGGTTGAAAAATAGTGTGTGTTTATTAATGCCAAGTCATTCTGTTCAAGTGGTTGCTAAGTACCAACCACTTTCAAATGTCAGAATTCAGTATAAAGTTGGTGAAAAATAACAGTAATGAGTATATGGTATATCAGAGAATAGTTTAAAGAGCTTCAATCTAGTTAGAAGTTGTTTAGAAATGTGATAGTACAAGGTTCAAATGCTAACAACCCACTTTGTCTGGAGTTTAACTTTTATAAAGTGCTTTTTGAACTGCTAACAAGTAAGAATATGTGGTGACAAGCAGGGAAATGCATGAATGAATGGATGTTTGTCCATTTGATTTTCATAGGGTAGCCATTTTGGATTTTATTTGGAAATATGTAAGAAGCCAAATTTTAAAAAAACTCACTTATATGTATTGCTGAATTAAGTCAGGAAGTGCAGAATCAAGTCAGAATTAATTAAAAAGTTTGTCCTAGTCTGAAAAAAAAAGGGACTTCGATTTTAAATGGGCAAAAACGAATCCTTTGTTTCCTTTGGACTTTTTCACCCAAGTAACAAGAAGAAACAAGACGATGATACGTAGACACTGAAACGTTGGATACAGTTAATTCTACTAGCAAGAGAGATAAAGTATTGCAACAGTTTGATCTTTGACTCTTCTTTTCTTCTGCAATTTTCTAAGGGCATGGTTTATTACCTGTGGTAAAATTATAATTGACAAATTCCTGTACTTTATTATAAGAAATAAAAGCCAAGGCATGTCCCAGTTTCATGTGATATTTACTTTTTTAAGTACTGTATTTTTCTTTTTTTCTGGTCAGTGAGAGTATGGTGATACAAAAACAATGATCAAAGTAAATACTAGACCGCTGAGAATACTTAAAAAAAAAAGGACCATTAGAAATTTAAGAAATAAATATAACAATTTAAGTAGCTTAGTAAGCTATACCTAGTGTGCATGTGCATATCTGCACAAGTGTGTAATAGTTAAAAAGATACAAATATACTTGAATAGCAACACATTTAGATTATTTTTTCTACGTGATGAGGACAAGTATCATTTTGATTATTCTCAGACATTAGGAAATATGAAAGAACCACCAAAAGCATAAATTAGATCTATTAGTATGTGAATGATGATAGAAAAATCTCTTCAATAAGAGTAGACCAGCAAGACCTCCTCAGAACTTCTATGTATCATATTAAAAGAATATTCACATTTTTCATTTTGTTTAGAAATTAGTTTAGACTTTAATAGAAAACGTTTCTTATAAATCATTTTTTATAAACAAGCATACATTTTACCTCAAGAAAACTGCGTAAAGAAAGTGTGTATAGTCTGACACAACACAGCAAGTGACTTCCAACATTTCTACAGATTTTCTGCAGTCATGGAAAAAGCCAGTTGTACTGTAGTTACTCTGCTAAATCATAGAATGCATTTACTTTCTTTGTTATACACATAAGTTTTTTTCTCCAAAGTCCATGCAAAGAAATACTTAAGAAATCCTAAGAGGAGAGTGAAATGTGATTGAAAATTTGATTTTGATCACTTTTCCTCTCAGGTGTGCTAAACCATCACCCTTTTCAGAGCTGTGCTGAGGAACAGCCTAGAAACAAAGGCAAAACTATCATAATTGAACTCAACAGGATTCACACTCAAAAATTTGACTTGGAACATTATAAGGGGATGAGATGGAATTTTATAACAACTTTTTATTATATCGGGATACTAAAGGTAAGATAATTAAGAGGAAAATTGTATTCTAGTTAGAGAGTTATACAAGCCTACAGAAAAGACCTTGAAACAACCATTAAGATTGGGAACTCTATGCATCAAAAATAAGGAAAAGCAATGTCAGAGTTATATTGATAGTTCAAACTGTCATAAGGGTAAATCAATATGGTGAAAAAGTGAAGGGTAGAAGTACCTTACACATACACAAACACCACTGGAGCTTAAAAACCTTGAAATCCTTAACTGTCTGGTTTTATGGTTTTACACCCCCAGAAAACATTTAGTCTTCACCGAGGTCTCTAAATGTTTTATACAAGCCTCAGGTTTTTATTTGGCATGAGTTTCAGGTGTTTCAAAGTGTGATTAAATGCCATTTAGCTATGTGGTTCAGGCTGAATGCATTCCCATTAAGCAGTCTTTTTGCTAATTTTTTTCTGATTAAGCTGTAGCCTTTATCAACCAGTGAAAATAAAACATATTTCCAGTCCAGCCCATATCAGTTAGAGTATTCCATAGCAGCAATATCTATGGAGAGTCTTTGACTCCCAAGTCCATTTCTGACTTTAAATATAAGTGAACAACAGTGACATGAAAGTCAAATTTTACACACTTAACTGATTTTACAACTTCACTGGTAATAAGTCAGTAAAGTGGTTTATTTTATTCTGAGCACAGAAAGAATATTGTGCAATGGCATCATGATGTGACTTTCACACCTTCCAAATGCACACGCTGTGGATGGTTTTTCTGTATCTAAGGGCCAGATAAAAAGAGCTCTGTAATCTCATAATGCTTGCCAAGATTGCCCTTTAAATATAGTTTAAATATTATCTACATGTCTCAGGTATTTAAAACCCAGGTAATCAAAGAACATTTACACGCTTAATCAACAAAAAGAATGAATAGAAAATATTCATCCCAGTCTGTATGAACACTTGGTTCCACTTAGAGCACAGAGGGCTCTTAAAGGTCCAGAAGAGAAACCACTGTGTTTTTCATGCACTTTTTAATACTTTTCTATCCTGAGGCAAACTAATGGTGTGAAGTATTATTCTTACACAGTCATATACTAGCAATTATAGGTTTCTGCCTCACATCAGAAGCTTTTCTGAGAAAAGCACTTTCTTTACAGCACCACAGGAGATGAAAAACATGCACTGGGCCCACAGAACTTTATTCCAATATTTATTATTCCATTATTTTTTCACCATGGCCCTAAATTCTCATAAAGTAATTATCAGTAGTGATCTTTGTAAATATCCAATGGTTTGAGATCAGTTATATCTTTGATCAATGCATAAAAGATACAACTACAATGAATGAGAAGAAGTGATGAAAATTTTAAGTTCAAAAAGGAAAAAATAAAAAAAAGAAAGTATTAATGTAAGCAAGGAAGCATGAAACAATGACTTACAGTAATAAGTAGCAGCTATATATAAACCAGATGTATGCTTCACACAATTTTCAGATTTTCAGGGGTTCATTTGCTTGTTTGAAATTATTTAGAAATATGAACAATATAACTTTTAAACTACTGTATGAAGTAAAGTGCAGTGCAAGGAAATTAGTAAACAAAATTTAAAATGTTTCAAGTTATCATGTTCAAGACATTATATACAGTAAGTATATTAAAAAAAAGTTTCTCTCTAAAAAGGGTAATTTTCCAGAAAAAAAATTAAATTAACTTGTTAAAATATTTATTGTAGTTTAGTACCTAATATCTTTAAGATCCTTAAACCTTATCAGTAGAAAAAGATTGTTGATTAGCTGTGTCATGTGGAATAATTAACGCAATCTGATAGATTACTAAAATTCCTGTCTTCAAGAAATAGAATTTGCTATTTTTCAAATGGAAGATGAAAAGCCTAAAGAAAACCAACAAAAAAACCCCAACAAAAACAAACAAACAAAAAAAAATCCCCAAAAAATAAAAAACAAAGCCAAACAAAACCCAACTACTTAAATTGCTAAGTGGCCAAAGTGGAAAATCTTCCAATTTTTGAAGACTAAATCAGACCTAATGTAGGATGTTTTTTAAAATAAATCCCTTCTTGACATTAAAATTCCAGATTTAATTCTAACTAATGGGCAGAAACTCACCAAAACCTAACAATGGAAGTTTATATGCAGGAATATAATTGTGATTTTTATGAACTGAAGTGAGGCCAAAGAATAATGGGAATGGAAGGAAAAAGTAAAAATAAACAACCAGATTAATTAATCAGATTGATCTGAAGGCACAGAAAGTGGAAAAGATAGTAAAAAGGTGCTGTTTATAATATAAATAAAATATTTTAAAACAGGATTTATGTAAAAATTTAAAAGTACACATTATGAATTATTATGAATTGTAAATGAATAAGACAAAAAAGACAGAGAAAGAGATAATTGTCATTAGCTTGATTTTTGTCCCATAAAAAATTTTCACCAGCAAATTAGGGAAATACGGACTAGGTGATTTTGACATTTAGAATATGGCATTATAATTTGAAAAAAAAATGCAGTACATGTAATTTTGAAAAAAATTAATATAGTCATGTATTCAATTTGAAAAATATTAACAGAAATATCACAGTTACTCTCTGACTCATGTTTAAAATAATTTTTGGTTACATACCTCTAAATACTTTTAGTAACAAACAAAAAGCTAAATTTTCTTTTAGCTTCACAAACATATAAAAAAAAGGAACCAAATACTGGTATTCATACCGTCATAAATCCATCCAGCAAACCTGAATCAGGCTTCGGGGGTGCTTGCAAGCGCTCCATAGACCACTTCTCAATGATAGATGACACCTGGGTATTTTCCGTGTTTAGAATTCTGAATCCAGTCATATTAACACCACTGTACCGATAGGGTTCCACATCCAAGGCAAACAGGTCCTGAAAAAATTACCATTGTATAAATTCTGTAATACACTACAATTGCTATTTCAATTGCTGGTCCATCTCCCCAGATGAAGGCATGGTAATTTTCCAGTGCTGTTTATGCTAGGAAGTGTGTTCTGCTTGTCTGGGGGCCCCGGTCTGTGAGCAAGTAACTTGGCTGCCCTTATAGCGGGAGTAATCTGATTCTCAGTGGAAGAACAGACTTTCAGGAAATGTTAGTCCAATTACAGAACTGTATTACTACTAGGTAGGCTAAAATACAACACTAAGCTTAAATATTATTGTTAATTGCTAAATATTAATATTAATTGCTAGTTCTTGAACTTAGAAGAAATCAAACAGATATGAAACAGTAAAATAAACTGAACAAGAGTTTCCTTGCGCTTTCCCTCCCAGTAAAACTTAAACATGTTAATCTTAGGAGGGTACATTGGTGGACGGAATTGGGTGGGGAGTGGGGGTGGTGGTGAGCAGGGACAAGGGAAAAAGTACAAGGCTTTAAATTTAATCAAATTTTGGCTCAAGAAAATAAATTCAAGGGTGTCCTAGTGCTTTGATCAAATCCTAAGACACAATGTAGAAACAGTACTTGACATCAGGAAACTCAGGTCTAAGATCAAGTCTTGAATATGGAGAAAAGAAAGATGTAATCAAGGTTATAGATAACATATTATTTCCCTGTAACATAGTTTATTGAACATAGAAATCTTCCCCATAATTCATAGCTAGTCATTAATCTAATTTTTAATTTAATTTTTGTTGTCAGGTAGTGTTAGCTGTAACGCTTGCCTGAATCCATTTTGTTTATTGGCTATAGCTGAAGAAGATTAAATATTGTGCTATGGAAAACCAGAATATAACACACATTGTTAACATCACTAAGCCAACAAAAATATCAACCAGTTATCAATCACTACTCATTTTTAATTCTGTAGCTAGCAATTATGATATAATTTCCCATACATAATATTTAAGATATTAAGTTGTGTCAAAATTCATTTAAAATAACCTAATTCACATCCTCTTTACGAAGAAGTAAAACATTTTATTGCAAATGAAATGTTGGACGGAACTAGAACTAAGTTACATTTTTCTCTTTAAAAAATTCTTTCAGTTTTCACTGTACAAGAAGTCAGAACCTTGAATGCAATTTTTTAACCCAAAGACATTCATGTTTACACTGGAATGTAATAAATATACACAATATTATTACGCATATATCACAAATGGACACAGGTCAGTGCATTAATGAGCTAGTGCATTAGATCCTGAATCAATCAAGAGGAGATTACACAGAAGACTGTTGTAAGCACTGTGACTGGAAAATTTATTTGACAGGACTTTCGCCATGTCAGGTAAGAAGCAATTAATATATCAAAACAGCTAAATTCTGATGCAAGTTCCAGAGCTACACTGCAAAATCAAAATCTATCATATGTTTGTGCACAGTAAATTATCTCTTTATAGGTTCAAGTCAATATAAAACTCCTGTGTCCATAGAAAATCTAATGTTCTAATAAGTAAATGACAGAAAATTCTGGTTTTTAAATAGAGGTTTAAGAGTGAAAATTCAATGCCAATGGACAGCATAGCCCTCAAATGAAAAATTTTCATCAATAGGAAAATAAAAGTCTTAAAAATAAAAAAAAAAACCTTTGAAACTTCTATAATCCATTTTTATGGAGGGAAATCTATTTAGTGAGGGAAATTCTATTGCATGCAATCCTCAATCTATAAGTGATAGAACAATTTACCCTTCTAAAATAAGACAGGTATTTTTGCAGGGTTGGCCTTTGAACTTCACAAATTATTTTCCTTTCTATTCAACTAGCTATTTCATGTTAATACTTTCCATGAACTTCTGTTTTGTGGCTTGGAAGAGGACTCCTACCCTACCACAAAGGACTCATTTTCATAGGAACTTAAACATCAATGTGACTTTAAACATCGGTCATTTCAAGCATGGTTTTGCCAAGGCACATCTGTCTCATGTTTTTCTCATAATTTTATTTTAAGAAACGTAATGAACTGCAATCTAATTAGACAAAATTGAATGCAAATTCAAGACAGAGAAATGTACACAACTCTAGAGACTCTGTAGTCCCTAGAATAGTATTTTGCCAACTTTTAAACTGCTTTTTAGTTAGGTTGTGGTAAGCAGGAAAAAGGTCTTCATGTATGTTTGTTATGTTTTGTAAGAGCATTCGCATTTTAAATGTTCATTTATTGCAAGTGATAGATCCAAGAATGATCAAATTCCTTCTAAGTTACATTTACAGTGGACACCAAAGAATATTGCATAATTCGTGCACCTAAAAAGCTCATGCGAATTGTTAAGTAAAATGCTGCTAAGATTCACACCAAGTTATTCATGAATCATATGACAGAGAAGAAATACCTTGTAAAATGTTGGATTAAAAATATGGAATATATGAGTAAATTTTAAAATGTCATAATCTTCACATACAAATAACTAAAAGATAAAAAGGACAAAATGCATAAAATAAACAATGATTTATGAATTATACACTTATCCTTCCTTGACAGTAAAAAACTGCAGTGCTACAGTCAGATGCTTTTTCTGGTCTACCAGTTTCCAGGGCACACTATTGAACAATAATTAAACCATCCTGATGAGTTTTCACTGAAAGTAAGAAGACTCAGCAAAGAAAACATCTTGCACTCACACCCCATTCCAGAAAGAACTTTTCCACTTTCTTAAGTAATATAATTAGGAAAGTAACATCTTTGTTTTATGTCATCACTATGTTTTTACAAGCCACTTACCAGTGTGGTAAAGATATAGTGATAGTATTCTGTCATCATCCCCATAGCTAAAGCCTTGAAAAAATAAACAAAAGATTAATGTTTCTGAGGCCACATAATACATTTTTACCACACTTACTTTGCAAATGAAATGCTGCAAAAGAACACTACTAAGATCAGACTATAGGGTTGGAATTATACTAAAATTAGGTCAAGCAAGTCATTTCTTAGCAGTTAGAGAAGATTACTGACTATTAAAGGAATTTATGAACCAGATCTTCTGATAGAAAGAATATTATTAGGCTGTTTAGTGCAGTAAATGTAAAAGAGGCTTGTATTTTTACATACTAATGGATACATTAAGTTACAACACAAAATTTGAGTCGACAATATTTTCATTCATTATTGAACCCTTCCCTTAAAATGAATTACCTAATAGGATTTTTTTTTCTATTTTGATGAACAATACCATGCATTTAAAAGAAGGACCCAAGCTATATTATACATGTGCACATTTTTCCAACCATGGAAGAAAATTATCTTGAGTCAAATTTTGAACAGCAAGATAGATACCACTTAAATAAAATTTAAGAACAAATATTCATAGAATTACTTTATAAATTCAGGTATCTATCCAGTACCTTCTTCACTCTTGTTAACTATGTAATACCAAGGAGTTTTTGGTAAACTGTGCATTTTAAAAATTCGTGCTTTCCTCTCAACTGCATAAAAACTAATATTTGTAGATAAAATCTATGTCTCATCATATTTATTCATGAAGGGCATTTTCTCCTGAAAAGCATGTATCTTCATGCTCTGCACAAAAGCTGCCTTAGTATTTCTTCCTTTCCAGGAATTATCAAAGGAATTCTTTGCTAAGTTGCTACCAGATGGACCTCTTTAAAGACACTGAAGGCCACAATTACACTATTGGGACAATACCAGAATTTGTATTAAAAAGAATTGTCAGCGTTCTGAAGACTATGGGAGACTTTTTACTTGTGACATTGCCCAAAAACTGATTAAATGAATAGACTATATGATCCTTTCCAGGGGAAAAAATCTAAAACTAATCCAAATGCCAGTTGCAGATCAGATTTTATGTTTTAAACAAGATTTTGAAAGAAAACACATTGCTTTTCCAAAGAATGCCTATACTTGTGTATTTAGAATTCCACAATAGTACTTAGAACTATAGTGTTCCAGTAGCAGTTAAATTCTCTTAAACACAGGAAAACCACATTCCTATGAGAAATATTATAACTTTGTTAGGAACCTTACAACTACCAACATTCTTAGCTTTTAGAAATTTTTTTTAATAAAACCAAAGTATCTTCCTCTATATATGTAATACATTTGCAGTCACCTATATCATAACTGCTTCTAATCAAGTCTTTCATACTCCAAAGGATCCCTACACAACATCCTACGCATGTTCTTTATTCTGCTATGCAATGATGCTGCCTCTTTTCCAGGTCTTCCTTCTTTCACTTTCTCACTTCTCTAAAGATCTCACTTCTTTTTCCTCTTCAAACATTGTAATTTCTCTGTTCTCATTATTACAGTGCTTCCCTAACCTTTTAAATTATGTATGGGTTCCCTGGTTGCCTGGTGATGTAGATAACAGTGAGATTTGCCTTAATTTAAGTATGCTTGTCTGATTAATGGGATTTTTTTTTTACTTTTCATTACGTATTTTTGGCCAGCAAAGAGTAGTTGCCATTTCACTGGGCTCTCAAGGTACTTTGTTTTTTCTATTTTCAACTTGTGTTGTCTTCCACCACCTTCACTGTTAATCTTTCCAATCATCCTCTCAAGCTGAAACTCCTTGTCATGTCTCCCCAGATTCATCCCTCCCTTACCAGGAAAAAAAGTGGATCAGGTAATAATTCAGAAATAGATATATAAAGATTTTTTTTCAATAATCACTTATAAACACTATATTTGGAATATTAACACTAAATAATAAATATATTCTCAAAATCCCTTGTGTCAATTTTGACAGCAAGTGCTCACATTCAGCTTCAGAACCACAAATTTTACGCATATTTAAAGAATTGCAGTATAGGACCTGAATGAAAAAGTAAAAATCTACAGAATCTGTATAAAGATCTAAACACTCATGAAAGAATTTTTTCTGTATCTTCCCTCTGTAATCTTTAGGATGAGCAGCATACTTTGATAGAACAGTTTACAGTTTGATTTAAAGAGCCTGAGTCCTCACTCTTAGGACCTGGGACATGATTAAAGATACAATGCTTTTAATTTTGTTCCCATTTCCCTCTATTCATACATTTTTCACAATATTGTATAGTGTGAAATAAAAGTTCCTTTTCACCTAAAAAGTGCTAGGTACTGTATAAGTAATGTATCTTGATGGAGTAATTGTTAGTATTGCATCTTAATATTGCCATCACAATCTGCATTGTTTACATTTAAAATATTTAAAATAATGAAATGTACATTTAATGATTTGGGCTAAAGAACTAGAATAACTAGGCTTACATTTAGAAAAAAACACCAGCAGAGGTTTAAAATTACTAGGAATTAATAAAAGTTTTTCAATAAATGAACAATAAAGAAAAGAAATTATATTTTACGTGTAGGTTAACTAGCAATTTTAATTGTACCCGCAATAATACCCATAAGTACCTCTAATGAGATGTATATTTCCAACTCTTAAATATATTTTGCTTTCAATTTAGACCCTACAGTTTTCCAGCAAGCATAATAAAAACATGAATTAAAGCCACTAAAAGCTATGCATTAGAAGTGTAGAACACTGTTTCAGTTTAGGTATTCTCCTTATCCTCTTTATTGGAAGTCATAGCTTAATTAAAAACTATGGGGAAGATGGTCTCTGAGCCAGTTAAGTATCTGGAATTCAGCTGTATCTCACCTACTCATCTTACTTGCACACAATATTTTCAAAGCATCTACCCAAATGTACTTGGGTGTTTTGTAGTTCCAAAATTAGTGCAAAGAGAATATGGCTCTGATAGGGATATCAATTCTGTCCTCTCAATGGAAGACATTAATAGTGTCTATTGGTAACACTCTATTCAGATATCACTACCTGATTAGGAATACACCTCTTGGAGGCCTCAAATAAAAATATATATATAAATAAATATATACATACATGCATACAGATTTGATACATAAAATAACACTAAGCAAGCATTTAGAACCATGCTTAAAGCATCAATTTTCCAAAGTACCAGTTCTTCATAGTTGAAAGAATAATATTCCTTCATGTTCCTCCTGAACATAAATTGATTAATCTGTTTCTTTATAAAAACATAATTAAAGCACCTATGATTTGTGTCACCAATAAAATTACCTCTGAAAGCCTTGACTGATTTTCAGTTAGGCCTCAATAAAACTGACATACAATTTCCCTGCTTGTTAAATACCATTAGGTCTGGATAATACTTTTATGTATTAGGGATGAAAAAGATTAAGCCATCTAAAGCAAAATGAGGATTACCTGTTTCAAGATGCCTGCTGCCATTTCATGGCTGCAGTCAAAGATTACATGGAATTCTTTGCCTCTTTTCATCTCCTTTAGCAATGGCTTTGCATCTTTTGTGTCAGCTGGTAACTGACGGATTTTTAGTCTTAGGTTGTACCGTGATGGAGCCTTGATGAGCTCTTGTAATCGAATGAGACCTTAAAGAAAACAGGAGTCAGGAGAAAAGAAAATTATCAAAACAAGAACCTGAACTGCTAGCAGGAGAACATACTGTAAGCATTCAAAGTTTCCTGATTTTTTTTCCCTTCTCTGTTGGTTGGAACTGATACACAAAAATGTTATGAAAAAGAAAAATTAAGTATCTGTACTCCCAACACTTTATCACAAGTCTCTTTTCCCTTAATATTAATGGACAGTGAGCAGCCTCAGTTAGGATTACCTTAAGACAGACAAATCTTCCTCCAGCGTTATCATGCAGTATGACATTCCTCTTCGTAGAACATATTACTCTAATTCAATTAAAGCCATATCCCAGACTAATAGTTTTTAATCAGACTAGCCAGTCTCTGAACTAATAAATTAAGTTTACATACAAAGTTGTGAATAATTTCAGCACTGTAGAACATTCTTATGTGAATCTGTTCTCATATTTCTATACTGAACCACTTTTCAAGAACAGCAAGAGACAAAAGCAGCTCTACACTACTCTGCAAGTTTTGGAATCAAAACAACTCCAGAACAAAATTTACTATGTTTGTGGAAGTGACTTTGAAATTAATTTGATTGTATAAAACATTACAGTGATTCCTGATCAAGTTTTCTGTACAAGTGCTGAGTATTTTTAATACAGCAAGTGTTAAAGGGAAGACTGATTGTTCTTTCTCTACTGCAAACTGTTCTTTCAAAGCATTGTTTACTCAAAAGGGCAGAGTCCCTAATATGCATGTTTTATTCATATTTTCAGGTGTTACACCAATCATCTTTGTTACACTTTTGGAGGTGGGATGGACCGTTAAGCTGTCAAGGAACTTTGAGATGGGATGGAAAGGGGAAAAGTGATGCTGCTTTTCTCTCTGTAGCAAGCTTAAGTTACAAAATTTTAGTAAATGAATGTAAGAAACTACAAATTGACAGGTCCCTTGATCTATCCCCATTGCTTGCACCAATAAAATACAGTTTTGGTCTTTTACTGTTGGTCCAAGATTTGTTACAGAATGACAAGAAGTGTTTTCTTGCCGAAGGAGTTTTTGAAGTAAATGTCCTCCAATACCCTAATGAATTTAACATTTAGTTTAATTAGTCTGAGAATCACAGAATATTCTAAGTTGGAAGGAACCCACAAGGACCATCAAGTCCAGCTCTTAACTGAATGGCCCATACAGGGATTGAACCCACAGCCTTGGTGTTATTAGCTCTGTACTCTAACCAACTGAGATAACCTCAAGAAACAGTAGTGGCTGGAATCCAAGAATTCCAAAACTTCCAGGCTTTGTTCTGTTCCAGAGCATTACCCAAGAACATCAGTCCCTAAAGGTCCTAACTGGGCTGTTCAAGAATTTAAAAAAAAAAAGTTGTAATCTTCATAAATCTTATCATTATTGGACTACCTCAGAGAATCCCACCAAAATGTGAAATAGAAGATTTACAGATGCAGGAACTAATACTGGAGCAATTACGGGCTGACAAGGAGAATACTATTACAGTGTCTGCCTTCTGTATTACTTATGTATCTGATAGAGAAGTGATGAGCAATAAACAAAGTACCACATTGGAAGGCAGTACAAAAGATAGAAAGCTACCAAAGCAACCTGAGTGTGAGGATATGGGGAAGAAAACCTATGAATGCACATCTGTTCAGTGCACTGACTGGACCTCAGTGCTGGGACAGTACAGATGAGCAGGTAAGTACATGAAGAAGTATTTATGTCTTCAATAACTGTCAATAACAAATAGTAACCAATGAGATTTCTCAAAATATATTTTAAGATAAATTAAATCTGAGAAATAAGCAAATTCCAGGGGTTTCGAAGCTATGTTTCTTCTCCTGTCCTCATCAATGTGAAATAAAAAGCAAACTTAAACTTTTAATGTGTAGTCTTGTTCATAGTTCCTACGTGTAGCAGAATATTTAATTTTATTAATAGTTACAGTGAGCACATACTTCCATTTTTAAAATTTTAACATATATATTTCACCATGTTTCCAGCCACCAGCATTTGTAAAGTTCAGATGGATTATGGCAGAGAACAAAGCATGTTCCAATCTACTAAATTACTCACTTCAGTAGTCCGCTTGGCCACCCACTATCAGGAATAAACTTTTTACTTGCATATGTTCAACCCCTTCCAGCTTGCTGGGCTCTCAACAGGATGATTTTGGAAAACAAAACCCCCTCACTTGCAAGGGACTGAAGACATGCCACTCTGTGGAGAGTGCATGGTGTGGGGTGCTATTGTGAAGGTGTGTCGCAGGTGGCAAGTACCACTGCCACAGTTACCCTACAGCTCCTCGCTGAAGAGATTGACCTCACAGAACAAAAGAAAATCAGACAATGCTGAGCATACCTTACTCTGGTACTTTTTATTTCTTTGGTAAAGTGTTGAGAAGCAGGATTTCCTCATTCAGGCATTAGTGGGAATGGAGAGCAAGTAAAGGCTTTCCAGTTCTGGATCACACTTCAAAAGCTGGATCTTTTAAATACTAATTAAAGGCTAGAAGTTTCCTTCTACACTGTATCTACCCTTCGGAATGTAGCATTTGTGTTTTAAAAAGTGTGCAAAACAATAGATTTGTTTCACTGGAAAGTAAAGCCCACCAAAATAATTTCCTGAAGAAAAATGGCATAATTCATCTAAAAACAAACAAACAAACAAAAACACTACCATATGCAAACAAAAACTTTTCTAGATTAAATATTGAGCAGGGGGTCATTATTTGTAACCAAATTAAAAATTAAGCACTGGAAAGATACAACCTAAAAGAGCAAGGTCCTATATATAAACTACATCACTTGGGTTCATCTACAGACAATAAAAGCTTACCAGCTTCTGGTTGTCACTGATCTTCTCTTCCCTTGAACACCCTAACATACTGGCTTCTGCAAGAGTAGTTTCTGCAGTAGCAATGGGCAAAAGAAGTTCCAGGGGAACAAAATATTGCACAGTTGAGAAGTAACCACGCAATCCACATATGATATAAATTCTGCCACTATCCTTTAATAACAATCTGTTTGAAATTCAATATTTCACTGCTATCAGACATCATATGTTAAAGGCTTTTTACAGTAAAACTAAAGCCTTGGAGTAACAAAAAACGACATCTACCTTATTTAGTCTCCTTAACAGATAGTCCTGAATACATCAGGTGAAGTCGGACAAATTAAGTGTTTGCTTTCATTTTTAAATGTTACCAAAATTTGTTCTATTTTTTCACTTCCTCCATTTGGATGATTGAGATTCCTAAGACTCAAAGAAGATTGCTGGTTCCTGCTGTGTGTAGTTTGTCTGTGGGACTCAATTTCTACCCTTCTATCCTCTGTACATATAGGTGAGGGCCAGAGTAGTTTTAGGTAAAACAAACATGTTTCTACATTAACTAAGATTTTTGAGCTACTGTTAATACCAAAGTTTCATTGCTGTTGTCTGACATTAGAGGAAATGTCATAACAAGTTGATTATGCAGGATAAAAGTAACAAGCTGTCACGTACTGAGAAATAAAAGTTTCTGAATCAGAAAGGGACAGTTTCAAAAGGACACGTATATAGCTTATCAGAAGAAGAGGTATCAGAGCCTGCAATGAAGGGAGGAATATAATTCAAGAACTGTAAGGACTATGAAGCTAAGGATAAGATAAGTCCTTTCTTCACCATGATTTTGAGGAGATCTAGAATTTTTTTAATTGAATACTTGTCTAGAATAATTTTTAAATAATTGATTTAAAATATAATATGAATTTCAGGCCTCAGATGAAAAGGTGACCTGTTATTTTATTAGGATTTACAAGACCCCAGTGTAATGCAAAAAAAAAACCCAACAAAAAACTCCCAAAGCAAACAGAATACAACCATTTGCATGTATAAGCTCCTAAAAAAAATCTATTTTACAACAGTATAGAAATAATAGCTGCATTTTGGGAATGTACTTCCTGCATTTTCTTTCACCAGGGACACCTTTTTCCTGTCCCTTTAAACTCTCAATTCCTTCTTTTAGCAGCCACTGTGATAGAGCCCTACCTCTGAATGGCTGGGAAGAGTGCGGTGTGAGTAACTCTTTTCAGAAGCTGCCATCAATTCATCTTTAAGGAGAATCCTGAAGGAGCAGTTTGTGAGCTCTCCAGCTGGCATCTTCCTCCAAAGAGATCAATCACATTACCTCCTCGACATGTTCAACTTCAACCAGTCCAGGAAGCAAGAGACTCAAGTTTGTTTTAAAACCTGTCTCCAGCTCAGCAGTCTTGCAGGCCATTGCTACGCCACCTGGCCTGCTCATCAAACTATTTATCATTTCCATTAATGCTGCCTTTGTGCTGCACAGGAAGAATGCAAGCAAATGCACTTTGCAATAGGCTGAACACATGAACCTTTTTCTGTACGAAAACACTAATGCTCTTTAAAAGGCTACTCCTTATCTTCACCACATCAAAAATTTCAAAAACTAATAATATACTGCTTTGCAGAGCCACCAGTGAATAGCCTCTCTATTTTTAGCAAGTTGTTTCTTCTCACACCTCTCTGTACTCTTCTTCTTCCCTGACAGCCCCCTGCCCAGTTTTTTTGGTTATGTCTCAGAAAAATCTCATTGTGTATTGGGCTTTGAAAGGGGTATGGGTAGAAGGGAGGAGAACACTGGTTTATTGGCATTGATAGAATGTTTCGCATCAACTGGAACAATTCATTGCTGCAAAATAACTCACTGAGATTACCCGTGAACTCTAAAGCTTAGTTTTATCATTCTCACCTAAAAGAAAAACCCCTCTAGTGAAAGGATTACAAAGAAATTGCACTAGCTAGCAGGGGTTCTCAAACAGTGGGCTGTTCTGTGTTCTCTGTGCTGTTATATCTAATACAGCAACACCATTAAGAAAAGCACAGAGAAAATAGAGACAAAGGATAAAGACAGCTTGATGGACCTTTCATATTTATTAATATTAAGCTTTTTTACTGCATTAAAATCATTTCACTCAATTCCAGCAGTGTAAACCATCCTTAAAATGATCATCAGTTATATTTAATCCCATTAAGATACAGTAGCAATGGTATTTTTAATGGAAAAAGTTCTAAGATATGTAGTCCAGAAAAAAGAATTGTCTCCTCACTGCAAACATAATTAATGCAGCTCCTTGTTAGTAGTTTTAGAGTCCGACATTTTAGCAGGATTTTTCAATCTTGTAGGTGAAAGATTGGAAAGCAATCAGAATAGTACGTGTATGCATGTATATATTTTACAAATATTAATGCATCAGAGTCTGATGCCATCTGCAACTTGCAATATTTAAAATGTACTATGATTAGTGGCAATGACATGAAGAAGAGTTCAAAGATATCTAGTGTTATATTGACTTATTTTTCTGTTAAACTTGACTTCTACAAGGGAAACAATAGTACTGTATCAGTAAAAAGAAGGAAATGTGTCTAGTAAATGACTTCAAAAGAATTTTTGCCAAAGAAAATTCTATTTAACAAGCCCTTTGTCAAAAATATAGCTATTCTGCTTCAATTGTCTTTAGCTGAAAATTTAAAAATTAGATTCATGAGGGCAAGCCAATACACAAGAGTCACCCATGATAATAGTAGTATTTGCTCAAATGACTTCTGGAGGTGTATTTGTGCAACATAATTTCCTTTTGGGGGAAAAAATGCAGATGCATAAATGGTGCACAATGTCAAACTACCTATATCTACGCACTTATCTCCTTATCAAACCATGCAGTAGTGACTACTCCCCGAACTCTTCCTCTGAGATACAGAAGAACTACTGTTTATAAATCAGAACAGCCTTAGGCTATGTTGACATGTTCTGTCACATCCTAAAGAATTCATTCCAAGTTCCACATTGCCCATATGTGGTCTTTTGGCTATACAAACACATTTAAAGAGTTTACACTGCAGTAGTTTGTGCTTTAGAAAAATATAATTTGATCATCAAGTTGGGATTTTTGAGGAGAGGGACAGGAAAGGGTGGGGGGGTTAGTTAATATAGTTCTTTTGAGCATATCACTAACCAAAAGTTTTAGTCACCCTGAAAAGACAGTTCTGGACCACTGAGTATGAGAGGAAAAATAAAATTTACATTATTTCCTACTGAAAATATTTTCAAAAACTGTCTCTTGGATGGTAGCCATGCCAGTAATCAGAGAAAACTTTTCATTCCAGGTAGTTTTCTTCTTACATTTGTTTTCCCAGATTGTGCAATAGAATAGAATCATAGAAACATTCAGTTTGGAAAAGACCTCCAAGATCATAGAGCCCAACCTTTGACCAAACACTACCATGCCAACTAAGCCATAGCACTAACTGCCAAGTCCAGTCCCTTCCTTGAACACTTTCAGGAATGGTGACTCCACCATCTCCCTGGGCAGCCTGTTCCAATTCTTAATATCTGAGAAAAATACTTCCTTCTAAAACAAACAAAAAAATAGACAGAACTATATTTTTAATTAGACATGTGTGTGCAGGTATGCATATGCATTTGAAATACAAACCTCATTATTGTGGAAGATTTAAAAGTGCCTAGACTAGGCCAGAAAAAACAAACAAACAATAAAAAAACCTCAAACCCTGATGCCCCTTCTTTTGGACTTAAAAAAATATAATTTTTAAATAATTACTTAGTACAGAAAAGCACAAGTGTTTAAAACTATATTCATGACTAATATTGAAGTTGCAATTACTTAAATGACATATATAGAAGAGACTACCTTTAGGGTTAAAAAAAAAAAATCACTGAACAAGAAAACTATGGATCCAGGTTTAACTCCATAGACAGTCAAGATTTTTTTTTGATACTGTGCATATCACTTAATTTTTCTGTTTCTTGGGTCTTAGCATCAGAAATTTAAATGCATTGTACTGCTGTTTCAGCATAACCAGCTGTAACTGAAGAGCAAGGCAATAATCAGCTTTATTGTTTTCCTTAAATATGCTAAGCAAGCACATCAGAGCATGGGTGCGAACATCTTTCTTTTATAGTTGTAAATAGCCAATCCCAATTCACCTTATTTACAGTAACAATTCTTTTCTAATAAAGGCTTTGCAGTACTGCAGTGGAAAAAAGCCCTCTACTTCATCCAACACAGTTCCACAAGAGAGAATCAATGTGCTACTAAAGTTCAGAGAAGGCCTTCAGTTCATGGAACAGTTTTGATCTTGAAGATCACCATACCAAGACGAAGAAAATTTTTTTCATGCCATCTAAGTACTTATCAGATAAAGCATACGGCAGTTAGAAAAAAATAAAAATAAAAACTCAGTCCTGTCCATCCTTTCCTCACCTCTGCATCTAACATGTGAAAATGTAAGAAAAAAATAACATAATTGAAGGAAATGCTGAAAGTTAAGACAACATTATGTCTTATTAAAATATTAGATTTGCCATGGTTTTCTAGTCTCCAGCTACATTTGACATTTATATATGTCAAATGCCCTATTATGATATGCCTGATTTGAAATGTTGTTATTCTGTTTTCTAAACATGTTTTTTTGAACATTTTCATAAAATTTTATCATTAATTCAGTATTATGATGGTGACAGCAATAAGAATTAACAGTCCTGGGCATTTCAAAATAATTATAATAATTGTATGAAATACGATCTCTCAAGTGCCTGATCTATGAGCAGCGCAGTTTAATGAGGGTGAAGAGGGGGAAAAAAGGGCTGTATTACAGTCAAAGGATAAAAGATTTTGTCAAAGATGTCAGAATCAATGGTAAAAGATGCAGTAGAACAAGTTAGCAATTCCTAGACATACCACAGAAGAATTACTAGTGTATCAAACTATACAAAGCTAAATAAAAAAAACACTGTCTACTATAAATCAAAATTGACTTAGCTTGAAAAGACACATAAATTAACATACTCAGATGAAATTTCCACTAGCTTAGCACATTTATTCTTGGAAACAAAAGCAGTTATATTTTTGCTTTAAAAAAAAAAGAATTTCTAAGAGTGCAAGAGAAAAGATAACTCTATAATTGAAGCTGAAATGAATTAAGACAGTAATATTTGAACTGAGTGACTGCAGAGCAAGTCACAAAGGGTCTGACATCACAACTGTATTTCACAGTGCTCCCCCAACCAGAGGACAAAATATGTAACACTGAAATAGGAGTAAAAGTGTACTTAAGTTTGGATAAATCTTAAATGTATGCCCCATACAAGATATGAAACTGATCTTTTCTCAGTTTTTCACTTAGCTGAGTAAAAAAACTCCTCTTTCATTTTTCACTTAGTTTTCCTCTCACATATTTCTGTATTTGGACATAATAAAAAAGTTTTCAGTCTTCATGAAAGAAACATTTATTTTGATCTTGTGTTCCCAAGGCAATTTTCTGTAAGATTTAAATTTTTAAGTTTATTCAAACCCACAAAAGCAAAACAATTTAAAGCACTATTTTGAATATGTTCATTGTTATAACTTATGGAAATATTACCTCCGCCTCTGTTAATAAATAAATAAAATTTATTTATTTATTTATTTATTAAAAATTTATTTATTTTAAACCCATAGTTGTGTTTTTGTAATACTGAGTCTTGTTGCAGTAAGTCCAAATTCAATTACTGGCCAAAATATGGGTGAGGGCTGTAGTACAAGTTTTCCTGAAAGATAGGATAGAATCATGCATTTTGTTAACTTACTAACATTTATTTTACTTTTCAAAAAATTAATGAAAATCTGTAATAGAATTATTTTCAAAGAACAATTACAGGTCCATTTACCAAAAAAGAATAGAATTTAACTCTCTCTCTTCAGAAAACTAGCTAAAATAATTATTAACATTCAAACTGCATAAAGACTAAAAGTGTTTGAAAGTAAAATTTTAACTTTATAACATCCTCCACACTGCTGACATATTCATATAGCACTAGAAAAATATTTTTGAACTTTATTGAATAAATGGTGCAATAACTGTCTTAGTAAAGGAATACACCAACCAGCTACATCCAAATACCACAAACAGGTTTAGCACACAACTACTAATTGCATTTTCACTTGAAACTACTGTGCACAGCACTTGAAACACTTTGTATTTAAAAGACACTATGGAATGTGTAATCAGCGAGGATAATATATCTTCATTGTCCAAATTATTAGTGCTATTAATTATGATAAGTTCATCAAATTTGAATTTATTAAAGAAAGCTTAAAAAATCTATTGTCTTCAATAAAAATATTTAATAAAAGTGTTACAAATGCTGTAACCTCTCTGAACTGGTGACTGAAAAGATGTGGAACTACATGCCATTCCAGCTTATATGCATGGGAAGCTTCAAGTCCATTTTGTTCTCATCAGCAAACATACCCCTCCTTTAGATACTCGTTCCATCCATTCCACCAAAGCAACACAGAATAATTATCAATTGATCATGCACGAGTTAGAAATGAACAAGCATAGTTTCATTTAACATTCTGTGCTAATACCACCCCACTCTCTTTGATACGATTTATGTACAAATTCATTTATTTACAGAAAAGGTACCCACCTAGCCCTTCGTAAGCAACCAATACTGCGAATTCTGCATCTGCTTCAAAGAACCAGAATGAATGCTAGCTAAAACTGCACAAGTCAAAACAGTATAAATATACAAAAGTACACACAGATGAAGTTTTCATCTGTACATAATATAAATATAAATCCAGTTTGAGGAATCACTGTCAGTGGAGTAACTTAATATTCATTTATAATTTAATGTTTCTGCACATTTGATAGAGACGTTAGTCAGCACCAGTGGTAGACAATAGTCCTGATACAGGCTTTGAAGGTCACCCTTACCTGTCCTTCTGTTCTGTCTAGGAAAAGCAGTTGGAAAACATTGATGTTGAAAAAAATTAAAGAATAAAAAAAAATAATAGTAAAAAACCCAACACCACCCAGAAGAAACACCAACAAACCACTCAACTCAGGAGGTGGATTTTCCATAGCCTTTCAAGGACACCAGTTATTTTTTTTCTATCCTAAATGTTCCTAGCTGAATCCTTTCTGCTACAGTTTTAAAAAGATGTCTAACTATTCTCTAACATAAAGGATAGTTTCTTTGTTTCCTTTCGCAAGACCTTTTTGTCCACTTCCCCTACACTAAAGTAACACTCTTACAGTCTTCTCCTCCCAGGTCATATTTTCCTTAACCTTTCCTTTCCTTCTGATCTCAAGAACCCTCATCTTTGCAAAGAGCAATGTAATAAAATGTGATACTTTTTTTTATGCAGATGAAATTTTAATTACCTGGCAATTTCTTACACATGAAATTCCAGGTCAGATACCTGGAAGCATTCAAAGTTATGCTTTCCTTCTCATAATGCCATTGTTGTCTTATCCACACTGTGACCAAGTCCTACGCTTGAGAGAGCCCTATTAAAATATTTTAACACAAATTATATTCTCTAGAGTATTGTAACTGCTGAGAGTGCCACCTGCATATGTAATTTATATACTCTTCATACCAGAAAATGAACCTTGCAAGTCTATCTTTTCAGTAAGATGTAACCAATCTATTTACGTTTATTACTCTTTATTTGTATCCATTTGACAACACTTGAATGAAGTACTTATTGCCCTAATTTGCATATATGAAGGTCAACTTGAACAGTTTGGCTTTCTTAACTCAATATATATCACATCAACTGATTGTTTTCCTTGCCCACAAGGCACACTGACCTGGCAAAGGAGGAAGTTTTACATTATCTGCTCTTGATAAAAGAAACCTCTCAGTTTGCTCAAACTTAACACTTTGAGACATTTTTAGTGCTTACAAGTAAACAAGGGGTTTTTTTCCCCAGGAACAGAAGTTCAGTTAACTGGTGTATTTAAAAAAATAACAACCAAAAAAAACCCCAAAAAACCAACCCCCTCCCAAAAAAAACCACAAAACCAAACCAAAGTAAACAATACAAAGCAAAACAAAAAACAAAACCAACAATAATAAGAACAAAACAAAACCAACCAAACAAAACCCAACAAACAAATTCATACTACAACTTACAACTTCATTCTACCCAATTTTAAGCAGGTTCCAAGTTAGGAAGGAAGTTATTTGGAGTAGGTGGATGATTTAGATGTTAATTAAACATAAGGAACCAGGGTAAGTGTACTTCAAATTCTGGACAAATATCAAAGTTGGGATGAACCTGAGCTCGCCTACCTTACCCAAACTCCTTGAACTTTGTCTACCATCCCTATGTTCTCAAAAGGTAATTATTAAAAGACTGAATCACTTCATTTTAAAGTTTTTCAAAAGTCTCTTGTTCCAATAATTTGAAAACTTAAGTCCCTTGATAATTGTTGCTTCTTTTTAATCAAGTTTGGTATTATTTACTCTTCATTTCAGAATCCAACTAATTCTGTTGGGAGAAATTACAGTTTTAACATTATTCACTTAATCATCATAGAATCATAGAATACTCTCAGCTGGAAGGGACCCACAATGATCATTGAAGTCCAACTCCTGGCCCTACACAGCACAACTCCAAGAATCTCACCACTTTCTTGAATTCTATTTAGTACATTTTGCTGCTTTGCACTTTCCTAATAATAAACCATTATTTTTCATTCCCAAGCATTGACTCACTATCAGAAATACCACAAGAACTTATCATACATGTGCATTCAGAATTTTCAGTATTTAAAATGTCAACATACATTATAACCTCTTTCTAAGACTGTTGTAAAAGCTATGTCCTTCTGTACTTCCTTTCCCAGTAAACACCTAGTTTGACATATTTGTTGCTAGTAAAACACTGTCTTTGGCTAATTTTGTTAGATAATCCTAGAAGGAAGGGAAACAAAAGACTTTTCTGTTTATTTTTAACAGCTTAGTGATTGTTTCAAATCTTGGTCCACAGCAATGCAAATCACAATAATACTCTTTTGTGATTTCGTTCCTCTGTACTCAGCAGATATCTCCTACTGTACTGTGGACTGAGCACCCCAGATTATTTTTAAGAAATCTCACCTTATTTCTGCCTGTCATCTATTATTCTTAAACAAACTTTGCCTTTCAAAACTATCAAAATTTCAAACCTGAAATATATTCTACTGAATGCCAGCCATGTCAGTTTATAAGTTTCCGTTATAGATCACAAAAATTTAAGTCTTGTCTTCTAAATTGGGGTGAAATGTACTGTTATTACAGCAGTTTCAAACCTTCACATACAGCATTCTCAACTCTCATTCCTTTCCTCTCAGAACAGACCATTGTGTATAGATGTGTTTATAAAGGAGAACAACTTTTCACGTAAATTGAGATGTTGCTTAATTCCCTTATACAGAAGCAGAGACAACCAGGCCTTTTCAGACCAACACATTTTCTTTGTCTTCTCAGTTTCCAGTTCTCTCAAGTATCTTAAAGAACTTTTCTCATCTTTATAGTGCACTATGTATATTCTCCTTAAAAAGAAATTTCCTCCCTAGACAAAATTTACTTTGAATCACTTACAAGCTTTTTCTCCTTAATCCTTTAGCAATATTGCCCACCTGCCATCCCTCCACATCCATGTCACCCACAAGATATTTAATTCCCCTTAGTTTAAATTTATATTAACTGCAAAAGTAACTATCCTTCAGTAGTAGAAGTACAGGGTAAAAAAAAAGAGGAAAAAACCCAAACACAACAAACCACAAGACGTAAGATATCTGGAAATAAGCATGAAAAATGTAATAGAATAATTCATTTGGAAGAGACCTACAACCACCATCTTGTCCAACTGCATGACCAATTCAGGGCTGAACAAGTTAAAGCAAGCTAAGGTCATTGTCCAAATGCATCTTAAACACAGACAGGCTTGGGGACATCAACCACCTCTCTAGGAAGTCTGTTACAGTGTTTGACCTACCTCTTAATAAATAAATATTTCCTAATTTCAAATCTGAACCTCCCCTGACACAGCTTTGAGCCATTCCCACATGCTCTGTCACTGGATATCAGGAAGAGAGATTAGCACCTCTCTCTCTCTTCTTCCCCTCTTCAGGAGGCTGCAGAGAGCAATGAAGTCGCCCCTCAATCTCTTTTTCTCCAAACTAGACAAGCCCAAAGTCCTCATAGGACACCATGCCTTCCAGCCCTTTCACCAGCTTTGCTGCTCTCCTCTGGACACATTCAAGTACCTTAATAATATTTTTAAATTGTGGGGCCAGAACTGCACACAAAATCAAGGTGAGGCCAAAATAATGCCAAATACAGCAGGAATTAGATAATGGGAATTTTAATACTGATCCCAAAAAAGAAACTGTCATTTTATTACAAACTAATGTGACCGGCATACCAGAGGGAAAATATCAACAAAATTACATCTTTCAACTTCCTTCATTTCAGTTAAAGAACAGGATTCAGTACTAAAGACCAACACAAAACATTTTTATTTCTGAAATAATTTCTTTCAGCTCTTACTTTGGCTTCTGTTCATAGATGTAACAGATTTTTGGTGTTTATACTCATTCACCCAAGACCAAAACAAAAGTTAATTAAGAAAAAATACCCAGAACCCTGTTTATATCAACTTGTTCTGTTGATATAGAAAAGCATCAATATATTGATATCTATACAAGTGCCACTATAATTGAAAAACACTGTCATCTAACTATTCATGGATGGGTTTTTTTAATTGTCTGAGAGTCACAAACTTATTTACAGTTTTTCTAGTCTGTTTTCTTTAGCACAGAGATTAGAATATGTACTTGAAATTAAGTTACTGTTTTGAGACCAATTAAATCCATTAGGACATGTAGCTGATGAACATATTGTCATTTTTCCACTTTTCTTTCCTAAAGACAATTGACTGTAGCAAATCTGTAAATCTGAAAGGACTTAATTAGTGTCCAGGGACAGTTTAGTGGCATTTAATTAACAGAGAGACCATGATTACTTTAAGGGGGAAAAAAGTAACCAGCCTCTCATTATATCCTGCTAGGAGGTTTTTTGGTTTTGGTTTGGGTTTTTTTGGTGGGAGGGGAGTTTGGTTGGGGTTTTTTGGGTTGCTGGGGGGTTTTTTGTTTCTTTATTTGCTTTTTAACATGAAATCCTACTTAAAAGGAATATACTTTTCCATTTAAAATTATTAAAGTAAGCAATATTTATCTTTTTTATGAAGAAAAGTGCTTTAGAGCCTCATTAAATTTTTTTTGCCTGTACAACAGATGGGCTATATCAAAAAAAAATCTTGAGAGACAAAAAAAAAAAAAGAAATTTAATCATAGAAGGAAGCAGAATGTGGTCATTATTTAAGGCAAAAAAAAAATTAAAATTATAAAAATGAGTGCACTACTATTAAAACAGAGGTCCACAAAAAAAAGACTCACACGTTTCTAATTCCCTGAAAGAGAAACTCATCAACTAGTGCCAAAATACCTACTCCATAAAATACTACAAGGGCAGAGGTTTTATTACAGTATTAAAACCTTTGTCCATTCTATGTTCATTTTTATTTCTGTTATCATATCCCCATTGTAAAAAACTGCATCTCTTCTTACCAAGACAAGGTAGAATTAACCTTTCTAGTTTATTCATCTACTTCATCTTAGTTGTACAATCTTGAGTCTTCCTTATTACACTGTACTCAACCTGATCTTTTCTCACTCCACTGTTATTGATCGTATCCCTCTAGAAGTTTCTCTGTATCTATTTCAGCATGGCACAACCTCTATTTTCTCCTGTGGCAAGTTATCTTGCATTCCTCATTACAGACTCCTGAACACAAGGCAGGTCTGACCAGCACAGAACAACCCAGTATTCTGAGGCTCAGTCTGACATGAGGAGCAATAGCTGTAATACATAGATTCATCTTCTCTGACTTAGCCACTTCTGTTTCATAAAGCTTGGGGCAGGGTCTAGTTGCTACCCATAGTGCATTATAAACAACTTGTGTCTTTTCTCAAATTAAGAGTGAGATGTACAGCAACTCCTCTACTGAGAATACAGGGAGGATACTTAGATGAGGGACACAACACACTAATACCTATTCTTAGTAGTAATCTCTCAGACTATTACCAAGGGAGACTGGGATTCCAAATTTTCTCTCTTATTTCAAATTGGATTCTAAACAAGCACTGACTTCCCTGTACCACCTTCATACCACACAGTCTCAAATCAAATTAGATCCAGACCAAAAACAAATGTCTATTTCAAACATTTCACAGAACTATAAAATCATTTGGGTTGGAAGGAACCTTAAACATCATCTAGTTACAACCTGGTACCCACAGGCAGGGACACCTCATATTAATTTTTTGAAGGCAGCTACTCTGTGCATTAAAAAGCACAAAAAAACCAGTATGGAAGACTGCATCTACACTTACGTGGATCAGTCACATAAATGGCTTTCCTTCATACAAGATAGAAACCTGGGCAATTGCATAGAGCTGGACACAATGGTGCTGTTCAGGGGCAGCTGAATTGTCCACTTGGAGTATTGGTCTCTAGCATACCTCTGGGCGAGACACTAGAGATAACCTGGGCTTTTACTGGCTGCAGAGTGTCAAATAACCACACAGCTTTTACCATTTGTTTTTATTCTATAAGATATATACCATACAGAAGGGATGTGGAACATGGACACATTTTTTTTTAGAATGCTTTGAAGCAGATGAGATATATCACCTTTATTATTGCAAATCTTTAACAATTCCTTAGAGAATTTATAAAACTGAGCCCTGACATTTAAAGATATAAAGAAATTTTTAGAAATAAAAGTAATTAAATAGATAAACAAATGTATGCATTCCCTCAGAGTCAACCTACAATCTTGCAGGACTTTGGCACATGGGCAAGCCCTCATAATTTATTGGAGAGCTATCCAGACCTAGTTTAGGCATGTTTTATAATTTTCTTCCTCTCTGTAACAAAAGTATGAACTCCCCTTGTATCCATGTTTACAATAGTAACAGAAATACATAAAGAAAATCTGAACCTCACAAAAAATATTCTTTTTAACAATTAAATTATCACTGAAGTTGCTATACCAATATATTATTGTCTTGATCAGGATGCCCTTTGGGGAATTGTCCATTCAGATAAAGGAAATCCATAGCTCTAAAATCATCATAAAATAAGGCTATATTATCATCCTAAACAACCTTTCGATAAAGGCATGTAAAGTGTGGGGGATTAAAAGAGAAACAAAGGAGAGGGAATTAAGAATTATATCCATCTTACATTATGGAATCACTGACCAAATGGGAGAAACAGACATAAACAGTGATAAATGCTTTGTCTTCACTGTCTTCATTTTAATAACTTGAGATTAAATCTTAAATGATACAAGTCATCCAACACAGTTTCGAAAATCTTAGTTGAAACATCATATTCAGCTCCGGTTCTAGACTCGCAACTGAATATTTTTCTTATCCTATGACAGGAGACAACCTCTTCCTCAGGTCAAGCAACTACTTCCTTTCAAAAGGTTCTTCTCCCCTGCCTCAAAACACACAAGGTTGCACTTGAACTCCAGCAGATATAAAATCCACTTCTTTAAGACTGACAGTTTCTCATAGCTAAGAGTTGTTCCTATATGTGCTTCAAAGGCAAGTGATGCTGTGGACTTCCCAGTAGTGTCATTTGCTCTTGAAGTCCTGGAATTATCCATAGGAGATACTACTAACAAAGAGAAGTTGACAGTCTTTAAAAAGTAGAGTTTAAATTCATTTACAGCAAACACCGGAAGAAAAGAGAGAGGATAACCTTTTTAAAACGGATTAATTTTTTCTGCCTCTTCAGACAGAAATAGATTTCAAGGAAAAAAATCATGTTGTAGATGGGATTACTGTTTATCCATGGGAACCACCAGTATCATAATATGAAGGGCGTGACTACTCCAGAAATAAATATAATTTTAAAACTAATATATCCTGGAATAATTCTTTATACTTTTTAAATAGACTAAATAACTCAATCTACTAATTCATTGTGAAATTTATTTAAAATTTGTCCTAAAATAGATTATGTTTGGAGGTTTTTCTCTCTTAAATATTAACAGTAATAACAAGTAGAACAAGAAAACAATATATACAAGAAATACTTCTTTTTCATCTTCATTCCCATTTCTCTTTATGTCCTGGCTTCAAAACATACTTTATGAGAACACATCTATCAAGGCTGTTAACGACATATCTCTGGACATGGAGAGACCATTAAACATGAAATTTTTTTTTTTGGTTACTTTTTTTTGGACACTTTTTTTTTGGGCAGAAGAGAATTACTTAAAATTATTGAGCAAAGCAGTTTCAAAGTATTAAAACGTGAATTTTCTAACTGAATTGGCTGTTTTAAGAGGTAGCCTGTTCTTGAAAAAATAGTTCGCCTCTAAATGATTTTAATCAAGTTGAAGTATTTCCAATTTATGTAAAACTAAGTCAATAACTCTGTCACCACAACTCACTTTTTTCTATCATCATATGATTAAAATTTGAGGCTTTAACTTCCTTTCCTATTTCACAACAATAATACAAAAATTTTTTTTAAAAAGAGAGAGCAAAAATGAAACAAACTACATGTTGCTTATCTTAAGTCTATAAAGCTAAACTTTAAATCAAAAGTTTGATTACCTGAGACTTTTGGTAATATCAGCCAACAAACTTCTAGTGAGGCAGCCTCTAAACTTCACTGCCTTACATTTTTTTAAAAGGCATAAAGAAAAAATCAGTTATAAAGATTTTTATGTACTGTCTTCTCTGCTTCCTCCTCACTTTTTGGTAGCTATACATGTATCTTATCTGAGCTTGAACAGCAAGCGTTCCGTCCTGCTGTAGTAATCCTGTATATCTAGCAGAGTTAGCCTTCCCTACAGGTAGCTTCATGTTGTTTCTTGATCTTATTTTTTTTATTTCAGATTTGGATAGATAGTAGCAGCATGTAATGAGCACATCAACAGCCTTCCAGTTCAATGAACCATGAGAAGAATTGGACGCTCACTATGCTCTTTTCCTGACAATGACAGATCAACCAGCATGGAAGAAGTTAGCAGCATTTCCAATAAGATTAAATATATCCTCTTTGGCCAAGACCCTTCCTCGTATCTTCCATTTTCCTCTTAACCGAGGTCTTCCTTCTGACCACCACTAGACCTCAAATGAAATTTCAGTTTTATAGCATTTTTCAAAGGTGTAACTGTCAAGGCAAGACAGAAGGGCAAAACAAATTTTAGGGTGACCAAGGGAAAGGTAATAAACTAGTATATTTCTGCTGGAAAGTCAGGAGCTCACTTTTAACTCTTGTAACTCATCTGCAAAACATGCCTCCAAACTTCCTTTTGTTCCAATTGCTAGGAGCTGAAACCAGGGTTCCTTCTTTCCTTCTACCTGAAAAAGCAGATACTAAAATTCCGAACAAATATGGCATCTGTTTTTGAACTTAACCAACAACAGAAGCAGCACCAGAAATTAGGTTTTCTATTTCACTGGGCACACTAGTGTATCTTTCAAGTTAATATATTTTTCTTCCAAGTTTGAGTTTTAAGTAAAATCAAAAGACATAGCTGTTAGCAACTGTTAAGACACTGCAGAAAACACAGATAGAGTGTGACCAATTTATTGACAGCTGTGAGCTCAAACACACAGAATTTAGCAACTGAAGCATACTTATGAGAATACTTATGCTAATAAGTCCACATTATTTGTTATACACTGCCTCACCAGTAAAATTCTTGCAAATTAGTTAAGATTTCTTAAGTTATGAAATATGAGTAGTGACACTCTTCCTCCCTCTCTTTGTGTGTCTGTGAATATATCTGCACACAGTCTAATACTTTGGCCTTACCAGTGCTGTCATCATAAACAACAGTAACTGTTTTCCACTTGAAGAACTGCACAAGGTCAAGGATGGCACGGCTGAGTGAAGAGAAATCCGGATAGAGGCTGACATAGAAGGAGTCCTTGTTGTCAGACACTTGATGTTTCCAGCGGGTCTGGATATGTGGAACTCCCAAAGCATTGCAGATGGATTGCACAGCATTAGCTGAGGAGCTATGAGATGGTCCGAAGATGGCTGCCACTCCAAGGGACAGCTGATCGCAGGCTGAAGAGGAGACAGAAGTCTGTCAATGATGAGAGGAAAAAAGGCAGTGTGCCAGAAGGTATTGCACAATTCACATTAAACAAAAGGCACTCCATGAAATATAACTGTCTTATTGACAGAGCTCCCTTCTAGTGTAGCACTTTCACTTACACATTTCAACTTTGGAATACACTTCCAAGTTTTCACTTCAAACTGATGAATATCGACTTTTAACATCTAAATAGTGCTCAGCTATGTTTGAAAAAGCACTTCTGTCTCAGTAGAAGTCACAAAGGAGAGCAATTGTGTGTCTTTTAAAAAGCACTGATTAAAAAAAGAGGTTTATGCTTAGCTGCATCTTACATTTGGAAAAGGGTCAAATAGGACAGTATCCTAATCTAGGTTGTTTAAATGTTAACTTCTTCCTCAATCAATCAACATTACTTCTACTGAGGTCCTAATTACTCAGAAATTTTACATGTGAAGTAACTTCTAGTTAATTATTAGGCACAGGGTTAATTTCATTGAAATGGACATTTGAATTTCTGTATCTGAAAGTAAGCATGTTGACTAGTACAGTTTAAGGACCAACATTTTCCCGAAAATTAAACTGCCATCTGTTAGTGAAAAAAATTCAGTGTCCCTTCTCAAAAACTGGAAATGCTCAGTTTTGATGTACTTGTACGAGTATATAAAACTGGCCCTGAGAGTCACTGACATGATACTGCTGTATTCAAGTGGTTCAGCTTCCTGTTCTTTGATGCAGGGTGGTCCTACCTAAATTGTTCATTAGCAGTCTCTGGTCTGTGTTATCTCCCACAGCATACTCCACTATCATCTTGTCGAATTTTAGTTAGGATACGCCAAAAAGAAGGCAGGAAAAAATAGTCAATACTGAAGACCAGAGTTTTGTCCAATGCCCTGCTCCTATGTCATTCATTACCATAGGCATAACTTTTACGAGCATGCAGCTCTGAAAAACAGACTCTGTCTTCTAGGAAAACAACTCATTTGGTAGAGAGAAGTAATGAAAACCAAACTAGACATGAGTATTTGTATGGGGTTTGATTAATTCTGTTACTCCACCATCAATGCTCCTGACAGCTGAGGAAACAAGCAGTAGAAACACATCTTGCTGCATTGCTTTCCTCATCAATTCAAAATTAATTGTTTTGTTGTGCACATTCTTTTCAATTTGATGAAAATATTCCTAAGTCTTTCAAGTGCATTCCAGAAACTATGCTGGCACACCTTCTTATTGCTGCAGAACACCGGTGGTTTAAATAAACTTGTCAGACACACAGGATCTTCATTGCTATTCGGTGTGTTGCCTAAATGACTAGCTCAATAAAAAAACATTTATGCTAATATTGCCCTTCCTAAGAGTAATCAACAAGCTTTATGCAAATGTCAGTAAATGGGATCACTAACAACAGCAATAGCTACCAGATGGCTTTTCAATGGATTTTTTTTCCTCTTTCTAAGATTTGAATAATGCTTTCACACGTGATTTAATATGGCACTAGCTGTATCAGACGCATACCAATTTTCCTAGCACATTGAGGGGTATTTTGTTGCATTTACATTATCCTTCACTAAAACAGTAGCTTGGAAATATCATCTTGCCTTCAGGTTGCTTTTTCATATAGTACCTTTAAAAATCCATTAATAAGTCATCTATATTCAACTTCAAAAGTATATGTTAATAAGAGGTCTAAACAGGCTATTTTTGATGCAGAGCCTGCCTGCTCACTAATGGACATGATAATGAACCACAAAAATGAGTCAAATGCTTAAACATCATTGTTAAAATTCTGCTTTGGATCCATCATAATAAAATGAACCATTTTGTGTTAACCTTTAGTCTTTGATTCTGAACTAAAGCACCTGTGAGCACAAATGCAGTTGTCTGTATTGTGAATTGATGATGCAAAAAGCTATTAGCAGTGGAAGATTACACAGATTTTGTTATAGCCTGACCAGTTACAAATAAAGTGTTGCATTCTCATCCAAGATGCAAGTGGAAAAAAATAATATATGCAATCCATTCAATTTATCTAATCAATAGCATGTTGCCATTCTAACTTCAGCTATTATAGTCTATGTTGCTAAGAATTAGCAACATAATATTAGGGCTAGCAAACCCCAAATGAAGGCTAAAAGTAGTTGCATTTTCTCAGGAAAGAGTTAAAGAATTAAAGAGCTTAGGAGAAATTTCTCTGCTCTCTACATCCTCCCTCAGGAATGGGGAGAAACTGCCCCATTAGATTTCACAAGTCAGCATGTGCAGGAGTCAGGACGCAGTTGAATTTGGAAGGTGAGAAGGCAAGGCAAATGAAAGAAACAGATTTAAGAATCAGCCCGTTATACACTGTTGGCTGAGATGGAAAGGAAAGAGTAGTCTCTCTCAAAACCTGCTTTAATCCATCATCCAAAATAACTCAAAGATACACTATTACAATAAGTATTTTTGCCTCTTTCTTCTACCATACACGCTACCCTGCAAAGAAACTGTCTTGCTAAGCATAAATATTTTGTCTATAATTTTTCATAAATCAAAGCATCTTTCAATGACCACACTGTATTTCTATACAAATAAGGATACTCTCTTTTCATGCCTAACAAGTCTCTATATTTGAATTATTTGTCAAATAAGCAGATAAAACAGGTTAGCAAGATTAAGTCTGTTGACCTGTTATAGTAAAAGAGAAAAAAATTCCCCTTAAGTTCTAAACTGAATATTTAATCAGTATTAAATTCCACTTTTAAGACATCTTTCATGTACATTCATCATGACACAGGAGCTTTCCCTTATGTATAATTTCTAATGTTGTATCAAATGTTTTCACTCTTCTTAGCCCACTATAACACCAAAAATCCCTTATTGTATAAAGCTTCCTGTCTTCAGTGCTTGGGAGAGACATGTTGGGACCAGACCACTTGGCAGATTTAGGCTAGAAACCTGCCATAAGTAACACCAATTGGATGCTGGCCTTCAATTCTTTCACCCTTCTTATTTTCTCTTTACATATAACATCCATATGAAATTTGCTCTTCAATTTATAAAAAAATGTTTTTAAAGAGCATTTAATACAATGCAAAATTCAGTCCTACTGAGTTTTGACAGGAAGCTTCATATTTTCTTCCATAAATACATACTGAACTTTTTGGTGTTTGCACTTTTTAGGATACAGCAATGATGCAGAAACTTGTCCCTGACTTAAATGTAAAGCAATCTGAAAATTTGGCTTTTTTTGAGAATCAAAGATTTTAAAATTTAGGAAAAGTATTCAAAATTATTTTAACTTTTAATTCTTCTGTAAACATATCATTTACTTTTAGGAGAAAAGAGGTTAACTCAGACCGAGACATGTCCCTGATAGTGATAGGCTTAAGAATAGACTTAATATTAGGCTTAGTTTTATGCCATGCTGATATAAGCTGCACAAAATTACAACTACTACTTCCCTTTTGAAGTCCACGCATGATTAACTATATAAAGGCATTTGTGAAGATGTACTTAAAATGATTGAATGTTAAAATTGAATCCCAGGTTCAGCAGAATTTGGGGGAACTTGGCATTTTGCTGGATAAAGTCTGGAGATAGTGTTTTCTCACTCCAGAGGAGCTGATCTCAGAAACATCCAAGTCACAATGTTCAGCAAAATTTATTTCAGATTTTAAATATTTAAGGCAATAGATTTTAGATAGGGTCAGTGGGAGCAAAAGTGGCAGTGTACTGTCAAACGGTTACCACTACAACCTTTAATAAAGCAGCTCTTTAATGTCAGCAGCAATAATGTCACAGTCTCATTGCACATGGCTTCGTTGGATAGACATTTTTTCAGGTAAGTAAACTGAATCCTAGTTCTTCATTAAAAAAATTAATTATGCAAAAGGTTACCTTTTTTGGATGCTTCAAAACTGTCATAGAGATTTATCTTTTGTGTGTCGTATGTTAATGTGGTGTTTGGCAGAAGAGTTCTGTTTCTGTTGATTGTGTTCACAGCAAATCTGAAGGCTAATTCTTCTGCTCCCATTGGACCAGATTCCACACACTCAAAAATGCCTCCTGGTAGAGGGACAAAGACAAAAGAAAAAAAAATTAGTAAGCAAAAAGGGCATAAAATAACATCTTTAATCATCTTTTTGGAAAAGATCCATCAGCCTGAAATATTTAATTTAATAAACCTGATACAGTGTAACTCATGATTTTTATGAGCTTTGAGTCAGACAATAAATAAACCAGCAAAAATTAGGACTTACTTTGAAGAAACCCTGTTCGTTTTTTTCCATACAATACTCATTTTAGCATTGTGAATTGAAAAAATCTACCTTTATACATTAAACACAAAATTTAGAAGAAAAACAGGAGAGAGATGAAGGGTATTTAATTATTACATAGCTACTATTACTAAAGTTACTATTTTATACAGCTAAACTTGAAATGAATACATTTGCCCCTTTCAGATCTTTCACAACCTATGTGTGTGTGGCAGATGGAAAGGAGACTTCTGGATTCTGACTTTCTACTTATAATACATGAATAATGAATGACAGTTCACTGGAAAAAAAACATACAAAGGAGCATGGAGCTGGGATGCCTCAAATTGCCTCCAGAAATCAAAATTATATTTTAGCATGACTGTTCGATTGAACTGATAAATATGTTGAGCAAAAAGTTCAGATTTTGCTCTTTTGCCCTGAACTGCATGTAGATGCTAACTTCATTGTCAGTAAATACAGGAATCCTGCATAACCTCCATTCTGCAATGAAACCATCCCACATACGGCATGCTACCAATATATGTAGGATAAGCCCCAAGCAACAAAGAATTTCTAGAACACTTCTGAGCCAACCTTAATCATAAATGAAACAAATATGTTTGTGACACAGTGCTGCACTTCAGCTTTTCTCATTGAGATATCATTGCCCATGGAATGTAAATTTATACATACTTTGGGGTAGTATAATTTATTCTTGGATCTGGAAAGGACAAGGGTATTGTGACAATAAACATAATTTGAAGATATGTCCTTACGATGGTGACATGGAATGCCTCTAAAATGACCAGCATCCTTGCAGTCTCTTCAGCCCTCATGCTAACAGCCATCTGGCAATACTGAGAGACAGACAATGGCCATCGTCTCAGGATCACTAATTACAAGCCAAGCATTGTGCCTCTGAAAGAAATAATACTCATTCACTCTCTCCTACCTTGTATTTATTCATTTCCAATGTTGCCACTTGGACTTGAACTGCCCAAAAAAAATTTATTCAAGACCGCTACTTTCCCAGAAAGAAGCTCTCAGAATCTGAATATCCAGCGACTGGATCAAACTGAACTTCAAAAACTGCAGTCAGTTTGTAAAAGGTCTTGTGAGTAACCAAGCAGATAAACTGTTGGTAAAGCAAAAAGTTGTGTATTTAGTATTTACTGATAATATTAAATATAAAAGGCTTTTCATTTTGCAAATCTCCTGCCTCTTGCAACCCATTTCTCACTACAGAATTGAGGGGTTAACCTTTTTTTGCTGCGGATAAGCCTTTTAATTTCTGGCAAGAGCCATAGGAGCAGATGCTCATATAATACTACTTTAACAGCACAAGCCTTAACCACTGAGATAAGATGTTACTAATAATTATTTAAGCATTAGTCATTTCAAACTGGAAAAGAGGCAATGATGGGAAAGGCAGACTCTTAAGAAAAAATTAAAAATCTAGGGAAATCCAAACTGATTGAGCATAGAATATACACACACACACACACATATATATATATATAAATAATCAGTAACCAATATTTACAAAACTGGAGGAGCTAAAGCTAAAGAAACTTAGATAATTTTCAAGTAAATATATAAGCCTCGTACAATTTAAAACTGAAAAGAATGACCATGTTTATTCGCACAATAATGGAATATGAACATGAAAGGCAACCTACTGCTTTTGAAGTTAATGGGAGTGCTCTGTTCAGGGAAATATATTCTAATAGACAAGATTATGTGCTGCTAAGACTTATAGAATCTAAACATTGCCATTCAAATGGTGACATATGGGAGGATAGTATTTTGATTTGGGGAAAATATTTAAAAATTGTTGCAGGAATTTAAAAATTATTAGTAAATTATAAGTGTAGATATTCAGAGAAAATAAAAAGACATTTCCATAAACAAAATTAAAATTAAGATAGATTTCACAGGTTTTTCAAAGACATCTGAAGGGCAGTTATTCAAATATATTTGAATAAACCAGTATCATACAAACAATTACAAAAAAAATATTATATCCTAAGATAAAATGCCTCAATAAAAAGAAATAAACATTACAGTATCTTTCTCCTCCTGAAGTTTTTACAATGGAAGATTTCTTCCGTAATTTCAATGTGTCTGAAGCTCAAGACAATCTTCCTTCTTTATTCTTGCATTTTTCATTATTCTGATTTCTAAATCCTCGGGACAGGGACTTCCATGTCAAGAATGCAGGCACTACTTCCAGCATAAAAAAAATAAAAAATGAAATTTTATTTTGACCTTGCATATCTAGGTAACTCCTAATGTTAGTGGCAGTCCACCATATAGTAAGACAATTTTTTGAAGATGGTATATCCTGTGAGTGGCCATGATATGTAACTGCCCACACGCACCATTCAGTGGTTTCTTCCCTCACTCACTGACTTATTCTCCGTCCCTGTGATAGAAAAAACCAAACCTGGCATCATGTGATCTGTTTGTTTTGGGGTATATTTCCATTTCTAAGGAAAAGAGAAGTAGAATAACCTGTTTCTGTTGGTCTATGATTAGGATATTTTGCTCGGAGGAAAGAAAACATCTTCTGCTCCCGAATGTTTTCATATTTTACACTAGGTAGACACTGAAATTAAAAATAAGAACCCTAGAGGAATATAAATTAGACCATATATTTGAAGTTTCCTGACTATTTTCTAACCTGTAAGTTGTAAGAAATCCACTAGGTTCCTTTAATTTCAGTTTAGTAAAATATATAGTAAAATATTTCGGATGCTGGCAGATTCACCTTAACCTTCACACTAAGAGACTCAAATCAACTGATTCTCAAAAGTGCTCCATGTCCTACTAATTTTCAAAATGTCTGAAAATGCCAGGTTCCTCAGTAGTGAATACAGCTTTGGCCAACCTGATACAGCACACAGGGCAGCACCATTGTTTAATTGAATGTCTAAACAGTTTAAATTGAACTCGCCCACTAAGCAGAGCAGGAGCTTAGACAGACACACGTCTGCGTTCTGAGTATCAGAACATATTAAAAAAACAGTTCCTCATTCTCCAGATGGAGAAACCTTGTAAGTGTGCTTGGAAGTCTGTGTATTAGATGTTTCCAGGATGCTCAGCAAAGAGACACAAATGAGTTCAAGCCTTGACAAGAATGAGAAGTTTTAAATTGTGCTTTTCCATTGCTGCACAAGAAATAGAAACTTATTCAGTAACTTTTAACTAACTATTTTGTTCCTATATTTGTTACGGAGTATGTATATAACAGCAAAAAAACCCCAACTTTGAGAATTTTAAAGACAATGTCACACAAATCCACTGGCTTAATACTGGGAGACAAGCCATTAATTACATCTCACTTTTTTAAAAAATGGAAAGGAAAATAAAATAATTGGCTTTCCAGTTCAGATATACTCAATTATGAAGGGATATTGGTATCCTGAAGCTGCCATAGCATATCCTGTCATGTTGTTCCCTCCCAAGCAGGCTGTTCTTTACTGCTGCTTTACTTTTTATTCAGGACAGCCTTATTAGTAATCAAATTGAGGAATGCACGGCAAGCCTTCAGCTAAGCAGACTGAAGAGTCATAAGTCTTGCCATTGGTATGTGGACAAGCAGCCAAACCAATTCCTATCTCTCTCTAACAGCTCAAAAAATGCAGGTGTTGGGATTTGGGGTTTTTTAAACAGAGTTTATAGACCCATGATAGGCAGAAATATTAGTTCTCAGACACAACCAGCAGCACATCCTGGAGGAATAGGCTGCAATTCCACTTCTACCTCAAAACAGAGAGAGAAAACGTAAAAGCAGTAAAAAAAATATATAAGTAAGTCTTAACTTGTTTCAGTGGTCTCATATATGGCTTCTTCATTTACAGTGTTAATGATAAGGCAGTTTGTCTCTGCCCTATAATAGTGACACCAGGGAATATGGGATCACGCATCTACAGCTCAATCTGCAGCCCATGAAGTTTTATAGGCTGTGTACAGTAGGTGACTGCTGTATAGATGAGCACTTCCAATTTTTACTGTCACAATAACCACTTAGATAAAGCTCACCCGATTTTTAGGATGGATCAACACCTGAAGAATCATAATAATGAGGAATATTTCAGACATACCAATCCAAGCCAGATAAGCAAGAGCAATTGAAAAATATTCTCTAAATACTGCATCTTTGAAGTGACACCTGGGATAATTCAAATTTCCTGTTAAGGTTGATATGAAAGAACTGCTTTTAGTGTACCTGAAATCCACTAGGATTTTTCATTAGCTGTCTCTATTGAACAAAATATTTATATGACCAAGTTCTTTTACCATAACAAATAGGAAAAAGTCAATAACCAATGTAATACTGATATGATAACAGTTTCTTCAGAAACAAAAACCATTGGAAAAAAAAAATAGTAATATTTTACCAAAAAGGATATAATGTAGATGTCCTTACTATTTTCCAAGGAAACAGAAAATCTAAAATAGTTTATAATTATGAAAGTCCAAAAAAATTTGTCCTGAAATTGTTCAAATGAAAAAGTCTGCATTTTCCTTCAAAAAACTGTAGTAGAATTGACATTTGTTTTTTACAAGTCATCCTGGTTTTCCCCAGTTTTCAAATAATTTTCTTAAACACAAAATCCAGAGGAAAAAAAAGTCAGCTTGCTACATGTCTTGGCGAAAATTATTCCCCCCCAAAAAATGTTCCTGCTCTAAAGTACCTAATTTCACAAATAATAGGTTAACCCTCTGAATGATTCAATTTTCCATTTCTATTCCGCAACAGGGCCCCCTTGGAAGATCACTATCTTGTGTATTTTGTATTATCGTCTCCATGTAACATCTGACAAAACCCAGCAGAAAGTACAAAACTGCTTAACTGCACAAACCACTAGATAACTAAAAGTTCCAGAATAAGTTATTAGGAAATCTCTGCTCCTCTTACATGTACAGAACTTTTGAAATAGTGTCATAGCATGAAATCTGAGCTACTGTTACCTACTTGAAAAAATCCTCATTCAAGCGAGCTTCAAAAGTATCCAAGTAGGACTCCAAACAAGCTAATAGCTTATCTGGCTAATATTAAATCAAAGAATTTCTCCTTTGTTTCCAGAACAGTCACAGTCACCTGTTTGTTTCATTAGAAATGAATGCTATCTAATTGCAGCTTCAGGCTATTTTGCAGTCTGTGCCCTCTGAAAAATTAAACCCTTAAACATGTAACAGAAGGCCACATTACCTCAGATCATAATCTATCAAATCAGGCGAAATGAAGCTTACAGACTACTTGAAATTACTTAGTCTAAAATAACTGCTTTTAATAATATTGCAAATGTATGAACTATTCACACAAAATTAAAACTTCCATGGTTTTTAAATGTGGAACCAGGATACAAAAATTAAAAAATCATTCACACATAACATTTTTCACATTAACAAAGTTATGGAAAATGTAACATTAATCTTAATTTTATTTTTAACTGTGATTTCCTTGAATGGAGATATAAAATTAAGTTTCTTTTTTTCTAATATCAAACCAAGTGGATAGAGGTCTTGCACATACACACACTACTTATTAATAGCTATACATTTTTTAACATCAAGCCATATTATCAACATGCACCAATCTGCACAAATTTACTGACAGTTATGAAGATCTTTATTAATATGTTATAAAAACTAGCATCTGTCACATGTGACATGAACACTATTTTTTAATGATATACTAACTCTTTAAACATAGTAATGTAAACCTCTCTCTTAGGTAACATTAAAAATGGGACTGAGAGCCTGAACAAAAATTGATATTAAAGCCCAATAATATTTCTTCCCATCATTTTACTTCGAAAGCATACAAATATATTTAAATTTTAATACTAAATTTATATTAAGTTCTATAGGAACTTTGAATCTAAGATAATTATGTTGCTCAGATCTAATCCTGATGTGACAAACAGAAACCTCTTTTTTTTATTATTTCACATTCAGAAAACATGAACTCTCAGACAGGTTTTGTTTAATTAGATGGAAAATTTGGGAGAAAGGAGTAACTGCTATCTGTGATAAACAACTTTTTAAAAAACTGTTTCAAGACAGAATGCAAGCAATTCTATCTGGTATTATACAATTAAAATATATGCTATATCTGACATGTTCCAATTTTGAAACTGGCCATTTGGTAATCAGAGCCAGTGATTGTGCAAGGAGGTACTACATGGAGAAGACAATAAGTCAAAAGTACATTACTGAGAGCTCAGAGGATGGTATTACACTACAGACATTTACAGAGACGGAACTGATGGCTTTTTGGAAGTGCGAATGGACTACACTTCTCCAACAGAGGTATAGCCAGAAGGCAGTGAAGAGGCTCATCCAAAACACCCAGTATCACTGACATGGCATGTGTGGTACTGCAAGGAGTGGGCATGGTAGGTGCTGAGCTACAGTGACTGATCGAGGCTGCTGGCTGAAGGCATTTCGGCCCTAACCAAGTGTGCTATTCACTGTACTGATAATCCTCTTTCAGGTCCTGTTATGGATTTGAAAGCTATAGAGGCAGTTCAAAGAACTCCTTAAAGGTTGATAGCTTAAACTTGTGCTTCCTATAAATACAGAACAAAATTACATCTTAGCCATTTCTGTCTGGAACAGGATTTAAGAAATTGAATCACTTTCAGACAAGATGTTAAAAATTAATGAAAAATTTTCTTCTTTACAATGTTTTCCATAAAGTAATGTAGTTTATGGAATTATAGATTTAGAATAAAGTAATGTGAATCTGAACCATACCATGTTTTTATTACTTCTTTTCAAAATTGTATTGAAAGCTTTCTGAATCTCACAACAGGAAAAATTGAAAAGGATTACTTGACAAAGAAAATGCTGGTTATTTGATTTTGAAGCTGGTTTTATGTGGGTAAGGCACTGCGGAAAAAGACAGCACCCTTCAAAAAGACAGCATCCATTCTGAGTGCACATAGGGTTTGGAGGAAGGAAGCAGGATCTGGAATTTTAGGGGTTTACTTTAATTGCTACTGATTTCCTCCACTATATTGGACAAGAAGCTTTTCTTAAAAATAAATATTTCATCCCAAAACATCTCGACATTGCAATACAGGCACAATTATTGTAAAATCTAACATGTTTTGAAATAAGATACAATTTCTGTTAAAGGCATTCATGGAATCAGTGTATGAAGGCATGATCATGGGATCCTGCAAATTTTGCACTATAAAAACTATTAACTTCAGCATCTAAGTTATATTTGAATTGATATTTTAGTGTAGTTGCATGAAACTGACAACTTTAAGGCATGTCAAAATCCTTTTAGGATTTGAATTATCCACTAATTTAATACAAATAAAACTGTATCTTTTCTGATTGTGCAATAAAGAACAGGCTAAATAATCAGTCAATGTTAGGTTTATGTTGCTAATGTTAAATAACAAAAGATGGAGTTTGGTTTGTTTTTCTTAAATGTAAGGAAATAATAAGGAGTCATATGAGGACATAGTAACTGTGGATCTCATTTGAACAAAAGTTTCCTTACCTTATAAAACTGGTGAAAAATGATTTAAAAGCTAAGTACATACAAATGATAAGTATCTTCAAAATTGTTTTAAATGTAACTGGAATTCTACCATCTTCAAGTCAGATGTGACAAACAACTCACATCAGAATCTTCCCTTTCATCAGCATGGTTCCAAATATGCTTAGAAAATAAATAAATAAAATACAGCTTTAAAAGATATTACTAGGCTGAAATACGCATTATACTTATAAAATACCTCTTTTGATAGCATCTCTATGACTGTCACTCCTCTCAGTCAGAATACCAATAGAGCACGAGTAAAGATGACAGATAAAATAACAATACCTGAACACATTCTTCTACAGTTTTAGAATCTACTATCCATAAGATTTCTTCCTACTTCAAGGGATGTACATTAGCTTTCTCTGACATGCTAAGCAATGTATTACAGAATACACTTGATAATATCAATGTAATTATCACACTCACATAATAATTAGCCTCTCATGATTCACAGTAACAAAAGGAAACAAAATACTAAATTAAGTCTGACTACAAAAGTGGCCTCAGGAGATTTTACTAAAACGTGCTTTTCCTTACTTTGAGTAACAAAATGTTTTGAACTGCCTTAAAAAAACATGTTTGTTTCTTTCCCTTTTTTTTTTTCTAGAGACAGTCAATACCCAGATGAAAAGCTTCTAAGTATCCATGAAGAAAACTTTTTTCTCCAAAACTTCTTTAAATGAGATAATACGCAAACTTAAATGCCTAAATTTTACAGAAATAGTCTTACACTGGCCGTTATGAAAGTTTTATGTCTGCTTATAGGCTACTTGCTAGGCATTTACCATCTTCTAACTTTCCTACTTATAAGTCTAAAGATAAATCATAAACCATTTCATTTCATTCTAGAAAGAGTCATAAAATGTATTAAAACAGTGACACAACCAGTCCTCTAACCTCATCATACAAACCATAGAAAAAGGCTAACAATATTGCATCAGGACAGGATTTCTATTTTCCATTATGCTGCATGCTATTTGTCTTCTTAAATGTTAGTTTGTGTCTGGAATCACATTTGAAAAGCCAAACCATACACAGACAGCGAACGAAATTGTATCCAGGTTTTCACTTGCTTTTAAAATAAAAGTGGCTCACTTATAAGAAATAAGTTAACATTAAAAAAGTAAACGTATTTTGAACTTAACTCCTACAATGTTGTGCTAAATAATACTAATATGTCCACATGCAAAAGCTGGAGAAAAATGTGGAGATTTTTTGTTTCGGTTTGGGTTTTTGTTCTGGGGGGGTTTTTTTCAGTTTTGCTTTAATAAGATAAAAGAGAGTAGGGACAGAATGTCAAATTTTACCACAATTTTTCAAGCAGAGTTTAGGAAAGCCACATATCTAATTTCTCCAAAGAAATTCACAGAGACCATGGTTAGACAGTTACCACAAATCACTTCAAAATTCCTGGAAAACAGAAGGGTTTTCAGGAACTAAAGACATCCAAGCAGGTAGAGATTATACTTCTTATACTGCATTATAAGAAGCTCATGCTTGGATCTCTCAACATATAAAGATTAAACAGAAAAGGGCTTAAACTTCATAAAAGTCAGAAGACTCTTAATTAGTAAAAGCTAAATGTGCAGCTTACATGGAAAGACAACTTCAATGAAATATACTGCTTGTGATCATGTGGGTTTTGGGTTTTTTTTTTTTTCAAAAGTCTTGTTAAAGCATTTGCCTATAAAACAGCAAACAAATTCCATTATACACAGTGTTCAGAACGATGTCCTACCCAGCAGACAGCACACTTACACGCAACATAATTTTCGACTTTTACTGAAGATAGGCTGCCGCACAGGAATTTTCAGTTTGCAAGATCTAAAAAAACAAGAGCAAGCCTGAAATGATCATATATTTCTGTGTGCCTCTGCTAGTTATAAAAGAGGAGCCAGCCCATGATTTCTAGATTATTTGCTTCTTATCCAATCAATTTCTTGTAGAAAATGCTTAAATAGGAGGGAAATTCAGGGCCAGGACTCAGGTTTTCTTCATGAGTAATCAACAGTCCCAGCCTTTAGCTTCCAACTTGCTTTCTTACTTAATTCTTTGATTCCTGCCACAATACCAGTGCACCTTAACAGACTGGTGTCATATGGTCAGGTCTCCTTCTGCTTGCCCTTTCTGGTTAGGTAATTTCTAATGCATCTTCAACTTCAAATATCAGCATGTGCTAGCCAGGAGTACCTTCAGGGTCAAATCCCAGTTATCCAGATAATTTGACTCATTCTGCTAAGACCAAGCAGACAATTTAAAGGAAAAAACCAAACAGTGCAAGATCTAGAAAATGAGTATCACAAAATACGCAATTTTTTTCTATAGGAAAAGAAAACTAAACAAATTCTCACACTTGAGCCTATATAAATCCTGAAAATAAATAAGGTCCTTTTCCTCTTTCCAAAAATATAAAGGAACAAAAACTTTCTTAAAATTATTCACAAAAGCTTGAAATTGCAAAACATTGTAAAAAATCCATTTCATTCTTAAAATAAGAATACTCAATGTCATGACTTTGGACATTAAAGAAAGCCAATAAAAAGTTCATTTGCAGTCACAAAAGACTAAAATTTGAATCCTGCAAATGGATAAACAAAAAAAAAGCCTGACCTATGGCCTACCAAATGCTGTGACCACCATTAAAGTAAGTGAAATTTTAGTATCTGGATCCCTGTGCAGAATCTTCTTCAGAAATTAAATATTTAAATAGTTATCACCAGCTTTAGGATGACTTTTTTTATTTTAGTGCTTAATATTCAAATGTTTAGGAGTTTGTAGATACTTAAGTGATTTTAGCAAGTTCAAAAACTGTATTTTCATATTTTTCTTCCTTCTCTCAAGAATTCCACGCAGAGCATCATTCAGTAACCTGAAACAGTTCTTATTTTCTAATTTATTCAAGGGGAAAAAAAAAAGGACCTAAAAACCTATCTAGACTGTATATAAAAAAATATACATATGTATGTATATATGCACACATATACATCTGTGTAACAAATGCAGAGCACCAATATCATTCTATGAGTGGTATGAACTATAAATATGAACAATCCCTATTTTTATGCTTGTATAAAGTGAGAAAAAAATATTTCAGTTATTTTTATATTTCAGGAAAATGCTTTCCAATCTTTCGTTTGCTGCATCATGTTTGCCTTACTTAGTAGTAATTCATTACTACTTCCTACTGCTGCTGTATTACAATGTATTAACTGGAACTGTTTATTGTTTCCATTTTGCCCTTAGACCTATTGAAACATAGATTTTCTTCAGTACTGCTTGAGGGATTTTTGCTTCTTTTCAAGGTGTTTTCTGACTGTATTACAATTGAACAGTTGGAAATCACTGCTATGGAAATGCTATGAAATTCCAGGAAAATTTATAATAGTCATAAAAGATTAAAAACAACAACAACAACAAAAGAAAACCCTTCAAAATCAGACTGATGGATGAGTTTTAAATGTGACAAATGCAGTTAAAATAACTAATGTTTCTCTTCAGTACTCAAATGTTCAGTTTCCAAAACTGTTTACATTAGAGAGTTGCTTAGAAATTAAGTCGTTATCTTTTCATCTTAGCAACAACCTCATCAAAATCACTTTTGCCAAAAGTACTACTACCCTGATTAAAGTACGGTGTGTGCTACTATGAGCATAAGGCTTAGATACTTAGAAGCAATTTTCAGAAGACCAAGGTGGGTTATTGAATGTTATTTAGAAAAATCATCACTATTTCTGTACGAACTTGGGTTGGAAAAATGGATATTTTTGTATTGTCTCAATAATTACCTTTTAGCGTTTCTGCTGCTAAATTGAGCAGATTTAATTTTAAAGTTTCAAAAATGCATCGGTTCAGATTTCTTGAACTTGTCTATTTCCTAAGTTACAGCAACGGTGAAGCTTACTCATTTTGTAATGTGGCCCAGACAATTAAAACCTCAGTATGACTAATGGAAACAAGCTTAGCAGAAGAAATTTAGACAAGGCTCTCCACAAAATGACTGAAATTTACTATATCAATTCCATAAATAAAAGAAATACAAATTTAAATTCTCTTCTAAATATTAATAACAAATGAACAAGTTTTGCCACAGATACATATTTCTAAAGTAATTTAATGTGATAAGTATCAATAAAAAATGTGTCAATGTATATGAAGTTTGAGTGCTTCAGAAACTAATGATTTATGGCACTCTCCTGCGAAGAACAGATTCCAGCAGGCCCTTGAAGTAAAGAAGCAAAAATGTTTAATGAGGGTCAGTTTCAGTATGCTGCATATCACAGATACTGAGTCACATCTCCAGTGATAAACCAGCAGTGTTTAATTCACAGCCTGCAGTATTATTATTGGAGGGTCTGGGGGAAAGTGTCATACACAAGCAGAAGGTAAAAATACTTGATCTGAAGTACAGAGATACTGAGTACCTTACACTCCTCTCTCATTTGCAATAAATTTGACTGTCACTTGTATTTCTAAATAATTACCCAATTAATCTTTTCCATGAGATGGAAGGTGTTTATATTCCTAATGATTGAAATGCAATCTAGATGTGCAAATGATTCTTCCACAGGATATACCTTTACTCTGTTTCCATCTATATCTCGAAATTCAGAACTAGTTGTATCCAGAGTTTGGGTTTAGATTGATCTTCAATTATGAGCAGATATTTTGTTTTATTAAGAATATAGATGTTAAGAAGTTATTTGCTAATATGATAATTATGCTCTAAAATGTTGTTCCCTAATTTGATGATTACATTTTAATTACTGAATTAGAAACCTCTTGAGAAAAATGAAAAGCTGTTTTGGCAAAAAAGTTATGCAGCCTACCTTATCTGAACCCTGTATTTGGATTAAATATTTGCTATTATCTTATACAAAGCTACTCTTCCTTTTTATTCCCTCTTCGTTATATTTTTCTAGTGCATGGCCAAACACATACATCTTTAACCAGAATACCATAATCCATGACCAGAGTATTTGCTTTCCTTTTTTTATGTACAATTATATACTTAAAAAAAAAATTCTAAAATGCTTTAAACTACTTTGACCACAATGAAGGCTTGTATTTGTAACAGAAGACTAGGCAGTATCATGAAATTACACAGAATATTCTGAGTTGAAATGACCCATGATAATCATTGAGTCCAACTTTTAAGTGAATGGCCTATACAAAGATTGAGCCCACAGCCTTGGCCTAATTAGCACCTTGCTCCAACCAATTGAGCTAATCTCAGTGGCCATGTTTTTCTTCTAATTAACATGGTTCAAACAGAAATTATTTTTTTCATTCAGTACAATCAGTGTCTTCCCATGCTGAGGTGTTTTTTTCTTCTTTCTCCAAGCACATCCACAGAGAACACAAGTTTTTTAAAAGGAAAAAGATGTTCCATGAATTATAGGTATCATATAAAATGTGTTCTCAAGCAATCTATGTCTTACAACCGGATTTGTCAGTGTCTAATGAAAAATAGTGCCTTCACTGATGATTATTCTGGTTTAGGCATATGAACATATAGATATGAATATCTAGCCACCTTTTTCACAAATCTTACTTTCACAACGTCTGATTTCAGGTATTCAAGGAAGGAAGCATACTTAGAAAAGAGGTAGGATATTGACAGAATCATTCCAGCTATTTCCATTAGGAAAACAGTCTAAATATCAGCAATGAAACAGGAGAGAAAGGGTTTAAAACAGTAAACTGAAAGATAAATTCTGTAATAGTGTATAAGGTGGAAGCTTTACTTTCATGACAGTATCTTCCACATTGCACATAATTTTAATCCCCTCCACAGAGGAAGGGGGTATGGGCAGGGCAGGGAGGGAACGACTGAAGTTCAAGATTTAGACAGTTATGTGTAGAGGCCAAGAGATGTGGAAGCCAATAGATGCAGAATCCAATATGTGTGCCAGCAGGACCAGTTCCCATTGCACACATTTGACCTGGGAGAACAGCTGACCTGAGCACAGTCAATACATATGCTCACATATGGGCTACCTGACCTTGTTGAACTTACCCCTCCTGGCCTCTGGCACAGAAAAGGAATGTATCTTTCCCAGGTCTCATGTCTTATCTACACAGGAGTCTCTAAAATGCAAGTAGATCTCAAATTAAATCAGTCCTTTGCAGCTTATCAGTTTGCCCATTTTGTCTGCTGACTTCCTTTGACTAAAAGGAGAGTTTGGGTACTTGGCACCCATGTGTATCTGAACCATGAACCAAATCCTGCTCATTTCAAAAGTTATGTAATATATCTAGGAAAGGTAAAGAGGATGGCAACAAATTGTATGATGAATTTCACATAATGAGTGAACAGGAAAATATAATTCAACCTGGTAAAGAGAGAGCTTGGAGAAAGGTAGAATTCTGCAAAAACCTATATGTCATGCAGATGGTGGGTACAGTTTTCTTATTCGCTGTTTCTTCACTCACAAGAACTAGAGGGCCTTACTTGATGCAAGTGATAAAGTATTCAGTGCTAATTGCCACTTTTTTTGCAGAGGTATGAATTGGAGAAAACAAACAAGAAGGAGATTTCAGTGCTGCAGACAGTGGAAATAGGTTGCCATCACCTAAGGTAGCTTCAAATCCAGTAGCATCACAAGATATATATGTCTTATTTCTGGAGCTGGGGAATTTTTCTTCTTTCTGATGGTGTGAACTTGTGATATCTGCAGTAGACAACTTTATGTAGTACAGGTGGTTTGTATGCTGAGAGAGAATCTCTCTGAATTTGGTATTTAAATTTCTCCAATTCATGTTTATTGTGAAAAGACATATTTGCTCACTAGTTATACAGTTTGTATAAAATATTTAGTATTTCTCAAGCACAGCTGACAGATAAAGGTCCTAATAAATTTACCTTCAGTGCCACAGAGTACAACTGAAATATGTTATTAAAATTTATGGAACAAAAAGGTCAGAGAAAATTATATTTAATATTTTGGTGGTCAAAACACAGCTACATTTTTTACATTTCTAGACCTCTAACACAATTCTCCTATATCAAAGAGGAACATGATTAACCTTCATTTTTCTTCCATTTAGCTCTTTATATTACCATGAGCTTTGCTGTTTTGAAGCACCCTTTTTGCCTATCTTTTTAAAATATTGAAAAACTTTAAATAATTTTTATATTTGAAAAAAGAAACAGATTATTGATGTTAAAAAGATCTCATTACTACTTTTTACTTACAGTGTAACTTTTGGGTAGCACTTCAGACCAAAAACAATCAGCTTTTTGAGTAGTAAACTCTTATGCAACTGTTGGTCATGTAACACAAGTAAAGCCTCAATGATAATTATGAGCCAAAGGGTTAGTTATGTTGCATGGGTTTCATAGAGTTTTTTTAATCATCTTTTATGTTTGGTTTGTTTTTTATTCTTGACTTCATCAGCCCAGCAATTCAAGTTTATTTGCAGTCATAGTTAAAATTTTAATGCTGAATTGGAAAGACAAATTTTAAGGAGACAAAAAGCAAGATTCAGTTGTCCAAAAACAGGTATCTACCACCTTTCCTGACTGTCTTAGGGTGCAACCTACTGAGGCTGGCAGGCATGGCAAAGGATTCACTGGAGTTGCAAGTGCTTTTTTAACTGTGGCTGGAGGCAATATATCTCATAGCACCTACATTATGGCAGCTGAATCCTACTCACTGAGTTGGATTCAATTTCACCTACAATTAGTTTTCTTTAAGATGGATGTCGCTTCTGAGTTTGTTGCTGTAAGCAGCCTTTATAATCTTCCTGAAAATGAGATTAATTGTATGCTGAAAGTGCTATTCAAAAGAGGTCAGATTTCCCTGCTGCTCCTTGTTGAACACACATATCCAGCATTCCTAAATATTCTTGCACAATCCTCAATGACTTCCTGCAGGTGAACCTCATTAACTGTTTTTCACTTAGAGAAAAATTAAAATCTTATTTCAGCAGCCCTTCTGAAGATGATACACAAAACAGATGCATACAAAGAGATATTAGTCACTTTCAGCTATGCCAACCTGCTTTAAAAAAACACTTTAAAAAACCAAAATATAAATTTTGTCTGGATTTGTTACTTTTCACACATTTCAAAAAACTAAGGCATCAGTGTTTGGCAATGACTGCTCAAATAATTAACAGGAAACAGGTTACATAGAAGTAGTGACCTTCTGATCCAGCTAAACAGAATTTCCTCCCTGAACTAGAAATTAATTTTCATTAAGCCAATACATACCCATTGATAAAAAATAAAATTAGTCTTATACGTATGAAAATAATTTTCTGGGTTACCTTTTGGAGGTATGCTGAAAATATCTGTAAAGATAGAATTTGCCCACTAAAGGTTTACAGAGTATTCAGAACAAACATGTACAAAATTCATCCTACTGCTGAAGGGTCAGACTGTTGAAGCTAGTATGATAGTTCCCACTATAGTAAAAAAGGCACATGCAGAGACTGATTCAAAATAAATAGGCTGGAAGGCTCTTGGAATATGTCCTTTTTCTTCCTGCTCATTACAGAGCCCAGATAAGATAAATCAAAGACTGTCCTTCAAGCCTCTTACTTGTTTGTTCTCCAAGTGTATGTATCTAACGTGTGGGAGATAAATGCACATGAGCCAGTAACAGTATGAGGTCCTACAGCAAGAGCTTTATGAGCTGTACTCTCACACATTCATAATTACTTTTGTATTTACACACCAATGTGCTTATATCTTACTCTTTACCAGTTTCCCTTTGTTACCACGTTGCTACTGAACGTCATATTTATTCTCTTTTTACGGAATACTGTTTAAGTTATTACTGTGGTTTAATTATTTAGTGTTAACGGCATTTTGAAACAAACAGCCATCATAAAACATCCTTGGTCTTTTACAGGGATTCTGTCTTATAGGCCTTTTTCCCCAAATAATCAAAAATTAAATATTCCATGCAGTGATTTTCTCCATGAATAGTATGTTGGAAAATGTGCTCACAAATTATAGCTTTCCATACCCACTCAGTAGCAGGGATTTCTTTAGAAATGACACAAGCAGAAGCATATCACTCTACAGCAAAAATAACCCCCACAGGATTAAGTTGTCATATATATAAAGATATCATGGAAATTAGATTTAAATAACATTGTCTTAAATTATTAGCTTGTCATTGTTAGTGACCACATTTGAGAAAAACAGGTTTTCTAGCCTTTCACATTGATTTATGTAAACCACTAGCCTCAGTGTCTTTAAAATTCAATTCAAATCTGTAATGAGTCAGACCTGTGGAAAGGCCTGTTCAGAATGAACAGTGACAACTTAGTTGAAATGCTGCTCATGCCATGGAAACAATGAAGTGTGACACTTTGTCTTTTACATCTGGCACAGGTTTACTGGGAGAGAAGAGTCATTTATTCTGTTTTCCAGAAAGGCAGCAATACAGATAGGAGGATGCAAACTATTTATTTGGCTTTTTCACAGGTGTATTAAGCTGTTTTTTGATTTGGTACCTTGAATATTCACTCTTTTCTTAGCTTTTCCTGCATTGAAGTCTATACATAGCCCCCTCTGAAAAGCTTCTATGACATTTAAGATACTTCTTATAAACATTTTTCCTTCTGTTGAAGTCTGTCTCCAAAATACCTTTCAGTTTGCCTGTGTTATTTATCCATGAATACAAGAAACCAGAAGCATGTATAGAAAACAAGACAAATGTTTCAAAAAGTTCAAGGACCAGTTATATAAATTGATCTAGAGTAAACAATTGTGCATTATTATTTCTTTTAAATATAGCTTAATAGTAACAGGAAATTGCATATACATTTTGCTCATGCTGATTTTTTAATAAAATAATATCTTTGGGCCAAAATTTTATTCATTCACTTTCCAGAAAGATTTTAATCTCTGACTCAGATTTCCTCAAGCCTAATATGGTTTTTAATAAGGTGCTGATTTCTAAAGCAATGTAGAGCTCTAGAAGTTCAAATTTCTCCTTAATAAGGAGTAATTTAAAGGATTAGCTTGCATTATCTTGCATAATGAATTTTTACACCTTAGATTAAAAGACTGTTTTCAAAACATGCCAAGGGCCTAAAGTCAGATTCTACTCTTAGCTCCATGATATAACTTCTCATTAGACATGGGGCAATATAGGTACATCTACTCAATTATTTCAAATCAGCAAGGTAATGAAGTGAAATAATTTAAGAGCGCATGTGGAATGTAATATTGTTCATGTTAGAGAAAATATGCAGGCAGTGTACTGCAAAAGTAATCCAAAAATGTGTAACCAAACCATTGATGTAAATCAAACAGGAATATTAATTCATCAGCTGGTCACAAAAGCCTAAAATAAGAGCGTTGCTCCAATTCTCATTTTTGCAAGGTGATTCTGGATCCCCCAGAAAAAAACATAACTTGATAATTTTGAATGTATGGATCTTCAGAAGCAAAAAAAGGATTAAATAAATGTATTCTAAACATGTTTGAAGCCAATTCCCCATTCTGAATGGCTCAGCTCAAAGGTCTTATGCTCCAGGCTACAATTGCTTGTTGATTGTGCCTTGTAGATGGCTTTAGCAAACGACAGGCAACTGTAATCGGGAAGGACTCTAATCAGACAGACAGTTACACACATGTTATCCCTTATGCATGCCATTGTAGGAAATAACTGCATCTGGCATTAGAAAAACCTTCAAATAGTATCTCTTAAAGACTTGATCAGCTATTCAGTTGCATATAAACAAAAATAGAGTCATTTGGGCTTCGGGTACTATTTTATTGTATACTTAGTTTTGCAAAGTACAGATTTGACATCTGTAAGATTTGCTATTTTGAGCAAATAATGCTACATTTTAAAAAAATATTTTGGTTGAAATTACATCTCAGACTTATACATTTCCACTTTCCCTAAAGTTATTTTACACTTATATTATACTTATGTCAACTTATGTCCTTTAACAAAAGGCTTAACCAAATAGGAGTTTCAAATTGAAATTTCAAAATATTCATGTCTTCTTAAATTTAGTGTGTAGTAGCCTAAGATTAGACTGTTCTTTCCCACTGTTCAATGCTGCCAACAAAAACTGGGAAACCCACAGATTTTTCAAATTTTCTAACTGAAAATCAAAGCACTTGAAAGCTTAGAAGTGAAACAACTGAACATGCTTGTTCCATCATTTACTGGGTTTGGCTGGGATGGAGTTAATTATTTTCACAGCAGCCTGTAGGGTGTTTTGTTTTAGGTTTTTGGCTAAAACAGTGTTGATAACACATCAACATTTTTGGTATTGCTTAACAGAGTTTTCACAGTGTCAAGGCCTTCTTTGTTTCTCACTTCACCCCAGCAAGAAGGCTGGCATAGGGCAAGCAGCTGGGAGGGGACAAAGCCAGGACAACTCACCTAACCTGACCAAACCAGCATTCCAAAGCACCTAATATCATGCTCAGCATGACACCAACTAGGGATGGAGTTCTTCCAAAGTACTTATTGCATGGGAATTGGTTCGGCATTGGCCTACTGCTGGTGAGGGATTTCCTTTTAATTTTTTTCTTTCTCACCTTTTTAGTTATTTTTCTTTACTTTTGCCATTCCAACTCTCTCTGAAGAATCTTTGAAGGGTTTGGTTTGACGGGCATGTATTTGTCCTTAAAATCAGCCGCATAGGGTTTGATTGCAACCCAGTGCTTCAAGGTGATAATTGCAGATTACAAGTATTTTTCTTGGTTTCAAATGCATAGCATCTAGAACCATTGTATTCCATTGATGCACAGATTAGATTATGCTGTATATTCCCTGTGGCTTTGTGCTAATTAAATAAACTATTGCATTTTAATTTTTATTATTATTGAGAAATAAATTGTCCTAATACCTACAGTGAACTGAAAAATTTATATGATTGATAGCCTAAACACTGATAAAATAAATAAATTTAAGGTTAGATTACCGGGTAAAAAATAACTCCAAATATCATAACTGATGATCTTCCTTCATTTCCACCTAAGTTGTTCCATGGCACCCCCTTTGTTTTCTTTTAGTAGTTTATTAACGTCTCTGTTTCCCATACATTGACATTCCCTTGCCAAAGTAAGTTGCCGATATTCACCAATATCTTTGTCAGTGTATCTGAAAATTATTTTAAGAACTGACCGTTTGATCCTAAAGCCTAGATGATATTTGCTCAATCTTTTGGGAAATGAAGAGTTAATTAACCAATTAATTATTTTACAATTCTGAAATCCCAAATGAAAGAAAGGATTTAGAAATTTAGAAGAGAAAAGCAGACCGACCCAAAACTAGTCAAAATTTTTATCGACTTTTCATACCTCACATTTGTGAAGTTTGAAAAATCTACAGTGCTACATGCCAGAGTTGAAGCATCAGGTCAAAGCCTGCAGGGGTATATGGCTGTCAGAAGAATCCGACACTGTGTGCAAAACTAAATGCTTAAGAAGAGAGCAAAGGGTAGGTAGGAGAAAATTAAGCCCAGGAAGACTTGAAAAGCTTCAAAATAGCAAACAGGAAAGTCAAGAATAACTGCAAAACTCATGATTTTGCAATTGTAGTGTAGTATTTTCAAAAACTCTCAGAGCATATTCTTTTTTGCTTGTGCATGGGATTTGCCTCTCAGCTGTGAATGAAGAAACAACCATGAAGGTTGGTTTGTTTGGTTGGTGGGTTAAAAAGCATTCTAGTAATACCCAAGGCCAAATACCTGAACTCAGAGTCACAAAGAGAAGGGATTTCCTTCAAACACATACATTCATTTTAATTTCTCTGTCTTACTCAACTATTGAAATTTTTTAAACTTGAAATCTGAATGTTTACCTCTAATGGACAGATAATTGCTGCCAATTGAACCTCTACTAGCTGCTTGCCTCTCTTGGTATCTCACTGCATTAAATCCCTCCACCTCTGTCCCAAAACTCCCACCTCAAAAGCTCCACTCCCATCTGCATCCCAATCTTTCTCACCTTACTCCTCACTTAGAGTATCCAGCATGCATCTTCTAGAGCCAGAGATGATAGCTGCAAGTTTCTCAATAGCTGTGGAACCTTTTTCATATATTTACTTCATTATTCTAAGCTCTTAAAACATGCATCAACTATTGAAGAATGAGTTATTCTTGGGAAAAATAAGTTACATACCATGGCAGCAGACTACTGTTCATTAGCAAAGATTTATCCTCTCTGCCTAGATCATATTTTCCAGAAACAGTGAAAAACATTTATTTCAGGTAGTAGTCAATTAGCTTTTGTACATGCTACAGATTCAGATCTCAAATTTGCAGAGAAGTCAGCATCTCCTGCTCTCACTTTCTCTTGTATGATTGATAGATATTACCTTGGGGGTACTCAGGTTTTGCCTTATTTCCTTAACAATCAGATCCATACTTTATTATCACTTAAACAAAAGATACTTTATTATTATCTTTTAAAAGAAAAATCCCAGAGTATAATTCTATATTGACTTGAGCTAAAAGCTTTTAATTAAAAAAAAGTAAAAAATAAACATATTTTGATTTTCTACTTTAAAAGAATGTCGAAATCAACTTTCTTATGGCTGCTTTGCATTAATATACAGTAATAATCTGTGATTATTGACTTTTACTCTCAGATTATCCTAGTTAAAATCCTGTAGAAATTCTCATTTTTTTTGTGATGTACAGGAATTTTCTCCCAAAAAATGTTTCTATAAATGCAGATCTATGGATCTGTAATTAGGCTCACAAAATACCTTCTAATCAATGTTTGTACTGAAAGGAGGCCGTAGGAAATTAGTAAGGGGGTGCTAACAGATAGGAAAAACTGCCATTTTTAAGCCAGAAAACAGATTTAAGACCAAACCTAGGTTGTGTCTGCCAAAGCAGAGAAACAAAGTAGCCTAACTAGCTGGATTTGAATTGATTATAAAAAAAATAAACAAAAATTAGCAGTGATATTGGCTCTTTAAAAAGAGTGTGCTTGATAGCATGGTAGAAATCACCGTGGTAACAGTAAATTGTGTGAGATGCTACCAAGCTGGGGGGTAGATGAATGCTGAGATTATGTGAGAGGGCACATACTCTGAAAATTGAATATTTTTATCGTGTACAAAACCACTGACATTTTGTACTCTAGTTGTTTAAGTAAGTGATTAAGATGTTAAAAAATTAAATTGATTAATAACTTGTATATTCTATGTTTCCAGCCTTCTCAAGTATTCCATGTTTTATTCTACATCTGTTTTCAGTATCCATAGGAGATGAATGTTCAAGCCGATATTAAATTATATTAAAGTACCAAAGTATTATTATACATATAGAAATATTGACATTTGAATATGAATCTTATTTGGATCAAAGGAAAAATTACTAAGAAAAATTAAAAGTTAATTTCTTCATAACACTATCCTTTAATCACAAAGTGCAGCAAATTTTCCTCCTCTAGGAAGATAAATTGGTTAATGCCTTTTCACAGTGCAACTATATGACATAAAAACATGCCTTCCAATTCCATAATCCAACAAGAGACTCCCTCAATAGCTCATTACTTCTTTTATATTCTGGACATTTTTTACACAATGGGTATGTTAACAATTTCTTTTTTAAATTCCTTTCCATGGTATCTAGGATCAAGAATGTGATTTGGTAAGGGAAATTTTACAGTATGAAGCAATTTTTTTATGCAAGTTGATTGTGATGACCTCTTATTGCTTTGGCCCACTGCTACTGTATTAATAATGGGTTCCTTTTCTGGTTTCCCTATGGATTATTAACAGCAGTGATATATTAAAAAAAGCATCCTAAGGCAGGTAGCTGCTGAAGCTTTTTAATAAACAGTAAGTATATTTTTCTGAATATATCATAACAGAGTGCTCAATATATAGTGTTCTTTAATTCCTCAGTATAACAAAATTCACTATCCAGACTCAGACAGCATGGAAACATATATTCATAGAATAGTTTGTGTTGAAAGAGCCCTTTAAAAGTCATCTAGTCCAATGCCTCTGCAAAGGGCATGGACATCTTCAACTAGATCAGGGTGATCAGAGCCCCATCCGAACCTGAATGCCTCCAGGGATGGGGCAACCACCACTTCTCTGGTCAGCCTGTTCGGCATTTCATCACCCTGAGGTGATGCATCGATAATTTCAATGCAGCAGTTAGAGTCTAAATGTAAACACAGTGCTATACAAATATTGTCGCTGTTAAGAGACCCAGGATCCAAGAACAAGAGAACTAATTACTTAATGTGGGAAATTTTTTTTGTCTTTTTATACATTAGGGAAAACTGGAGTGCCACAAGTCAGCTCGATACAAACATAAGTTAAAAAACTACACTGTGGAATTTCTGTCTGCACAGAAAATTTTATTGATTAGAGATTTTTTTATTGATGTCTGCATGGTCCCTAAATATAGGAGTTTTCAAGTACTAAAGGAAAATACGCAGCCTCCATCTAATCACAAGTCCTACTACAGTTCAACTAGGTTAAGAAGAATAAAGGAGAGAAAATAGTCCTATTTGATTTAAATCTAAGTGGAAAAGTAGATGCAAGAGTTTCTTCTCAATACAGCACCTAAAGGAAATAGTAATAACTTCCTAATGGCTTCTGAGAAGCATTGATTTTTTTGTTACTTCCTCTTTCTAATAAGTGTTATCAAACAGCTAGTGCCTAGGCAAGCTTCCTTTCCTAAGGGTTCTACTTTCTTTCTGAACTAAATGCAAATCTTCCCTAGGAAGAATCTTCCCTATGAGGAATCATCACTGTAAGGAATAAGTCTGTAAACAGTGTCTTTCTCCTTACAGTGGTGGGCAGGAGCTCCTAAACCAGAAAAGCTTTTCTTCCAAGATCCACAGCTCTCATGACCTCCCAACTTTCATTCTTTTCTAGCGTGTTATATTTGCCAAGAACTCTCCTCCCCCAGAGGGCTGAAAATGCGTCTGATGAAGTCTCCTGGTACCTGCTGTCTCCCTGTATGGAACAGAACATCACACTTCAACATCCTCTAGGCCTTATTTCTGAAAAGTTAAAATTTATTCCTGACTTAAAATGCTTTTTACAAATAAATATAAAAATAACTGCCATTCATATTTATTTATATCTGGTTCTTATTGTTTAAATGAATAATGCACTTAAATACAATTTTAAAGGCAAGGTCACTGTTCTTTAAGCAAAATAATAGTACAGTGAGTCTCTCTACTAGTGCTTTTGTTACAGGTGGGATGATCCTAAAATACAAAGAATCAGTGTCATTCTGTTGTATATTACAAGTTTTAGGACAGAAGAAAAAATATATTTATATCTCTGAGGACACCATAACTTCCCTCAAACCTCTGACTGCTAGAGTACATAAACTGACAAGACAAAAGCAACAAAAGCATCACTCACCTAAAGATTCAGATAGCAAACATTAACAGCTATCCGGGGTCAGACTTAGATCTGTCTAGCCCAATATATTGTGTCCAATCATGATCATCCTAGAAAAAAAATATTTAAGGGGACACTCACAGGAATAATTTTGTCCTTCTTACATAGTATATATATTAAGGCCTTGACACAAACCAGAGGTCCTGTTTGCTCAAGAGGTTTCTTTGGGCAAATCCACTGAATAAAGGTCCATTGAATGCAGTCACTGTTTGAATACCCATGAATTTCTAGTGCCTACAACGTTTCAAGGCAGGAATTTCCACTGAACCTGCTGCCTGTTCAAATCATTGGATATATCATGGTTCTTGTATTGGAAGAAAGAGTGAGCAGTCATGTATTCACCTTTGTATTCACCTCCTCCACGCTGCTCATTATTTTACAGTCCTATGTTATAAACCCATTCAGCTGTCCCTTTTTTCTAAGTTAAGAGAAGTGTCCTACTGAATTATTTCTGACATGGAAGCCATTAAGCATCTTTGATCATTCATTTTTGAAGCATGTTTCAAACACCACCTTAAAGGTGCATTTACACTCCTATAAATGTTCTTGCCATTTTAGCCCCTTCCACTTTTCATTTCTTCTCTCTAATGGATAGAAATATTTTTCTGCAACTGCTTTGCCACCACCACAAATTTACCATTCCAAATACTATCAGTCTCAGTGCATCAGATGACCACAAGTGCCTTCTAGCCCCTCATGATAAAGAGTCACAGAATTGTTTAGCTTGGAAGAGACCTCCCAAGATCACTGAGTCCAACCATTGACCTAGCATTGCCAAGTCAACCAACAAACCACGTCCCTCAGCGCCATATTTACACATCTTTTAACTACTTCCAGGGATGGTGACTCAACCACTTCCCTGGGCAGTTTGCTCCAGTGATTGATAAACCTTTCTCTGAAACAATTTTTTTCCTAATATCCAATGTAAACTTCCCCTGGAACAACTTGAACCCATTTCCTCTTGTCCTGTCACTTGTTACTCGGGAGAAGAGACCAACCCCCACCTGGCTACAACCTCCTTTCAGGTAGTTGCAGAGAGAATAACACCTCCTCCTCAGCCTCCTTTCCTCCAGGCTAAACAATCCCAGCTCCCTCAGCCACTGCTTACAAGACTTCAGAGCCTTCACCAACTCTATTGCCCTTCTTCGGACACAATTTAGCACTTCTCTGTCAGATGTTAACAACAATAATAGAGGCTTTGTTGGCTGTACATAAAACAGAAATATTCCACATATTTGCCTACTGAAAAACGACCAGATTTCTAAGCCTATTGTTCCTCAGTTACATCCCACTCTAAGGTCAGAGAATCACAGATGCCATAGACAAAAGGTACGTGGCTGCATAGTTTTAGGGCCTGTACCCTGTGATCACCCATTAGTTAATTCTCCTGACTGAAAACCCCACCTCCAGTTGTCAACTTTTTTTTCTTAGTACTCACAGTAGATGACTCCTCTTTCAGGAATACACAAACCCATTTTGTCCCTGACAACCCACAGATTTCTCCTTCAAAGGAGAAAAGAAAAATAAATGCTACAAAGCATCTCGTTGCAGCTTTGTGTAGTTGTGATCATCAGCAATAATGTACTAGTTTATTGCTAATTAAACATTTCCATCTTTAGTATTTTCCTTTACTAAAATTCTTTTAATCCTCCCCAGCATCACAGACCCAGGGCATTACACTTTTGAACAGTTTTTTTCATATTTCCCTGTTACTTAGGCAGGGGGAGAATGCTTATACTCCCAAGCAGAAACCATGGTTCAAGAAAAGAAATTGCTGCTTGTAAAAATTTCTGTACAAACAATCCTCTTGCCATGTCAGCTGTGCATGTAGGCTTGATTTTTATTGATCTGGAAATATTTATATAGGTCATTTTCCTATGCAATTTATCCAAGGGCCTCACACTCAGCAGTGTATATGAAGAAAGATATTAAACTATGAGACTTTTAGCCTTATTCTTTATGTAAGTGTTGGAGACATTTTCTGGCACTTGCTATGCATTTTTAATTAGGAGTAATCACTGGGGCTTTTTTTGCAGTCCTGAAATATAATGACACTTAAGCAGCACTTAAATGTTCATAAACAATACAGCATTGAAGAAAATGCAGAAAACTAATTGCAAGTAAAAGTGGTCCTGGAAGCTTTATTTCAATTATATTTTCATTATGCCGACCTTTCAAGAAGAGAGAAGGGGATACTGTATTTGTGGTTTTTCTTTCTACTCTTTCAGGTTATCATAGTTCCTAAACAGCCTAGAGCAGTGTACAGTCTCCTCAATATGCACTGGGATAGAACCACAGTGTTTGCAACAAATTTGTTTCATTGACATTTGCATAGGACAGGGTGAATGTCTGCACAAAAGATATAGATGGTCAAATGTGTCTTAAAATTATCAAGAGGCTCCATGAGAGATAAAGCTGGCAAACTATGATCTCTCATTTTGCATACATGGGGTTTTTAATAAAACCAGTATCCTAGATAAGAAAGATTTTCTCCATTCCTAAGAGAACACTAAACACAAAAAAGTAAAATTTCATATATAAAAAAGACTTTTCAGTATACAAAAGACAGAAAGCACACTATTGAATAGGTACAAGGCTCAAGACATCTATATGTGGAGTGGAAGCACTGCTTTAGAGTTGATTTTAAACATGTTTTATAATAAGCTTTTTAAAATACATTCTTTGTGTTAACATACAACTAGTTTGTTTTAAATTCAGCAAAACATAGCCGAATAATTGGATATTTTTTGAATCATACCAATGTAGTAGTGAAAAGGTGACACTAAATAATGTTTGCTCAACAATTATTCACACACTGAGAGTTAAGCAGACGATAAAGTGTTTTACTCAATCTCTAACACTAGTTCTCAGTTCTGTCTTAAAAAGGCTCTATAGAATTCCTTAAATGTTATTATCCCTTAAATTTCACCCAAGGAATTATGGACTTCATTGTCTAGAACCTCCTAAATGCAGAATTATTAAAGAAACATAAACATCAGTGTCACTTAAAAGACAGATAACCTACAAGAAGGTTGTATCTCATTATTACAAGACTGAAAATGGATTTTCAGCTTTGAAGATACGGTGCAGCAATTGTTGAATACAAATGGCTTACTCTGTTCAGGAAGTCCCTCAAAAACTTGCAAGAATGTTTTGTTCTAAAGCCTGAAGCATTAGAATTTAAAAAAAAAAGTGTCAGTCATCTTGATCTTTAAACAAATAATAATAATAATAAAAAATCTATTTTTTTTCCAACCAGTAGAGTATCATCAAATATTTAAATTCATATCATAATATTAAGATCCATGTACAGGGTAACAGAAATCTCACGTATCTATTAGCATTTAAACCACAGTTGTTGAATGCAAATTTAAACTTTAGGAAATAGCCTATTATTATTTATTTATACAGCTAAAAAACCACAGCAAAATTATAATTATCCCAAAGGTTACACATAGTCAAGATCAGTTAATTGTCCCTTAAATTTCATTTTATTACTCAAGTGCTTTTCATGTCTTTAGGATTTCCTGTGTAATATGACTGAATCTTTCTTATGAATTCATGAGTTGCTCTGCAGACTTTAATTTCTGACTTATACTAATCTTTATGAAGAGTTTAATCCTTTTTTTTTCTGTCCTGGAAAGAGAATCTTTTTCATGAGACAGAATAAAACCCCGTTATCCCACAAATGGCACTGCTTATATAAATGCATAGCCATTACAATCAACACAGAGACAAATAAGATGTGCCCCTATCTAGATTTAGGCATGATATCAAGATTAAAATTCTTAACACATTTTCTTATCTGTTTAAATTCTCCTTTAAAACATAACTTGAACTGTCACTTTTAGCAAGAATTTGATTAATTCTTTGCCAGAGTTCGAAGTGAAATAATATTAGATCCTGATTTAGCAGATAGTCAAAATCATCATTAGAACTAGTAGGCTCTGTTCAAAACAGTCATTTGCTATGAAAACAAATGGTGTGGTTTTGTTGGTCAGACTACTGAAGATAAAATTGCCTGAGATGAAGATTCCAAGTTCTGTTTTATGCCAAAGGCTTGAGATCCATATTTTTTCCTTTGCATGAGAACACTATCCTGGAAGATGGTCTAGGCTATCACAATGTACATGAGTAGTGTCCTCCTCCTCACTGCAACACAGCTTCTACAGGATACAGGAGAATGGAATGAACGTGGCTAAAGAGGAGTAGGAGGAAGCACAGCTTTTGTAATCTATTAGCTGAGTCAGCTGAGAACAATGAAGGGAATCTGACTGCTGGTCCCTGTTCCCACAGAAGCTCATGCAAGCTTATTTCACTTTCTAAAAGAATGGTTTCATACTGAATCTTAGGAGAGGCTCAGACTGTTGAATCCAATATTAGTCTCTCAAGTCCATCTGTTATAGGAGGTCATATCAAAAACGCAGCTCTGTAAAAGCTGACTTTCACAATTCTTTCATGATTGTTGTTCAACACTACATCTTTTGTAAGTATTAACTGTAGCACTTAATAATTCTGATTATCATTTACTGGACAAGGAAAGGTTATGTGATCCTTGATAATGGTCTATGAACTAGGTGCCTAAACCTATCTTAGTGTTAGGTCTCCTCTCCCTTTCCTCACTTCACCTTTGTCCTGCATAACCCAAATATCTACCCAGAAGAGCAAAGAAGAAAGGCATTCATGAATCTGAAAACAATTTTGTTTGCTCCTGTCTGCCACTACACTGACAACAGTCAATCCTATGACCGTGGGAACAAAGCAACCACAGCCTGCAAATCAAACCTGGCGAGCAGTGTGAACAAGCCCACTGTGGAAAAAAAAATCTTGGGCCAACACTAGCTTGGGGAATTTGACAGCCAATGTGCATTACTTCAGATTAAAGACTTCTTCATCTCCCATGACCAATCCCATTGAGATTCCAGTTTTCCTTAAATAATAAAGTTTTTGATGAGCTTGGAAAAAAGAGCTTGAGCATGGGCATATTATGGCAGACTCTTGGAGGTTCAAGCTCCAGATACTAGGAGGGACTCCTAAAGGTATAAACAAAAACCAAAAGTGGTTAGTTCCTGGACACTAAGGAGTGCAATTGTGAGCATTAGTAAAACTGATTTTAGAGATTAAATAAAGACAAAGAATCCAACATCTTATGTATCATAAATACGTAAGGAGTATAAATTTTAAAAAAATCCAATATGAACAAGGGAAAAGGAAAACAGCAGAGATTGCCAAAGCATTTTCTTCTCCTCTTAAAAATGCTGCATCATATCAATACTACATTTTAAAACAGAAAATTAGGTAAAGAAAGAGTGCTGCTTTTTTATTAATCTTGTATCCTAGGGTGACTGGAATATCAGTCACATACTACAGAATGAGCTAGTCTCTGTGTTTTCAGTTACAACCTTTTCCACACTTTGATTAATACTGCAGTACCAAGACTAAGTCAGCCTGAGTGCAACAGAGTTCTCCATACCCCCTCTAACCCCAGGTCAAAGTGTTGTGTGGAACAGATTTTGCTACACTTAGTATTTTTACTAAAGCTTTTTACCATCCAAGTCCATTTGACATCCTCTGGAGTATAAAAACAAAATATCAGAAGCTATTTTCAATTTAGTAAAGGCAGGAAGGAAAAATATGACATTTCTTTTTACCAGTATGAAAAGTCACAGATAAAATGTGTAACGATGTGTGGTTGCAATCATCTGTACATATGGAAAACCCTAGGCTTAACCATCTACATAACATCAGTTTAGTGGCTTAGCTGAAAGGGAAATTCAGGCAAAAGTTAAACTAAAGGACCACATGACTATGCAGAAAATATGGGAAAAAGACAAACACGATACTCAAATTCATCTTACTTATTGCATACACAAGGATGGAATATAGGTGCAAAATTTGATTTTTCAGCTCAAAACAGCAGGAAGATATTTCAGCTGCCTGGCTAGCAACCACCTTAAGACAATATTCAGAATTGCAAGAAAGTCTGTGGCAAAAGTGAAAATGAGAAAGCACTGCCACTAGTCACTGCCCCTGTGATTTAATCAGTGTAGTGCTGTGATGAAGCAGCAAGGAGACCAGGCAGCAAAGCCCCTACAGACAGTAAATTATAATGCACATTTTACTAAGTCAGTTTCTCAGAGCTGATTAAGTAATCACACAATTTTTGTTTGCTTGATCGTCTGTGAAAACAGAAGGCTTCAAGACAATACAAGAATGTTATGTTTCTGATGAGGCTGCTGTAAATCTCTGCTGTGAGTCTGGCCAACTATAAGCCATTTTTCCTGAAAACATATTCTTATGTTTGCCTGCAGCAGCCCCAAAATGCAAGTCTGCCAGTGGAGTAAGTCACTTTAAAGACTGTGGAAGATACACTCATCAAAAAAATTTGAACCAACCTCTGCCTGTTAACACATATAGTTCTGCACCTGCAGGTCTCATACGTGGTACCATGTCCCCAACTTGTAAACTTCAAAGACATTAATATGTATGCTTTACAGATGCTGAAGGTTCTTAAAAACATAAAGCAATTAAGAAAAAATTATTTCTTGTCTAGAAGATTAAACAAAAAATTCAGACAGCTCAGATCTAGCGCTTTGATTCATGTACAACAAAAATTTTACCTGTAAAAAAATATTTTTAAAATCCTGATATTTTCAGACATGAAAAACTATCCACTCTGGGGAAGGAAAATACTCAAATATTTATTTAATGTTAATGAAAAACAGAAATACCAATCCCCATATAAAAAGTATATATTTATTCAAAATTAATGTGTAATCACTTCATATTTTGCAATGCAGTGCTGAAATAAAATTATTTTGGTTTAAGTTCTACTAGTGCTTAATGGCAAAACATGTCATCTAGGGTAATGTTTGCTTCTTATTCTGAACAGCATATACTGTATAAACAGTGAAAAACACTGTCTCCCTGGCAACAAGTAATTCATCTACATATATAGTAGGAAATAAGCAACTCTGAGGAAGTCTCTGAGATGTGTGAAAAATTTACTCTACATGAAATAGTTATAGAGAAATCAAATTTTTACCAATATATTTACACTAAACTGTATTGAGTGGCTATGCCTAGGTATTGGCAGCAGTGGGGCTGCAGGGCTGGCATCAAGGGGCAGAGAAGGGGAGCGGAAAAAATTGGGAGGAACAGTCCTGTCAACACCAATACAAGAGCAGAAGAAGGGGACATAATGCTCCAGGTGCAAAAGCAGAGGTCACCTGGCAGCCCAGGGAATACCACATGTCAAAGCAGGTGCATATTTCCTGAAATAACTGCAGCCAATGGAGGACCCCCACAGGAGCAGTTTGTGAAGGACAGTATCCTATGGGAAGGACCCACAGTGGGCCAAGGAAACTATGAGGAGAAAGGAGCAGGAGAGAGAAACTGCTAAGGAATACACTGGAATGAATCTCAAACACGGACGGTTATTGTTTTCTAAATTGCACATCTGGTTAGTTGGTCAGTAGAAGAATTTATGTATGTGTAACATACAACTGAAAACTATTAATCAACCAACATGATATACTTTCATCTTCAATCATAAAAAGTTACCCATTATTTGCTAACTGTAATCTTAATTGTTGACAATTAGAACAAGCAGCTGAAGTTACAATTTAACATGGAGAAGAATGGCAGCATATGTGCTAGCTAAACAAAAAAAATTGTATTATCTGGCAAAATATACTTAATCAAAGATATAAAGAAGAATAAATAAGAAGGAGATAAATGCATAAGGGTAAGGGAAGGATAAAGGAGCTACTTATGATCACTGGTAATGCTAATGGTGAAACACAGGTTGCATTAGGGTAAAAGACAAAATCAGTTCTCAAGTTCCATCTCTCTCCATCAGCAAAAGATAAAATAAATAAAACTTTCAAAGTAAATGCTTGATTTACAGATAAATATGTAGACATAGATGTTAAAACATAATAGAAATAAACTAATTAACCATTGCCTGTCAACTTGATAAAATCTGCCTAGGATTTCAGTGCTCTTGGTCATTTAAAGCTACTTTGGAATCCAGTTGGTTGCCTTTTCAGAGAAAATAATCACATATGGGAAAGAATGGCACTATGCCTAAAACTTGAATTAAATTTTCATTTTCATGTGATGCAAGCAGAAATGTGTATGTCTCTAACTGACAAGTCCTGCATTGCTATAGAGTTGATACAGCCTGGGTTTAAGCCTATTTAATGAGTGCTGTTCATTTCTGTGAAAGATTTAGGGATATCAAGAGTAAGTACGTGATCTATGGGATTGTCTTCTTTAACTTCAACTTTAGAGTTGCATTTTGTAACTTCAACACAACTTCTATTTTACCATGCTGCAACACTAATTATTTTATCTCAACAAAATCTCCATCACTTCTTTTACAGAGAAAATGCAGGTTTTTACACGATGAGAGTGAAAGTATTTCAGATTCAGTCATGAGCAATATGTTAATGATGTAGTACAGCAGTCAGCAAAATAATGTCAACATTATCTGCAATCTGCACAGCAAAAATGAAATGTCAGCCAATTCCACCAAATGGTAAATGATTTTACTGTTCAAGGAACTGATTTATAAATCTGTTAGTTCAGACAAGATGACATAAAATAGGAAAAGGGAGAGTCGGGATGGGGAGGAAGAAAAGTAGTAGCTCTATTGATTTTTTTTAACATTTACTCAACGGTAAATTGTAGAATTTTGTAGGTGTTATTTTTTCAGTAGTAAACTTCATCACCATAATGGGTAAAAGTGGAAGAATCAATATAGTTCAGATGTTTAAAGAAAACTATTTTAAGCAAAAGTTATTTACTCTTTCCATAAATGTAACCTACTTATATACAAAATAAACCCTGCAAGCATTTTTAAGCTTATGAAATTTTCCCATAAAATCCATCTTTTATATTTAATAGCAATAGGAAGTATAAGCTGAACAAGCTTGTGTCTCTTCCAGTCTAGTTAGTGTAGGAGTTGCATAGGATTGGCTTCGTATAGCAGAACAGTAAATATGACTGAGTTGTTTGGATAGCATTTACATATACAAGTGGATTCCCTTTCTCTCTTTTTAACAGATATTACCCTAAAAACTGCATAGATCTGCATCTGGTATAGGACTCTCACAATTTACTGCAGCATCAGTCACACTAGTTGGAATGATTACTAGGAATTGTGAAAAATTTCCTTGGAAATCCCCAAGGAAGTTCAAATATGTCAAATTAAGTCTTTCAAGCTAGGTTACTGAGCTGCTTTTGGAAGTTTAGGCAAGATGGCAGAAAGGGGCAATCATTAAACCAAACCAAACAGATGTCATTAAATAACATTCTTATATTGAAGTAATACACATTGGCTAAGCTGGAAACACAGCTCAGGCTGTAAAGGCCAATAAACAACAGAAATATTTTTCACTGTACTACATTCATTCCTTGATGCATTTCTGAAAATATCACACAAAAATTCCATAATTAATGACACATACAATTACTATTTTTTCAATAAGTTGAGCCATTCTACAGAAAAGAGAGATTTTCTGAAAACTTTGAATATGATTTTCCTCATTCAGCTTTGTTACTTAATGCAAACAAAACCAGTCTGTAGTGCTGGAATTTGTGGAGACTGTTTTATTTTAGTGTTGTTGAATACTGAGAGAAAGAATAAGCATGAACTCTACATGTTTATGACCTTGCCAGTTGACCTCTTGGCAAAACTGAAGAGACTTGTCTTTGCAGCACTTTCACAGTGCTATTAGATGGCTCACACGTTTTTCTATCCAAACAAGCAAAAAGTGTCCCTATTCAGCAGTTGAAGTGAGGCCTCAGTCAGAAGAGTCTCTTCTTTATACTGCATTTATAAAATTGAATGAAAGCTTGCCATAAAATACAATGGGAGTAAGAAGGGATAGGGGAAGAATTCTTATGCTACTGCTTTCCTAGTACAGCTAAACCACTACTTTTCCTAGCACATTTTCTGCTGCTCTGTTGCTATACCAGCATTACAGAAGCTGCTGTGTGGATTAACTCAGAGCCATACTCCTTTATACCAGCTGAGAATTTGACTTCACTTTCTCCAGTGAGAGCCTGTCCATCTTGCACCAGAAGACTAGTACTTCTTGAGCTTGTCAGCTTGCCTTGCACCTCTGGACTGTACAATTTCACAAAAAACATTACACAAAGGACATGAACAGCAACTCTCAAACCCATTAAAACTTTTGCCAAAGGAGGTAGAGTAGTGCTTGATTTTTCAACCTACAGTATTTCAGTTTATAAAGCTATTGCTTAATACTATTAAGCTTTTGCTAAATACTGTGTGAGAGATGGAGACTTCACTCCCTTTTCCACCAGTGAACACCAGAACTCCCATTCCCACTTCCCTAATGGCAGCAGTGTCTGTATTACTGAGGGACAGGCTTTAGCAAAATGAAGTTGCTGGCATAGGTGCAGGAAATACTTAAGTATACTAAGAAGCACAACTGTGCTTCTGTCTCTTTCTGTTCTATAAATACATATACTAGATTTCCTACACCATATACTCATTATAAAATTTTCTCTGGGTATTGAAGCTTATGTACCTATTTCAGAACTGTGAATTCTTATCAGCAGGTGTCTGAAAATTAGGCCCTATAATGTTCAGTACTCTGATGTTTCAACACTTTTAAACTTCAGTCCCTTTATACTTCTATTCCTGAATCCTTTACTAGGTACCACACAGAGTTCTGAATTTACAGGGTTAAAGTTTAGGAAAGAAAAAAAAAATCCAACCCAAATCCCCCATTTCCCCAAATATCCCAAAATACTCAGTGGGAAAGAAAACAACAGAGAAACCAAAACAGCTGTGAAGAAACTGAGGTACTGTTGAAAGTTAGAAGACAAGTACAGCACCCATTGGCTATTTGGAAAGCAATGATTAATCATCTATTTTAAAGTAAGCAGGGGATCTGCTTAGTGCTAATGTATTTCCCAGGATCACCATCCAGACCTTCAGAGTCATTGAGTGAATAGCAGCAGATGTTGAGCTGTAAGACCACATCATTCAGCTAAGATTATATATTTAATAAAAATAGACATGCTTGACAGAATCTTGCACTTAGTTTAATAAAGCTCTACTTGAAAGGGTAGGAGGAAGCTGTTCTCAGAAACACACTGCACACTGTCTCTTGAAACCTAAAAAACCGTGTTCCCTTCTGCGACTGTTGCAACTATTATGTGTTAGATAGACTCCACACCTCACCTACAAGAGACTTTATTCAATAACAGCTAAAAAAATTGCCAGATAGAGTAAGTCCTTGACAGACACCTTCTGTTTGTATAGGCAATATTTAAAAAGAAGGAGAAAAGAGTAAATATTTTTCAAGAGTAGTCAAAGTACACCTGCTTATAAATCAGTTTGCAGTTACCCTACCTCGTTCATTATTTCCTTGTATGTAGTAATTGAAAAACACTGTGAGCCCTTTCTTGCCTTTTTGGGAATTGTGAGTCTTCAGCCAAATGAAGTGTGGAAGTTGAGTGTCTCTAGTTTGGCTTGGACTGATATGGACATGGAGTAACATGAACTGCATTTATCAGTCCCACTTGCAAAATCAAACAAAGAAATCTGTTTCATTTCTCATCAGAAAAATGTATTTTTTCATTTGCATTCAGAGATCTTTAATAGATAGATAGATATCTCTCAGACTGTAAAATTCTGAAGACTTTCAAAAGGGGCTCCAAGTCTCTCTGGGTCAAAAAAATTGGGTCAATACCGCTCAACAGTGCAAATAAGGGTGCTTAACAACATAGAAAAAGTAATTAAATCAGGAAAATATACACACAGAAATACATTTATTCTGTCCTATCTCTGAGAAATTTAAATTAGAGGTATAGTCCAATTCCTCTTGGATTCCAGATTAAAGTGTTCCATAGTCACCAGCCCTAGGAAAATACAAAACCAAAATCCAGGATCCTAATGTGCCCTTTAATACAGGAGTACATGGAGTTCTGGTAAATGGGCAAAACGAAAGTGCAGAGCTGCCAAAATAACAAACATCATGAAATGGAGATAAACAAATGTTGTTGCCTTTTATAGCTCCTTTGTTGCCTTTTATAGCTCAAACTAGAGAGACGAACCAAGCAATTTTTCTTAATGCATAGAAACTTCCTAGAGAGGAAACAGCATACAAAGGGAATTTAAAAAAAAATTTGTAAAAATCCTAAACACAAAAAATAAAATCTCACTGCCCTTTTGAAAACATATTTAGAATTTAAGCAATACTTGAAGCACAGCAGACCGATCTTAGATAATAAATATTGACCTGCACATCATTTAGTTGAAGCCATCTAGAACTTTGTGTCTTTATCCCAAAACTAAGAAATGAAAAAATAAAAACTGGGTATATGAATAAGCTTACCCTCCAAGTTCAGATATTCATTCAAAATTTAAATTCATGTTAGATGGGTAGTCTAGATCACAGCTTGCCTACAATCAAATGCATACAGATTCGTGTTCAGAAGGCACAAAATTCTGCAAAGATAGCTTCTAGAAAGCTTCTACCTCCCACTTCAGGTTCTGTAGTCTATCCAATAGATGCTTAGTATTGAATACATAAACAGCCTTTAAAGAAGAACTTGAATCCAGATTAATGCTTTATCTAATGTGAAATATGTTATTTGTTTCAAATTATGTCATTCAAGAATGAAACTACTTAAAAAAATAAGATTAATTGAAACCCTTCTTCCTGTGCATCCCCTTAAGCAAATCAAATGTCTACTCTTTGAGCGCTCTCTGGGATTTATGAGAATTTGGGTCCTCAGAAAAGAGTAGCTCAAACCTGAAGTCTAGAGTCAAATCAGTAAATAAAATATAAACTATATGGCATCATGAAAAGAACTCTTTCCTCCTGTCAGTAGTTTGGTGCGATTACCACTCCTGTAATTTTCATGTCGTACTGGGAATAGAGATGCATAACTCCTGACAAGACTTCAGCACTAAAGTAAACTCATCTTGAGCTCTTGAGCCCATGGAAAATATAGTTGTATTGCCAGAAAGAAGATTGCCTAATCTGCCCCAGCATTTAGCAACACTTAGAGAAAGCTCAAAAGTAAAAGCAAAATAGATCATGTCTAAGTGATTATAGATATAAGCTGACACTTATTCCAGCATTGCACATCACATATACAAACACTAGTTTGCACCAGGAACCAAAACAGATTTTCCAACAGAATGCCACAGTTATGCTTGTATATTGTTTTCACCTTCAAATAGCTCAAGCACCACAGCAAAACTCATCTGTATTGATTTACAATTAGCCAAATCAATAATCTCTGTATGCAAATTTATTTAACATCCTAAGTCAAACTGACTCATCCTAAGAGCTTCCATTTTTGTTGATAACATTTCCTTGGCAAGGAAAAGAATCTGAAATATCAAGTATGAAAATTTTGACCTTGTTCATATACATCAGAATGTTCGAGCTCAATTCTAAGCCATCCTAGAAGACAGAAACCCTAAACTATTAATCACTGGCTTCAAAGGATGTAAAATTAGATCACAGCCAAAGGAAAAATCTAGCATGACATGGTTCATATCCACAACCATCTGAGTTATCTTTGAGTATTAAGTCCATTGCATCTCCACTGAATGTGTTTGCCACAGTGTAAAACTAGATAGGAGTTATTTAAAAGTGATTAATCAGATTCACCACTTGCACTATTTGAACAGCATTTACTTTGCTAAATTATTATTATTTAGTGACTATCAGATTTTCCTAACAATAAAAGATAAATCTATCAGCCAATAAGTCCCCAGAAAGCAACTAGAGAAGCAATTAATGAATATTAGATCTTAGAGAACAAAACAATATCCTTTGTGTTGTGTAAGAAAGAGACTATTTTTAATAGTTCTTAAAATTTCATCCAAAGACGAGACAAAATTGGTTTTTGTAACTACCTCATCCATCAGGTATGTCCAGGACCTTTGAAGTCTTATATTCATTGAAATGAACTACTGCATTATCATCAAATAATTCAACTTTTTAATCATATATAAAACATAGTTCAACAGGTTTCCCAGCATTTTTTTAGTTTTTGTGGCAAAAATGTATTCATTTTGACAGAAGTTATGTTGCACCCTTTTGTAACAAGTGCAAGGCTTTCACTTCACTATAGCTCTTTACACCAACATTGATTTTCGTTACTGGTATTTGGTAACATTTATAAATTCTTGTATCTCCAAACTACACTTTGTTATTAAATTTAATTTTTAAAGTTATTTAAAACAAGGTCATTGTTATAAGAAGAGTGTGAAAGTTATGATTTTTCTTGGAAAACTACCTGATTTTCTAGATTAAAAGTAGACTATCTAAATTATTTGATTCACACTAGAAACTTTACAGATATTGAAATTTTGATCAAAATACATTTTCTTTTTCATATCATTGTTTCACTATTTTAAAAAGGTTATTAATAGACTTTTCTAATTGAAAAGTAAAAAAAAAAGATAAGTAGAGCAAAGAGATTTTGATATAGCAAGCACAAGCCAATCTCAACAAAAATTCTCATTGAAAAGAAAGCCTATGACTTTGATCCTTTCAAAGATTCCAGCTGTGGCTCAGATATTTTGCTCTGTTTTCCATAAACTGAAATATTTTCTGTCAAAGAAACCTCAAAGTATTTTGTACCATAGTAACAACATTTTCCAAAAGAAATTGGGACACCACTTGACTTAGTCTTTCTATGACACTGTTTTCAAAATGTTTAATACTTTCATTCTGGAACCTATAGTTATACAACTGGTTATAAAGCTTTAGTCCGAAAATGACAAACGTGCTCAATAACCAGGTGTAAGAAAGAAGGATGCAAACTAATTTGTCCATGGCTTGGTATGATTTGCTATAGAGATACACATATTGGGGACATGCAGAATTTTTTTCCTACTTTAAGAGCACTATGTGATATTTTTGCCAATTTCATGCATGGAAAACAAATCCCAAAGTGACAAACTAAATGCAAGTCAAGTACTTGAGTACTTGAATTCAGTCCTAGACTGAATTGTTGTTGCTTGTGTGATCTATCTCATGGGATCTCGACTTATTTTGCTTGGAAAGTGATTTTCAGTCAAGAGCCACGTAATTTATATTTCATTTGAACTCAAATGAGCTACCTACACATATGTAAGGCATTGCTCAAAAGAACAATTTTATTTAGACTATCATATATGAAATAGGAATACATTATAGAGAAAATCTATAACAGCCATTATATATTTGAGTAGCCACTATGTGTAAAAGAGTTCAAACCATGTGACATAAGCCTGTTCAAATCCAAGAAAAATAAAACATACCAGTAATTGTTTTCTTTTATTTTGTGCAACAATTATTTTCTTGGGATTTCATTGTTATTATGAGAGAACATTAATAGACAGAAATCTAGCCATGATTATGAAGGCCTCAGAAGAACAAGCATCAGGTGTATAATTTAATAAATGGTAAAACAGGAGAATTTATACCCCACAAATGCATATCAAATTCTATGTTGATACAGTAAGTTTTTGTTAAAAACACTCTTGATGACTGTAATAAAATTTAGCATTATGTTTCACAATGAACATATATCAAAGATAACAATTTTAAGAGATGCAAGCTTTAAAGAGCTCTCAGATGCTAATTTTGTGCTCTTATTACCTATAACCACTTCAAAATTGTTATCTTTTATGTAACAAATGGCCTGATGGGATCTAGTGATCTTGGGGTCATTGTCACTACCCCAATCTAAATGTCAATTCTGTCTTTTATTTTATGTTTTATCATACTAAAAATAAGGCACAGATTTGCATGAACTCAGTGCTAGTGAATTTTATTTCCAGTTTTACTTGCCTCAAAGCAAAGACCACTTCCCCACTAAAATGAAATCATACAAGTCCATTCTTGCCCTTTTCATGACAACAGAGGTAAATTTTACTTTACCTTTTTTTTTCATCCTGGAAGAGACTTATTGTGTCCCGAAAGAGATTATACCATACCATCTAAAAAAAATTTTGACCAGTGTTTTTAATAAAATTGATACATTTTACTATCAGTTACTCATGATATTTTGGTGATGCAGAATTATCTAAACCTTTTTGCTACATTAGCTTGCTTCAAGACATCCCATAGGTAAGATATATATACGAACTTTATATTAAACAGCATGTTGCAAAGTTTACCAATATGTTTTTTATTTCAAGGAGAAATAGATCACTCTCACATCAGCTTCTACTCTCCAGAGCAAATCTGCTTTCTGGAGTAATTTTGTGAGATATATAAATTACACATTATTGTTGCTAGGTGTAGGTTCAAAAGGAATGCACAACAGATTTTAGTCCTTTTAGTAGGCACAGAGGAGACGCTATTAGGTAAATTTTGTGTTCAAACAAAGTATGTTGGCTTAAAATTAATATGTATGGGGGGGTAGAGGGCACATGTGAATAGTTTTGGGTAGGGGATTTTATTGCTGTGTTGCTACTGGTTAGGAGATACAAGGCATAACATATTACAATAAATATATTCAATCATTTTCAAGAAAAACGTGAAGAAAAGAGGAGATGCATGTAAGAATGAGGTCAACAGACCAAAGGCGAAAAGTCTGCAGAGAAGTAGGTATTACATCCACCTCCAAAAAGGGAAAGAACAAAGTTATGTTTATAAAGTTTCAGTGTAAATTTTGATCTGTTAGCTATGATAATTTTTACTCAAACAGTAACAAATGCTATGTCAAATGCATAAATTGCTACAAAGTAAAAATTAGGAGCCACAGCTACAAGAAAATGCTTAAAAATCACCTGCAGTGTTGATGGATTAGAGACGTTTCTAGCAGTGACACCAAGAAACCAAAACCGTAGCTGCTTTCAAAAAATATGCATATCCTCCATAGATATAATTAAATTATTGTTATCAACCAAAACTCAATCATTTTAATAAAAATAGCAATTTAGAACAAAATTTAACTTCTGCATAGGAGAAAATTATGTGAAACTTTAAAATTATACATACAGAAATTCTCTTAGAATTTATGTATATCTTTGAAAACAGTAAAACTATTTCAAACAGAAGACTGAAATAAACATTTGAGAAAGTAAAACCATCAAAAAATCTTCAGAATAATGCATAATAGTTTAAAAACCTCTTTTTAAACATTGTTTTTAAAGCAATTTTAAAATACACGGTCTTTGTGAACTTAGAATAAAAGAGTTCAATTAAGAACTGCAAGCTTATCAGTTACAACATTCATATCCATGCTAGTCACTTTAAAACCTCTAAATACAGAGCCCTAAAATCAAAACCAGCCCTCAGTACACTATGTGGGTTTTTCCTGTCTTGATTTCATAAAAAGTGAGAAAGAGCACAAACAAATGCCAAGCAACTTTATTTACTAACCCAGAATTACTGTTCAGCACTACTTTATTCAAATCACACACAGTCACTTCTGGATATTCATCAGAATGTTGAAGGTGGTCCTGCCAAGATTTTAGTTTCATTGCAAAAATTCTGGGTTACCTATTTAGGACCCAAAATCACAGCATTCATGTATAATCTAAGATCTTCAACAGTCAAAAAAGATCTCATCAACAATTTCTGTTTCCTTACCTTCCCTACATACCACCATGCAGTTGGTAAAGAATAGATATCTATAGCCACATCTATGCAGAACCAGGGGTTTCTCAGGCTACATAACCAAAACATTCCCAGAGGAGCAATATCAAGCAGCAGTTGACCCCATCAGCGTGGCATGCAGTTAACACACTAAGAGCTACTGAGAACAATCAGGAAAGACTTCAAAACTGCCCTTTGCAACAATCAGGGGTGGAACAAAGGAGCATTTTACTGCCGTGACTAAGATTTTGACCTAGATCTGTCACAGATAACACTTTGCATTAATATAGCACCTGTGAGCTTTCATCCCTCAGGATTTCAAGCACCTTTCAGTATGGCAGTACTGCTGGAATAAGTAATCAGGAAGACATTTTAAGAAGTATTCCTAGCATTGACACTAAATAGACTAATATTATTTTCAAAACTGGGTAAGAAGCTTCTAAACTCGTGAACCAGTGAAGTTCATTTGAGTTTACATAACTACAACTGAGGGACAGTTGTGGCCTCTAGTTATTTCTTTCACTTAGATTTAAATCAGAACTTTTGATATGAAAAGGGTCAATAAACATGACAAATCCTGAGAAGTGCCTTCCATAAAAATAAGTAGTAGTCACAGGTGTCTATCAGCTGTCAGGAACTGATATTGCCTTCAGAGCTAAAGGTGCTCAATAGAAAAACAGTCTTTGAAATGGAATTAAAGACCACGAGGAACTTTACTTTCAAAATCATTGATTGTACTGAATGCGTGTACGAAATCACTGATTGTATGCTTGCAACCAGAACCACAGCTTAAATCTCTAGCAGTATTCTTGAACCTTGCTGAATCAAAACTGATAAGCTATACCCAAGCTGAGGAGAGGAGAGAAAATGTGGTTTGGGGTTTTAGGGTTTTCTTGGATTTTTTTAAAGTACCTTGGTTTAAGTAATTGGATCCTATAGTAACCTGGCAGCTTCCCTATACAGTGAGCAAGTAGGAGTACAGCTTAAGCAAAAAATATTCGCTGAGTTTTAATGAAATATTTTAAACAGCATTTTTTCTAAATTAATCTTTCACATGATGACATTGACTAGATATCCAGCTGAACTGACAAAGCCTAAGACAGGAAACAGTACCAAGTAGTTTACCCTTAATAGGTCTGGTATGACATTCTATGAAAAGATACTGTTAGTGTCTGCTGGCATTGATTTAATTAATTACTAATCAGAAGCCATGCCAACTGCATGACACAAGTTAGGATCAGAGCCAATTTTTATAGGCACATGCTTAGTCAACTGCACGTCAGCATTTTCTTTTACCCTCAGGTAGATGAGCAGAATATCCTTAATTGTTTATGAATGAAAAGCTAGATGGGTGGGCAAAATGGGAAAGAAATTTTTGCATTGACTAATGATTTCTCAATATTTGGAAATAATGGTTACTAGAGTAAGCTCTCAAAATTTCATCAAATTGACAATTTCCTTGGTTTAATAATGCAAAAATATTTTTTCTTTCAGTCTTTGGAAGGTGCACTATTTTTAAGAAGAATCCAGCAGTCAAAAATTTCTGCAGAGTTGCTTTGTTTCTGTCACTTATGCTAAAAACAGGTTGTAAAAAACAAGTTTCTTTTATTTTTAAGTCAGTTGCAATTGTCAATTGCAGCTGTTTTCCCCACCTACAGTACCAGAACTTCGGCTTCTTCATCTTTATTCCTCTTTCTTCTCTAGCAAACCAAAAAATAAAATGACAAATTTTATAATTTCTTCCTCATTGTCATCACAGTGGTCAAGTTATTCAAGTATGTGGGCTGTTGGGTTTTTTCCCCAGTTTATTGATTGGTTTTGCCATGTTTTCAAATAGGAATGTGAAGGTGGAAAATTACATTTAAAAAAACTTTAAACAACATAGCAGAGGTTGAGAAATAAAACAAGCACAAAAGCAAGAGATCCAAGCAAATTTCCATCTCTAAGGAAGGTACTGTCTGCCTCTATAACACACAAAAGTGTTATTAAATGTCGCAGTACATTAACAGTGACTGTTTTCTCACCAAATACAATTAAACGAGCACTTGCTGAAACACTTTGAAATTCAACATGACTGACTTTAGAAGAAGGCATGCTTTGATCTATAGTATAATTCAAAATTAAGGCTGCAGGTTAGTATTCCAGAACTGTTATACCAGAGTATTCATTTCAGTATGTTTGTTAATAAAAGTTGATTTAAAATTAGATTAAGGTACCTGAACCATAAGTGCCAATACTTAAACCAGGAATGGCATGTGCTATTGGGGCCATAGTTTACTGCAGAATGAAAATATTAAATATTTGGATCTTCACAGACTAGAAGAAATAAGGCATTTATGTCACACCAATAGTAGCTGGACACCCAGGTGTAAAATTTTTCTTAATCTGTGCATAAAAATATTTAATAGTTCATATACAAATCCTGCCTCAAAAAATCCAACTTGTACTTCAACAAATCTGTAACCAGTTTAATGACTGACTCCTACTAAAAACATACATATCTCTAGTCAAGTGACCAGAAAAGAGCTAATTCAGATGTTAGCATGTGCTTGGGATTTAAGTCTGTGATTAATTGTGGGAGTTTGTGTGGTGATTAGCAAGAAATCAGACCTTGTAATATAGAGTCTAAATAGAGTAACAAATTTATTAACACATACTAGAAGGAAAAAGATCCTTGCAGGGGATATATTTAAGTCAGGCCAAACCCAAACACCTTTAATCATCTTCAATTCAGCACAGCTGTTTTGAATACTTACCCTTAACTTTGTTAAATCTTTAAGCAGGGTGCAAGGGCTTCCTGAGGGAGCGTGTATAACAAGAATTAACATCTGGTATGCTTGTAACCTATGATCTTTATGGTACCTTATGTTATGGCAGCATCCAAGGTTATTTTTATGAAAACTGAAATCGGCTTCCTGTTTTTAGTGAAGAACCATATAACTAATTTTTTGCATTATATTTGATAGAAAAACATTGTTTAATATTAACTAATACTTCCTGACTAACTAATTAAATGCTTTCCAAATGGCCTGGAGCTGAAAATGCACATGTATACACATTGAAAAGAAAGACAGTTTGCTTCGAAAATAGCCATAGGATACTGTAAGCAAATTTTGAATTTGCAAGAAAAGAAAAGAAAAGAAACAACAAAAATACAATCTCAGAAAAGTCCATGTTTGTTTCTATATAATTGAAGTTTAAAGTATGAAGTAAATTTCATTTTTACCACAACACGTGTACAAGACTGTGGTTTCTGGTCAACTTACATTTCTGCCTTGTGAACTGATTGTATAATTTAAGCTCAGGATACCATGTTTTCTTTTTAAATCAGTACAGGAATTAAACTAAAATTTCATAGATTTCTTCTTCAAAATTCTTTGTAAAAATTATTCTTTTACATTTAATGTGATGCTGAATAGATTCATAGCTATGGAGAGTAGTAGAGAAACATTTATGATGTTTTGTAACAAAGACTGGGTGTAAGTGGAATTACTCTTTTTTCACTTCAATACCCTGAAGTATTTTCCAAACTAGTTTTCCATTTGTAACCATCTTTATGAGAATAGTACTCATAAGACTATAATATGCATGGAAATAGTTTGCACCAAAGTAACAATCTGCAACTAAAGCCCTGACAAACGAAATGTTTGTTTCAAATCAGTATTGTTTGTAAGATGAACCTGCTGTTTAACCACTCACTTATCAGTTTTCTTCTTCAGCTTTGAATTTACAAGTTTACTAGCTCGTTTCCATTTTAATGTTTTCCTGACACATTACCCTTTCAAAATTTTTCTTCTATGGTTGCTGATATGGTAAGAAAATGAACATGTTCATTATATTAAGTTGTATATATATTCTGCTATGGTTGAAATTACTTAGATTGTCATATGATATACTGGACTTAGAGGGAAAAAGTCTGATCTGAAGAACAGTCAAGGGTAAATAAACGTGGTATTCTGAGAAAAGAGGAGGTATTCAATTAAAAACAGTTTTAAGAGCCTGTTATATCTTTCTGACATATTACAGATCCAGACATAAAACTTTAATATCAACTTTTATTTGTTAGTATTGCAGAGACTACTAAAACCTGAAAGTAAGGATATCTTTTAGTTCTTGTTGTAAAATAACTGCCTCTTTTCAACAGGAAATCAAAATTTATAACACAATTATAACCAGACATATGATTGCAAAAGGTGTTGCTACAGCCCAGCAATACGATTTTTAATAGTAGGTAAAAGCATTGGACATACATCAGCCTCTACTGGATATAGCTTCCTGCAAGTAAGTGTCAGGTTAAATAGCTTTGTTCTGAAATAAGTGGTGAGTGAAATGCTTATAATTCGTTCACTGACAGAGCTAGAAATAGGGTTCCCATTTTTTTCTTGAATGCTTGAATGAACGTTGAATGGTATGAGATAGCTTTTCTTACATATTTATGTGCAGGAGTGACATGCAGTGAACAGGCAATTCCAAGAAGACAGTTTTCTACCAATGGGTTTCCATAAAAAAAAAAATATCCAAAGGAAAAAACTCCACACACATACAAAAACACCCAAACACACACCAAAAAAAAAAAAAAAAGAAAACCAAACCAAACAAACCCTAAAAAAAAAAAAACAAACAAAAAAACAGACTAAAAAAAAATCCACCCACCCAACCAAATAAAAAACCCCACCACATTTTGTCAACTTACACATTTTGCAATGAAATAAATATAGAATTAGTTGTCTCAGAAGAGCATCTCACTAATGCACTGCTGAGATTTCATATTTAGTTAATATGCTAAATATTTGGCTTCTGGCTAACCTTGTGAAAGGCAACCATTAGCTTATTCGATAAAGATGACATAATATTTAACATTTTTTACTTTGTGTGTGTTTCTAAATAGTCACAGAGCTTATCCTAGCCTACTGGCAAGTTGTAAAAACTAAGTAGACATCTTGAGTTCACTAGGTCATGAGACATTCAGAATACTTTGCACTCCTCAGTCAATCACCAAGGAAAAAAATCTGCCATTGAGCAGCTGAGTCTGTCAACCAGCATTTTCTGCCTGGCTGAATGGGAAAATATCAGCAAGATTGCATATTGCTCCATCTGTCAAAAGATCTCATTGATATGTGGAACTCACAAGAGAGGACTTTTCAGTGCTCCATTTGGGAAGTGAGGAACTTTGCAGCAAACAAAAGAAATTAGGTTATTTGAATGAAGTAAATACACACTCGTGCTCCTGCTACACTACTGCTAATCTGAGAAAATGAAATAATGGTTTTACAAGCCACTATTTACAAAATAGTTTTCATTTTTGGGGGCAGCTAGACTAAAGTCAAGGCAGACTCCAGCTAACAGGAACTTTAAAGAACAGAAGAAAAAAATTCTGATATAGAAAGAACATAGGAAAAACATAATGTTTTACACAGATACACATTTAGCCCAGAAGTGGGATTTTTGAGCCCTAAGTACAAAAAAATAACAGCTGAAACATTCTCCACTGTAAACTACCAAATACTGTTGCATTTTCTCCACAAAAGTATGTTAGACATGAATGTCTAATGTGCCTGCCCTAAAAAGTTATAAGAAAATTTAACTAAAAGTGGATGGTTTGATCCATTCACCAGTTATTTTTCATTCTTCCACCTGAAACTGCAGCACATCAGGAGACTTGTTGACTGCAATTTCCTTCCTATAGTTCCTAGAGTAAAAAAACAAAACAAAACACACACAAACTTCCTTAGACAAGTATCTACAGGGAGCTGTCTAGCTCTCATTTCATGTGGCTTTACATATTTTCAGCTGTGCCATAACCAGCAGTAGCAGACAGCACGTGTTAGAGTTACAAAAGCTTGAAATTTACGTAACTACTGTGTTCATTTCTTTGATCTTTTGTACTCTTATCTAATTGCTGTTTAATAAATACTAATAGGTTCCCTGGAAGTAAAAAGTTACTTTGTAGATAGAAAACTTTCTACTGAAATACACAGCAATGAAAACAATTTACATGAAATTCTGTGATGTTCCAAATTCTTGCCAGCAGAAAGGAATGTGTTTTGCTCACCAGGTGATATTTTGTTCTTTGGGGTTTTTTTCATAAGCAGTAATGTTTAATTTGTGGTCTAAGCAGGAGAGAATGAAACATTGAAGGAAATTCTGGGCGCTTTCATTTGCAATTTAACCAGTTGTCCAACAAGTAGTTTAAAAATCTATAATTTACCTTATATTTCTTGTTATGTTTGATTTTTGACAGTGTGTCATAGTATTCAGATGGACAAGACTCCACTAAGTAAAAAGAGTTTCAGCTCATAGAAAAAGGTGTGATCAATATTTGCAAAAGTACTTTCAAAGTGCATATCTGTATCAAATTAAAATTTTATCTGTCTTTGTGGTATCTGTATGCAATTTGGTGACTAGGCTATTACCACAATAGTAAGTCAGTCCTTCACTTTTGACTTATTGCTGCTCAGCTTTTCAAATGAAGAGGCAAAAGGAATATTCTGAATGTCATCTACAGTTTGCTTCTACCTTATACTCTCACAAAATCTTCCTTGAAAACTATTCTTGAAGTGAGTATTAGTTACCAACACACCCATGCAAAGTTAATGGCTGTAAAAAAAAGTTAGTTGTCAGTGTACAGACCAGAAGTTCCTAAAATGTCAGTGTGATTTGTATTATGGATCACTATTTCATATCATGAGAGAGAAAGCAGATTGGCAAAAATTGATGAAGCCTAATGGTAGATTCCACTCTCCTCACAATACAATAAAGCAGAGTCAGTAATGGTGCCAAAATTAGATCATGCATTATGGTAACAAATAAACCTACAGAGTTTTAGGAGGAATATGAAAATATGCAAATAAAATATGTTAAGATAGCAGAAAAAGCAGGAAGAAGGAGTACTAATGATACTGAAGAATCATATTTGTCCAAAGAATGGCTAACTCAGACATTACCTGTAGCAATTAAAAATTCCCTGCACAACCTCATGTGAAAAAGGGTCGAGTTTAGGATAGATGGAATACACTAAACCAGACTTCACAAATTTTATTACATGTGCAGATAGGATAATTCTAACCTTGCAGGAAGCCAGACTGGATGACTGCCCTTCTCTCATGTTCATGCCCATTAATTGAAACTTTCCCTGCATGGGAAGGCTTTCATTCAGAGCTGGCTCAGGTGTATAACAGCACACCCACTAAGGATTGCTAGAATTTCCTAGTTCAAACCTACTTTCAGTATCACAAAAAAAATCTGGTAACAAGGTTTTGTTAAAATAGCTAATCATTATATGCCCAGCTTTTCCCCAGTTTGCTATAGCAGTTCCTTGTTCCAACTTGTCTTAGCAACTTCTGCTGTTACATACGAACAAAACCAAGCTCATTCAAAACCAAAATTCAGCATTCTATAATGAAGAATTCAGCTACAATCTTCAGGGTACCTGTAAGGCATAATCTACCATAACAAAACATTAACATTAACTGATATCTCATAACCTAATGACACCATGCTGAGTTACACAAAATAAGAATGGATTTTTTGCTATTGTTTTAATGTACAAACATTCATTCCAGTGGTAATGTCATACAGTTACACTACGAATACACAGAAAATAAAAATTTTAAGTGTTTGGACTTTTTTTACTCTTTAGAAAATCTTTAATAATGGGATAATTCCTTTTCAGACAAAAGAAACACATTTGTGGAAAAAAACAAATCATATGCAAGGCCATGTTTTACTGCTTTACATTTTAAAAAAGACAGAGCATACACATATATTAGTCAAGCAGAGTTGCAATTTTCATATAGTCATAGCTCAGAAAATACAACCACTTGTTCCCTTCAATGCTTGTATTTTCCCCACATTAAGTTATAAATTGGTCTCCTGCAAAAAAACCTCAAAAACAAATAACAATTAAATTTATCCTCCTGAAGAAAAAAAAAAATCCTAATTCAATATTCCACTTTATGTAATGCCAGGATATTACATATTTAAGATTTTTTTATTTATTTCAATTTAAATAAAATTGAACCTGCTGTTTGTCAATACTAGGACTTCTTCCTCTTATAGACGTGCATGCAAAATCAACACTTGAACAAAATCCAGAGTATTTTGAAAGTATTTTGACCTAAGATCTTCACAAACCAAATGCATCTCACCCAATTTTAGCCATTACAAGTTTGACATCAAATCTAACCTAGACATCTACTTTATTTCTAAATGCCAGAAAACTGCTTCTTTCACCTCCTGTTGGAGAGATGAGTCTCAAGATAAGCATCTTTCAATGTCTTCTGAAGAACCCGAGAAGTCTGCTTACAATTAATGGCAAGTTTTATGATGGTGAGAACTAAGCAAAGTAAACCTCATCCTGTGTTTCTGAATCTCTGATAAGTAGAAACTAGTCTCAGAAACACACCTATTGTAGCTATCCATTCATTGTACTCCTTTTAACACACACAGTTTGAGTAAGCATAGTCCGGGCATGTCATAACCAACAACAATTAAAAATCAAGGCACATTCTACAATGGTCATTTTTGTCATCCCCCTGTATAACCAATATGGACAAGATTAGAAGGCAGCATATAAAAAGGCAAGATCACTTCTCATTGTGGAAATTGTACTGAAAATAGTGGCCATTTTCTATCAAGAATTAAAGATCTAAAGTAAGACTGGAATGCTTTCATCTATAAAAACAATTTAGACAAAAAAAAGCCAAATCAGTCCTCACTTCCTATTTAACATGTGAATTGGAAATGAAGCTATTTTCATCTAAAAGGTAGAAAAAAGGATGCAGAAAAGCTAGCCTTATCCCTAAAGTAAGGTCATCCACATTTCTCTGCTGTGGTTCCATGCTGCTGACACACTGAATTGTTCTGATGCATTCAAAAGAACATTTAATGCAACTCCTTCAGCAGCAAGGAATAGGAAGTCAACAGGGAAGCCTTCTCTGAAAAGGAAAAGGATTTTTATAAAAGAACAAAGGAGGCAATTTGAAAGGAAACGTGATGCTACCAATTCAATAATATATTGCATTGCTGTATTATGTACTGTGCTTAAAAAATAATAAAGCAGAGTAAGTTTTACTTGCTTACTGTAACTAAATAGGTTATGCAGTTGTGTACATTTTGCGATCTAAATGAAACCCATTTTAAATCATAACCTAAGGGACTGGCAAATGTCACTAGACTAACAGAGATGATCTCTAAGTGCAAGTCAAATGAAGGTTGTACTAAAAACCTAGGAGGTTCTTCAAAATAGCCTTGTCAGTTTTAGTCACACGAGTAGTGCTTAGTGTTGCTTTTCTCATGGTATTTGTATGCCTTGTATTTAAGCAGTAGCATGCTGATAATATGGTGATTGTTTCAAAATAGGAGTTGCAACATCTCACCCCTCTGTTCCTACCCTGTGAAGATAAAAATCTATGTATAAAAGCCTCCCATTACATTTTCTTTTACTGCCATCCCAATATTTCAGTTTTGCACGGTGGGTATAAACATGATATATACGTATATTTAGTCCATCTAGCTTCTCTAATATATTCCTTACCCATTGATTGCTTTTTATTAATAAAATACCACTTAACCTCAAATATACTATGTAGTCAAGTTTATCTGCTGAATTATCAATATAGTAATTGGTAAATTAGCTGTCCTACACATAATCTGAGGACAGCATTAATACACCAGCCTTACAGAAGGGAGAAACATAACAGGGCAGGTAACTGATATGACCAAGGTCATTGAAAATATCCTTGTCAGACACACTAAAAATCAGCTGGCTTCTGTCCTGTGCTTAGACCATGTCACTCACTAATGCAAGTCTGTCAAGAAAAAAAAATTACATCCAGAGCATACAGTGCATCATAACAACTGTCTGCTGCCATTCTGGAAAGCTACTTGGAGTAACAGTTGTTGCATGGGGAGGAACACACCAGATTTAATGATAGAGAACGAAAGCAACACATTTTGCTTACAGTAATTAATATTATAATCTTTGGTTTACTAAACATCTTTATCATGAAGGACACTAGCATATTTTACAAACAAAAGGCTTGGCATAAGGCAAGGGACAAGGAAGTAATACCATAGAACTCCAGGCTGGCTGAAAATTGCTTCTGGTCACATATTGTGTCAGGCCAAGACGTACCCAAACACTTGAGCAGTTTTAACAGCTTTGGGAGATGTAGCTACCTCAAATCCCTGCACATAGGCAGGCATAAGCAAGATAGATGTGTTTTTCTTGTCTGTTAGTTATTGCATTTTGAACTAATGTGGACAGAGACATTTAATTTCTCCTCTTAGCATGGCTGCACTGGTAGGGCTGAAAAGTCCTCAGTGACCCAGGTGGTTCTGCCGCCTGCACAAAATTTTTCCCCAGATCTGGCCAAGTTCCCTACAGGATCTTCCTAGGAACCTGGAGCAAAATGACAGTAGATCAAAATGCTTGAATATTGTTTCTAAATGTTACATCTGAAATAAGAACCAGGTCCAAGTAATTGCTGTTCTTATGATTTTAATATCTGAATTTTTTTTCCAAATGAGGTCCTGGTGTCACGTGAGGCTATAGTAAGAATGTAGGTTTATCATTAAAAATTGCAAGCTCCCAAATCTTGATGGTAAAGAAAAGCTTGCAGATGTGTCTATAGTATACTCTCCTAATACCAGCAGGCAATAACATACACTCAGACCTATTTCTCCCTTTTTGAGGTTGTTGAAACCATCTGCTTGACCAGAGATATCAGATTGATTTCAGCTCAGAACTGTCTGTGCATCTTGTTCTTTATTCATATTAGTTGACTCTACTCAAAAGTTACAAACAGAAATGAGATCAGCAGTGCCTGGAGGAAGATAGGAAAGAGCAAGCAAAGTCTACAGAGCCCACACTGTATTATTCTATTGATTCACAGTAGTGGGTCTCACCCAGCCCTTAGAGATTCCCATCCTAAACTTTCTTTTTCAGTATATTGTAAACAGACATAATTTCTAATTGCATGAGCAATGTCGCAAAGGTCTTGGCTGGATTTGTAGATCTAAGTGCATTAAATCAAAAAAAAAAAAAATTTAAAAGACACTGTCTTGTCCTGTGCACCAAATTCTAACATCAGAGATTTGATGTAATTTATATATTTATTATTTATGCTGGGTTTTATTAGGTTTAAGTGGAATTACCACATTCTCCTGAATTATTAGGTCACAGATATGTACAGAAAAATGCTTCTCCCTCTTTGTATACATAAAAAATTGGGGTGTGTTTCCTCATTATAGACCCTGCAAATAAGTTTAGCAGTCAGTTGGACACCATACATGTTCTCTGAAATGTTTTCATTGCAAAAGATTTTTCTGTGTTCAGCAGAATAAATTAGAAGCTATTTCTCCAAGTATCAATTCATTTGGGTTTTATTAGGCAACTCTGCAAAGCTCTGGATTGAACAGTAAACATGCACGTGTTTCTCAAATTTAGCACAGAAACAACTACAACATTTGAAGACTAGGCACACTCCTAATAGTATAAAGTAAGAACAATAAAACAATTAAAAAGTATATAACACTGAATAGTCAAGGATAGTGAACACACCGAGATCATTCTACAAAAGAAACAAGAGTAAGAAATATATTTCTCACCTAAATTAGTCAACATTATCCCATGAAAAAGTTCGTACACATTGTAGGGTCCTTTACTTATGTAATTGCAACCAAAACTAGTCCCATCTGAACACTGGTAAAGTAATCCAGACTATAATCTAAATTATATCATAGAGTGCCAGAGAATAATACATTAAGGTGCATCTCTTAATGACAGAAATACACAAAAAAAATATGTCAGGAAAAAAACCCAGAAGGAATACATAACAAATTTTTCTCTTATTAAATCAGAACCTCTCATTGTTGGATCTTATTTAGGTACTGTAGTCACTTATCCATTGGGCTGAAATCTGAGCACCTGAGTGTGCTCTAGATTGTTCGGGAGATGGAGGGCACAAACGCATGAAGTGAGTTAAGAGTTAATAACTGGCTGCTGCCAAAGTCAGCTGGAGTCCTTCAGCTGTGTCTTACCCAGCCTTTTCATCCAGACTTCCAAAGTCTTGTTTCTGGCACTTGTTTGATTCTTCAGTGAGCTCATTTAATTCATTCATTAGCAGAAAACTAACCACAGAAAAAAAACCTAAAACTGCTGGTTTGTCAAGCTGCGTTGACTCACTGGAAGCAGGCACAGACAAGGGCCAGGAGAGGAAAAAGGGAGAGGATGGGTTCAGAATGTTGGAAAGAGGAGGCAGAAGTCAGCCATCAGCATCAGACTACTAAGGTACCAAAAAGGATAATCACACATGAACTAAACATAGCAAGTAAATATCAAGTGATTGCCTTCCCTTAAAATACAGAACACTAGCTGCCCACTGCGCCAAATTCTTTCTGTTTCAAAAGCATACTACAAAGTAGCCACAGCACTGAGCAATTTCCTTGTATTTATATAGTTTGTCTGGCATAGTGGAAAAATACTTCTTCATTGCCAGCTATGAAATAAAGTCCTATATTGCATGTAACTGTGTGGATTGAAAAAACAATCATCACTGTCTGACTAATCTAGTGGCATTTTACAACAGAGTAACCACATGAGTGGACAAGAGAAAAGCTACACGTCATCTAGTTAGACTTCTGTAAGGTCTTTAACACAGTCCCTCACAACATTCTTGCTAAAGGCTATCTTATTACAATATATTACACTCACAGAATATTCTGAGTTGGAAAGGACCCACAAGGATCATCAAATCCAATTCTTAAGTGAATGGCCCACACAGGCATCAAACCCACACCCTGGGCACTACTTGCACCATGTTCTAATCAACTGAGCTAACCTCAGGCTTAAGTTCTAGTACCTGGAGAGTGTCTATTACAAGCTCATTTTCTTAGCTAGACTGAAGGCATATATTCTTTATTATATGCCTGACCTTTAAAATCAACACTACTGTTTTAGAGATAATTTTGCTTCAAAATTAGCAAATACAGTCTACTGATTAATTTACCACACAAAGCAGTCTATTTCACTCTTTCTAAATTGAGAGACAACTAGATTTATAATATTTCCTGTTTCTTATTTTACTAACCATTCAGTTCCTCCCTCATCAAACTGCTTTATACCAATTATCACAGACTCACACTTTCATCCAAAGGTTCCAATTTTAAACTTTAGCAAAACCTATCTGTGATTGCCAGAAAAAGCTGCTCACCTTTATTCTTGAAAAACCTTTGTTGAATTCCAATGAGAGATGAAGCTGTGCTGTTAAAAATATTGCAGAAAGAAGAAATTGACAAAGAAACAGAAAAGGAACATCCCTTTGCCTTAGACAAGAAAAGAAAGAGGTTTACAGGCTAGGTTATAGAAGCATGCATGATTTAACTGTTAGCAGATAGCATATTATCCACAATTCTGTGAAATCCAGTCTGAGTCAGAAGGGACCCATCAGGATCATTGAGTCCAATTCCTGGCCCTATGCAGGACACCTCAAGAATTCTACCATGTGCCTGATGGCATTGTCCAAATGCTTCTTGAACTGTCAGGCTTGGTGCTGGGACCATTTCCATGGGGAGTCTGTACCAGTACTCAAACAACCTCTGGGTGAAAAGCCTTTTCCTGATATCCAACCTAAACCTCCCCTGACTCAGCTTTATGCCATTTCTTTGAGTCCTTTCACTGGTCATGAGAATGAAGAGATCAGTGCCTGCCCCTTCACTTCCCCCCATGAGGATGTTGAAGACAACAAGGAGGTCTCCCCTCAGTCTCCTTTCCCCAGGTTGAACAGACCAAGTAACCTGAGCATAGTGGAAAGCCTCACATGGTTTTTCCTCATAGTGGAAGAAGCTTCATATGGCTTCTTCTCCAGACCTTTAACCACCCTCGTGGCCTTCATTTGGACACTCTCTAATAGTTTAATGAGTTTTTTATGTTGTAGTGACCAGAACTGCACACAGGACTCGTGGCTGCCCCAGTGCAGAGCAGAACAGGACAATCCCCTCCCTTGCCCGGCTGGCGATGCTGTGCTGATGCACCCCAGAACACAGTTGGCCCTCCCAGCTGCCAGGGCACTGCTGACTCATTCAACTTGCCACCAGCCAGGACTCCCAGGTCCCTTTCCATGGCACTGTTTTCCAGCTGCTCATTCCCTGGTCTACACACACAACCAGGTTTGCCCCATCCAAGGTGCAGAATCCAGCACTCGCCCTTGTAAAACTTCGTATTGTTGATGACCGCCCATGTCTCTAAAGTCTCTCTGCCCTCAAGGGAGTCAACAGCTCCTCCCAATTTTCTTATCAGCAAACTTACTTAGTATTCCTTTGAGTATCTAATTACCTGGTATAATGGGAACATCATTAGGGTTATCAGTAATCAGGATAATATGAGAAAGGTGAAGCCACTTTGAAATTTAAATATCTTGAGTTGATTTACAGCTCATGAAAGACTATAGTAAGGTATACCTTTCCTAATTAAGAAAAAGCTGTCACACTTTCTAAGATATAAACTATGTCCTGAAGGGAAAATATGTTGTGATACGTTCACTCTATAGCTATATGCACAATCTTTTTTCATTCCACAGAGAAATACTTCCACCATCAAACATTAATTAAAGAATGACTTAAATTCTGACATCAGTTTCTAGATTTATCCTAAAAGGGAATAACCTGAATCCATCTCTTATCCCTTGAGAATTAAAAGAGTTCTCTTCATTACCATTTTCCCCCCAAAGGTTAGAAATTGTTTTAAAATTCAGAACAATCCTCGTCCTGTTCCCAGAATCCTCATCCTTCTGCTCTAGTCAAGTCCCAGGAAAAACTGTTTTGGCACCTACAGTTAACATCACAATTCCCCAGAATAATGAAACACTCAGTCCTTTTGCTCTTTCTGTGTTATTCGTCTGTCAGACTTTTATCTTAACATTGCCAAATCAAGTTTTTTCTTTCTGTATCAGCTAACAAAACTAAAAAAATCCAAAAGGTTCTTTAACATTTTGCAGACTATAATGAATACAAAAGCATATTAATAAATTTCAGCATAGTAACTCCTCTATGCAATGCAAAAATCAATAGGAAGGCATGGACTGGCACTTTGAAACAAATTCTCAAAAAATCCTCCTCCTTAAAATTACCCCTACAGACATATATTCTGAAATTAATTGGCTATCACATACTAAAGTAATGGAAACCCAGAATATCATCTTCAGTTTTTAGGGACTGATTCTGAATTTAAGTTATGCTTAATTAAAATACAAACAATCTACAGACCTTTCACTATTAAACAGTGCACTGAATAATTCATCTTTCACAGTGTGATATTTTGGAACTCAATGTGAACCGGTAAAATGGAGATTGTGGCTGTTCCTCATTTCAATTGCTGCAGTAAATCTAAGAGAAATTAAGGAAGTCTAAACAGAGTCTAAAAGCCAACATTGGTGATATCCTTGGTGTGACACTAATAAGACAACAGTGATACACCTCTACCATATATCACAAATAATTGAAAGTTATTCATTTTTGTGAACAACAGCTGTGGTTGGGCTCCATTGAACACTGTCATATTCTTATACTCTAAAGTTCATTTTTTTCAGTTAAATGAAAACCTTTGTTTGACTACTCCACAAATACGGAGAAAATATTAAAGTGGAGAAAAGTGAAGTTTTATGTTTTAAGGTTCCTTTGCAGAGCAACAACATAAAGACATAAGGAGAATTTCCTGTAAAAATCTTCATTTAGCTGCAGAAAAAAAAAATTTAAGTACTGTCATATTCCATTCCTAAAGGGGAATGCCTTGACCTGTCTGAAATTAGGTTCCCTTTCAAGGAACAAGCTTATTCAATGTCTATGAATGTCTATGCTATGTTCTAAGCCTGCCAATTTCAATTCCTTGCAAATACATATCTTCTAAATTTCAGAAAATCATTTTGCTTAACAGTGAAATATTTATTAATATTTATATATCTTTTAACTATTTTACATCAAGGTCAGAAATTGAGGTCAGAGAGGGGAATTCATACTTGAAGAAAATGCATTCTTAACTTTCAATTTTAATTAGTTTCAGAAGAACTTGGTGCCTTTCTAAATCATAGATCACTTAGTAAAGACTATAGAAAATTTTTCATTGTAACATATTTACATTTATGAGTATTTTATTTAATATTATCTCTTAAGCACCAAATATGTAACCCATACTTGATTTTTAACTTTAAGCCTGCAAGTTTGAACTGTTTTCTACTTCCAGGAGCAGTGGTGTTGAAGATCTATTTTAGAAGAATTACACAGCTTAAAATCTGCCTCCAAGAGTTCATAGTATTTCCTTAGAATATAGTATTGTATTTATACTATAAAATAGCATTTTCTACAACATTATTTCACACAAAGCTGCAGAGATAAAAATACTGTAACTGCATATGTTCACATTTGAGTATCATACAATTCTGACAGGAAGAGGTAAATATGTGGATATTAAAGACAAACAGACAGTAATATATCTTCCTGTCAAGTGAGAATTTTAAGAACTTCAAAGTTATACGAAAGAAAAAAATAGAGACACATTCCATTTAAGCCTAGTGGCTATGAAAGGAGATCTCTGATAGTAAAATATTGTTCAGAAGTGGCTCAGGGTTGATCTCTTTAAACTATTACTGCTTTCTAGATCCCTGTCACAAATTCATAAATATGGCTCATACATACATATGTGCCCAAATACCAGGTCCATAAATCAGTGTAATAACATGAAAGTAATAGACCATTGAATGTTTTCCCAACAAATAAAACCCTATATTCATTTACAGTGTATGTCATGGAAGACATACTCCCATTAAAAGAGGAAAAATATATTCCTTTGGCTTTTGCCTGAAGGATGGAGGTTTCTCAACTCATTCCAAGAGCTGAGAAGAAAGAAAGTAGCAGGACAAAGAATTCACAGGACAGGCGTTTGATTCAGGAAAGTCTGTCTCTTCACACTTTTAATGGCTATGAAGTACAGGGACAAGGGCTTTTGCCATGAAAATAAATCATGTTTTAAGTAGATTTTGGAAGGAAAAGCACTGTAAAGAAAGGACACTGTCAAAATAATTTTAATGGACTGTATGACCAGCAAATTGCAGGCCAAAGTGGAGCTGTAACCAGAAACACGTCAAGTGTGGCCACCACAGTTGTGTATTCACAGTTGCATGGATATATTGTCTCCATATTAGATCACTGTCCTCTTTATGTCTCTTGTTCTTTATTGTATTCCTTTTAAGAAACTGAAAAATAGACTTTTTTTTTTTTGAGGGCAGATTATTGGAAGAGTTACAATAATATTAACTCATTATGCTAATTAGAGGACAATTATACTTTTTAAAAATTAATTACATACATTGGCTCTTTCTTATTTTCTAAATCAGTCCTTTTCATGGTTTCAGATATCTCTGCTCTTTTAACTGGAACAAACAAACGAACTTCTGCTAGCCCCACACAGTCCTAAAAAGGATGATTTGAGATTACACTCAGCAGCTATACTACATAAATGTATTCCAGACAGTAAGGCTGTGTTACTGAAGACATTGAGGACACAACTGAAATCTTAATTTGACATTCAAAACTTTTCCCACCTATGACAGCACAAGGGAAAAAGAGAGCTTCTCAGACCTTAAACTGGATGGTTAGGATTAGCAGTTAAAATATTTATTTATAAAATGAATATATTTGTTATAGAAGTTAAAGGCCCTAAATATAGAACTACACCATTTTTAGAGCCTTTTTTTATAGCAGAAGCACAAGCAGTGCTGTACAAATGTTAATATATCTTTTTTTTAGGGTGAAACTCTGCTCTAGTTTATTTCAGTTCATATGCACATAGGGTCAGGAAAGATGGGATTAAAAGGGTTTACCCTTAATAGGTTTACTCATACTTTTTGTTGAAAAATACATTGTAGCTCCCACTTAAATGCACAACCACGCAGCTGAAGCAAACCCATTATATTCCTAAACAGAAGCTGGTTCAAGACATAATTTTTAATTATTTATTAATGAAAGAAGAAGTTGCTATTTTGAAATGTTGTTGAACTTGAACTAGAACTAAATTGGAATGACTTCAGCCACAGCTGAACAAAATGAAACAATATACTAGTTCATCTCCTAGCACATAACACTGTCATTCAGATATGGCTATGGCCACCCTTGGCACAGTTGGAAGAAATGTGAATACGAGCAGAGACTAAATTGAATCTGCAGCCTGCTACTGGAATCATGCTAAACTGGGGAAGGATTTAATTGCATTGCAGGACGTTGCTTTTGTTGTTCCTGTGAGCAGCAGGACTGTGTGCCCCCAGCCAGTGGTTGTTGCTGACTACAGCATACACAAGCCAGGTAGAAAGTTTGATTTACCGTGCTTTCTTAGAGCAATGCTGGACTTCACTATTAGTCTGCTCTGCTGATAAATTTTGCTGGACAGATGTCTAGACGCTTGTAAAAATGTAACCCCCAACAACTGCTGCTGCTACTGCAGGAGACTCACTCTAGCTTCCATGGGTGACTGAAGTGTCATTCTAATAGCTTCTAAAGTGCCACAAAATTGTGGTAAGGGGAAATACAAAGAAACATTAACAATATAAACAGGTATATTAGTGTCCTTCACATTTAACTGCCAAATCCTCTAGGCTTGTTTTTTCGCTAATTTCTACATTAACATACCATAATATATTTGTTTTTATTTAGGTATTGCTCATTAAGAAGTAATTTTCTATAGTAGTTTTATGCCATACCTTTCTTTTCTTTCTTACAAGCAAGGGTGAGGAGTATCCCTATACATGGCGTGTCTTTTGACAGCACAGTTTATCTACATTTTATGGTGCTTCAGTCCACCCAAGCTGGTACAAAGTATGAGATATCTAAAAATCCCATCTGTCTCTTTTTGCACATAACCTGTCACCAGGTACACAACATTGCCACCGGAACAGATTGTATGTGCATGACTAATTTCAGACCTGGCCCACCTATATACCAGGTAGTGCTTGCAGAGTCAGAGGTAAGGGAAGGATTGTATTCATCCATGCTCCTCTTTCTTAACTAAATCATGACACAAGGTTAAAAGTACTCTCCTAAAAATGAAGAAAACTTTAGAAAAATGAACACATGCTTTTCCCTTTATCATCTCTGATGGAATTTTTATTCACCATATAATTAAAGGAGGAAGTGAACAGTATGAAAATAGAACCTTAACATCTGTAAAAGCATCTCAGAAAAAAAAAAAAAGGGAAAAATGTTACAATATTGAGAAACAGTATGAACCAGGACCACAGCCAACAAAAGATTGTTTAGTTAGTAATGAACAGACTATAAAGGGGGACAGAAGCAAACTTATTTGGAAATTGATCATAGTTACATATTTATTAATTTTTAACTTTTCAGAGATGATTTGAGAGCTGTAAACTATTTTAAATAATAAGTATAATAATAATTTTTTAAATGTAGCACCTAGAATTAAACCATGAGGTCATTTGGAATATTTTGCTGAACAGAGAGCTGCAGCAAATGAAGTTGGCTTTACAGCAGCTGTAACATCTGAGCCATCAATAAAGAAATTAGCTACTCACATTTGAGATAAAGGGCAACTTATGCTTACAATCATCCGATCCAAAAACTGCTGTGAGAGCAAAGCAAACATCCAGCTCATAAACCTATCAGTATAATTTTTTTGGAAATAGTTAAGAGGTCAGCATTGAAATTCTGATTACAGCCAAAAACGTCAGTGGCTGCGGGAAGCAATTTAAGAAGTGGTGTCAGTTCTCATTGACTAAATAGTAAATCACCCTTTATTTTGGAGCTGATGTTAGGATACATGATATCACTAAACACAAGTCTAGAATTCTGTAATAAGTGAGGTGGAAACAATCTGTCACAATATTCTTCTGTCCACAATGTGTTTTTGTCACTATTAAATGTGACTTTCATCCCTTCTGCTGTCCCCAGGTTGTCGATCATCAGCCTCACTCTGTCTTCAGCTTGTACCTTTGTGAATTGTGTGCTTTAAGAAAGTCAGTGATTAGGAGATTTGTTATTTTTAATTCCTGGATTACTTGATTTTCCCAAAATGAGAAGATAACTGTATGGGGTTTTTTTTTAAATCAATATATAACAAATGACTATAGAACTAGTGATTGAATATATTTATGTAGTATATTCAATCCAAACAACCTTATCACTACCAGACAGTTTGTAAACTAAGGAGATTTAAAAAAATAATCAAATGTAAATTTTGATTTCCTGTTTGGAAAGACTATAAAACTGAGTATAATTTTGAAAAGCAGATGTTTCCAAATTTAAGTGAGAGAGCTCTTCAACTCCTTAGATGGAGTTGCATTTTTTAATCTCCTTTATTAGAGTACGAACACTCTGGTCATGAAAAGGCCATATTCAATCATTCATTCTATAGTCATTAATTATGTGTTTATTTAGCACATGCACTCTGAATAAATAAGTGTAAATGTTCTTTGTAACTCATAGAAAATGTAGGGGTTTGTAATCTATTGCGGTAGAAAAATGTCATAATGTGTATATATATATATTTTTCAATTTGCTATAATTAGAAGGTTTTTATAGAGACTACAAATTTGTAACAGACCTTTTTATCAAAATATTTCGGTGTCTACTCAGATGGATTAGATAGTGTAAAATAACTGAGAAAAATCAAAGCTGCTATGAGTGCTGAATCACTGAACTTAGGTAGGAAAATGCTCTATTGCCTTCATGTTTAGGGAAGGGTTTCCAAATGCCTATTATGTATGGTCAGATATTCCCAAATGTGAACAGAGCTGAAAATAGGAAAGTGGTCTATGAAACATTCGTAACATTATATGAAAAAATACACATCTGCAAAACTGAAAATCTGATACTTTAACATTATCCTGTAATCTGATAGATGTCAGAATCAATTACGATTTCTCCTATTAAGTTCCTTCTGAGAGTGTCTAAAAATGAAAGACACTCTCTTTTGACTGCTGCTCATTTGAAATTGGCATTTTCATGTGGCAGATGGTGACCTTATCCCTGTGCTTTAGGAAAAATGATTTTTATTAAGCCTAAACAAGTGTGAACAGTGCTAATTTCCTGCAGCAGGCAGAATTTGAATGAGAGCATATAATGATTGGAAGAGTCCTGCCTCACCATATGGAAAAATGCACATTATGCCAACACAGTAGATTACTAACAAGACAGTCCCTTACAAATATATCCAACTTTCCATTTTATCAGTAGTCATGGGAAGCGTATTTATTTCAAGATTTCTAGGAGCTGCTGAGGATTGTTTGCAGCTAGTTCATATCCTAAAAGCTAAACACTTTGTAACAGTGACACTGGAAGGACTACATGAAGTATAAATTGTAGTTAAAAATATCAGATGGAGAGAACCACTGTTGGTACCTGTCAAGACACAGATTTAGTATCTAGATAAAGACTATGTAAAAGGACAGACGTTTTGAAAGTGTATGTTTAATATCTGCATTTAGAAGTTATTCGTAAACTTGATATCATGGATAATGATCTTACCACTGTCTCTAACCAGTAAGAATGCATAAAGAAAAAAAAGCAGGGTCTTCTTGGAGGTGCACAGTGACAGGACAAGCATTGAAATCCTGAGTAGATTCTAGTTAAAAAAAAAACTCTGTCAAATGGACAGGCACCAATCCACCTGCCTGAAGTTTGCCCTGCTTCGAGATGGAGATTAAGCAAAATGACCTTCAGAGATCCCTTCCAATCTAAGTTATTTTGTGTATCTCTAAGGGCAGGCACCAATCTAGAAGCAAGATGAGAAGTAGCATGACTTTCCACAAAATATCAGATTTCACTTTAGGGTTTCTGACTAAATCTGAGCTGAATGACTTTAGGAATTCTGACTGAATTGGAGTACCAATTAACTGATCCCAAGGAAGAAAGGCAATCATTAATGTTGTGAGTCTTTTGTCTTTTGAAAAATTTTCTTAATAGTACTCTCTAGGACTTTTTTAATATCTTAAAAATATATCATGGAAATATAAATAGGTTTTCTAAAAATCAGAAATATTAACAGTAATTAATTTAAATTATTAAAAAAATAGTCCTTTACTTATAGATTTAAATTTCCAAAACTTGAAACTGACATTGTGAATCTAATTTTGCAAGCAAATCATAACAGTGTTTTCCATCCTTCAACTGAGAGAACATGACCTTCTTAAACAGAAAAGATAATATATTTCTCTCTCCTAACATGCTAAGAAGAACAGAAGGAATAAAAGTCACACTAGAAACTTGAATCCTTTTGCCCATTCCCTTTACAATCAAATAGATTGCCAGTGTTGGTTTCAGCTGCTTAGTAGTTTGTGAGAGAAAAAAATATTACAAACATACTAATGTTTATTTTTGCAGTAACTCTGTCATGGCTGTGACCTCTAGGTGGGACTGAGGGATCCACTGTTTGATGAGGAAGTCAAGAGCACTCTTGAGGGCATTGAAGGAACTCAGGCTGGATAGAAAACTAAAAGTCACCACCTGACTTTAAAATGTGAGTGAAGATGAGATGAACATTCCTTCAGGGAAAACAAATAAAGTAGCAGAAGTGGAAGGTAGAGAGCAAAGCTGAACAAACTCACTCAAGGGATTTTCCTCCTATATGATAGTTTTATTATTATTTTGATACACAGACACCTTATTTAGGAAAGGAAATTTCCTAAATTTCCTAAGTTTCACTTCCAAGAGTGGAAAATCTACTCCAGTCATATCTGTTTCATTGCTGCAATACCTAAAAACCTGATTACAGGTGCCTGAATCATTAAAAAAATATTATTTAGTGACACATTATACTGCATTCTCTCTCACATGACATTTGTCTCAGTTCTTTTAGGGAAAGTTTGTATGGTAGTTTGATTTATTTAAGACTTACACTTCATTCTGAAGTATAGATGTTATATGAATATTCCTGGATACTGGGAAATATAAATCCACATTTTGCTTTTAAAAGAGACACGCTTGATATATGTGATAAGTGGAAGAATTAGAAATGGTCATTCTATCACCTTGCCATGCTACAGAGGATACAACTTCTTGTAGCAGTCAGATACTTCCCTTCTCTGGTCATTCCCCAGTTTGAACTGAAGCCAGTCCTATTCCCCCCTTCCACTGTTTAAATGTCATTCTCCAGTTTAAGTCAAACTTTTTCTGCCTTCTTTTACCAGTCTTATCTGTTGTGCAATTCTTCTCTTCTTTTCATAAAAATACACATCCTTCTTCCCCACCTTGCTTGAAATAGCTGTAGGTTTATACATAAACAATGGGGTACAACCTGACCAAGAGTACAAGAGACAAGTTTTGGTTACTCAGAGAAGTCAGGGATTACAGTCAAAGTTAATTGTTTGCATTTGACTCAGTGCTGCTTAACGAGTTTGCACCGTTGGCACCTTTGCACTAGGACAGAACATGTCCACTCTATAAAAGAACTGCATATACTAGTCATCAGCGATCACAGAGAGAGCTAATGACGCCAAAAAGGAATTTTTCCCTAATATGAAACTGCAGGTAACCTTAAAAATAAGTAAAAATAGAACTTCTTTAGTATGTGTTTTCATATTTTGGGTTTGTTGTTATGTGTACCACCTAGCCTCAGACTAATGTTTGTCAGGTATCAAGTTGACGTGAGAAGAAGGGAAGGTCAGGAGTACACAGGAAAAAAAAACAAAACACTAAAAAGCACACTTCTAAGGGTTTTTTTTTTTTTATCAGTAAGAAAGTATATAAATAAATAAAGGATAAAATAAAAAGCTTGACCCTAAAAGCCAATTTTAAAATATTACTTGTAGTTAACAAAAAACTGAGACAAAAAAGAAAATAGACTTAAATAATAAAATATTCATTTAATTAAATATTCATCCAAGATATTAATATTTCACATAGTAACTGTTGGAATGCATTATAGTCCCAATGAGATCTTTAAGCACTTTTTCCTTAGAATTCCTTTGTTTTTAAAGGAAACTACTCATTGTGAGGAGTCTTCAAAGTTTGTTTAACTATGGAGAATGCAGTAACATTGCTTTTCAAACGTAATATTGGATCTCTTGGTTACAGTACTCCTAGCTTCAACATGTGTCACCCTTAGGATGCCATGTTACCATTCATTAGAAATAATGAAGGCAAGTAAAGCTTTATTTCCATAAGTCTTTTCTACTTCTCAATACCTCAGAGAAAATCTTACATTACAGAGCAATGCAAGGGTCCGTCCTTTTAGACATCTGAAAAGAACCAACAAGCCACATACTAAATTGGTTAGCTTTTTGTGCAGGCTGAAACAGGGAATGCTGTGTTTGCAATTAGCAGGACTAATCCATGCCAGGACTGAAGGAAACAGCATGAAGTTGAGTCAGGGGAGGTTTAGACTGGATTTTAGAAAAACATTTTTCACCCAGAGGGTGCTTGAGCAATAGAAGAGGATCCCCAGGGAAGTGGTCACAACATCAAGCCTGAGAGATTTCAAGAAGCATTTGGACAATGCTCTTAGGTACATGGTGTGATTCTTGGGGTGGTCTTGTGCAGGGCCAGGAGTTGGATTCAATGATCCTGATGGGTCCCTTTCAACTCAGCATATTATATAATTCTAAGACTCTGTAACTGCTATGTTTTTTACAGCCTGGCAACTATTCATTTTTTCTAGTAAAAAAAAATGAAAGACAGGAACTTTGTAATTAGTGGGACCACTGACATGGTAATCAGTGCATATGTTTACAGTTTCAGAGTTTAAGAAAATGTAATACCCTTTCTTAGATCTTATTTATGCCATCATCTTTCTGCTACCCCATTATGGTACAAAGTCCTCAAAAATGGACCTCACCAGCCAAAGAAACCTTTGTCTGCTGATAATGTCACCATTTTATCTCAATGTACAGCTTTAACTATTAAACACATACTAAAATTTTCAATCTTCCTTTGCATGTTTATGCATGCAGTATATGTACTGTAATACCATGGTGCTATCAAACTGTTATTTAAGAACACAGGAGTTAAAGAAAAGTTACATTTTAGTTTTGTGGTAGGTTGACCCTGGCCAGCTGTCAACTGCCCACCCAGCCACTCTCTCACTCCCCTTCTCCCTCCTTTCAGCAGGGCAGAAGGAGAACACAAGATGAAAAATTTCATGGGTTGAGATAAAGACAGAGAGATGTTAATTTACCAAATAACATCATGGACAAGACAGAGTCATCTTGGGGAAAATTAATTTATGGCTAATTAAACAAGCTGAATGGTGGGTAACAAACAAGCACAAGTTAAATTGGCATTTTCTCCAACTCTCTCATCCCCTTTTTCCCAAGTTCAGCTTCACTCCTTCTTTCCCAGCTGTCCTTCCTCTAGTCCACACCCACTGCAGCACAGGGCGATGGGCACTGGGGGATTGTGGTAGTACTCAACAGCTCCTCTCTGCCACTCCTTCCACCTCACACTTTTCCCCTGCTCCAGCATCAGTCTTCTCAGCAGGCTGCAATCCCTCAGGATAAACCTGCAGTGTGGGCCCTCCAGAGGCCACAGTTCCTTCGGGGAATGTTACCTATTTCTGTCACGGTCCCCTCCACAGGCTGTCCACAGATACCCTCCCCATGGCTGGCAGGGTAATAACTATAACATCTGGAGCACCTCCTCTCTTGCTCCTTCTCTGATGTGTCAGACATGCCTGACTTTGCAGAAGGACTCAGCTGTGTCATGTGGTGGGTCTATTGGGGAACTCCCTGAAACCAGATGTGTTCAGTATATGGCAAGACCCTGTCACAGAGCCCACCCCCTGCCCACCCCTTGCCACAAGTATGAACATGACTTTCAAAGCACTGGTCTTGTTTTGTTGATTTACAGAACAAAGCTGAGTTAGCTGCTGATCATCAAGCAATAATAGATTTTTATGTAGGATTAAAAGGAAAGAAAGGAATTACACTGAAAGGAGGTCAAGACTAGTCTGGGGGAGAAATTATTTTGTTGTAGCTTATCTTGAGATATTGCATTACCCAACTGTATAACTTTCCTATCTACTCTCCTGTGTAGAGAGGTTGCATACAAATCTTGTGAGAAGTTGCATACAAAGTTGCATACATGTTCCTTTAGTTCAGCTTTCTTCTCTTCCAAATTCTCTAATACACTTACAAAAGCATATTCTGACAAGTGTCTATTCTGCACGAGAAAATAGGAATAAGTCATAACATTCCCTGCAACCAGAAGGTCTTCTATTCCTGTCCTTCAGTGTCAAAATTAGATGAGAAAGCAATGAGGGAAAACAGATGTAACCCTGTTCCTCTCAAAAGATCATGCACTCAATTCTCAATATGAATAAGAAAGGTAAGCAGGGCATAAACTGAAAGGAATTGTGCTACAGCTGCCTGCATATTCAGATGTCTTAACCTAGTCTTCCTTCCCTTAATTTTTTCATACCAGTGATATTCCATCTATTTTCACAGAAATATTTTTTATTTACATTCTTGTCGATGATCATAACGTTCCTATATATTTGAAATTTCAAAAGTTTGACTCTCATAGCGCAAAACTTGTTGGTTGGAATTTGGTAGCTTGATATCTTTTTTAAAAAAAAATGTCTTTGCCAGTATTTCAGTCAAGGATACAAGGAAGTTGTCCATTTAGATGGGATTTTTCAGACCCTGGATATGAGACTAACATTTTGTCACTAAGCTCATTATCTGCACACAAGTAAAAGACAGAGATAACCTCTGCATTCCTAGTATCTTCTTTATGCACATTGCCATGGTGGGGTTGGTACTTGCTCCTGTTCAGCAGTCTGTGAGATGCTACAATGGCAGTGGTTTGAATAAAATGAAGGAATTCTAGAACAAAAGGAGCACAGGTCAATGAGATAGAATGAAAAAAGGCTTTGATTTCTCTGAAATTCAGCCAGGCAAATTCCAGCATGATTAAACCAGGGGTTTTTTTACAGTGGAAATATCGTCTTAGGAAGCCCTTCCAATATATTTTCTTAGGGTAACCCTTACATCGGTCAGAGACCTAAAGACTGCTGTGAGCAAACACTATGTAAATATTCCAACAGTTACAGAGACAGATAACAGTAAGCAAATCCAAATTGCCAGGTTAGGGAGGGGAGCTAAAGGTGAAGCAATAGAATCATTTAGTAGTTCAAATACTGACAGCAACAGCTACAGTTTTAGTTTAGACTTTGTAAAGCAAAGCAGAATATTTGAATATGTTTCAGTGGTATTGTTTTGCACGTCAGTGATTGAGGTGATCAATCAAACTTGCTTTCCTGAAGCCAAAGGACCTGAGTGCTTTTCTCTAGAACTAAGCTGATAAATATTATGTCTAACATACCTAAGGGCACAAAAGGTCCTTTAAAAATGTCACTAGAACAAAGTGTACACTTGGAACTAATAATAGCAAAGAGAGTCTGAGCTGTTTTAGAAGTGCTGCAAGGGCAATAAAAACATCCTACAGAAACAGTCCATGTTACTTCATCTGTAGATGGCAAACTAGGTTTTGAAATATTAAAAAATTTGGCATGACTTTTTTTAGTTTGTCTCTGTATAAAACTAAAAAAACCCCAACAATACAATAACTGAGAACTACTGAAATACAAAGAAAGAAATAATGTTAATATAAAACTTAATTCCTCAAGATCAATATCAGGCGACAAATTCTCAGCAACACAAAATAAATAGAAGAAGCCTTTATTAGTCACTGAATTATGATCTTTAACAGAGTGGAAAAATTAAGCAGGTAATCAGTTCTGTGAAACATGAAGTTTCCAGAAATAACACAGTGTGAATTATGCCATAAATTATATAGCCATACTCTCCAAAACAAGATTTCCAAAATTTGTTTTACTGGAGTAAAATTGACTTCAATTTTTACATGTCGGTTCTTAACTGTTCCGTCCCATATAATGGGTAGAAGTCTATATGCTCTGTACAGACAGAAAAGTTCAAGAGACCACAGATGTCTGCTTTCAGGATGAAAATCTATTTCTCAGTTGAAATAAACAAAAAAAAATGCCTGGGAATAGTCTGCATGAATATGTCCAGACCAGTCCACTTGTAGTGGTCAACATTATGTGTCACATTTTTCTGCATCATTCATCATACTTAAGGGCTAACATTCAAGTTTTAATGGAAATGTATATGCATATGATTTTTAACTATTCAAGTCCCTAAAGCATAATATATCACATTTTATCTTTCTTTAAAATTAGCAGTCATGTAACTCTGGAAAAGGGATTGTAGAACAAATTGTATAACATTTTTAAATCACCATCTGAAGGACTGCCAATCAACCAATTATAATTACATATTGTGCTTTTTAAAGAGAAACCCAAAATAGACATGTCCTCATTCATACACTAAAGTATGTAATTTTTAAAAATCTGTAACTTCATGAATTTCGAACGGATGTGCTGTATTGTCTTGCATCGTAAATGCATACGACCTGAGTTATTTAAAGCAAAGTAGAAAGACACAAAATACATATTCTCTTAAAAATACCTATTGTTTGCATGTAGACAGCCCTACCTTGCTCTCTCTACAAAGGACCCTTGAATTCTTTTTAGTGTATACACTCCGTTCAGGAAAAATAAAATTTCTCTGATAGTGTCAAGTAGTGAATATTTAAGTGTAAACATATACCTTTGGAGGTTTTGAAAAATAACACAACAAACAGCCAATTCTTACTGTCTTTGTTCTTAAGCCATGGTCTCTTTCTGCATATCACACAAGCAAAAGACTTGTTTGAGACGATAAACCCTCAACAGTATTAAAATCCTGAAAGAAAAATACCTTCTCAATGGGAAGAACATCAGAAAAAATTAAACATTTTTATCTTGGGTTTAACAAAGTGATAGGTATTCACCTTCCTTGTCCCTCCAAAGGAGTCCAATGGAACTTATCAAACACTAAGGATCTAAACCTATTCAAATTGCCACATCCCAAAGAAAAAAAAGTTGGATTTTAGCAAATTTAGTTGTCAAGAGATATGAAGATGAGGCATGAGGAACAACAGGCATTTTTAAATATGCTAGTGAATCTCTGCCATTTCTATTTTCAATACTGCCAGAGGTATAAACGACTGAGCCATTTACTGGGTTAAGACCTCCTGATAGTTATTTCACATTATCCACATCAAGTCATAACTTGTTCTGGGAGCTGAGACATACTGGAACTAGTACCTTACAAACAGTCACCTCGATGCCAAGTGTTTCAATTCATGTACCAGTCAGAGAAAATATATGTCTTCATCCAAATTATGTGTACTTTCCTTGTTATTAACATGTTACCCATGTTGTAGAATAGAACTTTTTAAATGCTTCGTAAAGTGGATGACAATTTTATAGAAAGAGTTGCACAGCATCTTCATGCGTGGAATGTGGAGGAAGACAATGAACTTCAGTGAAATAAAAATTAATTTCCAGGTCTGTGGCTTTCTGACAACACTTCTACTCTGCGCTTGACAGTAAACATCACTCTGGTTGGGGTAGTATCAACACAAAGGGCGACTTGAAACCAAGGATATAGAAAGGTCCTAACAGTCAACTTCAGCCTTCATATCAGGATTTCTTCAAATCTACAGGCTTTGCCAGGAGGCTAGGAGGGGCAAAAAGATATCCTAATGAGCAGAAATTTCAGGGATATGACAGTGATATTTTCTGACAGAATATCTGAGCTATGAAGAACAAGTCCATAAGTGTATGCCATCTGTGACGATAAATAAAAGTTTAGCACAGACTTGTGTTTGTTAACAACTTCGGCAAGCCATTATTTCAATAAAGCCCTTTCAGACTCTATGGGTTAATCCTTTTTTTCCCGTAAAACTCCCCTCCCGAGTTCTTAATTGCTGTCTGACCAAGCAGGAAATCAAACTAAGGGTGTTATCCAATTTTGCAGGTCCCTGAATCTGCGATATTCATTTTCCTTCCACCCTTCATTTTAGCAAAGGGAAAAATGTCATCCAGAAATAAAGCATCGTGATTCTTCTTTGTCTTAGTTGTATATTATTACCTTATCAGTATCCACTTAGAATCAGCCAGTACAGATTCCATCTCCATACCTCTTTCATTCAGGCATTATAGCATTCTCCATAGGAATTACTGGGATTTTTGCTCACCAAAGGGGGGCTTTTGCTTTAATTTTATGTGACTACCATATTACCTATGCAGCATAGTATTCATTATTTGTATTTATAAACATCCCTGTAGAATACCTGCTGGGAAATAGTAAATTCATAATATTCTCAAGATGCTTTGCAGTCAGTGAACTCAGATTTTTTCCCTAGTGGCACAATGAAAAATGTAGAGCTGATTAAGGAAGCTTTACATCTTGTAGAACTTGTTTTGATAGTCTACAAAGACAAAGAATAAACATATGAACATTCCTTCTATGTGCATTACAGTCTCAGTTGGTCTGATTATCCTATGTAACTTCCAACTATTAAAATATCAACACAACACATGAAATTGTGGAGAATCGCATGTCAATTTTCAAATTATATGCACCCAAAGAAATTAAAATTATAATAATTCTTGGTAACTTTTTTTGTGGGAAGTGATATCATTACCTTCTTGTAAAATTTAATACCTGTTTTTATTATATTTGCTTTCTTTTATACTTTTAAATCAATCACCATAACCTAAAGACTAATTTTCATAATTTCTTGGTTGATGGCTAAAAAAAGAACTCTTAGATTTACTGTTCCTTTGTGTATAGCAGAAATTTTAATGGATTTTGAATTTACACATTTAATATGCCAAATAGATACCCACATATTTTAGCAAGATTAATTACAAATTGTCAGCAATTTCTATAGAGAAGACATAACTGTCATACTGTGGAACAAAGGGTTCTTTAAAAAATTCAGTAAAATCCTCACATTTCACACGACTTCAAAAGGCAATGAAACACTTGGTACTGATTTCAGAAGGAATTTACAAAGAAATATTGATCCCCTTGTCTTTAAGTGACATACATGACATATTGTGATTTCTGTTGGTTATTTAACAGAAGCATATCATCACATTGTCACTTCTTCATTTTGTAGTTTGTGGTGCCTACTGTACCCTTTGCTTACTTGGAGATGTAGAAACATGAGGATATTTCCTTAACAGATTTCCCATTCATTTTCTTATTAACTTAAATATACATACAGTACTTTTTAATCAAGACCTACATTTAGAACCATATTCCTTATACTTTACAATCACCAGTTTTAGGTTTTAAAAAAAGTGCTAGAATAGGTTTTTTTGTAGAATAGAATACATTTCAGCCACTTTATGTTAAGGAAAATCAGAAGAAAATACAGTTTCCTAAAGATGGTTTCAAAGTTCTGTCTAGATTCTCGTGCTGGATGCAAGGTAACAAAAAATAAAATGATAGAACAAAACATATCGATTTTATATGCCAGGTGCTTTAGAAGTCTCTTCCACAACAGATTCAAGTTTACAGAGAAAAAGGAGTTTTAAAGCATGAAGTGTGGGAGGGAGGGGGGAATTACAGGATGCATTTTTAGGACCAAGAAGCCAGTAAAATAATGTCTTTGTTTTAATAACAAGACAGAAAAGAGAAAAAGGATTTCACTGCTACTCAATTAATCACAGCCGTGCCCTTCTTGGCCAGAGGCCCCACCAAGCTGAGCTCCCACTGTGACTCAGCCTCGGCCCATCCCCAGAGAGGTGCTCGATAACCAGAAACGGAGCTGTCCCTGGTGCTCCCGCTCACGTTGCTCCGGGCTGGGGTGATGGGATTGTGTGGTGGCCGATTGGCCTGTGGCATACGGGACAGAGAGCTCTTGGTAAGACAGTCTCTGGTGCCAGAGACTTACTGGTCAGGGTTAGGGTGACCAGGAAGGCTTCTCCCAGGACGCATTGCTCTGTTACAGTAACCTACCCCAGTTTAGCTCCCCCGGTTGGCTGTTGGCCTCTACCCCTTGTCGCTCCCCCAGAGCTTCTCCATTGGTCCCTGTTCCCTAGCCCCGCCTTTTCCCTGCCCCCAGATAAAATCCCTGAGTTCGCCGTTGTTCTCGCTTTTGCCTCTGTAACCTTTGACAGTGTAGAAGCAATAAATGCTCCTGTTGGAACCCCCACAAAAGAACCTTCCCATCTCTTTGCTGCTGACTTTATACAGAAGCTAGCCGTGCGTTTGTGCGTGCACACGCGTGAGCCCACAGGGCCGGACAGAGACAGTAATAGGATTGGTCCTGCCTGCCTGGCCCTGTCCTGATAGAGTCTGGAGGACTCCTGTTGCTGCAGCATCCTGGCAGCAAAATGCAGACTAATATACTGACTTTGTTGAATTTGTACCAAAAGTGTTTGAGTGCTCATTGTTTTTCTGGGCCAGGCCTACCAAGCATTTAATTTTTTCCTCTTTTATATCCAAGTACTGCCATATTTTAGTGATCTTCAAATCAACTCATTGCACACAAAAAAAAAAAAAATTGAAAAAGGCCAGAATCTATTTTCAGGTCAGCAATATCAAAATTAGATTGTGTATTTCAAAGTAGCTCTTGCTACTTATCTTTTTAAATTTAGTTTAGCTTACCTTAGCTGAGTTTATTTAGGGCTGCTTCTTAAACCAGGTGTTCCAAATGATAATTTTTTTTTATCTCACTAAAGAAAAATTCAGGTTTCCATTTCCTTTCTAAGAGCTAAACCACAAATCTGTGCATGTCTTGAATCAGTTGGATTTATTGTGAATGGATAAATCACAGTTACAACACATGCAGCAGTTTGGAAGATTCCAAAGGGCCATTTCTCCAGATATGTGAAAATCTCTGACGGGTGTCCAAAGACCTGAAATTCTGCCTAGACAAGATTTCCATTTTACCATGGATCCAACAGACTGGGCTTAGCGCTTCACTGAAAGATTAATATGGGCAACTCAAAAAGTTGTGAGGATTCAGATCTCAAAGGGAATCCTCATGAGGGTATAACAAACTACAGATGTGTGACCTGAGGCTAAAAGTACCATCACTTCATCTCAAACCAGGGAGCAAGAACTTGAGTGCCAGGAAAGAATATGGATACATCTACTGCACATGCCCGAACCCTAGTCTTTCTTATATCATCAAACAGTATTAAAAGCAGTGGAATTACATGCAACATAACAAATGGGCAAATTTCACAAGGTGAATTTTATCTTGTGTCAAGTTGCACAGCCAAAAGGTATTTAAGGAAATAAAAGAAAAACACACCGAGGCCACTGAAATTTATGGTTGTATGTCTAATCTCCTGTATTACTATGATGTTCTAGTGAATGCCTTCATAAGAACACCACAAAAAAGAAAATATTTTGCTTGGCATATCTGAGAATCAGTTATTCCTCTTCATGCATTAGAAAGATTAGCAGCCTCTCTAAAAGATCTTGCATGTCAAATAGCATTATCAAAGATATGGGCATTTCTAGGAAGCTTTTTCCACAGTGGATTTCACAGATTCAGGATTCAACTCAGAAGTAAACTGTAGAAGTTCAAGCCCTGACTGATAGCTGCTATTATTTTACACATAAATAAATAACAATTATTATTACGATTTGTATCATTGTGTCCAGGATGCCACTAAGTGCAGAATTTCTCTAATACATAAAGTGATAAAGTATAAGCAATAACTCTAAAGAAATATAATAAATTATTATAAATATAATGAAGTAATAAAGCCACGACTTTTTTTCTTTAGACTAAAAAGTTTGTGACATAAACAGAATGGTACAAGCATCAAATATTGAAGAATCAGGAAACGGTGATAGCAATGTTCTGAAAAAAAATAGAATAGTAAGAAAGAAGAAGCACAAGGACTAAACAGAAAGAATGGGTTCATATTAAGATACATATAGAAGGCATTGAATACAAGACTAAACAAGCAGTGAGAAATGTAACTAACTGAAAAGTCAGTTTGCTGAACGTCTGTCTACTTGATAGATTTTCTAATGAAGCAGTAATATATATTTAAAAAGTGAAAGCAAACTGAAAATACATTAACAGAATGGAGTCAGGTGGTTAAGCAGGACACATACCATCCTAAATTCACTGTGTTTTATACCTCTCACTTTCTTTAAAGAGCCACCTAAATAATAGTTAGGCCAGAATAACTGCATATTGTAACAATTTCCTCTTAATTGCTGAATAATTTATGCAAAAGCATTGTATCTGTGTTAATTAATCCAAGAAATCCCCCTGTGAAATGCATTATCTAAAGCAAGAGAAATCCCTATTCCAGCATCTCACTAGAACCAAGTTGAACATGTCTTCCTTTTTGTCCTAGTCATCATACTGTGTTTGCTTGTAAAAATAGTAGACCATGCTATGAGCAGACCTGAACAGTTCATTCTGGGATGGATATTTTTATTTGGGTTTTTGGGGGGTTTTTTGAAAGATTTTACACAGAGGCAGTACGGGTTGCAGCTGAAAAATGCTTACAAACTACAGGACTAAACACAGAAAATATTTCTTACCTAAAACCCACAAACCAGAGTGCTGGAAATTCAAGCAGACTCCCATAATCTTTCAACAGCTCACTGATAGTTTATAATGACATAAAGAAACATATAGGTACATTAAAAACCCTAGGAAATACAACTGTGTTTACACCAGAGTATTAAATTACTTTCTCGATCTGTTCAATGAGGGGTCCAAGGCTGGAGCACTCTCTCCATGGAATCAATACAGCAAGACTTCAAGAACATTTAAGTCACATATATCTGATTTGTGACTAGCTGGGGGTACACTTGAACACACTCATTTTACCAGTTGTATAATGCACCCAGCAGAGACTCTTCTAGAATTTGATCTGCACTCAATACATCTTGCATCACGGACACCTAATAGACTCCATTTGTGTCCTCTGCAGAAGACCTGCCTGTTTCTTGCTAACATTCACAATAACAGCTAGCAAGAAAATAATATGCAAGCACCTGAAAGAGAGGCCAGGATTTAAACAGGGCCAAGACTATCAGTCCCCCTTGCTCCTCACCAAAGTGTTCTGCATTCTTTGCTCACTGTCCTGTTGCCTGCTTGGCCCAACTCAGGATATTCTGGGAAACCTAGTCAAGAGAGAGCTTGAAACTACTTCAGTCTCAAGTGAAAGTGTTCTGAAAAGAAATGTCTTTTCCACTCTTGAAAATTCACTGATTTGTCCATGCCTCAGACTGATGAGTTCTAGCCCTACAGAGTCAAGAAGCCACAAATTTATACTCCACAAAATCCTTTGAACTGAATGATAAAGTGAGACACTTGCCCCTCAATGAAAAAGCAACAGATGTGGCATATGTTTGCAAGAGAATCCTCAACATTTTTCATCTAGCAGGGTAATAAAGATATACCCACACAGAAGAAAGAGAATACTGGACAAGCAGAATCTGCTTTATTTTACCAGTGCTCATATAACCACAAAGGTCATTTCACATTTTCAGTGGCAATTATGAGGGATTTGAGACACATTTCACATGAGGCCTGAATGCTGGCTCCAAAGAAGATTACATTTCATATATTTATTTTGTTTTGGGTACCCAGCAATTTTAACCAGTAGATGGGAGCTGACTTTCCTTATTTAATAGAAAATAAAAAGCTATACTGACGAAAACCTCTCTGTCACCCATCAGGAAAGGGATGTGATAAAAAATATTTGTTGCCTTTACTGAAATGAAGGAAAGAAAAATACCCCAAACCTGAACCAGTACCTAAAACTAATTCTCTCTTTTTGGGGCACAAATCATCATGTATTTCATGTCCCTGGTCTCCATCTACTGCGTTTTCACTCCTCTGAGGTTTCTCTTTTATTATTCTCATCTTAATTCTTGCTTAATATAAATGTGCAACATTGGCTGTGAATTGCAACACATAGCTTAAAATAATGACCAGCCATGGAGGTCCCTCCCTTTTAAATACTTAAAGTTTGAAGAAGTTTATTACCTGAAAGGCTGACTAGTTTTTCTCTACCAAATAAACAGATCTAACCAGACTCAAGTTAAAACAAGTGGGACACAGTCTACATAAAAATACGTGTCTGTGAGGGTCTAACAGCTGTTTCCAGAAACAGGATATAATCTCATCTTCTTCCTTAACAAACTTTTCAGCCAAACAATTATAATAATAATAATAAATATTAAAGGCATTTCACCTACATCTTAGGCAATAATGAACCAAGAGGAGAGAGATGTCTACAGGTTTTACCACATAATGCAGTATCATAAGCATTTACTAATAGCCATCCTTTAGTTCCTCTGCATAGCAAACCATGGGAAATACTCTGTGCTGGACGTAGTTACCGTGGGCCATCTGTGTTGTTAACATCATGTGTTTCATAATTTCTTCTGAAGATGGAAGTGCTACAGACCATATCAGCTGAGGTATAAGGATCTAGGATTCACAACCCTCTGATCTTCTGCATTCTTTCATTTCAAGCAGAATTGCATCTTGATTAACCATGGTCTTTATTAATCATATTCAGTCACTCCTGACACAGCAAGAGTTAAGGACAATTATATTTGGGGAAAAGGTAAGAACAAATCAGGCATGTTTTCTAAGAAGAAATAGGACTTCTTACTTGTTCTCAATTCTTGTGGTCATAAGTAGAAACAAATTAAAAGAGAATTTTTAAAACAACCAAGAGCTTTAATGCAAATCACAATTGGCCCCGCTCTTCAAGCCTCAGCGTTGTTGGTTGGTTCTCCTTTCTCCAGATATTTCTTATTACCTAGGTATTGGATATGAAAGACTTTTTGCAGTTTTACTAATAGAACAGAGATTACAGAGCCTAAAGTTCAAGTAATACGTTAAATTACATATTAACATTTGGGCCACAGGAACATTAAGATTGGTGAACAGAAGTGAGATGTTTTAGTTATTTCATTTCTAAAAATAAATATTTATCAAACTTTCATAAGTAAAAAAAAAAATCCACTGACTAAACTCTGTTGTCTTCTTGTTGATTTTTCTTTTTTGCCACCTCTCTGTCTTCACAGCTCAAGGAGCAGCTTAGGTATGGCAGGTTTTCCCCACGGCCTTGAGAGCCTCAGGCAAGAATGGGTAGCCCCAGTCTACCCAGTCCTTTCTGTTCACACACTGTGACTATTTGAATTTTGCACTGAAAAGGCTGTACTGAAAATGTTTTTCCCTTTGCACGAGTAATTTTTTTAAAACCCTGCTGTCTGGGTGACTTTGGGGGCATCTGATTTTGCTTCTATTTATGACAAAGACTCTAGTTCTGCTTCAGATATGCACTTCCTTACTAACCTGTGTAACTTCTGGCAGGTTTACAGGCAAGAAAAAAAATATTTTTAAGGCCTAAAATTAATAAATAAATAAGTTTTGCTATATGAAACAAAGCAAGTGTTTTATTGACTTTCGTCTTGTTCAGACTTCAATTTTAACAGCGCTGATCTTCGTTCATGTTTCTCTTTCTCACTACTCAGTGTAGACACAATATTTAACTCAAGATTTAAAATGGATGTTGATTCCTTGATGACTCCACTAGTGGACTTGAAAGAAAATTTTAAATGGGAGGTAGTTGGTTATTGTAGCAGCTAATACAGAGGCACTGTAAATACAGTAATTTAAAGGAAGGTTTCTTAGCACACAATTTTTGGGTTGCAAGAGTCAGTTTCATCACTAGCAAAAGAGCTCTAGTACCAGTGCCACTTCTCCCTCTATAGAGCTCTTCCAGCTGAAGTCACAGTGGTCTGTAGGTGGTTTGCCACCTATCTCTTGTGCCATCCTCCTGAATGGAAGGATAGCACAAAAGAACATCCCAAATCATAGGCAGCTATATAATGTGTCAGCTATACTATGGTGAACATCCACACCTTTTCCACCTCTTTTCCTAACCACATTTATTTCTTCAGGGTAAAAATATCCTAGAAATCCCATATCTATTCTGGTTTTCTATCTCATCATCAATATGAATTGGAATAGGTGCCTGAAACACTTGTGTTTACCAAGCAACTGGATGATTCTGCTATATTTGCATAACTTAAATCCTACAACAAAGACTATTTGGAGATATGATCAAGATTATTTAGACAGAAAATTATGTATTTTTCTGCACAAAAGTCATCAGCTGGCACAGATCCTTACTAGCCAGCTGTGAGTGATAAATAGACATCATGGGGTAACATGGTTAATTAGACGTACAGAGTCTGCAGAAATACCAGAGCCTTTCTAGAGTTATATGTTGATCAAGATGCAACACAACACTGCAGCATCAAAACAGATGCCACTTTGACCAGAAAAAAACCACCAACAAAGCCCTTCAATCTTCTCTGTTAGTACCATGTTGCTTTTGGCTAAGGAGAATGAATTAGGGGTTGTTAAACACAGATACAAGGAGCTTAAGTACACCTTACTCTTATCAGGCTCTGCACCTCTGAAAAATTTGATAATTTTTCAAAAATCCAATTGTTTTTAATTCCTTTCATGTTGGTGGATTGATAGTACACATATTCTACTCCTGTCTTTCACTTACTGCATAAAGACACTAAACTCTTCCCTCAGAATTTATGTCTGTGGTTACACAAATGCTGATGGATACATAGAGATGTTAAATTGATATTAATTATGATTGATCAGGAATGGAATTCAGTACGCACATTTTCTCACAGGACACTCCCAGAGAGTCACTCAGGCTTATTATTATATAACTGCCATATTCCCATTAGCAGTGTTAGTATGCCAATAGTAACTCGACTGATTTAACTTAGGAAGCTGTGAACAGTTAGATGAACAACAATGAGAAAAGATTCAAATACTGTCTAATCTGATTTTCTGAGTGCCTGTTGAATGTGCATTTTCTGAAGAGATTATTGGCAATGCTGCAAAGCTAAGTTTGAAATTAAGAGAAAAATCTTTATTAACTTTAAAATAAATATTTTTATTTTATAAAATATTTATTATACAGTGTTAACTAAACAAATGAAAACTCAGTTAAGCCAAATTGTCTACTGATTTTTCAGTTCTAGATAAAAGGAAAGGTTGTACAAACCACACAAGAAAATGTTGGACTGAGGAAGACTTAAGCAGTCATCTCACAGAAAGGCACTGTATTTTCTGAAGTTTTCCATGTGGCTTGGACACTCATGTTTTGCACGTTATTTTCCAACAAATGGTGTGAATTTAAAATGCAGGAATAAAATTGAGAACAAAAAGATAACAGCGTTTTTAGAGGTACTTTTTTTTAAAAAAGCAACACCAAACAATATTAAGGAAAATGCAAGCTGATGTAAAGTTTGCATTGTTCCAAGATTTATAGATGTGTGATTTTGATTCTAGTTTTTCTTGGTTTTAAGCAGATAAAACAACTGTTTAGTGAATGCAAAAATTGTTCAGTGATTTTGGCCTAAGTTCATCCCACCAACTTGAATGGAATCTTATCTGAAGGTGTCCTAGATAGTCCATTTAAATACATAGGATAACAGGGTAGAAGCCTTTGTTCCCTCTCTGACTGGACTAAATAGCTGATTGACATGCTGATACATCTACCTAACTTTCTTACACCTCCTTATCTTGAAGCATACATTTTTTCTCAGCTGTACAATCCCTCCAGCCCCTATTCTTTTAGCCAAAAGCATCTGAAGAGCAGAAAAACCCTGCAGCTATTTCTTTCTTCTGTGTTGTTTCCCTTCCCAAAATAGGTCAGTCTTCCAGCACATATGAGCTGAAGGTTTAACATAGATTATCTCACAATTAATTGCACTCTAAAGCAGTAGCTGGAGTATTGGTGGGTAGAGTAAAACAGCTGTGTGATGAAAAGACTTCATTTCTATGAGCATTTTGAAGGTGAGAAAAGAATTAGACAAACCTCATTCAAAACTTCTTTTAGCTACATACTACATCCTTAATGAACATAAAGCAGGCAGACATACTACACTACAAAGACTCTCTCTTCCCTTTCATATACACTCAATTTACACATTTGAGAGTTCGCATTTACAAAATCCTAGTAAGAAAATCTGGTCACATTCAATGTCACAGAAATGTGTAAGTAAAAAGTAAGGAGGAACACTTATCCCTTCTCTTCTAAGAAAAATAATTCTCCTAGATTCAAAGTACAATATAGATTTCTCCACCTTTCTGAATAAAAAACAATTGTTTCTGCACATAATTAAAGAATACTATTCGAGATAACAAAAAAAAAAAGTCTGTAACTGTTCCAAAGAATAAAAAGTTTTGAAGAAAACTCACTTTTTCAGGCAAATTACTGGCACTATAATCCCACTGCAAAAGGATAAAATGCATACAGTATTATTTTCTTAGCCCACAGTCTATTTTTGCCACCTTCACCCTGTTCCTTCTTTCTATTCCTAGATTCCAGTAAAATCAGTCTCTATCCAACCAAGGGTAACATTTTCAGAAATTATATTAAAATTATTCCTAAATGAATCATAAGGGTTGCATCTATCTTCAATAAAAAACTTATATTTTAAATGAAACATTAGTCTTTTGTATTACAATACAGCCTTTTCATTCAAGTTAATAAAAAGGAAGGGGCTCTTCATTATCTAAAGAGCACAAAAATGCAGTCGAACTTGGGTAGTCTCACTAAGCAATTGAAGCAGACAAAGGAGAGAAGAGATTTTCTGGCTTTTGTTGTTTTTTTAAATTAGTGTCCTCTCACTGTTCAGGATTGCTTGCTTGTCATATCAATACAGTTTAACCCAGTTTATATGAATAGATGTGACTGGCGTTCTTTTAAATTTACAGAAAAAGAATTGCCCCAATGGTTTAAAAGGCAAGTATTTCCATAGGACCTGAGCCTCCACAGACTTTCAACTGCATATTCTCCGTTTTGCAATTGCTCCTTCACCTGTTCCTACTAACCACACTTAAGCTCTGTGTGAATAAGAGCATGGGACTGGACCTTTAAGACCCCCCTCTTATGTATCAGATCCCAGTCACATCCATTTGCCAGCAATTTGGTTCATGGAAGTGATGCATTTCAAATGATCATCTTTCTAAGCTCATGATATTACTTTATGCTGAGTGGTGCAGTACACTTTTATTCATTTCCTACTAGGCTTCTCAAGAGAAATGCAGCACATACCTCTATTTACATATGGTTTTCATTTTCAGTAAATGATTATAGCTAAGTCTATAAACATGGACTCAGAGCAGCATAAAAGCACTGTCTGATCAAAAAAAAATCCCAAAAAACAACAAAACCCCAAACAAATTAGAAATCCCCATAGATACACCAAAATCATTGTTTGAAGGGATCTATGTAACAACTCTTCATAATATCAGCTGCCTGCTGGAGAAAAAGAAATAGAATGTCTAACATATCTTAATCTTCCACTGCAATAATATTCAACTTTCATTTATCTTTTTATCTGTGAGGTTTTGCTGTAACATGTAAGTGAAATTCAATGATATGACATTTAATTCTGAACAAAACGTTAACAGAAAAATATGTAAAGATATACTTTCTGTATTTTGGGGTTCAACATACTAGTACATAATAACTAGGTTTCTACTGCAGGTATTATTATATCAATTTTCTTTATTTTTAGCTTCGCATATTCACTGTGTCTGCAGTTTCTCCCTGCTCTTGAAACAAGTTATACTCAGTGCTGTAAAAATTTATGAAGTTATTTATGGCATCAGTGGAATACAATTTTTGTCAACATAGTCCCAGACCACCAGGTGTCCAGATACTATCTTATTTCCCAGAGTTTAACAAGGGACATATCTATATCCAGCTAAAGAATCCATTACTAGTCCATTTCTTGGAAAAAAAATAAGGCCTGAACAGTGAGAACTGAAGATTCATGAAGGGGAGATAACATGGTGTTGTTCAAAGATCAAATGCAAATTCAAATCACAGGTGCTCATCTTACTTTCACATCACTAAAGACAAAATCATTAGGCACTTCTATGACATAGTAATACAATAATACAATATTAGGGATAGAATGATAAAATCCTCTTTTAATGGTATTGTAACTTTTTTGCAATATTTCTTTTAATAATGAAAATACATGTTGCTATTGCTACGCATGCTACTGTCCAGAGATAGAAAACCACATTAAATGCTGTGAAAATTTTCTTTTTCAGTTTCAAAACCTGATATGCATTGATCTCCATAAAATTCATACATTGACAGACCTTGTAGCAAGTTATTTTCTGTTTTGATCTACAAATAACATCAGTGGCCCAAAAGTCAAAGCTATTGATTAAACACAAGCACCCAAAGAGACCAAGACAATGTTGGAGAATTAGTCAGCAGTATAGATAAATGTAGTACAAATCCACAGCATTTCCATTTAACTTGCAAAGTGCCACTCAGGGTTGAGAGAAAAATTAACAAAGTAAAATTAATTCTTTCACTGTCCATGCTAGCTATACTGCATCTAGGAATAATAAAGCAATTCAGTCTCCATGTCTGTTACTATGGTAACAATAAATTCCCTTCAAATATAAAGAAACAGCGGACTGGAGGGGATCTCTGAAACCCTTTTCATCAAACACAAGAGGCTTGTCACAGAAATACTGTCTGTTTTTATTTGACTCTACCTTAAATACAATTTCATGTTTTAACTCCACTATTCCTATGGAAGGTGAATCAAGAAACCCTGAAAATAGACTCCCGACATTCTGAGATCAACTGTGCTCCTGTGTTAGCATTCTCCTTTAAGTTAGGTAACTTAGCCTCCCAAAAATTTCATCTTGTGCGTTACATAGAGATCATCGTCTTATCTTCCCTCAGTAGTATTTTGCATGGATAAGACTATCTCAGTTTCCTAATTTAAGGCAAGTTTTGGTTCACTGACCATTCCCACTTCCTTTTTTTTGCATTGCTTTTTCAGTTTCTGTCCATCTTTACTGAATATGGGTGACCACAATAGCCTATCTCTTTCCAAGTGCATTCCTTATACTCTGGCATTCCCTTCCTGCATTTCATTATTTCTTTGCACATATATTCATGCCCTTAAGGCATAGGCAAGCTACATCTTTCAAATTTCATCCCATTTCTACTATCCTGTCATCAAGATAGTCCTTCTTGCTTTATGCAGATTTCACCCTTACAGATCTCTTTTTCTTAATTATATTAGTAATATAACAGTTTAAAAGTCATTGTCAAAGTGTAACTTGAGATACACCACTAACTTTACTCTTGCCCATCAGCATAGTCCACAACACCTCCTCTTCAGTTTCTTAACAACATGCCAGGATGATGGTCACCATTTCTTGTCTAACTAATGGCATTTTCCATGTAGCATCTTGTCAAATCACTGTTGCAATTTAGAAAGATTAGATATACTTAGCCTACTTTTTCTAACAAAAATAATAATTTCTCAGATAGATTCAGCAAATAAAGTCTATAGTTCATAAAACATTTTAATAATTCCTATTTTCTATTTGAATCTAATTTTTGAGGTTTTCCTTTCCTTCAAAAACTTAGTTGGCAGTTTTGCATGAGCTACCAGAGATTGTACATCTAGTAGTGCCCTATCATATGCTTATATTTATGTATATTGTCCTGTTTTCATTACGTAGAGAGATTATCTAAATCTTTACCATGAAATTATTAAAGAACTTCAATATTGTTTTCACTTTGTTGTAGTTTTCATCTTCAAGTTTTCGGTACAAGTATTTATTCTTTTTTTATTTCATGTTGTACGCTGTACCACGACCATAAACTTTACTCAAACACTGAAGAAAGCATTTAGGTTTTAGGTCTCCCAGATTATATACTCTTCAGCTGATCTTCACTAGAAAACAGTTTACATCACGTTTTTTGTTTGGGTGGGTATTTTTAACTTTATATTTTATTCTTGTTATTTATAAACCTAAGAAAACTTTTCATATTAATTTTCTTTGCAAGATGTATTTCATCTTGACCTTGGACAGCTTTCATTTTATACATATGCTACCTCATTCCAGGAAGGCTCTTATTCCAGCTGACTACCCCTAGCCAATTCTCTTACTTTTTTCCAAAGGTTGCCCTTTAAAATTGAGAACACTGGTTCTCTTATTTAATCTTCGGCTTAAATGTCAGTCCATGTGAAGTTCCTGCCACTTCTAAAAGAAAGTATAGCACAAAATCCTGTCCTGCTCATTCAATGACTGGTAAAGAAACCTGCTGGCCTCTGCTTTTTTCATTACTGGTAATATATTTCTACCAATTATTACTAATTTTTTTCTATGAGTAAATAATGAATTTTTTAATTAGAACTCCTGGAAATTACTTCCTCTGTTTTATAACATGTCTCTTACCACGTCCCTATATAATAGGGAGCACCTCAACCAAAATCACACCACTGCAATATCTCCTGCATAATTTATCTTCAAAACTGGTTCCAAATCAAAAAGCTCAACTGGTGACACCATTCATGCACAGTACGCAGTGTTACACTTCTAAAGTGAAGGACAATTTAGGTTGTTGATTTTTTTCTAACTCTTGAAATTGCTCATAAGGTTGATGTGAGCATTATAAAACGTGGAAAGGGAATCAATCATTATTATAAAGTATTTTTAATCTTTTTAATTACCTGTATTTCATTTCTGTGTAAGACATCATAGCAAGCCAGCAAAATAAAAAGTCCACATCATTAGAGAAAAGCTTATGCTCAAACTTTTTCATTATAAATTTATATTCTGTAAAAGTAAATACCTTTTCCTATGTCCTTCATAATCATCAAGTGGCATTTTGTTGTTATATTTACAATTTTTAAGGTATAATCTCAACAGAGGATTGATTTGCTTCACATAGGAAGTTAGTTTGGCTGAAGGCAGATTTATTACTTACTTTAAAAAGTAAGTAAAGAAATTAATATTCTGTGATGTGTTGTAGAGATACAGCATGCTTTAAACATTTTTGCTGTTATTGTGCTAGTCACCTCAATGAAATAACTCAGTCTCACATACATCTATTATTTAACCAGCTCTGAAATCCTTTCCCAGAAAAGATAATTCTGGGATGTTTGTTTTTCCAGAGAAAGAAGGTTTTTAACTTACTGTCAGTATCACTTTATATTCTATATTGCACTGCTCCCCAAAATAATCTTCAGAATATCAAATACATAGGCAATATGAGAACTTGCATTCTGTCTAGACATACAGTATATAATTTGAGAGAAGCTGTCGTTTATTGCACTCATCCATATAATCTCATTTCAAACATCTATTCAAGCTATGTGAAATTGATCTATTATTTTGACAACCTTCATTGCAACAAATCCCTTAAATAACAATAATATAGGATCTTTTATGCTACACATAATTTGTTTTAGACCTTCACCTAAGAAAAAATAATTATGCCTTGATTGCTTTATGCTTTTCTGAGTGATTTCCTTATCAAATGTAATTATAATTGTCACCTCTAAATTTGGTTTGAGGGCTTTTTCCCTTCTGACATCTTAGTAGCTAATTCTTACATGGTTTATTTCTGTAATACTTTGCAAAGCAGGTTCATCCCAGCAGCTGAAAACCTCTTAGTAGGTAACCAGAACTTCCAGGCACTCAAAAGAACAGGCCCAGACATTGACTGAAAGCCATGGAGTTTTGAGGCAAGGGAACATCAGCCTGTTGGAGTGAGTCCAGAGGAGGGCCATGAAGATGGTCAGAGGGCTGGAACACCTCCTCTATGAATACAGGCTGAGAAAAATGGGGTTGTTCAGCCTGGAGAAAAAGCTTCTGGCAGACCTTATAGCAACCTTCCAGTACCTAAAAGGGGCTTTCAAGAAAGTCAAGAGGGACTTTTCAACAAGGGCATGCAGTGATAGCACAAGAGGAAATGGCTTTAAGATGAAAAAGAGTAGGTTTAGATTAAATATTAGGAAGAAATTCTTGAGCACAGTGAGGCACTGGAACAGGTTGCCCAGAGAAGCTGTAGATGCCCCATCCCTGGCAGTGTTCAGAACCAAATTGGGCATGGTTTTGAATAACATGGTCTAGGTACAAGGTTGCCTGCCAAGAGCAGGGGGAAGGAAAAAGCTTATCTTTGAGGTCTGTTTCAATTCAAACCATTCTATGTTTCTATGAAGGAGAAAGAGAAGGAAAGACACATGGCAAATAGACTAAAAATAAGAATTTTCAGCATTTCCATGGAAAAGAACAGTGTGAATTCCAAACCAACAAATAATACCAAAATTTGTCTTTGCTTTGGATCTCAAAAGCTGTGTCATATTCAGAATCGGCCTAATGACTACTCCACATACAATATCAAATTATCAGTCCAAGCAATAGTAATAATAATAAATAATAATAATAATAATAATAATAATAATAATCTAGAGTAACAGTAACAGTAATCTAGAGTATTAAATTTAGAAATGTACAAATTACTTACATGTGTCTTACAATCAGTCTTCCTTTTGTAAGTACCTTTCACCCATACTTTGCTATTAATAAGATTTTGCATGGAAGAGATGTTGCCCACTTAGCTATTCTAGAATTGGGAAAGTGTGCAGTCTCCAGCGCTTCTGGCCAATCTTGGCAAGACTTACCTTGTTCTGCTGACATGGTGCACCTTGTCCTCCTACCATAATTGAATCTGTAGGTATTTGTACAAAATAATGGTGTTTAATATTGACAACAAAGTAAGTAGGAATGACTGGGACAAAAAAAAGCTTAATGTTGAGATTTGCCAAGATCTTTTTATGCTGTATATTACATATACATCAGCCACATTGGTTTGGTAGATAACAATTCTATATTTCACAGTTCTTTGCTGTGAGGGTGCTGAGGGACTGGAACAGGCTGCCCAGAGCAGTTGTGAATGCCCCATCCCTGGAGGTGTTAAGGGCCAGCCTGGGTGGATCTCTGAGCAACCTGGTCTAGTGAAAGGTGTCCCTGCCCATTGCAGTGGAGTAGGAATTAGATGCTCTTTAAGGTCCCTTCCAACACAAGCCATTCTATGATTCTATTATATTGGTGAGTATGGTTGTTGCTAGTATTAACATTTTGAACACCTTGTGGGAACACTGCATATGTAAGGCTTCGGGGCTGTCATTGACTGCCGATTACAGCAGTGTCAAAGTATATATCAACTTCATAAATTAGCTTGAAAAAACTTGCCTAATCACTGTTATTAGAACAAAGAAATTATGAAGTTTCTTGCTGTAAAAACATCTGAATATGTCATATTTATTTTGCTTTTTTTAGTTCATTTTTATTTTTCCTTCTAGTATATAGGTCTAGTAATTACCACACCCCAAGTCCAAATGCCTCAATTCTAGTTTTTTACCCCACTCAGTTTCCATCTAATTCTATCAGCTAATCCTTTAACACCTAAAACCAGTAAAGCCTGCTTCTTATTTTAACCTTCCCAACCTGCCAAAGGTTCTCTTTTGTGCATGCCTGGAAGCACTTAAGGCTCAACAGCATCAAGAGAGCTCTGTACTCAAGTCAGGCTTAGACCTGCTGGGGTGCATAAATAGATGAGCCATTCCTCCTTCTGCTTTGCCTGCAGTGCTTAATCTGATAGCTGGTGTTAGAGCATGCCTATTGGATTTGGTTTCACACAATATACCACAACAGCCACAGGAGGAGATGGCGGCTTCCTTAACTTTTTCCAGGGCTCAATACACTCACCTGCCTCAATCTTGCAAGGATTTAAATCTATGCTTTAATCCTGAATCTGATTGTATTAACCATAAAATTATTGAAAATTCAAAGGTCATAGAATTGGTGAATGCCTTTAATCCCTGCTTCTGTTGAAGCATTTCTGTTGTACATTAAAGCATTCAAGATTCAAAAGAACAGCAGAGGAAGAAAGAGCAGTATAAAACTCAACAGATTAGGAGGAGTCATGGGGCTCAGTCTTTTGCCAGAAGGATTATTATGCCTTTAACAGTCAAGGGATAAAAAAAGTTATTTCATGTCTAGAAGAGAACTCTTGCAAGCAAGTCTGTTAACTGCTAAGCTAGAAAGTCCTTTTCCTTCGTACAGTGTGTGCCTCAACACATTATAATACAAAAGCTGAAACAGCATCAGCAGTAGGTTTGCAAGAGATGTGTATTAAATCCCCATTATACATAGCAAAAATTTGCCTCAGAATTACAACATCCTGTAGGAATGAATTAGCCATTAGACAATTCTATTAAAAACATGGATCTTCTCTACTGTCTTTCAAATAAAATGTGATAAAACTGTTTGTAGGGATTTTTTTAAAAGCCAGTTTTACAGACAACTATAAAAATAGTTCCTGAGACATGAAGCCATTTCCTCATAGCTACGAACAACTTCCAATTCCAGGACATGAGCCATTGGCCATTTATCTGCTTATTTTTGACTACTGTTCCACATGTCAGTTTTTGTGGCTTTGTCTCCCTATGTACCCTATACAGATCCTGAGTATCTAACTTAGGCTATGGTTCTCCTTTTTAGGATGCAATTCCCCCAGTTTAGGTATTGAAATAAACAGTCAAATATTGAGATGACTGATTAGTATAACCTGTCAAAAGATCTGGGCACACTGGAAAGAACTGGTCAGTATTTCCATTTTTCTCATAAATATTTGAAACTAAAACAATTTGAGGGTATTTGAATTTCTTGCATGTATATTTGGGACCTAATATTTTCTGTGTAATTGAAAACATTTACCAGTTCAGTTTGCATCTCACATCTATTACAGTGGTAAAAAACCCCAGACAAACAAGCAACAACAAAACCCAAACAAACAACCAACCAAAAAAACCTTCGCTGCAGTGCTTAAGTTACTCTTAAGTTTCTAAATGACAACACATTCTACCCACACAGAACATGACTCAATTTCTTGCCATCACTTATGCTGGAAGAAAATTATATACATTCAAGATAAAAAGATACAAAATAATGGAAGGAAAATATAAAGTAACAAGAAGCTCACCTTTTAAATGCTGTTAGAAATCTTCACAGGGATATTCAAGTAAAAACAGAGCTCTGGTCAGGTATTTAACAGAGAGGTACCATTTTCTTTGTAGTAGGTGTATGTTTCAAACCACATCCAGGCAAGTCAATTCCAAGTGTCAGTGTTGGGAATTCTGCCAATTACCTCAGCAGGCATCTTACAACCGTGTGAATTTTTATTTGTTTCTGGAAGTGTCTCATATTTATCTGGCTGCTCAAACTGATTATCAAAATTTAAGAGGCCTAGACCTGTGTGAAAAAATCTGACTAAAACTACATTTTAAATCTGAGCATGCTGTTGGGAGAAGAATAACTGTGAAATTTTTTCCATGCATTTCGTGCCTTTTAAGTATATGTGTGTAAATCTATGAATCAAATGTTTTCAAAGATTTTCACATGCTTTTTTTTGTCATACCTATGAGATCGAGGAATCTCACATCTCAGTTTTGCATTTGTTCAGGAAGCACTGGCCACTCAAAGCTGTTGCAAGAAGTCTTTCAGACACTGAGCTTTCACTGAACTCAGAAGACCTGCTTCCTTATGTGAAAACAGAGTTAGTGAGAACTAATCACATAGCCATCATGTGATTTTGCTATGTCTTATTTCAATTCCATTACATTCAGCAGACATTTTATAAGGAAATTGATTTCCTTTTGTTATATGATGTTTGCTTCAAAAAATTATCTCTGTGGAAGAATTCATCCTTTCCCTGCCAGAAAAAAATAGCAACTATAGCAGAAAGTGAAAAACCAAGGGTTTATTCCAAAAAGAGGAAACAGTGAGGAAATATTTCCTAGGAGGACTTTCTGGCTCTCTGTGTTCCATTGGTTTATTTTTAAGGATGATGCTCTGAACACATATACACAGAAAGAAGAGTATCGACAGCACAATGGCAGCAAAAGGACTTAACACAAGTAGCATGTATCCTACCCTTCAAGGACATTTCTTCTTTACAAATGAAAGCAGTGGCTGCGCATGTCCGCACAATGTATCTATTCCACAAAGCCAGAGCAAGTGGATTCTTTTCACCCTATCAGTGAAATAGTGTTCACCAGAAATTAGCTGAACAAGAGAGAAATACCAAGCTGTACACTGAATACATATATACACATATATACACACATATCATTCATTAGAAGTAGTAATTTATCTAGTTTTTAGATGCCATCAGTGTGGGCTACTTCAGCAGCACACACTGTTTAGAATTTCTATGCAGTAACCCAGAAAGGAAATTAAAGATTATATCTGAAAAGTAGTTTAAAAGATGAACATAATGTGAATGAAATGAAACATCCCTTAAAAATGCTGGGTGAGTTTTACTTTGATTTACAGCAGTGCTGCTGTCATGCCTGCAATGACATTACACAGGTATTATGAGGAGAAAAATGTAAGCCAGTGAAACAGGGCATTCATTTTGGAAGCAAAGTACAACTGAGGGCTAGATCCACGTAGGGATTTCAGTCTAGCCTCAGGGTAAAGTCCATATCTAAAATCCCTACATAATTCAGTCCACTAGGTGATCATGATCAGCAAGCTAGTGGCTCTTAACAGGTGGCTGATGGGATGACATAGTAATCTTGCAGAGACATAATTTGGGGAGACAGACATGGAGATTCAATACCTTCCTTATAGGGAGGGGGTTAAAATCTCCATCTTCTGTCAGCCTTAGAAGCATATAAATAGAAGCTTTACAGAACTCAAAGGACAGCAATAAAGGAATTTTGCTGAAAATGAAGGGCAGGAGAGAATGAAATCAGAATGCTCCACAGATGGGTTGTAGAGGTTAACATGAGGCACTCACTAGAAATTTCAGTTTGCATATACGTGTATGTAATCTGTATGAATGTATGTATTTGACATCTATACACAGAGCTGAAAATACAGAACCAAAATTTTTTTAAAAAAAATCTAAAATAAGTTTACGTCAAGATGCTGGAGAAACAAAAATAAAGTGTTATGTCTATATGTGCACACATGTGTATTTGCAAATACACACATTTCAGCTGTAGGCTCAATATGTCTGTGTCTGCCCTTCTCCCTTCCCCAGACGGGATAATCTACCTTGAGTTGGTTTCCCCTAAAAAGAATCATAGAATCATAGTTTGGGTTGGAAGGGTCCTTTAAAGACTATCTGGTCTAACCTCTCTGCAGTGAGCAGGGAAATCTTCAACTAGATCAGATTGCTTAGAGCCCCATCCAACCTGACCTAGAATGTTTCCAGCAATGGAGCACCTACTGCCTCTCTGAGCAATCTGTTTCACCACCCTCACAGTAAAAAAACTTCTTCCCTAGATCTAATTTAAATCAACACTCTTTTAGTTTAAAACCACTACCCCTTGTTCTCTTGCAAGACACCCTACTAAAAATTCTGTCCCCATATTTCTTATAAGCCCCTTTTAAGAACTGGTAATGCAAGAACTGGACAGGGTGTGGGATTTAACTTTCTTCCCCCACACATCCTTACCCCATATTATTTGGTTTAGAGTTGGTTTAAAGTCAGACCTGCGCAGGCACACTGTAGAATAAATCCAGAGTTTTATAACTCTCAAAACAGAATTTGCATTTTCTGGATTCTGTAGCAATCAGGAGGCATTTGTCCCTTCGTCCAAGTCATTGGTGAATAAGTTAAACAATACTGGGCCCGGTATTGAGCACTAGTGACAGGCCTCCAACTAAACCCTGTGCCACTGATCACAACCCTCTGGGACCTGCCATTCACCGCCAGAGTTTACCTATGAGGACATCATGACAGCAATATCAAAAGCCTTGCTGAAGTCCAGGTAGACAATATCCGCTGCTCTCCCCTCATCCATCTAGGCAGGTGTCTCATCATAGAAGGCAACCAGGTTGGCAAAGCATGATTTCCCTCTGATGAATCGATGCTGACTACTCCTGATCACCTTCTTGTTTTCCATGTTCCTGGAGATGACCTCCAGGAGGAGGCATTCCATCACCTTTCTGGGGATTGAGGTGTGGCTGACTAGCCTCAGGAATACAAAAATTTCTGGGTTTGCTTCTCTTACAGGATCTATTTCTCCACAGGATACCATACATATTCGTAGATATTTCTCTTTTGTCTCACTATTTAAAAATACACAGACCTTTGAATTAGTGTATTATTGAATTTGATATTCAAAGTTTCCTGCAATACATAAAAATGTAATGCATAAAGCAAATGCATTTAACTTTTCAAAGCAAATATGCATTATTTTATCTACTCAGAATATTCCTTTTCCTAAAACTGTTTTCAGTTAACAATATTTTTCTTTACATCTATAACTAGTGAAGCTGCATTATGCCATAAATTTCAGATCAGTTAGCCCCTGAATGTATGATTGCTAATAAAAAGATGAAACCATTCCCTATTAAACAAAGTTAACAGTGACTCTCAATTTAGGCTATATGCCCAGTACATTTTTTGCCATGAAACAGGTTTGCAAGTCTTAAATGGTTTCACATTCCTCTAAACCATACTAAGCGCATAACATGAATATTTTAAGCAGCTTAGCTTTGATTTAAATATATTTACTCGGGATATGCTGGCAGCATCCCAAAATGCAGTGTAATACCCTTAAATCTGGCAATCCCAAACTCAATTTAAGAGAGCAGATAATATGGACTAGCAGCATTAAAGCAAATAAAGTCAATTAACAGGAGGGTTTTTTTCTTAATTTGTTTTCTCTAGCTTGAAATTGCAAAGGATGGATAAAGCTATGGGATTAATGAAGAAAGAAATTAATGGAAATGGAATATAAAACAAAATAGAGAACAGAGAAGTCCAGGAGCTATTATTCATTACTCAGTTCTTAATGTTTAAAATTGTATAGCAATATTCTTTTATTTAAAGTAGACACAGTGCAAAATGGAAATTCCACCTTTGGAGTATTCCAGACATTCACAAGCATATTACAAGAGAAGCGATATGCTAATTTGAAAGCATTTACTTCCACTGAAAAATAAATTATTGAAAATATATATCTATTTATGGAAAATAATGTTTATTGTAAGAACCCTGCCAAATTATCTCTTTCTGAGATTCCCTCAGACATAAAGACTAATTCAATTCATTGTTAAATGAATTATTCAAGCTGTATGTGCATATTGAGATGTTGGCATTTAGGTGTTCCAAGATGAAGATAAGAGGAAAACAGACAAAAATAGTCACAGAATAGTAACACATTCCACAAGTGAAAACAAATGCTTACATTATTTAGTTACTGCTTGAAGATACTTCATAGTTTGCTGCCTACACTTCAGCCAGCTTAAGAACAGGAAAAAACAAGTTCTGTTCATATGATGTTGTCTACAGTTACACTGGAATCTTTATAATGAAAGTACTGTTGAAAATGTTGCTAGTAAGTTCCCAGCACCCACTGATATTATGTTTTAAAAGTAAAATTTTGCTTTTAAGTATCTTTATTTCCAGTAATATCTAAAAAGTCAAAAACAGTCACTTCACCAGGAGAGCATTTCCCAGCAATTGTACAACACAGCTCATAGGAGGTTCTTTCTAAAGAACATTCTAGGCATATGTATACCCATATGCTTTGTTTCGAGACCCATCTGTTTTGATTTGGTATACATGCTCTAAAATAACATTTATTTTATGAAACATACACTGAGTGAAAGGGTCCACAGTACTTGCTTTGAACAACACAGGGATTTCTTGTAAACCAATGATCTCATTTGGATATGTTCTCATAAATTTGCCAAGGAAATTGCAGAACCTTTTCTGAAGCTGGAAATTACATTAAGCTTCAAATCAAAATTGTGAAGTTAAGATGTAAAGCTAAATTTATAATATTATTTCTGTGAATATTTAACTTTTGTATTCTTGAAGTCATTCATTACAGTCTGTAAGTCACTGAATGCTGTAATTCTAAGTAGATAGGTATCTAACTGGTCTCAAGTAATCAGATTTAAGCATCTTTGCAGAATTGTTTTGTTTCACAGTTATCCAGCCATGTAGGGTACATTTTTCTAAGACAAGCCTGTAAACACATAGTATCATCCTGGATTCAATAAAGCCCTGAACTGGGGTCAAAATCAAATATAAGGTTTTCAGATTCTATTTGCCTAAAGATGCATCTTTCAACTTGTTATTAACATTTCCTGACTCTTTAATATAATGTGAGATATTAATCCATCAAACCCTTAGATTCCTTAATAAACAGCCTTTTCTGTTTACAGCTCTTTAGCCAGCTATAAAATCCCCTGCAAGAAGACTGCCCACCCTTGAGATTATTTCAACAGCATGTTAAAATGTGAGGGAAAAGTGATCTCCCAGCAGTCAGAGATTCAATATGACAAGTCTGAGTGAAGAAAAGCTTTGATAACAAAGTAGCAGTAAAATCAAACACTGTCACGGATACTGGTCTCATCAGCCAAATACCAAATAATGGAAAAAATGTGGAAGGATTAATGTAAAACATTAACTTTTAGGAGTTCTGTCCTCTCAGAAAAACAATCAAATGGTGTATGGTCCAGAGTGGCTACACCCCCAAGTGCATGACCAAGCACAAATAACAGGTGTGGAAAATGCTTTCAGGATAAGAATCAAAGATTATTTGTGCAAACACTGAAAAAAAGAGATTGTAACCAGGCTGGGGGAGGAGATACAGACATATTTGGTTTTATCAGAAAAAAACTTCATTCATCTTGACAGATTCCTCAGAATGTTGACTCAAAACCAAACTTGAAGAATTTCATTTCATAAAAAATATTATGACTTTATTATGGATCAAAAAACCCAAACACACAAAGCACAACCAAAATAACCTAAAGAAAACCTACCAAAAAAAAAAAACCACCACAGATTCCAAGCTTACTCAAATTTAAAAGCCAACAGTTTCTAAATGCAAAATGTAAAGTCATTAAGCAAAACCTATGATTATTGCACAGATTTTAATTTATAAAAATTGGGTTTATCTGCAGGCAAAAAACTCTGATTTTGATCAGACCGAAAAGGATGTATTGTGCATTCCAATAGGTGCACACTAGTTCATGGGGGACAGCACAGGGTCAATATGTACCTAGTGTTTCCATAAGTAAAACAGGACTTAGAAAATGTTTCATTTTCTGTGGGGGCTTTTTGCTTCTCTATCACTTCATATGGAATCCTATGACCTACCATGACAACTGTCAAAATGTGATTATAATGCTTTGCAAAGTACATGCAGGAATTTTTTATCACTACTGTTAGAAACTGAACATTTAATATTATTATTATTAAGCAGGATTAGGATGGATTTAAGAATGTTTTGAGAAGTAACATGAAAGTGAGACACCTAATGCTGAAACACAGCCTTTCCCATTGTAATCCAGCAGATGCATCTGTAAAAACAAATGTAAAATCCAGTTGCAGTGTATGACTGACTAGCACACTTTTTAAAAGATAACTTTATTTATTTCATTTATTTAATAAATTTTCAGCAGTTATCAACATCCTAGAAAAATAACTGCCCATAACCATTGGTAGATTCCCAAGAACCACAGGCAGTGATTTAGGTATGGTACTCACTTAAATTTGTGGTCTTTTAAAAGTATTATTTTATTTTAACATGATTGAAGTTTCTCTCTCTTGTGTTTGTCTGGTCATTACCAACATTTATCTGCTTATTGGAGTTGTATCCAGTCAAAAAAGGCAAGGTCACGGGAGATCTATTTCAAGAAAAGATAAATCAGATAGCACAAGATCCTTGACCAAGGCTGCTTAAGATTTATTTGTAATGAATCACCTCATAATTGTGTCATCAGTTTTATGTATGGCTATACTTACAGCTTTTTCATTTGTACAAAGGAAATAGTTCATCCATAGACCAAGATTCTGAAAACTCCAACTGCATAAAGTACACAATGTTTTTAATAAAATATCAACATTTTCATCATTTTTTCCATTAAAATACTGAAAAATAAAATAAGACTGCTTTATTCCACGTAAGCAGTGAGCTGATTGTCCTTCTGAGCTTTGGACTCTCAACAGCTGCTGGGCAACTGTGGGATTACTTTAAATAATAAACTTTCTCCCATCAAGGTAGTGATCAGAATGATCTACCTATTTAACAATGGCCAACAGTTCTTTTCTTGTGACACAGTAACATTTCTCAGCAGCAGTGTTTGAGTATAGCATGAAACTATGCTCTGTAGTTTCTGCACTCTTAAAATCATATTTTCCTGTCTCTAAAACCGTAATATTAGAGTCCAGAGGAAAGACAGTTTGGATTTGGTTTGGGATGTATTTTAGTTTGGGGTTTTTCATTATTTGTTAAGTTGTTTTAATAAATAATATCAAAGCACTCTTAACTCCAAGTTTCCTATAAACTTTTTCACATGTTTACCCCAGCTGAACACATTCTTCTTCTGAGAGAAATAAGACAAGAACCTGCCAAGTTAGATAGAAGCTTGTGTAGCTAAAAACACCTTCCTCCACATCTCTTCATACCCACAGGCCATACACTTTACTGCTGGCACAAACCTCAGAAGAGCAAAATTGTCAGGACTCTGTTTAGCATTTTATCTGGAGATCTCCAATGATAACTTCAAATCTTTAAATTAACTCTTTCTTCTACATTAATGCTGAAATAACAGTAAAAAATTTCATATGGCAAGGAAGAATAATGGAACAAGGCAAAGTAAATACTTGGTAAAGCAGTATTCAGCCAGACATTCAACCCTGCAGCAGAAAAAGCTGTGGAAGTGTAGTAATGAAATATGGTCAAGGAAATACAGCTCATTTGTCTTTTTGCAGTTGTCAATGAGAATATTGGTGAATGTAGTGACTGATAGATTTTTTTTTTTTGACATATAATAATTTAAAATATTTTTTGAATGGAACTTAAGTTCATTTGAAAAGTTTTGTGCCACTTTGTGTTACTGAAGAAAGTGTTTGCATAAGGCAAAAAGGAAAATATTTGGTTGCTACTGAAAGAACTATTATAAATATATATAATGCTGTAATTAAGATAATGTTATTCTTTTAAAAATAGCCTAGCACTTTTAATAGATGTTTTAACATTAGTCTTAGTTCTGAAATAACCATTGTGTTAAAAAACTCTTACCTGTGAAGCAAACAAACCTAAATGGTTTTCTTAAAATGTGAAATTCTATTGAAAGTTAACTAATTTCTAAAAAATATTGAAAAACAATTAGTTAAGATAAGTAATTATAAAACATGGACTAAAAACATTTGAAAAATCAAAAGCACTGCAATCCTCCACATTTCCAGGTCACTAACACTGTAATTATGAAATATTGTACTTCGGATAGGGAATTTTAGAACTCATAAAGCATCTGAAAATCTTAGCATGCCCCTATTGCTTACCAGCCCTGATAGTTTTTTTGAAATTTTGCATAACAGCACAAAAAATATCTTCACCAATTGTAATATATTTCATCAATGCCTAGATTAACCCTTTTCCAGTTTTCCTCTCACTTTGCTTAACAGCTCAACTATCTTCAGGGTGACACCAAAGCAAATATTTTCTGGTTATCAGTGGGTTTATTTTCTCACAAAATACACAAAATGGGTTTCCATTGATTACTTCAATATCTGAGCTACATGAACACTAAACCTTAAACTAGTATTTTATTACTCCTTCAGCTTCTTGGTCTTTAAAATTATGGTTCAACAGGTGAATCATGGAATTAAAATCTCTTCTGACTTTGCACCTACTAAATATATTTCCGAAGTTACCCATGTGGGGAAGCTTTTGTAGAAAAGGTGCCTGATGAAATAGGGAAGTCAAATACAGAAGTAATGAAAACTCCTCTGCCTCCTCAGGAGTTCCCCTAATTAATCAGCAAAGAACTGAAAGCTCAGCATATCGTGACTCCTTAAAGCCAAGACCCAGAAAATCTACCTAGAGTTTTGTTGCAGTGCTGTAGCTTTAATCTAACTAAGAGATTAAGCTGTAGCAGAAATGGACTTCACTAGGCTCTACTGATTTACAGCACTGCTAACTGAACCCTGAAACATTGGCATAATTTCTTCCTCTTAAAAGTGTAGTGAAATGAAGTTGCTATTGGTCTCACACAGGTAAATCCTCTCTAAATGAAGATTGCCCTTACACTAAGAATATTGGTCCATGGCAAACAGAGGTGATGTCTTAACAAGTACCACTTCCACATCTTTAGCAGTTGCAGGGGGTTGTTGTGGGCAGGAGCATGTATATATCCACAGCTTCATTCACAGAATTTAGTTTATCCTTTTTAGGGTAGAAAATTCTAATGTTCTCTTTTTTCTGTCATAAATATGCTTGACTTTGCAGGTTCTTTGCTAAATTTCATGGTCTCTTGCTTGAAATTTTTGTTTTGTTTTCACGACCGCTTTGAAAATATTCGTGAAGATCACACCCTGTGAGAACAGATTCTTCCACCTTCACAGCCCTTTGTTATCCCAGGCTCACACTACTTGTCGGGAAGCAGATGGATAACCATTATGAGTCCTTCTATCAAAGACCCCTGATGCACCCTCAGGCACTTCTCCTGGCTTTTGTTAACGACAACTCCAGCAAAGGAAACATACTCCCACTTTTTTTTCTGCATTTGGGTCACCACAGCATGAAAACGTGTGTGTGTGCACATTCACACAGGGCTGTACTTGTAAAACCATTGTTGCCTAGTTCCTTTGTTCAAGTCACAAAGAACACTTTGTGACATTCAAATTATTGCCAAAAAATAAGTAAAAGGACTTATCATCAAAAGTACAATAATCAATTGTTAATATGGGTGAGAATACTGCTGTTTACTTTTTAAAGTATATAACCACAGTGGAGTAGAAGACAAAGAACTCCTAATTTTCTATCCTTATAACCATCAGATGGTGTCTGGTGAGTAAACACCAGCTGTCTGTAGAAACAGAGTGGAGAAGGCTTCCAAAAACATGTGTTACATCTTTCTCATAAACTAGAAGATGACAGTAAGGACAATAATGGAAATCACTATGAACAGAGTGCCTGTGGCCACGACAGCTGAATGCAGCAGCTTTATCCAACTCAAGCATCTTCCCATCAATGAAAAGAGTGGAAAATACTCTGAAATGCAAGGCACACTCCTTACTTGAGAATAGGGTATAGTCTTACCTTAAGTTACAACAAAAGTAGTGTTTAATGAACATTGATGATCACAGAATGATACAAATCTACAGCTCAATTTGAAATCTCCAATGTCTAGACACAAAAGGTCACAAATGGACAACACTGAACATGCTCTGACTGACTAATGCTGATTTAATCTTTAAATGTGACTTTTCATTGTTTAGGCAGGTTTGAAAAGACATTAGGAAATCTGATTTAATGCATTTTTGAACACATTTTTCTTAGCTGTATCACAGTCACACAGTAAGCTTCTGCAGGCATATTGAATGTCGTGAATGATAGAGTCTGCCAAGATCTGAAGAGATAAGCCTTAATAGCACTCATATTTTATAGTCTTTCCTTCTCAAGGACATCCAAACAAATACATATAGCAGTACTGGAAGGAAGTCACATGTATCTTTCACAAATTTCCATTTTCTTCCCTCAGTTGCTTACAGATGAGGCATGCACAGGGCTTACCACTTCTCCTGAACTGACCCCATGCACACTTCCTTCAAGGCTAAGAAAAGATCAAATCTAGGCAAAAATACGTTATTTAACTATGTTTCTGCTTTTTATGTAAACATCATACTCAATATTCAATAACAAGCAAAGGGATTTAACTGAGCAAAGTCTTACAAAAAATAAAACTATGGTTATTTTGTTGAATTATCAGATCATTTTGTCAAATGTTAATGATTTTGACTAGATTTGTATATGGCCTTTTTAGGCAAATGGTGTTTTTTCCATTAACCCTTTTCGATTCCTTTCTGTTATTTTTTCAACACTGATGGCCTTGAATTCATCTGCATTATTTTTCTCAAACCACCTCCATCCTGCTTATCAACTTTTTTCTTTCAACAAAATGAAGAGAACACTATTGTCAGGACTATCTGGGAGCATGTCCAAGTATTTCATTGACTGAAACAGATCGGTACCTCAAGGTATGAAGGCAAGCACCAAAAAACTTAGCTTTGAAAATGGACTGCTTCAAAAGCACAATTGTTAAAAATCAACAAGACATACTCCCTCAGTACTTGATAATTTCTTTTTAAAAGAAGAGTTCCAAATTTGCCCTCAAGTTAGCTATGACCAGTCACTGGCCTTGCATTTGAATTTTGCACATTAGTATTTTCCAAACTCAGCTTCAGAGAGTGAAACATCAAACTTTCATTGCTACACGGACTACAAGCATACATGGGTGCCTCATAACACCAGAGAAAATAGGCATTTCTAAACAGTATATAAATACTTTTTCAAAATGCATAATCGTTAATTTGAAAAGGTGGCTGGGGTAAGGTGTTCTTATCATTGGAATAAAAAACCCCAACCTTGTTAGTATAGCATACATGAAAGCTGCAAGCATTGTTGAACAGTAGAAGTCAGATAACCACAGAGGTTACAAGTTAGATTCCCTAGGGTTCGGTCCTGATATTGGTCCTTAAGTGGCACAATATGAAAAAAGAATGATGAATTTTAATACTCAAATGCATGCTGATAATTTATTAAAAGTTCTGTATGACATTTTTTAACAATTATTAGCTATTAAAATTCATAATGAACATGTATGTTCCCATTAACGTATATAAAACCAAAAACAACTGTGATTAAGCATTTTAAAAGAAAATTAATTCCACTGTTTTAGAGTACTCTGTGTGCTTTTAATTTTCCTAATGTACCTTTTTACTCAAATTCTTAATGAATAACTAATATAGAACTTCTTTTAAAAATTTCCTTCTTTGTAGGATAAATGTTCCAAATAACAATGCTTTAGAAAATATTGCTTTAGAAAATAGTTTTACAGAATATGTAATCTTCATGTTTGCTACTGTTATTTACATATATTTCTACATAGTACAATGTTTCTTATTGTGTTACAGCATTTGATCAGTGATTTGGTTCTGCTACTATTGAACTGCATTAACTATTAACTGCATTAATAGTGAGTATACTCTTTTCAACTAAAAAAAAAAAACAACAAAACACCATCAATCAAATTATTTTTATCATGTTGAATTTGTTTTATAGTACATGCCTCCATATTGTTAAGGCCAATAAATAAACATCAAATGTAGGTGCAAAAAACAGTAGTGTGACTTTAAAAGAGAATTGGGGAAAAAAATTTCTAGGAAAGACAGGTTCTGGAATTAGCATCTTTGCTAATGGTAACCAGCACAGATGGTTTGACTGGAAGAGCACTGTATTCAACATCACTATGGACCTAATCATGCAACCAGGAAGAATACTCTACCACCAATTCATACAGGCAATGACTATACCTAGGATAAACTGGCAAATATCCCTGAACTTTAACATAATTACTTAATTTTAGCATTAGAGAAATCTGAACCACTCTTTTTCTAAACAGCATCCTACAGCTTACAGCTTTGATTCTTATTTCACTTTGTACTAACATAGGCCACTGACCTGAACAGAAAGTTAGAGGATAGTCACACCTAAGGCATACTGCAAGTTATCTTATTTCAATACTTGATCCATAAATTGTAGTTTTGAATCATTACATATAAGAAACTTTACAGAGTTTCCTATCATCCATGGTGTAAGGATAAAAACACACTACCATAAATCAACTTGGCACTAAACTCTCAAGGACTGTACATCTCTGACAATCTCAGTAGTTGGTATTGACTGATGATCGAGCACTCACACTGAAAATAGAGGCAGAAATGGAAGAATTAATTGGTTTCCAAGTAAAATAACTGGTTTCGTCAAAGTTTTGCAATGTGAACAGTTGGGGCAGGACTGAATATATTTGCTTACATGCTTAAAAAAGTGAAAGTCAAATTTTATCATTGTGAGCTATGAGACTGAGATTTTCTTCTAAATGTTTCATGCTTACTGGTGTAATTATTTTAATTATGGACTCTTTGGTAAATCATGTCCTAATTGTGCAACTTTTAAATAACAGCATAAATGTGAGTTGATTGATATAGCTGACATATGTTTAGCTCTTGAGCTGATTGAAATAGCTGGTATATATTTAGCTCCTAGGGAAGGACAAAAGCCTAAATGGATAGCAAGCTCAATAATAAACTAATCCTTAATAAATTTACCCATACCTAATCATGTATATGTTTGATTTTTTTTAAAGAAAATTGTTTTACATTCAGTATCAGTTACCTTAGGACAAAAACCATTTTAAAGTAATAGCTCTTTCTATATTCAGAGAAATGTGACAATTTGAAATATTGTACTGGACATACATAAAGAGCTATGTATGAAGATGGCACATTCTTTCAGAGTGAAATAGTTCTGCACCTTTTGAAGCAAGCTTGATAAGCTTTATTCAATAAATTTCTGAAGAGTAAGTAATCAGTTAAATATATGTGTTCACAAACAAGTCCTTATTTACAGGACTAACTATGATTATCTATTGTGAAAACAAGCACCACCCAGTTGCTGGCAAGTGTTTAGCAGAATGAGTGAGTGGTCCCTGATTCAGCATTTTTGTATTCTCATGTCAGGAAGAAACTGATGAGCCATTCATATATTAATCTTTCCCTTTTAAATTTCCATCTGAAAAAAAAAAAAGATTTCAATGTGTGGTAATAAACACTAAAGCCTGGGGAGAAAACAAAAAACCCTACTCAGTCCACTCTGACTTCCTCCATCTTGCTGATTCCATGAGGGACATGGTTCATCTAGCCTAACTTAAGCCATCTAAGAGTTATCCAGCTTAAGTCAACCTTGTCTAATCCTTCTCCTTTTTTCACTCTCCAAATGCTGCAGAGAAACCCTAAGGCATGGCTTAGACTAGAAGCTTAGTTTTAAGACAGAAATGAGGATTTCCAGATTTTTTACTTTTTCCATGGAGTTTCTCAGAAAGTTAGAAAAACAAAGACTTTCCAAAAAGGACCAGAAAAAAACATACTCGAACATACATCCCTCTTTCAGATAAGTAATCACTTTCCATTTCACCATTTAAAAATAAAGAAAAAAACAAAGTGAGAGGAAAGGATCAAATAACACAAGGTACAAACATTTTTAAAACCCCAACCAAACAAACATTTTTCTTTCAAAATAATTCTGCCACCCATGAAACCACCTTTTTCCATTTGTCCACAAAAATATGATATATATTGAAATCAGATAAAATGTTTTTAAATTTAGTAAACATCAGAGACACACAGTAAAATATAAAGAGAGAAGAAAAGAAGAGGGGAAAAAAAGTAATATAATTTGAATTTAAAAGGACATCAAGTCTCCCAAACAACAGATCCTGACAGCAAAATAGAAAAGCTCTTCCTGGACTGTTCTTCTGTCAGTTATTAAGCCTTATACAAGAATTAGCGACTGTAACAAACAAGTTTTTTTCATGATGGAAAACTGACAGATGTTTTCAACATTCCTAGTCCAATTGACTTTCAATCCAAATAACAATTTTCTTGAAAAAATGAGGTTTTAAAGAGTCTGTGAATGGAAATATTAATATAATAAAACACACATTCAGTTAATGTGAATTAATGTATCTCTCCAAAACCTAAATTCTCTAAGACCCATAAATGAATTTACCTTCCAGTGCATTGATAACAGAAAAGTTTACTGTGAATTAAGAACAAACTTTGTGATCTAAATGCTACACTGTAGCTGTGCTTTAAACTACCCCTACCGTAGACTCCACTCACAATACCAGCAGGGAACCTCTTTTTCTATACCCCCAGGCAGAAACATCTGGAAATGGAAACACTTTAAAAAATATGTTATCTAAAAATATGTATTTCAAAGCAACCTACCAAACACATTCCTAGATGAGTAACTGTATTTCAATAGCATTTTGGATTAGAAGAATAATGTTCAAGGAAATCTGAACAATGAGTGATCCAAGTCACTTGCAAATTTTGATGCAAGCATAGCTTTGCAGCAATGTAAAAAGAGCAGTCTTGACTTGAGCATTGCACCCATTTGTCACTTCTAATTTTTGCCTAAAGGAAAACAAAAAGCATGGTGCTTTTAATTCATTAAGAAGTACTTTTTAATACCATTTAGATTATGTTTTTGAGTTTGCTTAGTGTTTTACATAGCATTACTATACCACCTACTTTATCCAAATCTGGCTGAGTTCCAGTATTGGAATAATCATTGTCACATGTTTGTTCTGTATTCTTTGCATTACTGAAAGCTTTGGCTGTTTAAATTGAAGGTGCCCAAGAAAATTATTATTGTATGATATAGGAAGCAAAGGACTCAGGGGGGAAATGGGGTGGGAGTGAGGACAAGAAAGCAGGGAACACAGCATGGATGGCACAGGACACGCACAAAATTATAAGTATTAATATGACAGTGATCTTTGATTCTCCATATTCCAGTTCAGATGTGACAGCATAATGACATTATGTCATTATGTTATCATGTTGTTTAATCTAATCTTCCAACATACATTACAGCATAACACCATAAAAAGCTTATTCAGGAAAAATTAATTTGCCTTGCAGATTAGGGAATATGGAAATAAGGCACCTTTTAGTTTCTATTTTGCATTATTGACATACCTTCTAGTAATTGTTCCTCTGAAAGAGATTAAAGAGGATGAAGGTTAAAACTCAGAAACAGACAAGGTAAATACATTAAGTAGGGGACAAAGACCTGCTTTATTTACAATGACTACAAAATGTTTGGTTTGCTTTTTTCCTAAATCGAGGGGATTTTCTCTGGTATAAAATAAATACATAAATAAATGAGGGGGAAAAACCCTGAAGCTAAATTAATAAAACTAAACTCTAATAGTCAAGTTTAGAAAAAATCTCTTTTTCTCTAGTTTCTTATCTCTGGTGGCAGAAATCATTTTATTCAGCAATCACATTTAAACCAGAGGTATTACTTGAACTTTGCATCTCTTCAAAGGACAAGTAGCAGTCAGTAAGAAGCAAGTTATCAGTAAGAATAAGCAGTCAGTAAGAATACAAGCTATCAGACAACTGTGTGAAAATCATTTTACGAAACTATTGGTGTTCCAAACACTGGGTGAAAGGATCTGGGGATATTCCAGAAAGCCCACACGGATAAAAGCTTTCTTAACCTACATTAAATCTTGATAATGCAATAATGAGTCTTTTAAAAGGATAACTCTAATTCCCCTATCTACTGCAATAAAGACTGTATATAGCTAATCTGCTTTGCCCTTTCAATTAAACTCGTCCAGGACGTTCTATGTAGTCAGCACCCTGAATGAGTCATTAAAATTCTCGTTCTGTAAGAGTTGTGTGCAGTGCACCGTTGTTTCTAAATTCCATTAAATCCAAACGGTCTTTATCGCCCCATGACCACTGTGACTTCAATCAGCCAATTTAATTACCTTACAAAATTGTCAGCAGAAGCAGCAAAGAAAAACAGGAAGGGTTGTGACGTTATCAAATTGAAATCTTCCTCTGTGCTGTTTAATCTAGACCAGTCAATAACAATGCTTCTCACCTCCTTGCTGCCTTCCCGAGGCTCTTAACCTTACTCTTCTTTCAAAGATTTCTGTTGTTGTTTATAAGACTGATTTTGAACTCCTCTTCGTGAGAATGTTAACAGATACTGAAAGCTTCTTGTCCTTGGCAGTAAATCTTTCATTGGCTCTGAATGCTGGACTTGCCAAGACACGGACCCCTGAGAGCTGCCATAAAAGTTTGGCTTGCAGATTGTCATTGCACTCTTGATCTGAAGGCAGACTGCCTTCCCCACTAAAACAAGATGTGTACACTTTTTTGTTTCTCTCAAATAGAGGCAGAAACCTTACCTCCTTTCACTAAAAGGGTGTCAATGCAAAATCCAAAGGAAAGTACACATCCAGGAGGGTTAATGCAAGTCCCTTAAGAAAGCTCTACTTGATCACCCAGCAGGTATTTTTCACTTGACCTCGTCTCATACACATATGCACAGAACTAGTTCCCACTGCTGTGTCATGACTTCGCAGGTTTTAATTGCTACAATTTTTAAATGGTCTCCTGAATCCCAGAACGGCGTGGTTTGACACCCACTGTCAGCTGCACAGGCAGTGGACACAACGAGCAAGCCTCTTGTCTGGTTTTGCCTCGCTCGAGCTCTTAAAAACAATTACATGGAGATAAACTCAGTCTGTTTGAGACAAAGGAGCTCAGCTAAGAAGCATGGCAGATGAAAGCCGTGCTAAATCTTCACAGAGGAAGGAAGACTCAAGCGCCTAGCAATTCCCCTCTCGGGCTTCCCACAAAGGAGTTGAAAAATGAGGGGAGGGGTTTTCCTGAGTCACAAAGAGTACATGATTTTATAATGTTTGATTTGCTATATTTATTATTCTATGTAGGGCAACAGGAAAGTGCTGGGCTTCATGAGGACTTGGTGTGGTGGGTTTTTAGGGAAAAAAGTTTTTAGTCAGTAGTAAGAAGTGTTTCTGGTAAAAGTTCAAAACTCTTCCTCTTTTCCTTGGAAAGTTTTTCCTGTCTCTCTCTTGACTTTCTTTTGCTTTTAACCTGGAAGAAGCCACATGCGTGCACACACCCTTCCTTTAAAGTTCATTGAAACACAAAACATTCAGCTCCCTTTCTCATCTGCTTCAAGTCAGGCAACTCCAAAGGAACAAAAAGTCAAAACTACAGGTGTGTGCCTCTACTATTCTTTACTCGTCTTGAATGTCCTGAAGAAAATAAAACATCATACAAAGTGGGTTAACACTTATCAGGCAATTGCCCCCCCTGCATTGGAGGTCTTTAGTCTTTCACCACGCTTCCACGAATAATGAGAGCAAATCCAGTGGCCAGACCTCTTTCACCTTCCCGTCACAGGTCTCTCTTCACACCTTTGCTATAAGAAAGACGAATTGCTCACAGCAGTAGATACAAGGCCGGAAATGGGCAGTTTAAATAAAAGAGGGCATCTTAGAGCGCTCCAGACTTCAAAGAGCTGACAATCAAGCTCTATATAGTAGTAGTAGGTGGGGGGGAAAGGGGGTTTAAATAGCTCTTTGGGCAAGACAAGGTGTTTCTGAAACACAGGTGAGTAATTACTGGTGTTTGACATCTCTTATTGGCTTGTTAATTCAGCATTTCGGGGACAAGGTGCTGAGATGTCCTCAGGAGGTTAAGGCAGACCTACGACAAGGCAGCCCGACGTGCCCCGCTGCCGTGGGTCTGCGCTTACAAAGGAGCAGTGAATCGGAAAGCTGCGAAATATGATCCCCGGTAACGTAACGGATGTGCCGGCGGTCACGTATTTTGGCTTTTGTTCGGTGCCAAGTGATAAGGAAAAGGTTTCCATCACACTTAGCACAGCAGGGAGACAAATACTAGGCTGCTGATTTTCTCCCTCGTCAAGGTGGGATGTATCCTTTTATCCGCATCAATGGTTTAGGACTGTTCCCATTTGACACCCTCGAGTACCGTATACACAAACCTCGCCTTCAGCGTTCCCTGGGCTCGTTTGTGGGAAACTGCTCAGAAAGGGAAAGGGAAGGAGCTTGGTGCCATGCCCCATGAAGCAAAGTGTCATTTAGGAAGGGCGCCTGGTGTGATGCCCGAATACCGCGTTGCCCAACTCCAGCAGCAGCAACAGGCTGGTGTCCAGATGCCTTGCTTAGTGTCGCTGGGGAGGGAGCGGTGCCATCGCACCAGCCTCTCTCCGTGTTTGCTCCATAAGGCACAGCAGAAATAACCTCCCGAATTTGACAAATAACCCAGACGGTTCGACTTCCCTCTGTGATTGCTAAAGGTAGCTTTAGAGAGAGAGGGAGTGAGAGAAAGGACATGCTGGCTAGTCCCAACAATGAGAGGAGCCGTGGGAAGGACAATGCGAATCCATGGTGGCTAATTTGCACAGGAGGAATGAGGGGGCTGCAGCTCTGGCAGGCTTCAAGCTCTCCCCTGTTGCCATAGCACTGCTGGCTGAGGAGGAAGAGCGGGGGCTGGCAGGCTGCCTTCTGGAGGGAATCTCCTCAGCTCTCGCTTCTCCTCGGGAAGGACTCCACGGCATGCCGTCCTCCTGGTCGCAAGGACATCCCGAAGGGACCGCTAGAACGGGAACCCGGAGGGGGCGGTGGGGAATTCCCCCTCAGAAATAACCAAAGTTTTTCCACAGCTCACTCGCTGCTCCTTCCCTCCACCCTGCCATGCCCTACACGGAGACAGAGATGTCAGCCTTTTGAGGAAGGCGTGGAGGAAGTTCTCTCGTGGTCACAGACAGAGTGACTTAGCCTGGACTAAGCTACGTCCAGACTCCTTTAAAACAGAGATGTGCATCAGGCCCGGATGAGCAGGGCAAAGGTCTTCCTGCTCTTTTCACGTCTAACATTCTCCACAACAAAATAAACTTACCATCTGCTCCCTACCTACTTAGAATGTTCAGCGATGTTTTGGAGACAATTCTTTTAAAAGATAGGGAAAAGCAGGCAGAGATGCAGAAACGGATTTCTACTTCGCTTCTACAAACAGTGGAGTGAGCACAACTCGTTGGCCAGCTGTGTGACCAGGATGCAGTTGGGAAGCGAAGTTAGCCCAGTAAAACACAGGCACGCACCGCCATGTCACTGGGTAACAGAGACCCGCTGCATCACCTTTCATCCTCGGGATTATTTATTGCTGTAGCTCTTGCCAAGCCGCTGCTCTCTAGGGCTGTCTCCAGAGGTACACTGGACTAACAACTCAGAGGGGATGCCGTTCCAAAGAAGGAAAGTCCACCTCTTGCTGGTGCTGTGACCAGGAAGATGTTTGTTTACATAGCTTCACCTGAAAGTAACTGAGGCTCCTAGAGACAGACTCTCGGCGCCCGTGGAAAGACAGCCGGCCAGTGCCAGATTACGGGCATCCTAACGCTAAATTCACGGCCATGATTATGGATCAGACTGATTGCAAAATAGACCCCACAATGATATACGGACCCGTTTAGCCATGTCCAAAGAAACAGGCATTCCTGAGGATGGTTGCTAAGAGCAACGTGCCTTAAGCACCACCTTTAGACCAGATGGAAGCAGAAAAAAAAAAAAAAAGTGCTGGTAGGAACTCATCACACGAGATCGGTAACAGCCTGGTGACTTTTTAATCATTACTCACCTTCCCCTTCACATAAAAGTGTGTGCGGGGGTGCTGATTTAAACTAAAATAGATACAAACCAAGGCATTATTCCCAGGCAAAGGCAAGAGATTTCAGTGCCCCACAGAAACGGATGCAGTGGCTGCCACAGTTTATCGCTGACAGCGTGAATGCGGGAGATCCGCTCTTCCTCCCTCCACCCATGCTCTCGGCAGGCACAGAGGGTGCCGCTTGTATGGGGAAGCAATTTTCCGCCTGTCCTCTCTGCCGCGCCCCCGCCGCGGTACGCCCGCGATACCCGAGCGACCAGGAGGAGGCTGATGCGGGGCTCCCATCATAGCTCGCCCCGGACTAGCACCGAAGGACTGCCCCAGCCGCACAGCCCCCTTCGGACCTGCTTTCCGAACTTTCTGTCCTGCCCTTCCTCACTGCAAAACTTCTGTAGGGGATGCAGCGGCTGGAATTTGTCCCTCGCTTGCTTGCTTAGACACACGAACACGCGCGCATGCACAGGCAGAGCTCTAAAGGCTAGTGCCCTGGTCCAGCTGGGATAGCTTTTAAAGTGGAAACCCTCTCTGTTCTTGAAATGTCATTCTGATCTACCTTTTTTTTCCCCCGGGAGAGGGGGGAACTCCTGCAACTTTCGTCGCATAGGAAATCTGTGCTTTTGAAAGGTACCGCAAAAGCTCTTTCCCGAGCACCGCTCAAGACGTAAACCATCTCTTCTCTAACCCTAAATGCCACTCAAGTGTCAAGCAAACAGACAGACACTTCAAGGGAAATCAGCCCGAAGTCCTCAAATCACAGAGTCGCGCCCGCACGGGATCGGCTCGGGGGGGATCAGAGACGGGCGGCCGAAACTTAACAACTACTTGACAGATTTTTAACTGATCAAGCACTGTATTAGCCATGCTTTCCCCTACTACGGAAACAATAAAGCAAAACAATGGAAACAATTACGAGGAAGCCACGCAAGCTGCACAGAGCCTTAGGCAACCGCGTTTGCCAGTCTTTTTTCTATTGTTATTATAATTATCGTCATCATCGTGCCGTTACTACGGCTACAATGAGCTGCAGAGACAGAAAAAAAAAAATCACACAGCAATTCATCCCTCCAGATGCAAAATAAAGAGGGACTTCGCTGCCCGACTCCGGCAGCACGTCCCAGCTCTCCCCCAGCATCCCCTTCTGAGTCAATCCTACGTATATCACATTCAGGTTTAAACGCACAATGAAAAAAGTGTCGGGAAATCTTACCAAATCTTAATACATGTGTGGTTCCTTGAGAATATCCAATCCACAGTAAGCAAAGAAGGAGTCTAATGGTGCATCTGAAGACTGAATTAGTTACAATAGGGGAAATAATCTTCATGATGTTTCTATGCACACACGCGCTGCCTTACTTCCCCCTTCTAAGCCGTCAGGTTTCCCGGTAGGGTGAGAATGAGGATACGTAAACTGATGGCCCTCAGACACGATCACGGCATGGTCACAGAGAGAGCAGAGAGTCTACGCTTCCCAAACCCATTAGCAATCCCTGCATGTTCTTCATTCACTGCGCCAAGGAGCAACCTTCAACTGCAAGGAATGGTGGGACATCCATGTTAGTCGGGGGAGAATCCTTGAGAAATCCAAACACACACAATGTCCAGCCGAGTAAACCTGGGAGGCAAGAAAGGAGGAAAATCAATAGGTAATCCAGCTCGAGAAACCGCTGAGGTACCGCCACATAGCGAGCACCCGCCGTTTCACTGGCGAAGCTTTTGCCGTGCTCCCATTCTACTGCACTGCTGCACAGCTTCTGACGCGAAGCCAAGATTAAGTGAGAGAAATTGAGATAGCTTTTCTCTGCTTAAGGCTGCCTGCCAGACAGCCTTCCCAGTTTCTATTATGCAACCGATCTGATCGCCCAGCGTTGTCGGAGTTAAAAAAAACCAGCACGGTTTTATTTACGTGCTTCTTATTGTTATTAGTTATTCAGTTGTTCTGAACAATAGCTGGGGGGGGGGGGGGCGGGGGGGTGCTGCTAGAGGGGAGAAGGGACTCGGATGTGTAAAAATCAAATCCTGTATTTTAATAGTTGACTGCTTGGCTCGAGATCACTTAGCTTTAGAGTTGTGAAAGAGAAGGCTGACAACAAAGTCATGCAGGTTATCAGAGTAACGTTCAGGTTCGGGGAAAAAAAAAGATAATGATATTTGCAATCAGTAACTGTTATTCATTTTAATGCATGAAGTAGGATAAATGCTATGGCTTGAATACTGACTGTCCTAGGAACTTGCTCCGGACCCAGTGATAACAGAGCACAAGGCAGCTTTTGCAAGGTAACAGGAATCGGCAGCGCTGGAACAACCTTGTTGAATGCACAGACCTGTTTCGCTAAACTTGCTTGAAATTGCAGTGTTGCTTGAAAGACAGTAGCTTCGGGATTTACTACTTTATGACTTTCACTTTATTCTTGCACTCTCTTATTTTGCATTCTGCTTTCCTTTCACTCCAGTATTATAGAAATGTTGCTGTTCCTCCCTGTACTATGATCTATGTAGTTTGTCATTTTGCTGTCCTCAGTGAGAACAACAGCATTTCCCAGTTTGATAATGGGATACTGAGTTTGTATCTGCAAATGCAGCCACAGACTTTTGGTTTTTGACCAGGTGTTCCAAAGAAGATAAACCCATTCTGTGGACTACTTCAGATTTTCCTTGGAAATGCAATTAGTTGTGTGCCTGCACTCACTGAAATACATTAAACCAGGACTGTCAGACTTTGCAAACTAAGTCAAGATTTGCTGAACCTACTTGAGTTTTATTACAAACACTGAAATATAATTCCTATACTTCCCATCAGGAAAATGAAATAATTTTATTCTACATTCTGCCTACAGACATCTTTTGTTTCCTTTATCTCACTCCCTTGCTTTCCATTAATAAAGAAAATATCACTGCGAGGCTTCCCCCACAGATACATACAGAAAAACATAGAATAAACCTGACTTTACAGAAATAAATACCAATGATGCCAAGCTAATGAGAACACTCTGTGGAATCTATCAAAAGCAGAGCATGGCAGAGGTGAGCTACAGCTTATTCTTAAATAACATCTGTGTGCTGTAGACCTGTAAATAAGTAACAGCAGCAATAGGATTATAACCTGTAGTGTGTGTGCTCTGTACCCCTAGAAGTGTTAGCAATTCACAGTAACTTTTTATCATTTTGCCTTACTGATTTCCTCTGCACACTTTTACTTAAAACACTGTAAAATGCTGATGAAAAAAAATGTACATTCTGCGAGGGTATTATTAAACATCATTGATTTTTTCTTTTCCTTAAGATGGAGGCATAACTGCAGTGTCAAAAATAAGTATCATGAATGGCTAGTTCTGCAGTCTAGCAGGGAATTCAATCAGACGATTTGACTATTGGAGCACTTTAAAAAGAACACCTAGTGTTAAAAGCAAGGATATCTAGCGACTCCTTCAGTTCACACTTAGAATATCTCCCAGTAAAAATGCAGAGAGATGCTTTTTCTTCTATTTACTATTTCATTTGTTCTCTTCTACTCGTTTATATTTTATCTTAGTCCAAGGAGAAATAAAAAACAACCCATGTGAATGCTATGAAAGTTCATTGCCTCCCTCCCTGTTGCTGCTGAAATAAAGGATATTAGACATCTTTAGATACTTTTTTAATTGTGAATGCTCAGATGCAGCTTGCTGTCTAACCGGATTTTTTTATTTATTTAATTTAGTTTTGGGGAGGAGTTTTGAAAATATAATATTCGTCGTCAGCTTTAGCACATTAAACAAGACATAACTTTGGACAAAGTGACTCCTGTTATGAGTTTGATTTTCTAAGGTCTCTCTCTCGAAAAAAGAAATACAGCCACATGTAATCTCAGCCCAACAGAACACCTAACTCACAGAGGCGTTTAGAACTGGAATCGTAAAACAACTTGTGCTTAATTCCTGTTACTATTAAACACTCAGCAGCCCACGCTGCAGCCCCTGGTCTGACGCCTGAGGCTCACACCGGGTTTCCTTCCCCCCGCGCCAGCCCCCGCCGCCGGCGGCGGCTGCGGCCTCAGCACCGCGGACAGCGCCCGGGGCGGCCCGGGCGGCCCCTTCAGCACCGCGGACAGCGCTCCCGGCCGCCGCCCCCGCTTCAGGCGTCCACACGCCTGGGGGTTTTTACCCTTTCCAGTCATTTCGCAGTGCGGAAAGGAAATTAAAATCTGTTATCGGCTTCTTTAAAGATATATATTATACCCTCTATTATGTTAGCTAGCCAGCTATTTTATGGCATTTTATGGGTTCAGAAGAAGTACCGATGTCCTCCTTATCTACTATCAGACATCGCCTAATGCTCTCTGTTAACATCCCTCCCCCCTTCTTTCAAACCCTAGCTCCCACCTTGGAGAAAAGTCGTAGTTAACCCAGAAATATTTTCTCAAGAATACGAGTCCCTTATATTAAAAAGAAAATCTTACAAGACATCAGATGTTTAGAACTCACTAAATATTTGGTGACTGAAGATCACTTACAGGCTATATAATTGACTAAAGCCTCAGTCTTCCCCATCCTAGATTCCTTTTCTGTTATTTGGACTTTAACTTCACTTCTTCGTGAAAAAGAAAAAGATACTTTTGTGCACCCTCCAGAATGATTTCAACATGAAAACAAGTAAATATTCTTAGTGCCTTTCATATTTCTTCCCTGTGAGATGTACAATTCAAAGTCTGGAAATCCCTAATAAAATGTCATACTAGATAAGCTGGTCTTCTGTTTTGGGAGCTTGTCACCACTGTTACACAGCTCTTTTCATATTAAAGTCTGTATGAAACTGCCTTCTACACTTCAGTGATCAGCAACTGGGAAATCTACAATTCCTTGGATATATGTTTTGATTTGTTTGGTCATCTATTGTAGACATGGTGGTAACACATTTCTAATACACAAGGGCATCTCTAATACACAGGACTGTGTTCAAGTGTAGCTGATATGAAAAATAGTAATCCAGCTATAGACAGGGAAAGAAGAAGAGACAGTCTGAGGCCTTACATCTTTTCTGGGTAATAAAAACCCACTACACTTTCAGCTGCGTGTCAGGTATAAATGGTGTACACTATATACATAATGTTTCATTTGGAAAGTGGAGATATGTGATTCTGATTACCTTACTATATCAGGAGCTTTTTCCATCAGATCTAATTTTTATGTGCTGTTATCATTATAAAAGTTAACCCAGTTCCAGCTAGCTGCCACCTACTGGGATGTATAGTTTTATCATATTACTTTAAAAAGGAATGGGCTTTTATTTTCAGGTCATAGCTGTACCTCTAAGAACAGATAGTGAGGTTTTTATATCATGTAATCTACTATTTTGACCTCTCACAACAACAGCTGATATAAATTTAATGTAGGTATAACATATGGTCCCCCAAATGTTTCTCGGACATTTTTCGGCAAATCCTTGCAAACGTTTCAGATTCACATGCGACCACAATCCTCCTGCTGTTGCAATCTGGTGTGAGGAGAGCCACAGCTTACCACAGCACCTGACCAGCATCTCCAGATCTCTAGAAACAAGTATTTCAGCTTTGCTGACAAAGCAGTAACACAGACCTCCCTTCTAAAATGTTTGCCAAAGTATTCAAATGAATGTTGATATTATAATTTAAAAACACATCGCAGCCCACTGGCATTTCACTCCCACCAGCTATAAGAAAAAACCCCGTAGGTCCTTCTCTGTTTGTTATTATCTCAGTCCAAATTTACAACCAAGTTTCTGCTGCACCGATGATTAATGACATTTTAGGATGGTAATTAATTTTTAGCTAGTGGAAAGACTTGTATTCTAATTAATGAAGCGAGTGTGCAATAGACTTTCTTGTTCAGGCACTTTTGAGTATCACAGCAATGCACTTTCCTAGCAAGTTTTAAGCAGCAAAAACAAATACTTGTGACATGATCTACAGATCAGCCTTTGGCCCCTTCAGTTTCTGTAGGGGTTGGGAAAGCTCTACAGGGTTTTGGGAGGAAAATGATGATGCTTAATGTTTTTCATGCTGTATTCCCTCAAAAGTTTCTAAGGAGAATGTGAAGAGAGGTTTTCATTACAATGTATTCATTCCTTCTCAGTGCACGCACGGCTCTTGCAATCATGCCTCCACTCCGTAGGCAGGAATGTCTCTTGCTTTCCACAGTGTCAGCGCCCTGGCTACTTTAGCGATGGATGGTCACCCAAAGAATGCTGATTTTGTTCAGAAATAAGTGACAGGGTTGCCTATAAGCTGAAAGGAGGATTGGCTGCGCCGTACGGTGGGGGCCGGGTAGGGGCAGGAGGAGACCTTACGGAAGTAGAGATTGTTGTCCACCCACAACTCTAGCGAAGTTAGAGCCTGTTTCTTACCTCCGCTCCCCCAGGAGAGCGGGGGGCACATCCTCAGTGCAGCCGGTTCAGCCTCCCTGAGCCCGGCTCGGGAGCAGCGCTCTGGCTGCGGGAGGGAGTTCCGGGTACCAGGCAGGTACCGGGCAAGGGGCTTGTGGGGGGGGCTGCGCTTCCCTGGCCTCTCGCTCCCTCTTCCCACACCTCCACTTTCAGCATGGGGACAGCGGCAGCTCTGACGATGCGGAGCAGCGATGGAGGAACAGAGGAAGGCGACAGGTTTGCCTTTCCCACAGTGAGGGACAGACCCGGGCGGCAACAGCGCTCGGGTCGGCCAGCTCGGCGCCCGCCTTTGCCCTGAGACACCCGGTCAAGAGCCATCGTGGTGTACAGCTCTCGGCAAAACGCGGCCACGGTGCATCCCCCGCCACCCCCGGCCTCCCCCCCCCGCCCCCCCGCAGCCCCTCACTGGCATGCAACCCCTCCGGCCGTGGCGGCCAGCCGGAAACCCCGGGACATCCTCCTACCTTGAGTTGCGGGAGGGGAATCGGGGAGGGAGAGGAAGGCGGAGGCGGGGGAGGAAGGGCGGTGGCAGGACGCCGGGGACAGCCCGGGCTGCGGTGCAGCCGGCGTCCGGGCACCACTGACGGCGGCGGCAAGCGGCGCCCGAGCGAGGGAGGGAGGGAGGGAGGAGGGAGAGCGAGAAGGAGGGAGGGAGGGAGGGAGGGAAGAAGGGAGGGATGGAGGGAAGGGAGGAAGGAGGGAGATCCGCCTCCCTTCGGGAGCGCTGCACAGCGCCCTTTAAAGGAGCAGAAACCCGCTTTCTCTACGGCCGCCACTGCCGGCTCCCCACACCAGCAGGTCTCGCCGCTGCCCGCCGGCCACCGGTGGCCGCAGGGCTTCCCCCCCGCGCCGTCGCCCGAAGAGCCCGAGCTCGCCGGACAGGGAGTTTTCATGGCATTAAAAGTCCAAGCTCCTAACTGGGGTCCCCGAGCCCCTTTTTGTGAACGCGGAGGAAGTGGGGGTTGGATCCTGACGCCTGTGAAACAGCTTCAGAGACCCCTGCCCGTCCGCATTTTCACCCGTGCGGGGTGAGCGGAGTGCTCCTATCTCAGCCTGCAGGGGTGCTAGAAAAAGCTTCGGCTGCTTCTGGACTCTGTTCTCATGCTGAAACCCGCCTGTCCCCGCTCCTTCCTTGAACTAGCGGGTACTAAGCTCAGGCACTTTCCCGGGCTGGAAGATGATCAAGGGAGTGGGTGACCACATCTGCCCCCCTCCCTCCTCGCCCGACTCGCTCCTAAGCGTCAACGCTGCGGGAGGGGGGCTCTGGCAAAAGGACCAAGGCCTCCCTAATGAACTGGGGTGGGAAATGTGTCGTCCGCCCCGCCTTGCGGGAGTGCCAATGATTTCCTCCCTCGCCCAGCCGCGCTCGCCCCCGCAGCGCCACAGGCGTCTCTTCGCCTCTTCTGAGCTTCTCCCGATTTTGTTTCGTGACTCGGACATGCCTTGAAGAGCTCCAGGATTTCCCCTGTACCTCCCCCCTCCACACCGCAGCCTTCTCGAGGTCTGACCTCCAGGCAGATGTGATGAGCAATTTGACAGGAAAATCCCTGTCTCCTCGCCTTTCCCTCACGGAAAATTCCCGTTCCCGGATCCGCGGGGGAGCGTAGCCCGCACCCCACAAAGGATGCTCAGGCGTTGCCCCGCTTCATCTACCCAAGAGACCAACTGGTTATCAGAGGCGGGAGGGGAGGACTCAAAAAGCGTCGAAGAGATGGGGCTGGGGCGGGTGGGGGTTGGTGACTGAAAAGCTCCTATAATAAAATTAACAGCGGAGTTGTTGTGCGAAGTAAATAAATAGTCAATGATCCCATTGTGGAGCCGAGCGCAGGCGGCACAGATCGCGGCGGGCTCGCAGCAACTGGGCTCCGGCCGCTGTGACTTGCAGCTTAATCGGTCCCACAGCACATCCCTTAATTACTTGCAGCACACTTCCATGGCCGACAGAAAATTCATTAGTCAGTTCATTTGCCTGAAGCGGCAACGGAGATAACGCTGGTTAAAAGCAAACACACTGCTAAAGCAAAGCGCTTCATGCCACCCTGGGCGGTGAAGGGAGCTGGGCAGGAGGTGCCACTCCAGGACTTCAGGATTAAGCGGGTTGCGGGTGGAAAACTGAGGAGAAGAACGTCGTGGAAAGCTGAGCTCTGTGCCATCCTGCAGGAGGGAAAGGAGTGGCGAGGATTGCCACGGGAGTAACCAAGTCATCTCCACGATCTCCGGGAAGGCGAGGCAGGTTAACGCTGCAAGAGCAGGCACAGGGTGGGAAGCATATGAGGTCGGATGAGCAAATGTTTGTGCAAGCACTGACTCGGTGATTTCACTCCTCTTTTTTTTTTATCGCTGACTGCTTTTGCTTTGTTACTTACTATCCAGAGTTTTCTGACCAGTGAACAAACAGAGAACAAGTCAAACATAAAAATACATGAGTCAAAGGTGTCACTCTAAGATGACAGAAAGGAAGGCAGGGGAAGAAAAGGGGTGTGGTTCTAACGTTGCAGATGGATTGTGTAATACCCTCATGTAGTCACTTCATCTCAACTACATTGATGTAGAGCCTTTTCCCTTGTTGCCTGGGTTACATTTGTGTCCAGACGTGAAATTCTCAATGCTTTCCTCAGCCAACAGCAGTTTACAAAGAATTAGGTCCTCTCTGACAAGAAAGAGGTTCCCAGTGCCACCAGTGCTGTTATCATTACCTATTGTTACCTATTGTTAGGATATTTAGGGACTTTCCATATGTCTCATTAGTAGTCAAATGAAGAATATTGGAGCAGGAAAGTTGGATCAACAAGCCTAAGTTCACACTGCAAGGCAGGAACATAATGGGAAGACACTCTATGATTGTCCTTTCTCAGGTGTTGACTACTGCAAAACTCCTTCATTTCAATACTGACAGAACTTCCTTCTTATGTTTCTTCCCAGTTACACTGTAGGAACTTTGAGCTTTATCGGTACTGACCACTAGAAAGAAACAGGAAAGCACAGGCCCAGTTTGTCAGTATCCAAAATGAGACGTACCAGAGAATTTCCTACACAAGGTCCTAGACTGTAACCAGAAAAAACAAAACAAAACAAAACAACACAACAAAAAACAACATCAGAAAACAAACAAATAAAAACCCACAACCCCCCAGCCCAGCCCCCAAACTTCTTTACTTTCTTGCTTCTTTTTTATTGTTGACTATTTTAATTGAAATTTACAAATTTATCAAATAAGAATATACACGTCATCTTTACAATTTTTATAAATGCAAATAAGAATTTAATGCCATTAAAAAATAAACACATTTGCAAATATCTTTGTGAGAATGGTTTTTTGGTTTGTTTGTTTTTCCCAGCATTATTTTTAAACATTTAAAATGAAATTATCTGGGTTTATTACATTCCCGTTAGGTGCATTTACACCTCAAAGTTAGGAGTAATATAAACTTGCAGCCTAATTCCTTTAGGGTTTCAAAAATGAAATTACCAAAGGATGACAGATACATCCTTTCCCCACTGAAGTCTATCACGACTACCCAGTACATCTGAATATTTAATACTTTTTTCTTTCCTGTTTTGTCTTTCAATTTAGGTCAGCTATGATAACGTAAACCTGGACAAAATTTAAGATCTTTCAAAAGAGTTTCCATCAAATATTTTTCATAACACCAGATCTACAAAGACCCCAAACCAACCAAAATAACAAATTCTGGATGCTGTGGCTTAACAGCCCTAAACAAATTCTGTCCAATTTAATGACCCAAATCTGAGTACTGACATTTGTTCAAGATGAGTGGTTCACAGCTTGTGCCCTGCCACAGAAAACACTGAAGCAAACCTTTGGGACTTCAGATTGCAGACAACTGAGTTTTTTGTTCTTTCTGCCAGACATTGTTTTATTTTTTTTTTTTTACCCTCTTGCAGTTGTGAACAACACTGTGTGGTTTTTCAGGAAATCTGTCTGCTACTGCTATGACATAAATATTTTTGGTACAGCTCATGGGCAAAGAAAGAAGTGTTGTTGCTATTTTGGCCAAGGAAAATCCTCCCAAGTGTTGTCTTTTCACAGCTTTTAATGATGATCTTGTATACTCATATTCTTGGTCAAACTGCCTCCATGTCCTTTCAAACAGAAGAACGAGTCAAAGAAGGATGGAATAAAAGCAAAAAAAATCTGTCTAAAAGAAACAAATCCCTTTTTTTGTATTATCCACTTGAGGGAGACAATGAGCCATAGGTTAAATCCATATGTCAGTTTGATGGACCACATACAAAAGTGATGAAGAATTTGTACCCATCGTGTGTTATTGCTAATTTTAAAAGCACTGAGCTGTGTAACATAGTAGGCATGATGTTTCTCATAGCACTACATTGATCTGTTCATCAGACAGTTTTCTTCTCTTTCCTTTTTGCCTAGCAAGATGGGATGGGATCATCCAATGACTTTGGCTGATAGGTCCTAAACAGGAATCTTTCAAGATGTTATTCCATAACTCTAGAATTAATATCTCACATTTGGACAACCTCACCTGATTCAAGACCTTTGACTCACTTTATGGTTTAAGAGATGTACCAAAGTGTATTACATTCTAAGAGGGCTAAAATAGATACTACCAGAAGCCACAAAAGAATAAAGCTTAACCTGCGTCTGAATGCCTTTGGAGATACATACATACATGGCTTGGAAGTTTTATTTTATTTGGTGCCAGTCACGATGCATTGTACAATATTCTCCAACAGACTGCCATATTTTGAAGTCCTCCCGGCAGACCTTCATGGCTTAGCTATCATTATTGTTAGAAAATACTCTGATGTTTGCCTCAAGCAGCCTTATGGCAATTGACAATCATCACTCTTCCCCTTACCTGCAGAGGACACAAAACCGAGTTTTTATTCCTCTCTCTAAAGCTATCTTCTGAACAACTGAATAAATATTATGCAGGAAGTGAAATGTCACTCCTTTCTTGAAGAAGGGCAAGTAGGAGGATGCAGGAAGCTCCAGACCAGTCAGCTTCATCTCAGTTCCTGCAAAAGTGATAGGGAAACTAATCCTGAAAACCATTTCCAGGTACATGAAGAGCAGTAAAATCATTAGGAGTAGTCAGCATAGATTCACTGAGGGAAAGTCATGTTTGACCAACTAGACAAACTTTTAAAATTAGGTGACCATCTTGGTGGATGAGGGGAGAGCAGTGGCTATTGCCTACTGCACTGTTTCCTATAAGATCCTCATAAAGAAGTTGTTGATGTATGGGCCAGATGAGGAGATGGTGAGGTGGGTGGAAAACTGGCTGAATGGCCAGGCCCAGAGGATGATGATCAGTAGCATGACATCTAGTGGGAGGCCAGTAACTACCAATGTACTCCAGGGGACATTACTCCATCCATTTAATTCCACATCTTCATTAATGATATGGATGATGGGGCAGAGTGCACCTTCAGCCAGTTTGCCAATGACACCAAACTGGGACAAGCAGCTAATACATGAGAGGATTGTGCTGTCATCCAGAAGGATGTTTACAGGCTGGAGAAGTGGTCTGACAGGAACCACATGAAGTTCAACAAAGGCAAGTGCAGGGTCCTGCGCCTGGGAAGGAACAATCCTCCAATTTGCAGTTGTTTAGCTGCAATGCAGCTTGGCAGGAAAAGCACTGGGATCCCAGTTAAACATGAGCTAGGAATGTACTGTTGTGGAAAAGGCTGATGGTATCCTGGGCAGCATTAAGAGAAGTGTTGCTAGCCATGTTGAGGGAGGTGATCCTTACCCCCCAGTTAGCACTGGTGAGACCACACCTGAAGTAATGAGTCCAGTTCTGGGCTCCTGAGTACAAGAGACACATGGACAAACTGGAAAGAGTCCAACAAAAGGAGATGAAGAAGGGACTGAAGGATCTGCCATATGAAGAAGAGCTGAGAAATCTGGAACTGGTTAGCCTGGAGAAGAGACGTTACAGGGAGGAACTTCTAAATGTATGTAAATATCTAAAGGGAGGGTGCAAAGAAGATGGAGCCAGACTCTATTCAGTGGTGCTCAGTGACAGGATCAGAGATAAAAGCCACCAACTGAAACACAGGATGAACATCAGCAAACACTTTTTTACTGTGAGCATAACCAAGGATCTGCACAGGTTATCCAGAGAGTGAATGGAGTCTCCCTCCTGGAAGGTATCCACCTGTCTGGACATCTTCCCAGGTAAACAGCTGTAGGTGGCCTCACTTGATTAGGGAGAGGGTTAGACTAAAAGACCTTCAGAGGTCCCTTCCAGTCTCAACCATTCTTGTTGATTTTCTTGTGTCTCCCCCAGTCCACTCTATTCAGGATGATTTCTAAGTATCTCATACCTGTTTTTGTCCGTGTTTCTAATTGGTCCATATCACTGCATTACAGTGAGCAGAACTGTATACAGTACAGAAAATGCTACAACAGAAAATACTACAACAAAAGCAGTGAGTGGAAAGAAGGACTATTATTACTGTTTTCAGGTTCCCATCTTGTTCAGAAATCCCAATATGATGTTTGACTCCTTTGCAATAGCATGAGACTAGTTTCATATCTGCTGTGTCACAGTAATATCTATGTGCTTTTCTGCTTAACTACCCCCTGATTAGTTGCTTCCTCACTCGCACTTGCTGAACATTTACTCCCAAGTGTAGAAACTTGTTCTTGTCCAATATCATTCTTATTTTTTTCCAGAACACTACTTCAATTCATTGAAACACATTCTAAATTCTAGGCCTAACCAGCAACATTTCTGCAGTTGATCCTATATAGCCTTCATCAGACATTTAAATGAGGCATCCAAGTCATTAATATTTGCAACAGCAAATATGCAATAGCAGCATAGCAGGTCATAAAGAATTCTAGAGAAGTCCTTTTTTTTTTTTTTTCTCTCCTTGAGGTTCAACAGCATACCAATAAAACTGTTTTGCACCAACTTCTACATTCTATTTTGCTTATGCAAGTGTCATGTCTTAGGTTTATTCTTAGAAACTCTATAGCCTTGTTTATGAATACTAATATATTTTATCAAAAGTCTTATCCTTGTGCTTTGTTCTTTGAGCCCAATAGAATTTCCCCCTCCCACCTTCTAAAAGAAAAATTTATAAATAGGAATATGTATTTCTCAATTTAATGAATTTGTGTGTCTCTAGATTTTTACAAATCCAGTGCTAATTTAGATGAATGGAAGAAAAATATTAATAGATGGACCAATAAAGCCTTCTGGCTATAAACTAAGCTTTGTAAAAAGAAAATAAAGGCGAAACCTAAGTGGAGCAAATTACGTGACCGGAACCTACTTTTGCATCTAAACTTAGAAGTAGTCATAATGGGTACAAAATTAAATAATTTAAGAAACGCCAACAAAACCCAAACAAAACGACACAAAACCACCACCAGTTAATTTTATACAAGCACAGTACTTAAACATCTATGAGTGAAATTGCTGGTTTATGTCTTAAACAAGAACTGGATACACCACCTGATAACAGAGCCTTAAACAGCACTACGCTCGATATTAAAAATAAGACTTTAATTTCATTAATGGGGAGTGGAAGTTTCTCTAGCATGAGATAATGCCTAACAGATAGGTAACCTTGAACTGTAAATATGGAAGAGGGCATTCTAATAATGGGAAGAAACTTCAATTTAACTTTGCAATTGAATTGTTACTCAAATAAGATTTAAACTCCAGCAATAAGATAATAACTAAATGAATCTATCATCATTGTGGTTTTTTCATGTCTCGCTCAGTATATACCACATAAACATGTATCAATGAGCTGCAATAGTTTTTGTAGAACTGTACTGCTACATTGCCAGTATATTGGCAATTACACCCAAACTCTCCATACATGGGCAACTCTGTGGTTGTTGATCACATTTACAATATTAAAAGACAACTGATTTCCAAGTGTCTGAGTTATTTATTCACTGTGAATTTAGAGAACTAACTTTCAAGGGGAAATATCATAGCAGGGTACTTAGGTACTAGATTGTTTGAAATGCCTAATATTAGAGTAATAATATAAATAGGATTCATAGGTGATATTTTTGTGGTTAATATACAGGTGAGAACAGACCTTCATCCTCAAATATGCAGCCATTTAAACCCAATCTATTATACAGTCTGATGAATTATAATTAATGCTATTTCTTTTCCTGGGATTTAGAAATTGACATAAATCCACTGTCAAGATTCAGATATATGGCACTGTATCTCCCATATTAATTGTGGTGACAGCCACACAGTAGCTAAGCTGTCAGTACTAGCTACTCATTAGGACAACTGGTAAAGTGTGCTCCATTGACTTCAGACTCAGAACAGAAGAATTAAAGTCTACTAGGGTGTAGAAAATTACAATATCTGTGCAGTGTCTAAATCTCTTTGAGGTTTTGGAAAGTGAATTTCACCCAAAGCAAGCCTACGCTTCTAATCTACCTTGAAATTATTTTAGTTAGACTATATAAAGTGTATTTGGTCCATTTCATAGGAGGAAAGGAAAGGAAATTGCTCCACTATTCAAACCTAAGCATTTTATCAGATATGGAAAGTCATTTCTAGTACATGAAAATACCCCTTGGGGCACATTCCTCTACAATATGCATCTTAAGTAGATAGGAAGTCACATACCATGGCATTATATTATAAAATAGAATAATGACCTACTTTAGCAATGATAACTATAAGCGAAATAATGGGGCCACAAAAATATGTAAAAATAAACACCTTTATTAAGTATTTCTAACTCTTTTTTTTATAGAATCACGGAATTGTTTAGGTTCTAAAAGACTTCTAAGATCATCAATTCCAACAATTAACCTAGCACGGCCATGCTCACAACTAAAACATACACCACATCCACATGCCTTTTGAGCACTTTTAGGGATGACAACTCTACCACTTCCATGGGCAGTCTGTTCCAATGCCTGAACACCCTATCAGTGAAGAAAGTTTTCCTAATATCTAATCTAAACCTCCTCTGGTGCAGCTTGACATCATTTCCTCTTGTCCTGTCTTTTGTTACCTGGGAGAAGAGACTGACACCCACCTCATTAAAACCTCCTGTTAGATAGTTGTAGAGATCAATAAGGTCTCCCTTTGAGCCTCCTTTTGCCCAGGCTAAACAACCCCAGCTCCCTCAGCTGCTCCTCTTAAGACTTGTGCTCCAAAAGCTTCACCAGCTCCATTGCCCTCTAGACATGCTCCAGCATCTCAACTTCTTTTTTTAGTGAGGGGCCCAAAACTGAACACAGGTTTCAAGGGGCAGCCACACCAGTATCAAGTACAAGTGGACAATCATTGTCCTACTCCTGCTGGTCACACTATTTCTTACACAAGCCAGGATGCCATTGGCCTTCTTGGCCATCTGGGCACACCGCTGGCTCGTGTTCATCTGTCAACCAACGCCCCCAGGTTCTTTTCCTTTGGGTCGCTTTACAGCCAAGTCTTTCCCTGCCCCAAGCCTTTACCCCTATGTGGCATTGTTGTGACCAAAATGTAGCATCCGGCACTTTTCCTTGTTGTACCTCATACAGTTGGCCTTGGCCCATCGATCCAGCCTTCTTATCGTCCATCAAATCAATACTCCCAGCTTAGTGTCATCTACAAACTTGTTGAGGGTGCACCCAATTCTCTCATTCAGATTATTGATAAAGACATTAAACAGGACTGGCACAAACCCTGAGATTTGTGGAACATCACTTGTAACTGTCCCTCAGCTGGATTTTACTCCATTCACCACCAAGCTCTGAGCCAGCCATTGAGACAGTTTTTACCTGGTGAACAGTGCGTCTGTCCACACCATGAACAGTCAGTTTCTCCAGGAGAATGCTGTGGGAAACCATTCCAAAATTCATGGCCTTTCCTGACCCTTAAGCCTGTCACCTTGTGGAGAAAGAAACCAAGTTATTCAAGCAATATCTGCCTTTCCTAAACCTATGCTGGCTGACTCAGATCTCTTGGTTGTCCTGCATGTGTCTCATGATGGCCCGCAAGATGATCTGCTCCAGGACCTTCCTCAGCATGAAGCTCAGAATGGCAGGCCTGTAGTTCCCTGGATTTCCTTCTGACTCTTCTTGTACATGGTCACATTTGCTCACTTCTAGTCAACTGGGATATCCCTGGTCAGCCAGGACTTCTGCTAAATGATGGAGTGTCTTGGTGAGCTCTTCCACAAGCTCCCTCAGTACCCTTGGGTGGATGCCATTTGCTCATAGATTTGTGCACGTCTAAGTGGCACAGAAGGTTGCTGACCACTTCATCCCGGTTTATGGCAGCTTCATTCTTCTCTTCATCAGTAACTTCCAGCCCAGGGGGCTGGACACTCAGGGAGCGACTGGTTGCTCTATTAAAGACTGAGACAAAAAAAGATCTGTCTTTTCCTTATCCTTTGTCCCTCTGCATCCAGTAAAGGATGGACATTCTCTTTATCCCTCTTTCTGTTAATGATGTACTTAAAAAAAATGTTTTTGTTGTCTTTTACAGTAGTAGACGGATTAAGTTCTAGATGGGCTTTGACCCTTCTAATTTTTCCCCTGCATAACCTCACAACATCCTGAGTGACCTGTCCCTTCCTCCAAAGGTAATATACTTTCTTTCTTCTTCCTGAATACCAGCCAAAGCTCTCTGTTCAGACAGGCTGGTCTTCTTCTCCACAAACTCATCTTTTGACCCATGTGGATGGCCTGCTCATGTTTCTCTAGGATTTCCTTCTTAAAGCGCATCCAGTCTTCCCGTACTCCTTTGTCCTTCACAACTGCCCTCCAAGGAACTCTTACAACCAGTCTCCTAAACAAAGTCTGCCCTCCAGAGGTCAAGATAGCAGTTCTGATGATCCACCTGTTTACTTCTCTAAGAATCAAAAACTTCTTAATTTGTGATTGGTGTGCCCAAGACAGTCTCTGCCACATCAGCCACCAGTCCTTCTCTCATCACAAACAGCAGGTCCAGTGGAACACCCCCCATGGTTGGCTCACCACCCAATACTTTTTATATTTTAAGCATTTTTAAAAACCTTGAGTTCCTTAATTTCTTTGCTATCATTCATTTGCTGGGAACAAAAGTCTTAGCTTCTGGGAGAACAGCTTAAGCATTTTAGTCAGCTCAATTTGAATATTTAGTCAAATACCCTGTCAAATTAGGATCTGACTTAGAGAAATCATTTCACACTGTCCAAGGACTCTCTTCTCTGAAGAGTGTGCTAGTACCTATATGCAAACTAAGAAATAATGATCACATTTTAGAGATGAGAACTGCTTAACGGTCCAGGTTTGGACAGCCACAAAAATAATCTTCATAGCTTAATTACAAGATTTTGTTGAAATACATTGTGCAGGAAAATCTCCTAGAAGTGAAAGGGACAAAGAAGGATGTGTTCTCATTATTTGAGATTGCTGAAACTAGAATTTCAAAGTCACTGAGAGAAAACATGGTGGTTGGACATATTATTTTGAGAGAAAGTTCAGGACATGCAGGAGAGGATGAAACCAGTGCTGTAAATAGCAGAACCTGGACCTGAAACTGAAAATTAGAAAGGGTAAGAGAAACCAAAAAGCTGCTCCAGAATTGACAGTTCCCTGGCTGGGAAGCAGGGAGGAACTTAAGAACAGTATTAGAAGGGAAATAAAATATTCTAATATTACCGAAATTACTGAAATTACTTGAAAGCTGAGAGAAGACACTAGAAGCTGTTGGGAGAGCTGCCAGGAGTGAAACCTTTCTGAAGATGTAAAGAACCACACAAGCTATCTTTGGATAATTTAGGGGAGTTTGGTTCTCCTTAATGCTATGTATAATGCAAAACATCTTTATGAAAGCATTTTAAACTCTCATTCTGCAATCTGTAGAATTAGTGTTTTACTCCTAACTTGATATGTTTCTATGTCTATAAATGATGAACACTGAGGTCTTGAAAACACAGAGCATCAGACTTAACAGTCCAGTAAGTCAAATGTCCTACCTAAAGAGAAGATGAGAAACTTTCCAACTCCCTAGATTTACTGAAAAAAAAAAAAAGCAAAAAAGCAGTGTCCCTCCACCTTAAGAGTTTATTTTTTTCTCCTCATAGAAAAGAGGCATTAGTCTGGTGTCTTTTGATACAAAAGAGAAGAGATACATCTCCTTTTCTAAAATAGCATTCCCTTTTATAAGCCCTTCAGGAAGAGTATCAAAATCAAATGCAAATTCTTATCTCAACAGGATGAATTTATAATGAACAGTAAGAGGGAGGAGACAAGCATATCATATCAAGACTTAATTTGAAGTCAAATGCTTTGCTGGTTTTGTTTCTTCTTTCAGACTTGACATGAATCCAAGAAGGGAGAACCAGCATTAATGATACTCTCATCTTTCATGTTTTATTAACAAGTCTTTTACAACTGGAAAACAAACAACAACAAAAAAGGACAGGGACAACTCAAAAAATCACTGAAGAGGGAATTGAGACAAAGCATGAAAAAAAAAAAAGTGAAAGCTAGCTCTTACTAACAATAATTTCTTATACATGTCACTGCAATTTAAATAGAGGGAACCCATACAAACAAATGCAGTAAATCTGAGTTTTCCACTTTTAACCAGAGACGGGAACATTTCCACAAATGATAAGAGTATTTTCATGTAACTCCCTACATTTTACAGTAGATAGCACTGTGAGTCAGATGATTAAATAAAGTTCAGAACTTTGAACAGCAGGTTTTTCCCAGGTCCCACAGGCAAATGAATGGAACTAATAATTTCATATGGGCTTCTATGTGGCAGGTAAAAAGTGTTTTTCAACAGCCTAAGCTGTTTTCTAACAGTTGGTTTATAACACCCAAAGGAGCAGAACAAACTTGGATTAAATCATTTAGATGATATCTGAAACTCACATATCTGTAACTAACATGAGGAACTGCCCTGTCTGTTAACCAAAAAAACAACTGACATTGGTGTTATTTACTCCTCTGTTTGTAACAGATCTTGAAGGCAGTATTATCTGCTCTTTCATTGTTAACTGCCAGTTTGGTAAATATGTATTTCAAAATTTAATTACTTTTCCCCTACATTTTTACTTTAGGAAACCCATAAATAAACCTCTACAAGGAAATAAAAAATTTAAATATTTTCAGTTGTAGCCATTCAGAACCTAAAAATACTTTTAAGACTCTAAATGCCACTAAATGCTAATGTCCTCCCCTACACAACTGTCTCAGTTGTAAACACCTTCCCCTCCACCGGGAAAGGTATCATTCACTCCTTTTGATGGGCCATAACTGGCTCAGGTGTGAAAACGCCCTCCAGGGAAGTACTGGGACATTCACACATAGGCCTGAGCATATTCATCCCTTCTGACTGATTCAATTACGCTGATGTGAGAGGCAGCTGTCACGTCTTAGAAGGTGTCCTAAAACATCAAACCCCCGCAGTGCCCCTAGACTCATTTCTAGGGATTTCCACCAGAGCATTGTGGTAGTTCTATGCAATTCAGAAAAATTGTAGCAATGATACAGCAGAAGGACAGTCTTCCCAAAGTAAAAAAAGATGGTAAAAGTGTTGATTGATGTTATTCATGACCCCTCATTGGGCTCTGAAACTCCCCCAAAATACTTATTTTAGTTATTAAAGAAAACAGGTTTTTATCAAGTGCATAATCATTAAACTAGAAGAATTTGGTCTTGTTTTGCACTTCCATCAGAGTATTATGGCCCAGAATGTATAAACAGATTATTTTAATCAGCATAACCTAACTGTCTTAATTTTGGCATAGAGACATGATGTAATTTCCACTTCATTGGCCAAAAATCCATGAACTTAAGAAGCAAAAGCTAATTTTTTTCCAAAATTTTTCCTTATTTGCAGGTTATTTTGTCTTACTTTTCCTGTCACACATTTGATTGTTCAGGTGTGTTCCCCTTTCTGTAAGTATGTATTTGGTACTTAATATCTCAGTCCTTGGCTTTTAAATGCTGAAGATGCTGATTGTGAATACATTTTCCTAAGGGAAAATAAATAAATACACTCTAAACTAATTCCATGTCTTCTTTCAAATTTATCCCTAAATCTCAGGAGATAAATAGCTAATATATTAGTCCAGAAACAGTTTGATTAAATGAAGGTTTCCTCTTAATCTGTGAGATAGTAATAAGGAAGTAATAAAAAATAAGTAATAAATTTTGCTAACACATCTGGGGCTGGGTCATCACAAAAGACAGACGAATAAAAGTTACCAATTTTCCATCATGAGAGCTGTGAAATTTTGATATGTGTGTTTGAAAGTAAATGCCATCTACAAGTGAAGAAATTTCACTGACATTGACAGGCCCAATGCAAAAACAGAGAGTTTAGAAGGAGACATTTTTCACTGAAGTTATTAATATTTTAAAAAGGTGTGTATCCACCTTTGTTTCTGATTTGCATTCCTGTTGAGATTCTAATGTTCAATATACCCTATGCATCTTCAACCACTCTGACACTGGAAGAGAGAGTAAATGCCAGGAGTTTGAATCAAGGAAAAATTCCTTACACCAATGATCATAGAATTGTTTAGGTTTGAAAAGACCTATAAGATCATTGAGTCTAACCATAAATTCAACACTGCCAAGTCCACCACTAAACCATGTCCCTGTGCCACATCTACATGCATTTTGGCATAAGTACTGGCAATCCATCTCATCTGACCTCTATAACTAAATAACTGAAAACTTCACCTGTTCTTTGAGGAATCTTTCCTCTATCCATCTCACCTGTTTCATTTCTGAAAAAAATCTTGTTGGTCCACTGATCTGACTGCATCAAAATGCTTGATCAGTGACCTTATATAATGGTGATTGCTACGGGGACAGAATATTTAGTAATATTTGTACATTTTCATTCAAAAGGCTAAAATGTAGCTCCTTAGCATAATGACAATTTTAAAAAGTTCTTTTTTTAATTTTTTTCCCGCTGGCATACAAACACAGTCAGCAGCAATAGGCAACCCATAAAACTTTAAGCATTTTTTTTCTTATAAACAGTGAAGACCAGTCTCCTGAAGTGTTTTGTCAGAAAAGGTCTTAACAGCTAAACAATGTATGTTTTAGTAGAGTTAAATCAGGAAAGACTCCAGAATAATATTTTTACATTTCATAGAAACACAAAATGCTGATACATCTGCAAAGTACAGATAATTTCTATTAATTCAGCCCTATTTTAAATTAGAAATGAGCTTTTAAAATGACAATAAAGCAAGGTTTGGTTTGGAGGAGGAAATGTGTGGTTTGATGACCTAATCCAAAGTTTGTTGAAGGAAACAGAGAGGCTCAATATATAAGCATGAAAATAAAAACTTTTCAAGAGAGGGAGAAAGGCAGAAGGAAGGGACTAATGTGTAGAATCAGTTATTTGTCAGGTTCTATCAAAATTTCTAGTCATTGATGTCTCTAAGTTTGCCTTGAAACAAGGTGCCTGATTTCTGACATAACATTTACTTACTGTGCGTGCAAACCAATATAAAGGTAGCAAGTGTTTCATAGATTCAGTCATGGGTTTCTATACATAGCATTTTTTTAATCATTACCTTTCTCAAAGTCTTCTTTCAGTTACAAAATATAATGTCAGAATTGCTGAAGTAAATGAAAGAGATTCAAGACATTAAAATCTAGAAGAATACTATCTTCCGGAGATTTCCTCTTTCTCTTCCTCTTCCTCTTCCTCTTCCTCTTCCTCTTCCTCTTCCTCTTCCTCTCCCTTTTTCTTTCTTCTTTTCAGAATAATTAGGTACTATGTGCAGATTTAAAGGTTTAGAATTTATAAAATAGTGGTATTTTCTATTAATTTTTATTTGGCAAATGGGATAGGATCTAACTGAAAAGCAGGTCAACCAATCTCTTTTTTAGTCAGTGAAACCCAAGATACCGAGTTGAAACACACCTGACTGGAACATAAAACACCAAACACAAATGTGAAGGTTTAAGTTCTAAGTGTCCAAAGATAGTGGTACAAGTCCCATTTACATTGCTTAATTTTTCTTAAAAGGCTTGTTAGTGCATCTATCTTCAGATACTTTAACTGTCAATGTCTAAGAATTTTCTTATATTTCCAAGATTTATTATTTTGTGATAGTTAAGTGATTTTCACAGTGACAATACCAGGCACTTCACTGCTACACTGACCACCACAGCTCTGTTTCAAAGTGCAGAGGAAAAACAGTCTCACTCTTTCACAGTGGTTAGGCTTCTCTAAACCACTTTGAACTAAACTTCTGGAATAGGATTTCTCTGTCCAAATTTAGACTTCAGCATCCAAAATAGCTGTCTAGACTCTTTTAAAATCAGTCACAAAGAGTAAGCTTCCTTACAAAGTGATGGATCTGACCCATTTACTCAACTACTGTAGGATGAGGCAACTGAAAATAGGTCTTCAAGTAAAGACTGAGTGCAATAAACATTTCTGCTTTTTTGATTATTAAGTAGCCTGGAGGGTTTAACTTTAAATTAGAATATCAATCATGTACTAAGAGAAAGTTTATTTTGGTTTTTTTATATGTAAATAAATATATGTGATTACAATGTACGTATGGAAATGCAAGTATATGTCTAAGTGTCTAAGAAGGTATATCTTTACTTCCCTCATATATTTAAAAGGGCAGTGTAATATAGGAATTAACTTCCAAATTGCATCATGGAACCAAGTATAGAAAACACCACTTTTCGTATGAGTGTCATCAGAATAATTCACTTCTATATTAGAGGCCATCTGCTTCTATTCTTTGTTTTCTTTGCAGGGATTTACAAAGTTCTTTAACTCTATTTTATAAGCACAACTGCTTGTACAAAACAGTAAAATATACAGCCCTGAAAATTATTAAACCAGTATATAATTTACCCGAGATTGCACAAATATACCCCATTTCTCTATTAACTGCTATTTGACTACGCATAAAATCTATTCATCATAGAAGAATTTTCTCAAACTTAACATTCCAAAGTACCTAAGGAAAACTTTACACTAGCCTTTTAAAATGTCTTGAAAACTTAAAATGTTGGTGGTGTTAGATCAAGAAAAAGGAGTGTTCACCCATGCCAGGGATGCTCAGAGCACACACAGTGCTAAGATCTTACACATGCACAGACTGTGAAATTCAGCATTCCTAATAGAAAACAGTAAGACTGTATCATATATAATGGAGGACAAAATCCTAAACTATTTAAACTTTCATGTTGACTTTACAGTGCAAAGGATGGTTAGCTAGCTCAAGGTGGAGCTTAAGGGTGAATTCACTGCCTGTTTGCTGGCAAGAGCACTCATTTGGTGCTGTAACATAAACACACAGGGTGCCTGGATATGGCATTTCATAAAATTCAGTATAAAATCCCCTCATTCTGATTGACATAGAACATATTCCACATCTGAAGGAGTGGGTAGTTAGGTGAAGAGAATAAAGAAAGTGGATTTCACATAAAACACACCTTATCTTGGTTTTGCACTGCAAATGTCACTCTGTTACTTAGATTGACATTCTGGAACATAATAAACTGGGAAATAACCACAATAAGATAAAAATACTCTTACAGCAACATCTTGCACAATGTTATGGTCAAGAAGACCTAGAAAAGACTTAGAAAAGTTTAGGCCTGATTTGAAGCCATCAAATTACTACAAACTCTCCCACAATAATTCTTGCAAAATGATAAGTTATAAATAATAATTATTTTATGAATTATAAATTATAGATTCTTGTTGCATTCAGGAGGAAAAAGGTTCTCTTTTCCCAAGTCTGTGACTTTAAGAGATAAACTCAATTCAGCCAAAATAAGAGAATATTAAATGGGAATTGCAACTTTGTTCCATGAAATATTTAACTTTTTTTTTTTTTTTTTTTAGTTTTGAACCTCTAGTTCTTCCCTCAGTAAAAAGACTCTTGAAAGACTTTCACATACACAATGTAAATGCATTAATTTGTTCAGGTAAGGGCATTTTGTGTAATTTTAATTTTATTTTATTTAATTCTTGAGACCAAATATTTATCTCGTGCAGTTGCATGGATCTTGCTGACTGAGTTACAGTGAACTACCTATTCTAGAACTAACCTTGAGCCTCTGAAGGGAACAATGGATTTAATGTTTCTCTGCTAATATCACAACATATTTTTGGGTTGTTGCATCATATTTGTAAGAAACAATAGCTATCAAATATCAAAATACAGATTGTAGACCACAAGCTTTCACTTTAAAGTGCATACGTTCATACATAGTTCATTCAATCTATACTAACAATATAATGAGCAAATTGGGTGCTCAATCCAGGGAACATCTAAAATGTTTAAATTCTGACTTCAACCAGAGTCATTTTGCTTTCAGAACTATTCTACTATTAGATCATCACACTGTGAAGTGCAGTTGCATAATATATTGTACAAGATAAAAAAAAACCAAGAAACCCCGGGATCTCAGCAGTGCACCTGCTTTTGTTAAGATTACAGCAGCAATTTAACAAAAATGTATTTGTAGGTCACAGGGATGGAAGAAAACTTTTGTTGTTCATCTTAACAGTACAGGATTACTTCTTATTTTATGTTTGCTAGCATGCAGTTAGAAGAGAACAGCATCACACTGTCTTAGATCATTGACAAACTATTTATGTCATTAACATATGTGTTTAATGAGAAATTATCCAACAAGCCGTGTGGGAAGAACGTGGGCATCACTCTTGATACTAAAGTGCATTCCAGGTTTTGCTTTCTTTAGAATTTGCCACTTGCAAGAGTGCTTGGGGATTTTTAATGACATTTATTTTCTTGATTACAGAAATAACAGCAACAATAGTCTTCTAGATGTAAACAGCTAAAGAAAATTTTGCTGAAATTTCTGTTAAATTTAGATTCACAAGATAAATACTCTTAAACCCAGTAATGTCTGAGGATTATAGTGCAAAGGATCGTGTTGAAACCAGTTAATTTTTTTACAGACACTTGAGTGTATCTACACAAGCTGTCTATATGTGATACAAAGGGAATTTGCTTGACTGAAATAATCATCCTGTTGGAGCTCTTTCTCTTTGAGGCTTTAAAGCCCTAACAATGAAAGGTCTAATCAGCTATTTGTGTTTGCACTGTTGCTGAGGATTGCTTTGATGGTGGTTTAGAACTGACAAAGACTTTTTGAAGATGGATTGTCATGTTCAAAGAAAAAGTGACAAGATCACACTCAGGTTGAAGCAATTGCTTCTCTATTTCATAGTGGTTTGGTTTTTGTTTTTTTCCTTTTAAATGAGCCTTAGAACTTCAGGGATACCAGGGTAACTGCTCTGTGGCAATGCCACTCATAATCCAGAATTCTTATTGGACTGAATTGCTGCAGTCTCAATTCTGCTGGAGTATCTGAGCACTGATTACATATGTGTATATATATATATATAAATTTCAAAAGTATTTTGCTGTGGGAATTTCCACCGCAACTCAGAATCTATACTGAATAACTGGGTATATGATCCATGAAACTATAAGGACCTGGTAGGAAATTGGTGAGAATACTGATGAATTCTGCTCTAAGAAAATTTGAATGGATGATACAAACAGCTGAATCCTAGAATGTTTATGCTCGCAGCTACCCTGTTTATTTTTTCTTACATTTTTTTGACTAAAACTAAGTTCTTGAAAAACATCAAAAATATGTTATGAAACAGTCTCTATACATGGATAGAAATGTTTCATTTCTGTGGTATATAAGGCTGGCTAAAGAACTGTTGCAATTTCTCTATAATAGCAGTAAATAAAATTTGGAAAAGCTCAGGAGTCCCTGATAAATATGCATATAAAAGACTTTTCCAGTGAGCTTCAGATGGACTTCAAGACTAAAATGGAAGGTAAATCATTGGCAAGTTAAAATCTCAGGACCTGTAAGTCTAAATATTGCCATAAAATAGTTTAGAGATTGAAATATGATGTCAAACCACAAGAAACATCTGTGTAGAAACAGGTGCTGATCTACATTCATATTCTATCCTCAAATCTTTAAATGTACATACATGAGGTAAGAATATAGAAAATATCAGCGAAGTCTTCAATATGCTAAAGAGTCATGAAAAAATTGAATTACCATATGAATATGAGACAAGAAAGAGAAAACAGAAACAAAAGCAGGATAAAAAACAGCAAGCTGAAATTGGTGCTCTGGAGAAAGATGTGGATTCAGTTTACCAAATTACAATACAGCTGGAATAAAATTAAAAAGAAAAAAAAAAAAAAAGCGGGACAGATAAAAGTGAAGAAGGAAAATATAATAATCAACAAACCAGATGAGGTCATACAAATTGGTTTCACTTGAAAATGGTGTTAGGAAGAATCACAAATCCTCTTGATAACACCACAAACGTAAAACTTAAAGCCCTGGGTCTGATGTAGCACCCAAGCCAAGGGCAGGAGGCTCCCAAAGTGCATTCTCACAGCCTTTCTCCCAGCAGTCAGGTTTGAGACTGTACAGCTCTGCCATATCAAAGCTGACCTTAAACACAGACGGTTAAATCCCCAGGAAGAGGGAGGAAAGGGGTTGCAGAGCTTTTGCACCTTACTCAGGTCCCTGAATATCAGATATTAAGCCAAATATAAAGCCAGATATAAAGTTTAATTAACTGAAACTCCTACAGTGTTTTGAATGAAGTATCATTACAGACATTTAAGGGTATCTTCTGATCCTTGCTATGTGTTCTACTTATTGGCTGGATTTTTTGAAACTGAATTGAAAATAAAACGAGAGAAAATAGACAATGGACATTGAATCAATATTTATAGTCCAGTCTGTATCGAGAAACACAGAACAAAAATTAGCAAAATAAATCAAAAAGAAATATAGAAGGCAGGATGTTCTCAAGAGCTGTGGGAAGAAGGACAGCAGGGTACAAGAAGCTAGACAAAGAGCAGACTGCAAACTTGTGCTTCTTGGCTTAAAAGCATGCACGCATGGTTACAATAAGAGAAAGTGGCAGCTATGCATGGCTATCTTCATGCTCTTTCATTGCCACTGGGAAAATAAAATCGAGAGGACAAGACATCATACACTAAAAGCAATATAAAAACCTTTGGCTTTAAACAACTTTGAAGCAAACACTGATTAAGTTCAATGAATGTCTACTACCATTCTGAGTGTGGGTGGTTGGCCTAAGATGTGCGGTTTTGCCCTCCAGTCCTCTGAGAAGAAATTAGTACCTGACCCACATTCTCTCAAAGTCTGATAGGTCCTGAATTCATCTTTGAAATATTTACCAAAATTCTTAAACTATTCAATTTTTTAACTTCTGCAGGCATAGTCCACCTGTAGGTGAGAATCAGTTTTTGTAAAAGTAAATTTCATAGAGTCTTTAGTATGGCTAGAGCATAACAGCCGATTAAACTTCTTCCAAATAAAAAAAAACCAAAAAAAACACCAAACCAACAACAAAAGAAACCTGAAACACAAGCAGTGTGTATATTTGGTGTAATTACGAAGTATTCTCTTTTCATAATGGGCTCCAGCTGTGATTCTACATAAACTAGGAAGACAGGCAGCTAGTTTAAGAGCACTGCCCGCATAGGTCAGTTTGTTACTCAGTGTTCAACCTAATAAGGATACAGAAGTCACAGTGGAAAACATGACTAGCTGGACAGTATTCAATATATTATATTGTGAATAGATAGGCATAGTAATTAGGTAAGTTCAATTGATAAATAATTAAAATTACTAGAAAAGAACAAGTAGTAGGTCCCTTTGGATTTCCATATAAAAGAGAAGCTTTTAAGAAGTACACTGGATTCATTACACAAAAGAAAGCAAGAGTGTGAGAGTCATATACACAGGGACAAGATATTAATTCTGAAATTATAATTACATTCAAAGTCAGTAGATCAAAATTGAACTGTGTAAACAAATCTGGTATGGTTCCCCTCTTTATAATAGCTCTGTCAAGATTAGTTATTGGCAAAATTCAACAGTTTAAAAGTTCACCAGTGATACGCATTCTACATTTTAAATTTGTACTTGAATATTAGTTTAAAGCTTTAATGCAAAAATAAGGTGAATATTCTAGAAAGTGATTATGCTTTACTTTCTGGTCTCCCACACAAGAGAAGAGCCAAAGTTACAATAATATTTTAGATCATCACATGCCAAGTGGTCACTCTTTAAAGAAGCCTGTTCTCCTTTTCTTTATTTAATCTTCATATGGCTCTCACCCAGCTTCTTCTGGCTATTGTTCCCAACAACAAAAAGCATCCATTTCCTTAATTTTTTCCACCTTCTTATCTTTCACAAGGTTAAGAAGAATATTTGAGATTCTTTTTGAAAAGCTGTTGGACAAAAACAAGCCTCAGCTCTCTGACCCATAGAACATTTTGGTAGTCAAGGAAATAAGGATTTTTTGCCATTTACAGAAGAAAGACTCCTTTGCAACTAACCAGAATAGTGAAACCATATGCATATTGAGGTTTTGTTCTAAAAAGAATATGTACTGAGGAAGTTCCAAACTAAAGTCATATTCATGCACTGTCATTAGTCAAATTGCAACTTAGTTCTACAACTTAAGAACAACTGATACTGTAGTGTCTCACTAATGTATCCACAGCTAAATACTATTTTCAGGTTATTGTCATAATTACTGAAGAAAACAGGGTAGCCAGAATTTTTGGCTCATAAAGTCTACATCAACATTTTGTGACCAAGAGCTGCAAGACACTTTTCAGAGGCCTGAGGGGAGTGGGCCCTCCAGGAGTAGCTCATAGACACTTCAATCACTCTACTAGAAAGGAGAAGAGGATAAAAAAACAAGGTGTCTTTTTTTTTACCTCACAATGCCATTTACATTTACCTCACAATGCCATTCTCAGCAGGGCTTTGTCCTTTCAAAAAGACTCATTAGAATTATTCATCTCATTGGCATCAGAATATCTCTAGAGCAGGACACATGACAGAGTTATGCCCAGCCTTCCTTACATTTCAAGAGTGAATGTAGTCCAGTAGCCACAAACTAACCATCCCTGGACTGAGTGTGATGGGGAAAAAGCCATTTACATGCATCACTGTGTGCCAGTTTCTAGGAAATATTGAGCCTTTAGTGAGAATTTAAATAACAGACAATCTGAATTTAAATCTTTACAACAAGATCCCAAACTTCATCAATTTTACTTTGCGCTCTATAGTCAAAAAATATTCTTCTGTCTAGACCAGTAGAAGAGACTTATGGTGAAAAAAAAGAAGACAAATTTAATGTTTTAAGGTATGTTTGACACTGTACATGAGTGGCAAAAATGTCTGATGCTTGAGGCTAGTTAAAAATATTCAAGTTAAGCCTGCTCGACTGGCAAAAGCTACACTGAAGTAGAAAACGAATGATAGGACTAAGTATTTCACTTCTGAAAATTAACCCTCTTCCAGGCATACCCATATTTCACTTTCTCATTGATGCACTGCACCAGTATCTTCCAGCAGCAAATGACAGAATACATCTCATACAAAAGAACTCTACACTTCAGATATTTCTTTAAAAGAAAAGCCTGCATAAATATTTCACCATTGTAAATTCAACAGTTATCAAGACAGCATCAGATGTAGATATATCCTAGAGGATTTTATGTGTTTTGCAGCAGCATCTCATAAAAACTGCAATAAATATGATAATTTTTAATGTCTTTATGCTTTAGTTTCATATTTTATCAACTTATAAAACAAAGATTAAATGTATATGGATATTATACTCTTGGATATTGCTTTCAAAAGTGTTATAATAAGAAGAATATCAAGATTAAAATTTCAATAAATGGTGAACAATTATTTTTCATTTGATATTTGGAATGGCCAGGTCTTTGGCCACTAGATGCTATTATCAAGGGACATTAGTGGAATTAGTTTGATATGATAATTTCACCTTCACTTTAATCTTTTGGCAGTAGTCATTCTGGATTTTCTATAGATAAGATTACATTAAGGCATTTGGCATTCAGGCTTCCTGCTACAAAATCCTGATTCAGAGGTAGAGGGCTAAAATGTGACACAGTATTTAGCAGGGGTGGAAGGGTGATGAGGTATTCTATTTTCCTTTCTAATAATCAGTTATCTAAGAGGATGAAGAGAACTTTGATATTTCAGGTGAACTGAAATTTAAAGTATAAGAGGGATGTAATTAATAGTCTCCAAACAATGTCAAACAGGTTTCAGGGAATATTTGGCACTATTTTCACAGATGTTACCTATGAAGGTCAGATTTTGCTTTTAGGATGTCCACATCTTGCAACAAAGCAGACTAAGTCTAATTTGCATGCTGATTACATATCACATTAGAAATAAGCCTGCACCACACTGTATGCTTGTATTCCTTGTGCCTTGATAAATGAATAGAAATTGATGAATGTGATCACTTGTAATAAAATCAAGGAACAGGACTTTCATAGTGCTGTTTTAGTAGAAGAAACACACATGGTACCGAGTTCAGAAATCACAATATATGGTAGCATAAAAGTTCCAGGATTTTTTCACTGGTGTTAGCAGGGAAAGCACATGTATGTTGTTTCTACCAAGACTAGTGGCAGCTACTGTGCCCTCAGGGAGTCATAGCCAGCTTGAATGTGTTTGTCCATCTTGCTTTCCTCTCTGCCAGTTCAATCAGCAGTTTGCAATCAAATCTTTATTTTGGATAATAAATCACTGACAAGTAAAGGCCAAGAAAATATCCTCTAGGATTTCTCACAGCCTCCAGATGCTGGCTTGGTGATGTAATCAGTACATACCTCTGCCAGTGCTTAATCATTCATAAAACCATTACAGACTTTGGGATTCTGCTGGACCATATGGTCCAATATGGGTCCTTCATATTATGTAAATTTTTAAAAATTAAATTCCCATTGTGTTCCCCAGGACTAAAATTTTCATGCCTTTGGAACACCTGTTCTACCAGCTGTGTTTAAGAAGATGTTGCCTTACAATGCAAGAATGTCCACAAAGGTACAAACAACCCTGTTCCAGAAATGGAGAGAGAAGGTTATTGCATATTCCAGATCTCTGGTCAGTGTAGGAGATGTATTCTTAGTGCTAGTTTACATATATATTGCAATATCTACACCTTTGTGAGAGAGTGAAACCCTACTGTGAGGAGTAGTATACTCCAATTTATAGCTAATGTCTACTTTTGAGGTGAAAACCTCAGGATAAGCAAATGCCATTGTATTGACTTTGTCTGTTTCCTCATTCAAGAAAAAAACTTTCAGAGCACCTCCAGGCTGAGGAAGTTGGTTTTATTCAGTCCAGAAAAGAGAAGATTGCATGGAGATCTCATAGCAACCTTTCAGTACCCAAGGGGGTCCTATTGGAAAGCCAGAGAGGGACTCTGCATCAGGAACTGTAGTGATAGCAAAAGGAGTCATGGGTAAAAATTGAAATGGAAGAAATTTGCGTTCTTAGCTGAATTCAGCAAGAAATAGAAAGTGTACTAGTTCATTTTTTAGTTGATTCCAGTGACTATGACCCCTCTGTAAAAGAAAATGTCTAACTAGTTTTCTATTTTGTTTTCCTTCACATTCCAGCTTTTCTGCTAGATTAGACACCTCACTCTTTTCCTTCTATTAGACTGCATATTCGTATACAAATATTTGACATAACTGCACTTTCACAAGCAGTTTATGTTGAAACTCTTTTATTCACTACAAATCCTAAGTATTCTCACATTTGCAGTTCCACTGGTAAAGACCAAATCCATTATTTCTAGATGCGAAAGTATGGCAGTTGGCTGTTTAATCATATTTTGTCTTAACGTGTCAGCTGTATTCAACTTTTTAAATTATTATTCAACGTTTACTCATTCCTCAGCATCATTTTCTATTACACCAATTTTCCTCATCTGAAAATGTTGCTGCTTGTGCTCATCTCTGTGAGAATTAGCTCATTGTCTTGGGAAAGACCATTGTTCAAAAAGATATACAGGAATTTAACAGTGTTTGTCGGACTTTCAGAGAGAAATAAATGCGCTTTCTGGACATATTAGATGGTATAACCCCAAATTATCCATGTTAAAAATATCTGCATCTTCCTCACTTTGTCATTTATTTTCCACTTTGTACTAAAAGGATTAAGAAGTGCTGAGATTCTGAGGCATATGCAGCAACATATTATTGATATACTGTATTTTAAAAAATGGCCTTCCTAATACTGTCTGAAAGATTTTATCTCTGCAATCTTCTCTGTGAGACAATTATAGCAGTATCACTAAGTTGACATACAATATGTTCCATTTCATCAGGGAAATATATTTAGACTAGAGGGTTTTGCTACTTTATCTGTCAGTATTATAGGTAAAGCAAAACTTGTGCCTAGATGGATGCTCACATGGCTGGATAAGTGAATAAATGCATGGATAGATGGAAGAAAAGACTTGTTAAAAGTGGTGCTCATTTCTCTGCTGACTCTACTGGCTGCCATGGGGAGTCTCTCACAATGAATGCACACTCCCCTGCAGGAGAATATCTGTAGCAAGTGTGTGAGAAGCCACAGGCTTCTCAGGATAATATCAGGAGCCACATAAACTCCTGAACACACTACAGATCTAAAATTAGTTCAGTTCTTCATGCACAACTTTTGAAAGACACTATATTGCCTCTTCCAAACTTTTTGTGGAACTAAATTTTGAGTCATTCAACAATTCACTCAGTGCAGAGATATTATGAATAGCTCCACCAATAATGACAGAAAATCTGCAAAGCTAGCATGGGTTTTGACAGGTTTATGCTGATAGACTTTTTTTAATGGATAGACTCAGTGCAGAATAAAGCCTAGAGTTGTAAAATATGTTCCAGACAGACAAGCATGGCAATGACCATTACTTGCAGCATACTGTCTGTCTGCTGAACAGTTAAGAATGAAAGGTCAGCCGCATTGAGCCAAGCACATGGTTTAAAGCACACCTGAGGACAATTTAACCACCAGCTCTTCTGAACTTTTAGCCAAAAAAAAAAGACAGAAATGAAAGAATAAATCTTTCTTAAGAAAGATATCATGCCTACAATCAGGAAAAAAGTGTAAGACTGGGCTGAAGCAAAAGGTGATGAGCTCATACCATGAGTGGTGCAGCAAACATTTTACCATGCACAGCATTGCATATCTCTATATAGCCACTGAATTTGACTCACAACTAGACAGGCGGATGTTTAAACAGCTCACAATGAGGATAGTGATCAAAAAACTTCCACTGACTTCACTAAATCGCCATGAATCACACTGGGGAGAATGTGTTTACATAAATAGATGTATACATACAGTTCACTTGCCAGATAATGCAGACTTTCAGAGGAAGCCATATGAGGCATGTGTTAACATTTACTAGAGATGTGGTAATTTAAATTCTTGGTCCTTTGCTAATCATGCAACTCCACTTGAAAAAATAAAAAGTAAGAGCTTCACTTGAACACTAATGTTACATGCTGGGCAGTGCTTTATTGTAGCTTGTAAAATTACCTTTGAGAGAGCAGAGTCTAAATGCAGACAATAACAGAGCCATGGATTTAAAGCAGGCTTTTATTTTGGAAAGTAGCTCTAAAAATTGCATCTTGCAGAGGTTCTCTATTCGTTATCCCTACCACTCCAATTTAGCTTTGCTTAAGTGTCAAGTAAAAAAAAATGTTTTCCTCACAGTTCCAGGCTCTGTAAACTCACCCTCATGACTGCCTTGACAGCAAGTCAACCCGTGTTGCTTCCTGCCAACAGTGCCAGCTCCACTGACCCAGCGGGAAAGCTGAATTACATATCACTGTAAATAGGCACAGAGAGTTATGAAGCATCTTTTGGTTTTAACTCTATCACTGGCCTGTATCCAAAATCAATCTGAAGCATATATAAGAGAAGAGGGAAAGTGACAGAGAAGACACTGTCATCACCAGTCAGCACAAAGGAAAGTCATGAGAAGTGCAGTGAAAGAAGCTAAAGTTGAGAGGGAATGAGGCAGGTCCACATGTAAGCAGGTCAGGCTTCAGCATGTCATGCTGAAGCTGAAGTCACAAGATTGTTGCTGGATGGGTAAATACATGCTAAAGAAGACACAGCAAGACCCCAAACGAAAAAGTAGAAGATGAGAGGCAAGATATCTTGGCAGCTGTTAAAGAGCTGCCCTCAACAGCTGAATGAGATATGACCTTGTTTGCCTCTTAGAGCCAGATACACAGGGATATATCAGAAGATAGGATAATAGATATGGATGCTAATCCACAGTGTAAGAGAGGTGTTTGTGTGATCACAAATAACTAGAGTACTGACAGACTACAATCAGTCATTCGGATATCACCATACCTTGTTTAATTTACCCTTACCATGACATGATCTCTAGACTACAAGGGATGCAACAGAAAAGAAAATCAAGAAATCTCAAGTTCACTTCCAGGAGCATCCCACAGACTAGCTAGAGACTGGTAGTTAGTAATTTAAGTTGTCTAAAACAGGGTACATCATCTGAGCCATTCCAACATTCCCGCTTTTGACTAAAAGAAAGTCTAGCATGATTAACCCAAATGCGTATTTATATTGTAGAAGCATATGTAACACTGCACTTACTGTATGCTATGCCAAGGCTGAAAATTCCAGTTCAAAGCTCTGAGTCAGCTTCCATTTACTTTCTTGAGCTATTCCTACAGGACTAATATACATAGTGTCTGGGCCCATAAAATGACATGAGGACAATTGGCCCAGAACAGACTAAATCCATATGATTAAAGTCTCTTAGCTTCAAAATAGGATTGTCCATCCAAGTAGTTTTTCTCACATTCTAACTTCCAAATCAGTCCTAGGAATTGTTTGGATGAAAACTAGTTGATCCAGGCCAAGTCCAAACCAAGGACCCTGATAAAAAATTTTATGCCTATGGACAATAACATCCCAGTGTTCATTTCTGTTCCCCATCACTGTTTATTAGCATAGACATGTAACTAGAGATGTGCTCTTGCAGCCTGAAACCCAGGCCACAGTTATTTCCAAACTGTGGCTTATGAGATCCAATGTCCCTTTCTCGTCTCAGCTCTACCCTCACTCCCACTATCCCCCCAAGACAAAAGTGTGGCAATGCACTTGAAGCAGGAATGTACCTGGCTTCTCATACTATTTGAATGGACCACTCTAAGGCTCATTTACTTTAAGTACAGAGTATCATGACCAGCTGGGTTTGTTGCAAACTGTGCCTGAATTCACTGCCAAGTGCATTTACCCTTGGAAAACACCTCATCTTCAGTCTTGCCAGTACTCACCTGTAAGTTCATGTGTTGTCAAATGACTACTAAAGCACTAAAAAAGAAGGTCTTTTCAGAATTTTAGGTGTTGGCAGGTAACTTAAAATTAGCAATAAAAATTGGTTGCCTGTGTCTAGGCAAAAGACAAGGAACAGCATTTTTCTGAGCAGCAGGAAAGGCTCCCTAGTAAGTATCTTAGTCCCCTCCACAGACTTTCTGAATTTACAGCAATTTTAAATGAGTGAAGCTGAAGACCACAGAGGAAGGCTGAGGACACCAGCAGCATTCAGCCAGGTCTTGTAGAGATTATGTTTGCAGATAGGGCTTTCTTTTGTTGTAAGCTGTTTCAGAAGTCTTCTGCATCATCATTCAGTCTTCATCCTTCACTGGGTTTCACCACTGCCACATGTGAAAACAAAAAATCAAGCAAATAAAAAAATCCTGGCCCCATTATAAAAACACACACCCCAAAACTCTTTAAAACAAAGTTAAAAGAAAAAAAAACCAAATCAAATCCACTCATTCTCAACACTTCTAGAAGACACAAGACCCTTATCTACTCTTTTGCAAGTCACATTTTTTGAAAATATATTGTTTATATTTTCATTTCTCATTTTAAATCATGAAGAACAGCACTGATGTTACAAGGGATTATTTCTGCATTTCTGATTTTCATGGGATTTGCCTAATAATCAAATTAACAAAACAATTTTCAAGGCAAGTAGCAAAAAAGCATGTAAAAATATGTTGTTCTCTAGTTTTCCTTTTTTTTTCCTGTTTAAATCAAGTGATAAGTGAGTCCTGATAAACTGAACAACATCACTTAGGAGCATGCACAGTGAAAAGCTAAAAGCTTTTAATTAGACTCTTGCACAGTAGGGGTGAAAGCATAATTTAAAAGCCTCAGGGCAAAAGCTGAATTGTTAGTTTTATATTCTAGCACAACAAAGCTACAATTAGACTAAATTAGTTAACAGCTTATTTATTAGCCTTCAATAGAAATTTGGAGGCACACTGACTCCAGGTTATTGTTTGCAGCAAAGTATATATGTAGCACAAAATAGTCATGCATAACAGTTCAAACAGTAGATGTAGCAGTTACTTGTAGAGCTTGTGTTGGGAAGTCAATGTTTTATGTGTTCAAGCCATCAAGTCAGAAAATAAATTAATTTATTTGTTCTTAAAGACATTACACTAATAATCCTACATTTCCTAGACTTGTACTAGAGAACCACTCACTTTCTGTTAAAGGAATACCAGTGGTAGTAAACCTAAGCATGCAATACTTTCATTTTTTCAGTGTTCTTTTTATTTTGTAATTTACACATAAAAGAGCACCTTTTTGGATAACAAAAAATAACAGCAAAAGAGCAAAAGTAATAGCTTGGCAGAGAACACCAAGTGTTATCCCCCTTTGCAGCGGAACATAACAAAATTCCCGCTCTTGGCAAATGTAAGACAATTGGTATCATAACTATGTGCAACCTAGAGAAGAAAATCTTGGTTTCCCCAGAGTCAGAGATAAAGCTCCTTTTGACTTTACTGGGGCCAGCGTTACAGTCTCAGTAAATGCGGAATAAATGTTTGCTCCTGGGATGTATCACTTACATGTTCCACTTGTTTTTAAGACTTCCCCAGGCATGAAAAAAAGAAGTCTACTACTACTGTGCTGCACATCAGACCTCAAAACAAAGGAAAACCACTGATCAGGCATCACTGTGGCCTGCCAGTACTGCTAGCAAAGGGTATCTCATTTCTAATGCAATTGGTAAATGGTAGGTATGGGTACAGTTAGCAATGTCTACTGTGATTAAAAAAAAAAATAATAGGAAAAAAATATAGTGCCAAGATATTATGGAGAAAAAAAAAATCGGGTGCAAAACCAAGCTCTTGATTTCAGCTTTTTACACTGGTAATAGCTCAGAGGAATGCTAAGAAGTTCTTTTCCTATATCTTGCCCAGAAAAAAAATTCTGAGGAGTGTGGGAAGGACTGCAAGACCTGGTCTTTTGATCTTCTGATAGTGCTAAGTTTTATCCTTTCTTTTTATGTGATCCCTCTCTTTAATTTGGATGACAGAAGGTCTAATTTTTTTAAACATAAGGCTATAAAAGTAATAAGCATTTCAGAAACTACACTACAATTTAAAAGTACACAAATGGGTTTAAGTAATGAATCCTGAGGGCTGTGAGTCATGCCACTCTACCTTGTTATTTACACTGATGTACTAACTTGTAGAAAATAACATATTTTATTTAAAAATATGACAAGTTGAATTATCTTTCAGTCATCCTAGAAGTGTCTCAAATGGCAATCTTAGCCAGAAAAGCATTCCACGTGACCTGGAAGATATAAAATAAGGAATTAACAGCTCTTATTAGTTTAATTGCCAGCAGAACAAATTAAGATAATTGACCTCAAAGTATCCATATCGTTCTCCTGTGGCTAGGCACCAAACTCCAAGACTACTCTATGCCAGTATAGATACATAAGTTTTGAGCCTGATCCAACAAACAGAGTAACAGTCAACGGAGAAAGAGGACAATGCATCATCCTTCAACACAGTCAGTAATACCTAGCAAATGGCAATATCTATCAAATTGTAAAGAGTTTCCCCAAATGTTCAAGTGATATCTCTTCCTGGTAAACTAAAAGGCTATCTCTAAAAATTTTCTAAGTGGCTTGTTAAGTAAATGCTACCTCCCTTATCCTCTCCAGTATGCAGCAAGTATGGTATGTTTATTTCCCCAAACATTGATTCAGATTAAAAAAATGAACACCTTTCTGCTACAATTGCATCATGTTTATGATAATTTTCTGCATATATTCAAGCAAGTGAATTTCACTTGCCTAAGTGTCAGCAGGATCTAATCAATTCCCATTAAAGTCAGTGATAGGCTTTCAGCTGCCAGTCCCACATCAATCTAACATTCAAGTACTTGCACTAAAAGTGACAGTTATCTGGAAAAGGAGAGCTGTTGAGCTAATGAAGGAAACAAGATTCTTCTAAAAACTTTTAAGAGCTATTTTGAGGAAATGAAAATTCCACGTAGGTATATAAAAAAACTGGTTTTCAGTTCCGTCTGCAATTGTGCCTCTCAGTGTGTTGATGACATAAAGCTACTTACATCAAAGATAAACTGACAGTTTCTACATCAGATGTAGCAGTTTATCTCAGTTCTGAGAAAATGTTTCCAAATGCCTTATGAGAGACAATAATCAAGCTGGACATTGCACAACTAGAACAGAACACCAAGATGATTTAAACTAAAGGGAAACTGTGAAACGGCAACATCAATTCCATACAAAACCTAACACTGTAGAAAATGCCCAGCAGAGTTGAGAGACATGTCTTAAAAGACTTGCCCAAAGCAAGTGGTGGATAAATTCCTACCTATTCTGGGTGAGGATCTCCGTGAAAAAAGGGAGACTTTTGATCTCTTTTCTGAGAATATTTACATTGGGAGAATATTTCAATATTATTCCCTCAGTCTCTGCAGAGAAATTGCCCCTATTGTCTTGATTCTAGGTTCAGAAAAGAAAATCCAAAATTTACTAAATTGTATCATCTTGTTATTACTTACTGACATCTGGGAGTGCTGCTGGCATTGGATCTGTTTACTACTATATAGTGACATAAATGAAGTTCAGGAGAATCTTGTACTACAAAATAGAGAAAGTCTGACATATTAGTTTACAGACATTGTTATTTTTACATTGAGAGACTAATATGTCTCCACTTTTTATCAGTCAAGAGATATTAATCTGAGACATTGATCTATTTTTTTATTATTTCTTATTTCTTTCAAAAATAATTACTCAATGGGCAGAATCAAAGGAAAAAAGGGAGCCAGACATAGTAGAGTAGGCTGACTGGCAGAATGCAAAAGCAAGTAGAACCCTAAACTCTATTAAGATTATTAGGGGTTTTCTTGGGTACACTGGCCTCCCCATCATACTGGGGATGACATATATTTTGCATGTCAAAAATGATCTTACTTGAATTTAGCACAGTGAAAACCTGTACTGTGCCTGTGACTAATTGTGTCCTGATTTTATTTGGCAATATCCTTGTCCTTTCAACTCATCATTGATCATGACCCAGACTGTGTTCTGGTTCTTTTAACATTCTCAATAGACTAGGTATACATAATATTATTCTAGAAAAATATGGGGTTTTTCAGAAAAAAATGCAAGTGCCATGCAATTTGGCAGAATATGGAATTACTGTGTTCTGCAACTCCTAGCCAAAGAAAGTTCTGAAGAATGACAAGGAAAGAGAAATTTCATCCCTTGCCACATCCTTTAAATGCATAGCCAAAATAACAACACAAGTAAAAAGCCAGCAGCTGGGTTCTCTTCTCACTTACACTGTTTTTATTGCACTACATGTGTACAGATTTAAATGAGATCGGTCAGTTTATAAAGTAAGTAAACCAGAATCAAATCAAAGTTCCAAGAATATTGTGATGTTTTATGAAAGACAACAACTAGAGCTAAATGCCAGCTTCTGGTTAGGATAAAGCGAACTTTACATAGATTCAGTATGCTATTTCTACAGGACAGCAAGAGAGAGAAAGAGAGAGAGAAACAGGGGACCTCATGAATGAATGTCAATAAAAGTGTGGAACCTGATGATGAGAGAAACCACCATCTACATGCAAATTAACTACGCTTTTCAAACCTTTTTTTTTAATAGATAATTTATCTCTACAATAAAAAGATTATCAGGTTCTGAGGACAGTCATAAGAAAACAAAAAATACTCAATTTAACTAATACAAATTATGAAATTTTGCATTGTCAATGTTTCCACAGTCTTGCAAATAAAAACCAAAACCAAAACCTAAACCAAACAAACTAAAAGATTCACAATGTTTGTTCCTGCTGATATCTTGTCACTGCTTTGTCTTCTTAAAATGAATGTGGGCTAAAAACTTCTCTGTTTATATTAAATATATTTATGTTATAAAGTTATATATAATTTTGCTATATCCTGTAAAATTAAAATGTGTGAAAGTGCAATTATAACATTAATCCTAGTGCCTTAAAAAGAAATACCATGCACTTGCACAACAGTGAATTATCAGACTAACTAGTCACTAATATCTGGGCATTAACTCCTCAGACCCCAACAGTTCAGTCATCCTCTTTTGGAGAGAAAGGGGAAATACAGTGCGTAGAAAGACAGTTGTCTATGGAACTTATTTTTCAAAGGTGACAGAAAGAGATGGGAGAATAAAGAAGAACAGTGAGAGATGGGAACAGAGATGTTTTTCAAGAAATTTATTATGCAATCTTACCACCATTTGATATAAAGTAGCATATGGCATGAAAGCATGTGCTGCAGATGGAGTCCACAGTGACACAGACATCTGGCATCCAGGTATTTGATTCGGTGTATGCCAGTAGGCTGGGGTTTTCCAGAGCTTATTCACCCACTAATTTTTCACAGCAATGTCAGTGGTTTGTCCACACTTTTCTTTTGTATGCTAATACAACATATTTTTAACACTACTTTATGTAGACATCTTGTGGTGAGTTGGCCCCAGGTGGCAGCTAAATTCCCACCCAGCTGCTTGCTCTCTCCCCTGCTTCAGTGGGACAGGATATGGTAAAGAAGGAGTAGGAATGTGAGAACTCATTGGCTGAACTAAGGGCAAGCAGATTGCTTACCAAGCACCATTACAGGGGAAACAGATTGGTTTGGGGGAAAACTACTTAATTTACTGCCAATTAATATATATATTATATATATAATTACTGTTTCATGTATGGAAAACAATAAAAGAAACAAACATTCACACACTTAAGGAAAACACTTTTCCTCTCCCTTTTTCAAGATCAACTTCACTCCTCCCCTATGTTATTGCTGCAATTTGCACTCAGCCCCCTCCATGAGGCAGAGCATGTGCAGGGGTGTTGTGGTGGTGTAATTCCTCTCCATGCTCTTTCTGTCTCGTCTGCTTTCTTCTCTTCTTCCTCCCTTCTCCTCCAGCCTTGGTGTTCCCTTTGCTGTTTCTCACTCCTTCTCCCTCCCCTCTCTCTCTCTTTCTTTCTCTCTCTCTCCCCTCCATGGGTCTTTTCCCCTGCACTTTCTTACATTCCCAGAGGTGCCACCTTCTTGGATGACAGGCTCAGCTGTGTCCTGTGGTGGATCCATTTGAGCCAGCTGGAAGCAGCTTTGTCTGGCATGGAGCTGCCCCATGCCTCTTCCCACAAAAGCCAGCCCTGCAGTCCCCCCTGCTGCCAACATCTTGACACCTGAACAGAATGCACTTCATATTCTGCAAAATGGGAGATACATTGTAAAGCTTGTTTTGGTCTGTTTGAACAGTGGGCTTGCCTTTTTTTCTGAAGGACAATTATGTTGAATAGGCCAGTAGGAAAATCATTTGCTATGATTTATTTTAAAGAAAAATCAAGATTAAACATATTTTTAATTTAAGTTTGAAACAGCTATGATTTCTGTGGATTAATTTCTCAGTTTTGGACCATGCCATAGGGAGAATTCTACTATTCTCAATTACTGTCTCCATAGCTATTGCACTATTTTGTATGTTAAAGTACTATACCCAAAGAACAAAATTCTCTGCCGTGGTCTTCACTAAAAAGCTCTCAGAAATATGTATACATATATATAGGATATGTTATCTCAAGTTTCAAATTGCTCACTATCTCCATGAAAAGAGGGGATGCAGAGTCCTAAACTGGTTTGAATGTTGTTGACATGAGGCATTGTTTGCCATATATCTGTGACATCTCATACAGCTGTTATGAAACACTAAAGTCCAGTCTTTATTGCTCATCTCCATAAATGTACCAAGCAGCATAGATCCAGGTGGGTGACCTGAGATTACAGAAAGCATTACCCAGTATCCTGGCTTTAGCCTGGACAGCATTAGGTTTCTTCACTGCAGCCAGTATGGGACCACATGTTGCATTTGTGCTGGAAACAGTGTAGATAACACAGGGATGTTTTTGTTACAGCTGAGCAGCGCTTGCACAGAGTCAAGGCATTTGCTCCCTCTCACCCCACCCCAGTGATGAGGGGGCTGGGGTGCACAAGGGCTTGGGAGGGGGCACAGATAGGACAGCTGACCCCCAGCTGACCAAAAGGATGTTCCAGCCCATATGGTGTCATTCTTAGCAACCAAATCTGGAGTAAGGAAAGGGGAAGGTTCAGAGTTCAGGTGTTTGTTATGCCACTTAACTGTTACTTTTGATGGATACCTGCTTTCCTGGGGATGGCTCAATGCCTGCCTGCCCCTAGGAAGTGGTGAATGAATTCTGTGTTGTGCTTTGATTGTGAGTGCAGACTTTTCTTCATCTATTAATCTGTCTTTATCTCAACCCACAGGTTTTCTCACTTCTACTCTTCCAATTCCTACCCCTATCACAATGTGGGAGGAGTGAGCAAGGAATGTGTGGGGCTCGGCTTCCAGCCGTGCTGAAGCCACAACACCCAGTGAAAAAATTTAAGGAAAATTATGGACTAAACAGAAAAACAGAGATGTTTTCTTTTGAACAAAATATCTACAGAGAAGTTATAATATCTGAAAAGACATTTGACTTTGCCCAGAGCACACTCTGCCTGGCCCAGGATTGCCTTTTGCCAATCCGTTCATCATCCATAAAATGATTGCATTTATCCTTGGGCTTGGCTGTAAGATTGTGGCTCTGTCTTGTGAAGATGTCATCTGCTTTTTACTGGCACTGGAGTCAGTGGTCTGGCACCCTCACACAGATGGTGTTTTCAGAAAAGAGAGCAGAGTGCTCAGTCCCAGAGTGCAAGGCTTGGGACAGGCATGGATCTGTCAGTGCAGGCAGGTATCTGCCCTGTCTCCTGGAGACTGGTTTACCTTTGTCTCACAAAATATTGAGGTTTCTCTTCCAGAGCACCATGTGACTTAGTAACATTTCAGCAGTGGTTCTTTTTCATAACTATCTTTCATGAGCCAGAAAAGGCACCTTTTTTTGTGGATTAACTCCTTGATTTGCAAGGCGAGATGTCAGCTCTAATGTGAGGACAGTTTTATTGGGAAGATCAAAGACAATCTGTCAGGCATGTGAAAAAACATTTTAAGACACATTTTTCTTTAGACAATATATTTTGTACTACTTCTTTAAGTAAAATCAATATTGGATTGACAATTCTCAGTACAATAAGCCAAACCTTATGATTTTCTTTTTCTTCAGCATTGTAAGTCATTGTTTACAGTAGTTTAGCTGATGGTGGATTTTCTCAGATGAAGGAGTTTGAATTAATTTGTCTTATCTGATGTGACTCCTTTGAATATTATATTTTATAACAAGACAAATGAGGATTTGATACCCTTTCTTGCAGGATTAAACTTGCATTTGTTGCAGCAAGATGACTCAGGAGTTACTCCTTACAATTTATTTAGATCTTGCTCTCTGACTAACATATGCATCACAAACACACACAGAAGAAAAGGAATAACTGAAGGTTTCATTACAAGTATCTTTTACCACAAATCTCTAAGTATTCACATGGTCATCTAATCTAGATCTAATTCTAGAGATTGCTCAGTGGTTTTGTTTTTTCCTGAAATCTTGCATCCATTTGGCTACAGCTTTACTAGGTGTGAGGATGATGTTTGCCATATCATGTATATATGTAATTACATTGAGAATTATAAGTAAAATTTCAGGAAATGAGTTCATTCATTTTAACCAGAAAGAAGGTGCAGTTTTGTCCATATAAAAATAATGGTCACACTAAGCACTCATGTGAGCAGAGACTTTTATGAAGAAAAATATAACATGGTAATAAAAGATTATACCTTATTTTGCTTTGGTCAGCGGGGAGAAATTGAGAATTAGAAACCTGTCACTTGCTAAGTTCTGAGCATTTGACAGTACAGCTTTAAAATTCCTTTAATGTTTGTTTCTATATGAATGTTAGTGTTTATTTAAAATTATAGATTATTTCTATCTCAGACCTTGCAAATTGAAGCACCTTAAGATCCTGACATTTTTAAGGCACATATATTTTATATATGTGTATATATATGCTACTACCTTTAGTTTACCATTTGATTTTGCAGGTGTTAGTCTCTTGACTGCTCAAATAGCAGTGAGCAAGTGAGCAACACAATGTGCAGACAGGAGTAGAAGGAGTGTCTTCTGTAGCCAGACTGCCTTAAGCTGTTTAGAGAACTTCCCCTGTGGCTGGTTCAGATGAATGAGCATAATTAACATGAATCTCCAGTGGCATTGCGGATGACAAATGGATGATTATGCATTGAAAAACTTTGCTTTTATGTTACTTAGATCTGTTGCTGTGATTGTTAATTTCTTTTCCTCTCTCTGTCTCACTTTGGGGTATTTTAAAAATAACAAAAAGATTCTTGCTCACAAAATAATAACAAGTCAATGAGTTCTATATTAGGCTTATCATAAAATTCAGAGCTTCCATGAATAAGGAGTTCTAGCTAATGAAATAGAAACTGAAAGATCAATACCACTCAAGTAAATACAATGAAGGATCCAATCTAGCACCACTGAGGTTTTGATGGCAATAATCCAATTTTTCTCCTGCAGAATTGGGGTGATAGAAAGCAGTCCATATAAATGTTCTGTAAAATAATGGCATGGCAATGTAAGTAACTCCATAAGCAACACTGAGATCTTCTTTTTGTCAAATATCTAATTAAAGCAGTAAGTGAGTACAATTCAATTAATCAAAATATGTGGAAGCTACATTTTTATCACAATCATTAAAATTTTTAACAACAACACAGCTCTGGATCAATCAAGTAAATTAACAGTTCCATGAAAGGCATTTTGGTGGTAGAAGAGTTACCGAAGTACCACTTACTATTGTGCTCAGAAAGTCTAGAAAACAGCTCAGGAGAGCTGTTTGCAGAAGCAACACAGTTTCAGAAATTCAGGAAAAGCTGACAAAAAACCCATCCTAGAAAAAACAGTACTGATTTGCCTTACATAATGTACAGTGCAGAGTACTGATCAACATCAGCTCTTGTGCCAGACTGAATATTTCAATAAAATATTTGCTCATTAGAAAGAAAATAGTCGAAAACACTCTGAACTTTGTGAAGAAGCTGTGCTTTAGAGCTGTGAAAGGGGAGATGGAATATAGCACTACTCAGTAGGCCAGTATTTTGTTTTAGCTTCTTGAGAAGTATTGAGTCGTCACTTCTGCTGTCTGCACTCTGCATATAAGCTCATATAACTTTTAAGGAAAATTTGAATATTCATGTATTCAAACCTAAGAAGGCCATCCTCCAAAAACCAATATAACATACAGCTTGCTCTTTCTCTTTCGAAACACACAGATTTTGATTTACAGACCTAATATTCTGTCCTTAAATAATTTTATTCCAGAGGTTACTACTTCACTCTGTGCATTGAGCCTAAATTCTTTCCTGAATAATCTAGCTTTCATTTCTAGTCAATCAATTTTATTTGGCATCTCTTTTCTAGAATGGTAGACCCTCTGCTACTGACTTGTCCTCCCATAATGAAAAAAGAGATGACCAGACTGTGGTTTTATATTACTCAGCACTAAAACCCCTGCTTTTCGCTTTTGATTCTATAGGTATTCAGGCTTCCATTTCATGACTTCTCTGCTCAAAATCTGACTAATTAGGGTAAATTCATTGGAGATGTGAGTTTGAATTAATTCCAACAGAAAAGGAAGTCTGAACCTGGGCCTCCTACTTTCCTCAGAAAATATTCTGTTACAAAGTATTTTAGAAAATACACCCACAGCCTCCTCCTCTTTCTGTTCTTTTTAGGAAAGTATCAATGAAACTCTACAGCCTTACAGCTTAGTTCTGTCACTTCATCTGAGAATACCATCTAGGCTGAAGTTTCTCAAGGGACTGAAGTGAAATACTGAAATTCAACCTCCTGGCTGGACCTAGTCATAAAATAGAGATCAAGCCACTTGAAACCAGGACATTTTCAAAGATTCATAAAGATGCAGTTCTGCTCACATGAGAAGCATAAAGACTTCCTATAAAGTATGGTTTGTCTTTACATGGTAGCTAAGCAGGATTTTTCAGAGTGACAGCTTTACCTTGGTGGGTGTTTTCAGTTTAGAACATAAATGCTTTTAGATCTGGCCTTTACAATACAGCAAAAAGCATCACGGCTTTCTACAGGGTAAATTAATGACTGAATAGACTAAAACACTTTAGGAATTTAGTCCACTAAATGAGCAATAATACTCTACTTATCTAGGAAGCAAGCATGTTTAAATATTGTAACATCTATAAGCTACCACTGTCATAACAAATTAAAGCAAACACTTTCCTGCTTTGAATAAAGAGGCTGAGCAGCTACATGACTGCAGCCACATCACTTAACACAGGAAGATACACTGTGGCAGTCAGCATTTTTAGAAAGTTCTTCCTTTTTGTAGCTTTTTGTTTTCCCTACCCTTCTTTAATAAATCTGTGCTCATCAGAGTTGAGAGATATTGGCCAAAAATACCTGTGAGAAGATTTGTGCCAAATTAATTGTCTATGACCACTGCAGTTCCAGTTAGGATGTTACACTGTAAATTTTTGACACTGCAAGTCCTAGTCACAGCCTAAGGCCTAACCATGGACGGATTTAACAAGGAATTTAATCTGTACACATGAATGCATTTATGCATTAGGCTAACCTAGAGCTAAGTCTTTACAGTCATATCATTAGCATAGTGACAATCTTTTTCCAGCTGTGGTTACACTGGCTGAAAATTACTGTCACCAGGCCCAGAGGCAAGTGTTGTCTCTCTGACCTACCATGTGAGTATTCCCCAGGACTTTTTATTCAAAACAAACCAGGACTGCTTAAAAAATTTAAATAATATATGCATGCTAATCTGATTTGTATGGACTAAAGTGATCCCACAAGCACCTGAATTGAGGGTATCTGAGAAGGTAGTAGCCTCCGGCCCCACTGCTCTGGAAATGTGTAACTCTGGTTAGCAGGGTAGCAGCAAGAAGAGAAAATGTGATGACCCTTTCTTCTTTTTTCTCTCTGTAGGTCTAAAGAAGAAATTTTCTGGTCTGAGAAACCCATTCAATCTTATTTACTTACCCACTCACTGTTAAGTCCAGTAAGAATTTTGATTTATCTGAAATTTCATCTTGCCCAGGTGAGATAAATGCCCTTGACACCCCCCACAAATTAACAGAGATTAATTTTGAGAGACATCAATCTGAATAATCTTATGTGTAGAGATGCCACCAGATGATTATGCAAACAAAATCATTTACGGTTGTTACACTATTGAAAACTATTCATCGTTTCGGAAATTATGTTTTTATCTCATCTACATGATAAACCAAGGAATCATTTAAGAACCCTAAAAATGTAGAACCACACCATGCCAAATGATATGGTAGTGCAATTGTGGCCAATTATAAAGAACAATATTCATTTTTGTGTATACGTATAATATTCTATCCACTATCTCATCAAAGATTCAGGCTAATTAAGAGAGAGACATTTTGGCAGTGAGCCAAATTAATTTTAGAAAAGACATGAAGTGATAATATCTCCTCTCTAAGTAGAGAAATGCCCAAATATAAGCATTCAAAGAAGTTATGTCGTACTAATCCTTTTGAGTCAGAAAACAAAATATTGTGAAGACAATAAGTTTAAAGAGTAGATTAAAAATTAGGTGCTGTTTTAAACCTGAAGTAGAAATAGCCAGTTGTGTTTAGTTGGCCTATATACACTGAGAGAGAGAAAACACATTAACTCAATTGACTAAAAGAGCTATTGTGCAGCCTAGCAAAGGCTCAAGAATCCAAGACAGGAGGGAATAAAACCAGGCCCACAAAGGAATTAATGGAATAAAAATAAGAAGATGTTTTAGCTATGAAGTACTTATTATTCCATTTTTAAACTTGTTTTCTTTATTTTATTTCTTCATTCAGACAAGTTATAATCCTGAGCATTTTGTATGTAAATAATACTTTCCTAAACGTTTGTAATAAAATAAACATTTGAAATTAAACCATTGGCAAAATGATTTATAAAAGGACTTTTTTATATAACTATGGTAGCTAACACTTATACTCCATTTTCTATTTTCAAAGCGCTCCATTAACATTCACTAACTGAAGAAGGTTCTGATAAAGGATTTTGATCAATTCCATTACATAAAGCTATTAAGGAACCTTGGTGATTGCTTGATGAAAAGCAAATTGTACTTATGCATATACATTTAATACAATCAGTGGTCAATTCACATATTTTGTAAGCCGTTGCAGTGTCTTGAAACAGGGAGTAATTCTATCAGCCCTGATCTAGGAATGCTTAAGCACATGAACAGTTTGATCGGAGGCAAGAACACATTAGTAAGGTCTTCTGCGATGAAAAAAACCCCAATTATTTAATGCAGACTACACTCAGAGATGTTTATATATTTATTTATCACCTGAGGGACATGCCTGCACTTCAAGATTTCAAACAGATAAATAATAAGAAAGAAGAAGCCAAAAACTATGGGTTTTTAAAGAGATCTAAATGTCTTTGAAATACTGTTTTTGCATATAAGCAAGGAAAATCTGTGGCACAAAATCATGTCATTTATTTATTTGATATTCTGAAATGAAGGGTCTTTATTTTATTGGAGATGTTTCGACTTTCCTAGTGTATTTCAGTAAAACATGAGATTTTTATTATGGAACTAACATATTTCTCTTTTTGGGTAGGTATCCACGTTTGACAGTCTGCACAAAAGATGTGGACTTCCATCCAGCAAAACTTAAGATGGGCCAGGTCAGGCACAGATAAATGCAGCACCTCCATCAGTCAAAAGTTGTATACTCCAAGAATGATAGTTGCATGCTCCAAGAGAAATTGCTTTAAGACACAGAACCTGACCTCAACTATCCTACCCCCTCCCAACCACTAACCTCAGAGAAACTTTCATTTTCAGAGCTCCAAACAGAAGTATCAGTGTTCTCTTACCTGCTCCCCACTGTCTGGTGTTCTTTCCTCCAGAAAATTACCCTTGCTTTTATGCTACTTGCCTGTAATTCTATGAGCAAGAACACTGGTAATAACTAGTAAATCTCTTGTTCATTCATCCTGAATTGCATGGAGTGGATACTATGAGTAAAGGAAGCCAGGAATAATTTAGCACCTATTTGTCATGGAAATAAGAGTCCTTTATAATCAGACCTTCAAAGATCAGAAGGATAATGATCTCAAAATAGGGCTTCAAAACATATCATTACTATGCGTCAGGATCCAGACATATCCATCATTAAAATATGTATTACAAAATCTGTGGTAAAAATTTCATAGCATTGATCCAAGAGACTTATCAATCATCATGATCACAAAGCGCTACTCAAGGATAACTGAAGAAGAACAAGTAATGCCACCAAGGTGATGAATTCATGAGTGAATGAGAATTTGATGCAACACAGATGAAGTCTCAGGTATATGTGAATAGAACTGTTGGAGTGAAAGCTTCTCTGGACTCAGGCCCAGAGGGAAGCCAAAGCACAGGGGTTGAATTAAAACCTTTGGACAAGCTGAGACACATGAAGTCACACCAAAGTGAAATAGAAATATAGATTTTTAACTTTTAGTAGAAATATATGCTAAGTGCCCTAAACATTAAAAAGCTGCAGTAGAGACCTTAAACACAGTTTTTACTGCAGCAGTGTTACCTTTTCACAGAATTCTTTACTTTAGACAAAATATAGATAGAATTATACTGCTCACATTTTTTAGATAGAGTGTTCACACAAACAATAAGAGCTGATAGAAACTGTATACACAAATCTGTGTAATACCTGTGTAACACTTGTGTAAGACCTACAACTGTTAGAATTAGACCAGGATAGGTTAAGAAAAGGAAAACTGGAATCGTGTGTTAATCTTATTGGTCAGTTAACAAATACAATCCACACTTCTGTAAGAAAAAACATAGAGCATCAAGAAGAAACTAAAATTAGAAGAAGAAGCTGTTTTCTGCCTGCTGTTTGCTGTTGCTGCTTGGCTTTATCGTGTAATCCCCTTCGAACTCTGCCTTCAAGAAAGCTATGAGGCTATGAAATAAAGAACTTAGCAGAACAGCAGCCTCCTCTGCTCTCTTACCCTGGTTCGAGAAGGAAGGGTATCCTATCAAAAGCTCAACAAGTTCACTACAAAACTTTTACCACGCTCAAGTTTCAGGTATACGTGAATAGAACCAGGCTTGAATATTGAGAAGAGAGCTGCTTTTGCTGTGACTGAACTAGGAAAAAAGTGCAGATGGGCGTGCCTGGTTTTGAGAGACTTAATTGATACAAGCAGAGAATGTGGACGTAGCAGATGTCTTGCATAAGTTCAAACTTGGAATAGTGCTCACATTAACTAGTCTTAAAAAAAAAAAAACCTCCTAATTGGGCACAGAGGTCGAGATAATTTTTTTTGACAACAAAACTGTAAATAGCAAAACACCGGAGTTGTATAACACAAGTCATTAAATATAAAGGTTTCCTTTTCTTGGTTTCAGGTCAGGCCAATGAAATTTTAAAATTTATACATCTATAGAAATGTAAATGCAAATTTCAAGATTGCATTGAGATAAGTATTTTCATATTTAGGGGTTTAGGAATGGCAAAATGTCAATTAGATTAGGCTTGTAGCAAAATTAGTCTTAAGAAATAACAGTACAATCAGGACGATATCATTGTCTTGTTAATCTGGAGAACATACATTCAGTTTTTCCTGTTTCTTTGAATAGAAAATAATTTGAACTTTCAACTCAGTGACAGCCATAAATGTCAGTGGCTTAGCATCCCATAGTTTTTACAGTTGTGTCTCTCTCCTGTTTTCCCTGTTGCATCATGCCATAGACGGTTTCTTAGTACCATTCAATAGCATAAAATCATAGAATCGTAGGAAAACTGAAAAATATCACAGAAGTTCATTTGATTGTGTTCACAAAATAACTTTTCTTTAATATCTTCAGTTCTGGTGATGCCTTAGGTTTTAACTTTTATATTTTTCAAATTCTGTACTGCTTATTGTGTAACTCTGAAGTTTCTTGTAGCCTGTTAATTTCTGCTCTCTCATGCTAGGTAGACATAACAAAGCCTCTCCAGGCCTGCTCTCCAAGGACACCCAGACTGTCCTAGGCCCAAAAAGTATAAACCAAAAAGCCTCTAATGGGGGCAAGCAGAGGGAAAATTACATCATTAAACTGAAGCTTTAATTAGAAAATTAACCCTAATATGCAAATGAATGAAACCTATAAAAGAGTGAAGAACTCATGACCTGTCATCCATCTTGGGGTCCATCTTGGCAGTAGCCTCTGGCTCCCCAGGGGGTGCCTTTGAAGGCCTTTCGAATAAATACCTACCTTTATTCCTTTACTCCTTTCTAGTCTCTGTTTCTAAGAGGCCTCTTAAGGCATCACTGGAGACCCCTCAGGCCTTCTGGACAGCCAGTTTCAGCATTCAGTTTCACTGACAACTTCTAGAAACTTCTGCCAAATATTTTTCCTTTCTGCAGTTTAAGCCCTTTATTTCTAGTCCTGGGCATAGTGAATAGATTATCAAATTTCTCTTTGAACCAGCCTTCTTTATTTGTCTTAATTTTCTGCTGTCTTCTCTAGCTTTAAATAAATCAAATGCCCTCAATGTTTCCCCATGCTCTAGAAATTTCTAATTATGTAACTAATTAAAAGAAAAGCCACAATGCTAAAATTGAAGTAGAAACATACTAAAGAGCAAGGTAGAGTTTACTCTCTGAGACTAAACAATGAAAGACAAACCATGAATCATTATGGTCCACTCTGTGTGTTCTCTAGAAATAGTTTAAACCAATTGACCAAGGGTACAACATCTCCTTCTAGCATACTGGGAGCACCTACCAAACTATTTGGTGTTGTTATGCCATAGCCCTTTTTGGACTGTCGATACCATTCTCATCCTTACCTCTACTCCAATAAAATGAGAGGTGAGGGCTGAGGAGAATTCACAAACCTGACTCCAATTTTAGGTTTTATGGACCTGAATGAATTTGGACCGGTCTTTGATTTATTTTCACATTTCAAATTTCACATTTCGGCTGCCAGTCTATCTAGTGATAGCCTACAAAGAAAGCTCCATCAAGTCTTTTTCACTTTCAAAGATACCTCTGTCATTCTGACTGCATGTCCACAAAAGATTTAGCAGCAAGGAGAGAAGCCATCCTCCTCTCATTCCATTACCAATATCTACTAATGTATCGCACAGTTCATGTCCCACAGTCTCCATGCAGCTCTTCTTCCTGCATCAATATCATTCTGGTATCCAACTCTTATATTAAAGTATGCAGATGTTTACAGATCTAGTGATGTACTTATCACTTCTCTGTAAATTCTTTGCATTCCTTGGAAATAAAGCAACTGACAGCAAACCAAAGCAAAACTGACAAAGGCATTGGACCCATGTGTGCCCTTTTCTATCACTAGAGAGCTATAATGCAGCTAAGATAGGCCAGTGAATTTATTTCTTTGATTTTCAGCTGCTTTGACATCTAGCACATTACAGGCTGAGTTTTTGTTTTCTTCCACTGGTGTCAACTTCGGATAGCGCTTAAAATGAAAGGTGCTTGGCCAGCATGAAAACATGGCAATTTTGTCTCATGGCATTGAAAATGTCTCTTGTCCCTTCATTCTCTCCTCTTCTGGACACTAAGTAACAGGCAGTAAGTTAATTAATCACGATTATAATTTACAAGTTTGGGGTTTTTTCTCTTACAGTAACTCAGTAAGTGTGTGAGGGTTTTTAACCAAGGAACTCCTTCTTACCCACTGCTATATTTCTGCATTCACAGTGTTGGTAAGATGAATTGACTCTGTTCTTTGAGAGTATCTGAACAGTTATTCTGAACACTTTCCCAAACAGCCAGACAGCCATCCTGTGAGTATATTCACAGTACATCCATACACGTGGCATGGGAACTACATCCACTTGCCTTGGCAATCAGTAGAGCAAAAGTTATGACCAAGAGGGAAGGCTTCTGCTTTTCATCAAGCAGATTCAGCACACACAACCTCACTGTAGGGATCTAGCACGTGGCACCACAAAAGATGCAGTTATCTAACAACTGAACTGTGGAGACCTAAATGAGACATTTGCCTGATAGTTGCAAGACACTCCAAAAATCATAGTTCATTAAACACTCAGCTTGGGTTTAATGTAGAATGTTAGAGGCACCACTCATACATAACCTTGTGCAACAGTTGCTTAGTAATCATTCCAGCATGTGTTTTCATAGCATGAGTCTCTGAAAAAAATATATAATTCAATTTCTCTGCAAGAAGGGCAACAAGGCTCATGAAAGGTTTAGATACCACGTCTTATGAGGAAAGGCTGAGAGAGCTTCTCAGGAAGAGAAGGCTCAGGGAGACCTCCTTACTCCCCACAACTGCCAGAAAGGAGGGTGGAGTGAGATGAGGGCTGGTCTCTTCTACCAGGCCTGCAATGAGAGGACCAGAGGAAATGGCCTTCAGCTGAGATGAGGGAGATTCAGCTTAGGTATTAGAAAATGTTTTTTCACTGTTAGGGTGGTCCGGCATTGGAATAGGTTGCCCAGGAAGGTGGTGGAGTCAAGCATCCCTGGAAGTGTTTAAGAGGTGTCTGGATCTGGCTCTGGGTGATGTGGTTTAGGGGTTACAGTGGCAGTGCTGGGTGAATGGTTGGACTGGATCCTAAAGGTCTCTTGCAACCTAGATGATTCTATGATTTTATGTCTGCAATCATTCAGTTTAAAGGCTTATATTGGAGACTGGAGAAACAATAAGTGAAATATCATTGATATCTTTGCAAACAAACTGAATTTCCATGATGAGAGAAAAGCCTAAGACTTTAGCTAGAAAAACATGAGTAACTAGTAAAAGAGACTTGAGGAAGTTTAAGTGTTTTACTATATAAGTATGCCCTGTCCTTATTTTATCTTAGTCTTTCTTTAGCTTTATTCAATTCCTAAGACTGATAAGCCTTTCTGCATTTAAGAAAGTTACACCACTTTTTCTTCACAATTACTCTTACTGGGTCCCAATTTTCTTATGCTGTACATTGCTACAGAGGTTAAACAATTTTCACTAAAAATAGCAAAAGTACTGAGTACTTTTAATGCTATAGAAATAGACTATAACATTTTATATTATTGCACTTCATTAACCATATGAACTTTTGCTTCCCTTTAAGAACCTGAATATTCACAATACTCACATGTGATCTAAAGCAGAAATACTAAGAGTGTTGTCATACTGTTAATGATATAAGCAATATGAGGAAAGATGCATAGGTAGATTTCCATTTGTCTGTTGCTTATCTTTCTAACGTTAAAAATTATTAAGAGAAATAAATCCTAAAATCTATAATTCAAACTAAGAAAAGATCCTACAGATGTAAAGGTGAGTAGAATGCCTACAGTAGGCACACCAGTCTACCTGTAAAAAAATAATAATTTAAAAATACATTAAATTCTAAAATACTTAACCATAGATACAATAATGAACCTCAGCACACTCACCTGGTTACCCACATTGAAGGCTTAGAACTTAATGTGACATGAACTCTCCCTACAGGAAATATAAGTGACTCTCACAGAACACAGCAAATAAATTGAGTTAAATATTCTTGAGAATACCTTGCTTATAATTTCACTATTTAATTCTCTCAATTATTGTGCCTCAGTTTACCTCAGTCATCAGAGTTCTACTTTTGAATTGTCAGAGTTTTCCACTTTCTATAGTATTTTTCATTATGGCAAACGCTTGATTAAAATTAGTGGTTTCCTACATTTATTGTGCTTCACTGATTATTCATAGTTTTAGAAAATAATGTATTTTACAGTATACTGTTGTTATGCTTCAAAGAAATAAAATACTAATCTGACTAAACTGATAAATTTTTTGGTAATTTTTTACAGCACAGAATCATTATGCTTATTTTTCTTGCTAACTACAAATGATAATTATATTTGAAGGTACCATAAAAATCTATGACAACAAATAATTCTGCAGTCATCCAGCTAGCACATCAATAAACTTGTTCATTATAGTACCACCCACTGCAAAAGCCATAACAAGTTCAATACAGATAATACAGTATATTTGCCAATGGCACAAATGAGATTATATAGCAGTCTTTTTTTAATGCACAAGACTTGGGTTTTTTACAGTTTGATGTATAAGTCAATTTTATTTTTCAGTTTACAAGTTTTCTATACATAACGACTGCAAGAGAAGTAAACATTATTAAATTACCTCTAACACTGTGAGCAGAATGCAGGAAAAGGCTATTACCTACCCATTAATCCTGAGTTATGAAATCACAAGATAATAGAAATACAGTTTATATTTTGAATTAGATAATGGATAACCCACTAATGTTCTGATGGGCCATTTGCCTGTGAGTGGTGACTAATGTACTAAAAGTTACCCATCTGGAGTATGCATACTGCAAGAGTTTTAATGATAAGAATAATGCACTTATTCATATTTGTTGGTACGATATCAGCTGAAACAGAAAACTTAAATATTCCTGAAAAAATATACACAAGCATAGCACTAGAAAAGATTTAATACTTACCAGATGGTTAGTTCTGCAGAGATGCTTTAACAGATGGTTGGCATGAAGGTCTGAAAAAAAGTCCACTAGAGTCTGAAAATTATAATCTTACCAAACAAGACTCCTTCTCTATTTCCATGAAGTAATGTGTGGCATCACACTGTTGCAAGTAAATAATGAGGATTTATCTCATATCTAAAGGCAACCACCATTATCACTTTCTAAAACCTAGATCAAGAGTTTCAAAAAATCCATAGCTTCCTTATCACCTATTGCTGCTTGGTTTTATATGACCAGTGAAAATATGTGTGCCATGCATAAAGCTGACAGCAGACTTTTCCTCTGAAAATTTGGGAATCCTCATGACTATGAAGTGGACATGGAACTCAGACCATAGGCATAAACTCAAAAGAAACATCACACCCTTCTGGGGTGCTTTATTGCATAACTCCATTGTTAAAGTTGTTCCAGTGTAGGGAAGAAGACGATAATCCTTGACAACCCTGAAGATTTCCTAGCTTGAGAACATTAGATCTTTTGTCAGTTCTACCATCCTCATGAAAACAATTTTTTTTAAATAAAGAGGAGTAAAATATAAAATTTAAACACCAACCCACACAATTTATACTTAAAATTTTTACATTTTATGATTGCGCATTATTTCCATTGACTCATAAAACAAACAAACAAAGACTCAGTAATACTTAATGATGTAAAATTCCTGTTGAAGCTTGCTATATACTTGCAAAAAGCACCACAGTGGTTAAGAGAGAGGTGAGCTGTCTTCAGTACAGCTAAATTTGACCCTTCCTGCCACCTAGAAAATCTGTAAAGCAAATGGAAGATTCTTTACCAAAAAAAAAAGATGTCTGTCAGTAAGAATGAGTTCTAGTCTATTTATTCCAAAGGTAGTATGATTAAACTTTAGTTATATGGTCATTTGAGACAATTTCTACATATCAACTCAAACACAATTGTTTCCTGATTTTGTTTCCCAGTTGTGTCTATGAACAAAGCAATGCTACCTTTCACTACAAGAAAAACATGTATTATTTTTTATTCCTAACCATTAGAATTTGCATGCTCTCTTTGTCCTGCCTCATCTCTAGACATCATAAACTTCAAAAGGTTTTCAGACACTGCCCATCATTCTTTTGGGAAACAGAAGCTTTATCACTGCAAAAGAGCTCTGAGCAACCTAATCTAGTTGAAGATGTCCCTGCTCATTACTAGGGATGTTGGGCTAGATGACTTGTAAAGGTTCCTTCCAATGCAAACCATTCTATGATTCTATGAATCTATGACTCTAAGAGATTTCAGTAATTTTGACTGACAACTTAACCAAAAGCAGGTAAAGACAAGTTGTATCATAGGTGGCAGACTGCTGAAAACTATGAAGTGCCAAATCTAAACAGGTAGAACTTGTGCGCATTCAGTAATGGGAAAGGGCCAAATTTATCATATGATTTAAGTACAAAGATCTATGTTATTGATTATTTAAATTTACGGGCTATCATAGAAAAAGAAGACTTTAAAGAATTATCTACATTTACCTGATAAATGTTAATGATCATAATTACAGTAAAATCTGTATTAGATACTTGATAGTTATATTTTCATATATTGCATTGTGAAAACAGTTGTTCTTCACAGTAAGTTTTAGTCTTCCCAGAAATTAAAATTGTATGTTAGCATTGAATGTCATATTTAACCCTTTTTTCTTTTGATTATTTAGTGAAAATGAAAGATTCCTTTTACTTTCACTTAAAAAGTCATGCAGTAGCTACTCTTAATATTGTACAGTAATAAATAGTGTTCAATTGTGAAAACCTTTCACAAAGGAAAAACATTTCCCAAAGGGATGGATCTTTACTGATTTTGTGTGTTCAAACTAGTCATCAGTATAATCCCATTTTACACCAAACATTTTAGGCAGATGGAATGAATTGAGCTCTGAGGATACCTATCATTTTCATTATAGAGAAATCCTAGATTCTCTCTTAGATCAAATATGAGGTGAGCAAAAGGGACAGGAGACTGATGCAACATGTGAACAACAGTATGAAGACAAAGTGATAGGAAATCATTTTCACAGAGAAGTTTGGAAGAAGTGAAGCGTTAAGAACACTGCATTTCTACATATATGAACACCTGCATGCTGGAAATAAAAAAAAAAAAAAAACCAATGCAATTTCAGAGAAGCACAAACCCAAAAAATCCTGCCTGAAAAAAACCCATGATCTTAAAGCATCTCCAGGTTGTTTACCACCAAGTCCAAAAATGCTAGCACCCAGAGAAGTATTAGTGTTACATCACAATTCCCAGACCCAGTTCCCTTGCATTCTCATTCCCAGTGAGTGCTGCTGCATTGTACCATTATTTCCATAGAAATTTGCCCATAATCATTCTTACTTTTCTAAATATCAGTATTTCTGCTGACTTAATAGTCAAGCTTGTGCTAAAGTGTTTTAGAGTGTATCCATTTAAAAGAATCTTTGTACGTATAAGAAGAGACACTCTTTGATACTTTAACTTCCTGAGAAGTCAAATAATGTTTATAACTTGATATACAAATGCTTGAGACAACAGTTTTCACTCTGCTGATCATTCTTGTGTATTGAATGATATGTGTTTCACTCAACTTTTAGCACGTATTCTCCTTCAGCATATGACTCCTGTACCAGTTTTTTTTAATCTCTGGAAATAGCAATGGTAATTAATTACAAAGCAATTCCTTGCTTATGTACTGAACATATATAATCTAAAAAATTAATTACAGTATAAAAGAAACAATAAAAATCAAATTTACTATTACTTTATTTCACTGAGAAAGATTATGTAGTAGTAGACTATAATGTATCTTTTATGAGAGGAAACTACCACTAATATGTCTCAAACTTATTTAATATGATGATGTCAAAGTGCCTCATGAACAATTAATTAAGTTTTACAGCAAGTCTCATAGGCGCATTAGGCAGACTAAAATAATTAATCCTTCTGTTCTTTTCTGTCAGGTCCATTAGGATTTGAGTTTAACTATCCTTGCTGTTGTCCAATATTGCAAACAAATGCATAGATATTCAGCTTTCCACCTGCCAGATCTGAGGAAGGGATTTTCCCTAATAAGCCACCACATATGTTATACGTCACTAGTTTTCCTGTAGGGAAATACATACAAAGTAGAGAACGTTCTTTTGCTCCATAGTTTATTTTTTCTTATCTGTGTGACAGACTGGAATGCATTGATGTAATTTCAAAACACATTTATAGCAGCATTATTGAACCACATGGATCCCAAGCAAAATTTCTTTTTTTATTATTCTGATTGAATTGAAATTACAGTCAGAAATATTCCAACCTGGAAAAACTGCTTCAGAATTTCAGCAGTCTTCAGTTTAGTTTCCTCTCACCATCCAAACTTCAAATAATTAATCTTGCTACTAATTAAGATATCTTCCACTAAGAGAGGAAGTGTATTACAGGAGTTCAGGGTTGTGTCCATCATAGAAAATACAGTTCAGGTAGCAACAGAAACCATTTCTTGTAAGTGCCACTTACTGCATTACATTATATGAAATGCTCACTTTCTGTATTTTGTTTCTAGGCAAAGAGAGACATTTCTTAATAACTTCTTCTATAGAATTAGAAAGCTTTATGGAAAATGTTAATCTATTAATATTTTTGTCAAAAAAAAATTTCAGTTGAATAATACGTTTGATAGAAATGTTTCTGTCCAAAAGTATATCTGATGTTTTATGTGCAGAAGTACACATAGATAACTGATTAAGTATCAAGAAAATAAGCTCAAAATTGTATTGCATGGATCTCGGTGCTTGTAGAACCAGCTACACTTCTGCTTGGATTCTGGAAATAGATCTTTACAATTCTACAGCTCACATTTCACTACTGCTGAAAACCCAAAATTTATAAATGGATTGGGAGAAAACAAGCCACTCCTGAACTCTATTTTGCCTAATCTCTCAGAAGAGAGAATGGAATTAAGAAAACTAATACATGTGTTTGAAAACACTTTGCTTTTACTTCACTCTGTTGAGGCTGAAAGGATTCTTTTGTCATATCCCACAGTAAACAGTTTCAATATTTTGAAGCACCACTCCTCTACCAAATTTCAATTGCTCTACAAATGTTTATTACAAGAAAGATGCCAATGTAACAACCTCAAAAATGTTGTCTTGAGATGACTGTCATAGATCATAAATGAATCACAAAAAAATCAGAAAGCTGGATTTTACATTTGAAAGGCAAATGGTGAATTACTCAGAGCAGTATTTGACAATTGACTTTCTTCATACCTTCTCTAAGCAACTTTGAGTATTACTTTCCTGAAGGTGAAAAAAGTCAAGCAAAGTAAAATACTTTAAAAATAAAATTTTTCCAACATAAATGACAACTATTTTGTTAAAAGACGAAAATATAAATACAGTTTTTATGATGCTCAGGGAAATCACAAATATCCTTTGACAGAACACACATTCTCCTTCGATGAAACAAGTAGTTGCCACCATTGGCAATACTTCAACATCTTGTAGCTTCGTCTCACGGATCAGGCTCAAGGATCAGGTTTTCCTTCCCTCCTGCCTCCCACAGTACTCCAATTTTCCACTTTCACCTTTTTATCCCCAAACTGCCAGAGGAAAACATCACTCCCTTGCAACCTTAGCAAATGCCCCCTCTCTTGGCAGGCAGGTAGATACCCACAGATCTCCTGCAAACAGCTGTACCAAGGCACCGGCCCGAGCTGCACTCAGAGTTACTTAGATTAGTAACTGCGTGAAAAACCTCACCCCACATTTCACAGAAGTTCATGTAGCTAGCACAAATATTAATTCATGTAGTACTATCTTACAGAATTAATGGCATTTACACCACAGTCTGGGAACTTATTTCCTAAAAAAAAACCAAAAAACAAAACAAAAAAAAACCAAACAAAACAAAACAAAAACAAAAACAAAAACAAAAAAAAACCAAAAAAAAAAAAAACAAAACAAAAAACCAAAAAAACAAAATCAGAACACACGCACACAAAAAAACTCAAAAAACCCCAAAACAACCCCAACAAAAAACCCAAACACATTTCCCCTTGTTTTTAACCAATCTTAAGTTAGTCATAGCACGGACATAATACTAATGACTTTGAAAATTTTATAGTCTGCCAGGCAGACTAGCTCAAATGGAGCAATGGATAACACGGCCACGGGTGCTGTGCTGTATGCATAGTCTTCCCATCCCTCATCCCCCCAGCTTCATTTTGCTCAGCTCCAAGTACCTAACTGAAAAATGTAAATTATGAGCCTTTTTGGGAAATGCCTCTCTTACCTGACAAAAATTAATTTCTCTGGATCTGAGAGTTACATGCAGTTGCAAAAGGCTTCTCCTTGCATTCTTTCTGAAGTTGCAATAGTGACAGAGGCTTATGAATTTGCTTAACTAATCCTAAATTTTAAAGTATACTGATTTTCAGTGGAAAGATGTAGCTTCCCTTCTAGTCTCTGTTTGTTTAGTTAGAAAACATTTCATGATATGCTTAAAAGAAAATGAGAGGTAAGCATATCTGTAGTGTATATTTATTGTTTGTCCTCATAGCCTCATGTTTAAATATTAGTTTTAAAGTCTTAAATCCATTTGCTCCAAAGTTTCCCTTGTTGCTTTCTTTATTCCTCGTTGAACTGAGGTGGGTAAACTTAATATTTTCCAAATAAAAAATTAATAATTGAATTTACCTTCAGCTCCTGCTGAAGCCAGCTATGTGCTTCCTGGCTATGCCACACTGGTAGTTAACTTTCACATGCATTCTAACAAGGTCTGGCAAAGCATGAATGGCTCCCAGTAAATGTGCAGAGCCATTGTTGTTCAGTCAATAATGAGGGCAAGGGAGCAGGAAGTAGAAGGAAAAGGCTAGGGCAATGGGAGACATTTTTCCAGCAACTAAATTTACAGTAACTTTTAAAAAGCAAAAGATGAAATGAAGAGCAGAAGAGGCCCTTCTTTTCTAGCCAGAAGCCCTCTGTCTCTGCTGAATCACGTCGAGCATAACTGCTGCCCTTTAACTCCTCACATTGTGCCTTAGTATGACTGAGGTGACTCACTCCCATCACAACAGCTTTATGCAGCAACTGTAACACAAAATTAATTTCCCCATGCAGAGCTTCGACCTTCAAAGTCTTTTCCAGCTATTAGAAAGCACTATCTCCTTTTATGCCATCTGATATATAAGTGACTGAAGATTTTTCAAGGAAGTTTCCTTACTGTCCTGCAATACATCTATTAATCTACCTGTTTTACAATCTTATCAGTATATGTGAACATCCACTCAGTGACCATTCTTACAACTTTACATATAGATTGAATATAATGCCTACCCATAATTCTCCTAGAGACATACAAAGCATGGTGTGAAATTTTACCTGATTATCAGAAATTTGACTCTGTCAATTAAGGAAAAATTATCTCAAGAGTGTTCATTAATGAAAATAGAAGACAGGTTTCAATTCCAATAGAAATATTATTATCATAAAGATATAAACATTTATTCAAAACTGTGCAGAAAAATAAGTATAATTAATTGTACCAGTATAAGACAAAAACATGCAAGTTTTAGTTGCCACCACTGGCAATATTTCAACAGCTTGTAGCTTGGTCTCATGGATCAAGCTCAAGGATCAGAATTTAATCACAGTGCTAAAATTCTGATAGAGTGTGGCATCTCTACAAAGAAAGAGATTTTCATCCAACAATTTAAATAATCTTTAATTTTTTGTTCTGGATAGGGCAAACTATGACATAATAGAATTGAATGTGTCTAGTTTTAAATTTAAATAGTGTCTTCCTGCAAGACCGAAAACATTGATCTATATTTTGACCTATTCTGCTGTCAAGGGATATAAATATAAGTAAAATGACCAAAGGAATTGTTTTGATGGAATGTTCAACTGACTGTGCACACTGCCAGTGTTTACCACAATAACATACAGTCCAACAACAACTTATGTTTTAAAAAGGAAGTGTTGGTAGCCTCAGCCCCGGACATCAGGCACCACCCTGAGGACAGCAGGGCATGGCTTTGGGGAGATGGAGACTGGCCCTGATGTGGCATCACTGGGGCAGGGACTGATGGCCTTCAGGGCTTAAAGGGGCCCTGGTGGAGGGATGGCCCAGGTCTGAGCATGGTGAGTAGAGCCCAGGGAACGTTGGCAGGGACAGAAAGAATTAGCAGCACCCTTGGGGTCCTGACAATCCACACCTCAGTGCTGGACACTCTTTTCTGTGCCAAATTGCTGCCAGTTATTGCAGCTCTTCCTTTTGGCTTTTGGTACTATGTACAGTAGCTACAAAATTTGCATTTGTATATAGTTAAAATGGGAAGGAATTCTCCACAGGAAACAAATGCCTGTGACTATATGTTCAGACCTGTTTGTGATTTATTGTAGTACCAACATATTCCTACTGGTTAGGAATTTCTTAAATGTGAAGTGATTGATTTTTCTAACAGACAAAGCAACCTTTTGAGGACAAATCCAGATTCAGACAAAAATTTCTCAGTTCTCACCCCTTCCAGTCCTCACTCCTTTTGCAAGAGATGATACTGAAAAAGCAGGTAGTACAACCATTTTCTACATAATTCTGTATCATGAGGAGAAGGAAGAGTTCCTCTTTTCAATTCACACAATCACAGTATCAATTTTTTTCCCACTTAGCTGTCAGAGTACATGTAGTGAAAAATACAGTATTATAAAAATACCTTAACCATTTCACTATTTTGGTTTTGGGCATACAACTGTAGTATTTAATTTATCTTGTTTATAAATTGGGTTCATTTTCAGCTGAACATTTCTGCCTTGTCTTCCCCAATACTTTTTCACTCCAGTTTTCATGCAATTTAAATGAGAGACTCAAGGATGGATTTCTTGATTAGCTTATGCAAAAGCTGCACGCAGTGTTCTTCATTGCTCATTGCTAGTTGAGGCATGGAGCAAAAACAAATAAATATGCACCTCACACTAAGGCTAAAAATAAAATATATATTTTTGCAGCTGATTTTTTTGAGTTGGTGAGTCTCATTTAGAGTTATAGGGTGTCCCTCCCTCCCCAGCAGTATTTGGGTATTTGCTTACCGTGGATTGCCTGCCTTGCCTGTACACTGGAATGATAATGTTCTGTGGGCCAGTTTTAGGCCACCTAATCAAACATCTTAGGTTAAAAAGCATTTAGAGACATTTTACTTCTACAGTACCTTCAGACATGGTTATTAGAATCATGTGTATGGACTTAAACTCACCCGCAAAAGGACCCAATTACCTCTCAAACATTATGGGGGGTTTCACTGCTAATTTGGGCACCTCCACCCATCCTTTGAAGAAAGATACACTATATTTTCACCACTATACTAAAACACCAAGACCCTCACAGGTATAAACTAAGTATGCCAAATCACAGAAAGTGTTTTTTAAAAAATGTAAATACATTTTCATCTTCTGGCTTATATATCAGTTACGTGTGATATGTTTTCCTATCACTGCTGATCAATTTGACCATAATCAACTTGGCAAGTCATAAGCTCAGACTGATTCAAAGGAAAAAAAACATTTCTCTCACCACAAGTAGTTCTCCATAATGACAAATGATAAATTTTTCCATCAGATTTCCAAACTGACTTTTCCAAAACTACCTACATTTTTTTTAATACTAAGTATTTTCTTGTTATGAAGGAAATGAGATAAATATTCCTGTCCATCCATGCTCTCCTTTACATTTCTAGTGCAGCCTTAAGTAAAAACACAGATCTATTGCTCAAGTAATCACTTTGAAAAAACATGTTCTCATAAATCATTCTAAAAATGATTTTTCTTTCACTAACAGATTAAACAAATAGCAAACCTGTATTTTTGTGACAGCAGTTCCTGAAAAATACTAACTTACATCAAGGTATTATAGTCTAAAATGGACAAAATATGCTACCCTTTGATTTCAAAAGTGTCCATGACTACAAAAACTCACATCAATGTATGCTGTTTGAAAATAGAGTTCCTTGACTCTATAAAGTCCCTAGACTCTATAGTCCCTTGACTGTATAGAACAACCACCCTAGAACTACATTCATTTGGCTGAAGGGAGTAAGAAAATGCTGCTAGTAACTGAATGAACTTCCTTTAAAATTATCCTCTGGGAATCTGTAGATCTAGACATCTGAAAAGCCCTAACTTTCAGATATCACATGTATCTGCTGCTCACCCTACATAGGATAGCAAAACGAAAATGATTAGGAGAGACAGAGAGTCCAACAGCCTTGCACAGTTTTGAAGGAAGGAGCAAAGCATGAATCTCACAAAAAAATTGTCTGTCACACTTGAATTGTTGGTAAGAATAGAAGTCACAAGGCAAGCTCTCCTCCTGTTCTGTTCCTCATCCCTTTTTCACTGAACCACTCCATCTTCACCACTCCTATCACCTTTTGTTTAATGCTACTGTCTGTCCACTCCAAAATGCCCATCATTGAACTACAGGATGATGTAGCTATAAGAAGAGCTGCCAAATATAAAGAGGCACAAAGAGAATTGAAGAGCAGCTGCTTTTGCTGTAGCAAACCCCTCTTGAAACATATTATAATTTACTATTCTTATTTTTAAAAATAGGCCAAATTTCATTTCAAAACGGATCTCAAAAACTTCAGAATCAAGACACAATTGACTAAAATCTACTTGAGTTTCTGGAGGCAGAGTGGCTCTGAGAGATTTTGTTTTCTCTCTTGGATAAACGGACAAAATGAGCTCACTTTTCTGAGTCAGATTTCCTTAAATTCCATTGCCCAAAACCTCACTTTCTTAAAACTGTGAATAAAGTAATATGTTATAAGTTTTTACCCATAGCAACAAAAATCCCACTACCCAGTAGTTTACATCAGCTAAGGACCCAGTCCCACATTCTCTCTTTCACTCTGCTAAGCAGAAAATAAGTCTATTATGAAGAAATAAAATTATTTTTTCTACAGAAACACAATAAAAATTAAAAAAAAGAAATTCAGTGAGCTAAGAAGATGTGACCAAGCATCCCTTAAAACCAAACTTGAAGCACACCTCAAAGATCCATATTCAAGTACCACAAAAGTTTAAGTGAAATGCTTGTGCAAGAAGAAAGACCTCACAAATGTTATGAAGTTTAACAAATCCTGTCAAGTCAAATATAAAATAAGTTTCTTAAGGGAAGTAAGAGCACTGTGCATTTTGTACTTTTGTATAGAATGGGATTAAGTTTTGATATGATAGATGATCCCAAAGAAAGTCTGGAATCAAACACTGCAAATGCCCTGCACCACCATGTAATTCTCCAGCTCTGGTGCCATACTATTCTAGAAGATTCACTCTCCACAGAGGTTACTGTAATTGCTGGCACATCCTCTCTTCCCAGAGAGCAGTAAAGGATTGTCTGCAGTGTCTGCTAACACCTGTCATAGCTATCATACAAGAAAACCAAGAAAACATGGAAATCTTTCATCTCTGACAGACTTTAAAGCTACATCAACAAATGATTGGGGCATATCAGTTTCATGAGCACCACAACAGAGATTCAAAAAGCCACTGTAGAGACACTAAGGCATCTACCTTCTCTGACTGAACTGGGTTCATCTTTAGAGATGGAGCTGTTTTTCTTATTTCTTAGGAAAAGAAATAAATTCAATAAATTCAGTCTTGTGTCTCTCATCTGTCTGCCTCTTTCACTGTTGAGCTCTAAATTGCTGTCACTTTTACAGTGCATAGATCTAAGACCAACTGAATGTTTGATTGGACATTCTCTCTGTCATGGAAACATGAGAATATTACACCTTTGCATTTAAAATCCCTGAGAGAATTTCTACACAGACACTTCAAATATAGATGACAGAAGACAAATTGCTAAAGCTGTGCCTGAAATGAACTTTACTTCCAGAATAATAGCAATGTGAATTCTCCCTACCTCCTACTTGCCAGGATCAGATCTAGCACAAACCAAATTATTATCATTTCTACTGAGCTGGCATGTGAGTTACCCATATGAAGGTATCTTGGATCACTGTGCACCTGGCTGGACAGTCTGATTTATAGTTTCATATGTAGTTTTCCACAGTTTGGCATCCAAATGATTGGCTCAGATTTACAGAATTTCGAGATAAGAGATTATAAGAGCACTAAAATGCATGTAAAAGTAAAGCATCCTTATGTAGCTTTGTATGAAAATCCCTACTGGGCAAGTGGATACATCATATCCCTAGTAGATTTCATTAATTCCCAGATTTGTCAAGTGTGCCTTTTATCTTCTTATCCAGCCAAAATTTTATCTCTGCTGCCAAACCCCAGCAGCTGTATTCCTACAGTTTCATAGTTCTCTTTGGTGTTTTGACAGCCTTGTCGAGTCTGTTCTCTCAGACAAGAATGTTTCCAGCCACAGTGGGAGCTGGCAGCTACCTCAGTTGTGGCAGTTAAAACCAATATGTATTGTAAGGAAGGTCCTGAGCTGCACCTTTCACAGTCAAGTGTATTAAACCATAAGTAATGACAACTGAGTACAATATTCCCAGCTTGGAACTGCTCCAGCTACAACCTGAACACATGATCTTCCACATTTTTACAGGGATAGTAATACCAGGTGGAAGAGAAAGGATGAAGAGCTACCCAGACACACGTATCAGTCTAATGCAAGACCGGAGCCCATCACTCAAAGCCTTACTTTCCTGCTGAAAAAGGGGATGGTCCTGATTCACAAGGTTACTGTGAATGTTACAGACATATTTCTGTAATTAGGAACAGCATATGTTTCCCAGGTTCCTAAAAGTCAGATGTTATATGCTACAAAAACTTGGGAAGATTCACTTGACATATGTACAGTCATTTTCTCAAGGACCTCAAAGGTATTTAAAAATATTGCAAGTCTCCACCTTAGGGTGGGGAGCCTTAAATATAAGGAATCCCATCAAAGTATTTGGTATGGGAAAAATAAACAGAAACTCAGATCTGATATTTTTCTACATTGTTTGGGGTAAAAATGTGAAGGTTTGAGCTTCTCTTTACAGTAAATGAAAGAACTCTTGCCTAAAACTACTGAGAAAGGGAAGTGCATGTTTTTAAATATTTTCTTGGTGGAACACATCAGTTTTCTCAACCTTTCATTTTTCACATTACAAGAAATAACAAGAAATATTCTTCCATATCTTCCATCTTTTTATCATCTTGTTTTAAAGAAAACCCACAGCACTTTAGTAAATTCCTATGTATATTTACTCTATATACATGCAGCTTTCTTAATGACAGGTTTGTACTTGAGCAGTTGTCATGGAAGAGTTGCAGCTATTGCTGAAATAGCACGATTCAGTGAATGCAGCTATAGCAGTGGCCAAACCCCTGAAATAATCCTACCTTCACTCTTAGATAAAATATTAATCTTAATGTTTCTTCAGAAAATAAAAAAAAAAAAAAGGAAAATACACAGATGTTAATGAGCAAGAAAGACTAACGTAAGCATTAAGTGTTAATCAACCTGTACCTTAATCTAGGCACAGCAGGGTTAAGATTTTAATGCAAATTAATTGTTAACAAGACTTTAATACCACAATTGTACGTGCTAATGTAAAGCCCCTGAATACTTGTTCTAAGAAACACTTTGACTATCAGTGTTGGCTTTGCATCATCATTGCTTTTTTAAAAATTTCATGTGAAGGGTTTTTTTCTAATTATTTCAGCCTGTACCTATGTTTTTTACAAGAATCAGAGCTTGGGTAGGTGAATGCAGTGGTAAGTAGGGTAACAGTAAAGCCAATAGAAAATTGCAAGATGTAAAGAGAAAATAAATTATGCTTGCAGCTCTGAGTTGGGTCATGTGAAGATTATTTAAGAAAAATTTGCTATTTAGGGACATGAGAGAGGATAAATCCAAGGAATGAGGGTTCTAGAACGAGGCGATGAAAAGGAGGGGGCACAAAAATATGCTATGGAAGTTTGAGGATAACAAAATATGTTGCCAAGAGTCCACTGACTAAATTCTGATCTGGAGGTAGGGCCACTACATTCTCTGTGTTATTGTACTTCAGTTGCCATGCATATGGCAGCTTTCATAATTGTGTGTTCTTGTCGTGGTGATGGACCACAGTCACAGCACAGTACAGCTTCACAGAGGATCACAGCAAGTATTAAAATGTGTTCCCTGATAGCTGGATATCGTCACTCTCCATCACAATGGCAGCGACTATAACGGGTAGAATCATTACCCAGCCCAAAGTTCTGCATTCAGCTGGACTCAAGGAGTATGAATTCAAGTTATGAGCCTAAATTGTGGGTGAAGAGAACATATTTGTAACATTTTGTACCCAGAGGGAAACAGTAATAGTTCTTATTGGCTGAAGCATCTGTCCTGAAGATAAATGCTTCTTTTCCTACTTTCCTTTTTTTCCCCTTTATTGCACTAAACCCAAAGACACTCCTATACACTGCTTTTCATATTGGAAGAAAATCAAACTGAAATGTCTGGATCAAACTCTTATTTTAGCTTTATGACCATACAGTTTCAATCTTTTTTTTTTCCCAACATCCTCTGTCTCGGATAAAGGCTCACTCAATAACTTTGAAACTGTGGAAAGATGTTTCTGCAAAAGGGACCTAATATCATATATTCAGATAAGAATTTTCCTGAGAAATTTAAAGATTCAGGCTTCTAATAATCAAACATTACTTTTTGTCTGGTTGAGACATAGTTGTGGAGTAATATAGGGCATTAAATCTGTTTAACAGACAAAAAGCACTGCAAGTAACAACTGCGAGATATAACGGATCGATCTGAGGTCATGTAATTCAATGGTCAGGTGAGCATATGATTCAGTATGAGTTATGCATGGTCAAGAACAATCCAATGGCATAATGAGAAACTGAACACAGAGAGGTTATGGCTGAGACATTGTTTTGGCAAGTAATTGCACACACCAAATGTTAAACAAACTGCTTATTGCAGACAAAGAACCACATCCTTTAAGCAATCAGATCAACTCAAAATATTACTCAAGGATCACAATTTTTTATTATCCTTCTAGTATTACAGCTCTGAAATAATTTTTTTAAAATAATTTTTTTTTCTTTATATATTCATCAAGATCCCTTTGACTTCTTAATGGAATTAAGGGTGGAGTAAACATCCATATTCTGTAATGAAAGCAACATCTTCCAAATGGAACATCAGCTAATTACAGGTCTCTCATTTTTAGGACATGTTATAGCTCCCAGCAATCACTTTGGAGAAAAAAATACGGAAAAAAAGATACTTGTTATTGAAGTTGTGTACAAGCTACAAACATTCTTTCTTATCAGCTTTACATATTTTATCCTATTCTGCAGAAGAGTGAGTTTCAGACATAGATGCAGTTAACCATTAACTACAACTACAGAACAGGAAAAAGGTCAGTGATTATGCTATTACCCAAGACTTCCTCAAAAAAAAAAAAAAAATCACTGACCATAGTCCTTGTCCACATTTGTACTACAATCATTGCAGAAGCAGATTCACTGCAGCTGTGGTTAAGTCACTGTCAGCAACCGTGATTTCATTGTTAGACAAGGTATAAAAAGGCCAGCATGGAAAGAGAAAATTAAAAAATGAGAAACTTAAAATATAAACACTAGCACAATGATTTGCAATGAACATCATTATTTGAAGAGAAGTAGGGGTTTATTGTGTTGTAAATACAACAAAAAGCCTCCAGCTCATGTGAATCACTTGTTAATGGGACTATTGTGCCATTGTAAATTACTGTAAAGTAACACTATCACATGCATCATCCAAGCCATTTTCTAACCATTCATCGACATTAACTGTCATTGTGAAAAGAGAGTTTCCTGTGTTTAGAAGCTACAGTTATAGATGTATACAAACCCCAGGAATTTCAGGCACACATCAATTCAGTTCAGATGTCTATTGAGTATCCCCTTGCTTCTACACCATTGTTGGAAGAGAAATTTTGTCCTAAAAGATGAACCAGAAATAAAACAATAGAGCAGACTAAACCAAAGATGTGCAATAGCTTGAATTACTGAGCAACACCACCACCAAAAAATAAAACCAACAAAACCAAAGTAAAACCCAGAGAACTGAAAAAACCATGATGTAGCTAGTTCTCTGTTTGAAATATTCCTCAAATTTACAAGCCAATTTCCACTCAAATATTCGTAAGGAGGTAGATATATGTGTGGCTGGGTTCAGGAAAAGGGAATTTCCATCGAGGATAAGGTTTTCCTTGTTTTTCTTTCTGAATTAGAAAAATAAGTGAATGAATGTTCAGTGACAGACATACAAGCACTAGAAATGTCCTAACAGCACCATACAGGTAGTCTGGTCTGCCTAGAGGAGTGACCATAGGAGCTGCTATTAATGAAAGCTACATAAACCTGACCATCTTCCAAGGCCCTTAAAGTGGATGCCACCCTCGGATCCCCAGCCGCTGGATTAAGGGCCTTGGAAGGCACATATATTCTTCTTTATAGATTTATAATCCTTGAGTTTGTGTAATCCATTTTTTTGTCTATTGATATTGTTTGTCTCTATAATTACCTGTGGCAACAAATTCCAACATTTCACCACTTGCTGCCTAAAATCCATTCCTTTAAAATAATGTTTCAAACCAATCTCCTACTTCCTTGAGCTAGTTCCAGTATAATAATGTTACGTGAGTAATGACTCTGTATTTATATCATCTAGTAATTTCATGATTTTGCAAAAGTTCTCATTTTCCCAAATTGAGTCTGGTTTACTCTTGATAGTAATTGACAAGTAATTAGCAGGTGATCTCCCTGTCTTTATCTCAACCCATTAACTTTTCATCCTATCTTGTACACCGATGAGGAGGGGGAGTGATATAGAAGCTGGGTAGGCACCTGAAAGCTAGTCGAGGTCAATTCACCACATATGTGCTCATATCCCTTGAAATAAACTGAGCTCCCTCTGGATATAAGCTGGAACTCCCTATCCAAACATTCTCCCATCAGAAGCATATACCTTTGACCATTATATTTTCCAGACTTAAATGTTCAAGTATTTCTGAAGAGACATTAGCAATGTCACTCAATGTTGTCTCCTGTGAACTATTAGCAGTCTAACAGGAATTAGAGAAGACCTTTAAAAAGAGACAGATATTTTCCATATAGATTTCTCCAAGATACTTGCCAAAAATATCAACAACCTAGAAAAACTGACATGTTGAAGGCTTTAAAAGGGCACACTTTTCCTGTTTTTTGTCCCATGGATTTGATGGGATGAAAAAGCTTTTTTATGTCTGTCCCACAGAATTGATTTTTCTGCATCACCTCTCATCACATATCCACTTCTATTCCTTCTTTCAACCGCGAAAAAGAAGTTGAAGAAAAAAAAGGATTAGGAAAAAAGAAAAAAAAAAAGAATAAATCACCTTATAAAATACAGTCTGTATTTTTAAATTCTTGACAAAATTTCAATTTTCATTTCTTAACCTGGGAAATAATATGCAATTAAATTCTTTTTCCTATCACCCCACACCCCCCCAAATGCTAAAGTCATACTTTCTAATACTGTAAGTCTGAGGGTATGTATTCTGAACCTAAAGTAAAAAATAATTTTTTGCTTACATACACAGGCCATGAATATAATTTTTTTTATTAGAGTAGCTATATGTTTTTTTTATATAAATGGAATTTACTTTCAGCTGTGACATGTCTTTAATTTTTAGTATGTTACCGTTTCTGATCAATGGAGGTAGCATACTGCTGAGAAGGAACTGCTGAGAAGGAACTGCTGAGAGTTTATCAAATGAACCTCAGGAAAGTATGAGGCCAATGCTACATTGTGTAGCATTATTTTTCAGCAAAATTGAATTTTACAGATGTAGACTCAGTCTAGGCTATAAAAGCATCATTTTAAGTTTTAGTTGTTAAACAATTTCATGGTGTGTAGTTGTTATAAAAGAGAAGGATACACAGTGAACCTGCATTTTTAATCAATTACTGTTGTCTGTTGACATTTCATTTTAAGGGAGTTATTTTGTAGGCAAATGTGAAACAATTTTTCCAGAAAAAATTGTGGTAACTAGAATGACTAGGACGGAGTAAGAAGACAGCAAGTGAAATTTACCTTGGATAATGAACGGACCTCGAATTAAGGAAAATAGTACAACTATTCATTTATATGGATAATTTCAGAAAGGAGTAAGAAAAGGATTTGTGCAACTCTATTTTAAAGATTAATTGTATGTATTCTGAGAAGTTTAGACTTATATTTTGTAGCACAAATTTGAAAAATTACTTCACCAAACCAGTTGTTATATTTCATTTTTAATAATAGTTTTAAATTTTTTAAATGTTGTCAATGTAGGTTCTGGTTTTCATATTATACAGAGTGCAATACATTTCGATCAAACTTCTATTTGAAATGGCAAGGCAAATTTCAAATACATTTTGAAAATGCCATCTCCCAAAAGACACCTTAATGAAAACACTCTGTGCATTGGCTAGACTTGTAATATAAGACAATTTATGTTATAGAGAGCAGCTCTGCAGAGAACAGCTGGCAGTACTGGTGGATGAAAAACTGAGTATGAATGGGAAATTTGTGCTCACAGATCAGAAAGCTGATCGCACCCTGGGCTGCATCAAAAGAAGCCTGACCAGCAGGTCAAGGGATGAGATTCTTCCCCTCCACTCTGCTCTTGCGAGACCCCACCTGGGGTACTGTGTTCAGCTCTGGGGCCCCCAAAATAGGAAGGACATGGACCTTATGAATCAAGTTCAGAGGAGGACCACAAAGATTATCAGAGGGCCAGAGCACCTCTCCTTTGAAGACAGGCTAAGAGAGTAGGAGTTATGCTGCCTGTAGAAGAGAAGGCTACGAGGAAACCTTAGAGCAGCCTCACAGTACTTAAAGAGGGCCTGCAAGAAAGACAGAGGAGGACTTTTTACAAGAGTATATAGTGATAGGACAAGGGGGAATGACTATAAACTGAAAGAGGATAGGTTTAGATTAGATATTAAGAAGAAATTGTTTACTATGTGGGTGGTGAGGCACCGGAACAAGTTTCCTGGAGAAGTTGTGGACTCCCCATCCATGGATGTGTTCAAGATCAGTTTAGATGAGGCTTTGAGTAACCTCATCTAGTGAAAGGTGTCCTTGTCCATGGAAGGGGAGGTGGAACTAAATGAGTTTCCAACCCAAACCATTCTGTGATAGTAAAACAAACAGTGCCACAGAAGACCAGTTCCAGGCACTGAAGCAAAAGAATCTAATCTGTAAAATTGTTAGAATGGTCATTAATGCAGTTTTAATCTCACTCAAGTATCAGTCTTTCAGAAAAATGTCTGGACATCATCTTGAATTTGAAAAAGAGAAAGCAGTCAGAGATGTTCAGACATGACCAGCTTGCATGTTGGTTGTTGTCCTGTGTTGTCCTGTCCTGTTGAATCCAAGTTCAACACCATTGAATGATCCTGTGTATTATATTTAGTTGCCACTAAAATTTTCCAGCTAAGTATAGCCATTGCAGATCAGAATCTTAAATTATTTGATAGTATTCATCCTTCTCAATGAGAATTAGGTATCCAAGCCTCAGTGCTTTCAGAAGCATTTCAGAAGCTGATTTTTTTTACAAGGGTTATATATAGCTCAGTTAAAATGCCAATGTACTATGGAAGACCAGGCAAAAGAAATTAAAATAAATATTTATTTGTTTGGAAATAAAGCAACACACTCCAACTGAGCATTTTGTTCACTGTTTTGACACCCTATTTTGCTGTACGAACAGAAGTTCAAAACACATCCACTGAAAGTTTTCTTACATCTGTCTCTGCAGCACCTTATTCTGCACATTTACAGATACAGAATGCTGCAAAATATGGATTTTCATTTTGATCCAAATCAATAGCTGTGTTTCTTCTCTGCTCTACATTTAGCATGACATTTGTATTAGTCCAAACCCAGGATCTCAGTCTTCACTTCTGTCTTGGTTCTGGCCAGAACAGGGTTAATTTTTGCAGTAGCCAGAAGGGGGCATGGTTAGGACTCAGAGGATATTCTAAGGCAGGAAAAAGATAATCTTCATATTTCCAGAGCCGGGTCTGTTCTTCTTTCATTGACAGCAATGCTGGTGAGTTGGCATACAACAAGAGTGCACGCCATACAAACTTCTGTCCCATGGATTGTGTACACTGGACCTCATCTGTATCCACAGGGGGCTGCTCATTTTTTGAATCGCTACAGATTACCTCCAGCACAGCTAATTCTCTCAGGCACTGGATACCTCTCTCCATGGCATTCCACCAGCTTGGGCACACTACTAGATCACCTTTGAGAGCATACATTCCCTCATGATTGACAGGAGTCGCCTCCAGAGACTGAGGGTTTTGGTCCTCTTCCCAATCCCCTTGTCAATGCCCAAATTCCAGGACAGGAATCCCAGTTGCTTGGTTTTACGACCATCTGCTTTTTTATCGTGGGCTGCAATATCCCAGCATTGGAGCAGCCAGGTCACCAGGGTCTTACTTGACTGGTGGCTGAAATCTTTTTGCATATTTTGCAGCTTACCCAGGGATAGGGATCGGGTGATTATCGCTGGCCCTGCCTCTTCCTCCTCTTGCGAGGTTCCTGCTTCCTCATCATCCCTCACTGAGTGAACTGATCTGCTTCTGGATTTCTTCTTCTGTATGGGGGTGACTGCTACCAACCATCACAGGTTGTTCCTCTGGCTCAGCTGCAGTTTGAGGGGCCATGGTCCCTGTTGGTCTGCTTTCCCCCTCCTCCCCCTGAGGGTGCTGTCTAGCAATGAGCAGTGTCCAATAAATAGTAGCCAGGGACCAGAACACTGCATAACTTCCTGCTTCTTTGGAACTGCCACAGAATTTTCTTTTCAAATATTCTGCCACTTTATCAGGGTCCTGTAGTTGTTCTGGGGTAAACTTCCAAACCATTGAAACAGAATAATCCTTCAAAAGCTGACCCATTTTCGCCCACCTTCTATGCTGCTCATGACTATCCACATGGGGGAGATCTCTGAAGAACCTCCCCAGAAATCTCCATCTTCACTAAATGCTGAGGAGGCCTGGCAGATTTAGTAACAACAGCATACTTTCCTTAACACCCAAAGAGGATTCAAGAGTCTCAAAAGCTGTTGCAACAGGCCTGAAGGAGGAAAAGTGGGGCGTAGGGGGGGTGGAAAAGCTGGGGAAAATCATCCTCCCTTGTTCTTCCCACCGGCTGGGTACAATTATTAATGGACTCTCAGAGGTAGCACCTGAGGTAAGGGCATGAGAACAGCACTGAAGACACATCCCAAATGACCCTCGTTGCCCTTGATGTTATCATGTCCTAAGCTGACATCACATGTCCTAAGCACACATCACAGCAACAAAGAAATCCTGATCCCTCTCCCTGCTCTGAAAAAGAGCAACGGGATGGGCACATACAGGAATATTTGGAAACACATACAGGGCTAGGTACTACAACCATATGAATAGACCAAGCAATATGTGTCCAAGCAATATAGCTCTGGACTTAATACAAGATATACTTAGAACAAATTTGTTTCCAACCCTCTCTGGTCAGATCTGTTGTTATCTCAACCCTTCAAGTCCCAGATGAGGCACCAAATTACTCTGTCATGGTCTAGGAATGGTATTCCCCAATTCAGCATTCCCACTGAAACCATGCATTGCTCATTCAATCCTTCTCCTCCCTCTCTCCGTGCCGGTCGCTGAAGAGGAGAACTGGAGGCACGAAAGTTAAAGACCACAGGCTGAACTAAGAACAAATTACTGGAAACAGCAATGAGAAAAGCAAATTAACAGTAACAGCTACAATATCAATAACAAAGTGCTCGAGATAAGCAAATGATTCACACATTGGTGCTTGGAACTGGCATCACCTGAGTGCTCCCTCTACCATGCTCCCTCCAACCGAAGGAACCCCTTCTCCCCAGAAGAGACTCCCTTCCCTTCCCTGCCCCACCCCCCACCCTTGGCAATGCCTCGAGGGAGTATAGAATAACCTCCGGGTCCTGGCCATGCCCCCTCCTGGCTACAGCAAAAATTAATCCTGTCCTGGCCAGAACCAAGATAACGTCTTACAATTAACATTTTGTTTGTTTTTACTGAAGGCTCTAGAAAGCTGGAAAAAATATTTAAATAAATGGACCACTAACTAGTAAATCTACTATATTTTTTGAAGGTACACACCAGCTCAATTCTAACTTCTCCAGAAAAAGTAGTGCAGATCACCAAGGCAATGTATGAGTTACAAGTTTCTAAAAGCTACAAAGTAGGTTGTTACACAAGAGACTAAAAATAGCTGTTATGATTTATCAGGTCCTGATTCCTTTGGGGCTGTTAGAATTTGGAACAGGAATAAGAGCCCTTTTGTAAAATCTCTCCTTTTGTGTTTGTCTGGAAAACATGAGAAAAACTTCATTATTTTCTCAATTACCCATGAAGATTTTTATATACTCATTTCATAATTTGGAGCATAAGTCTGTAAACCACACATACTAATGGTGAGTTTTCTAACAAAAAGGAATATATATTTTGTTTTAATGTTACTTTAGGCAAAAAAACACATCAGTAATGCAAACTGTTAGACAATAAGCAATTTAGAGCTATGGCAGAACATCAAGAATGACACTCTCCTTAAAGCATCTCATTACATCCAGATGCTGAAGAGCTGAAGAACACAATCCCTAATATCATGCAATCATCTCAGACAATGAAGATTGAAAGCCTGAGCCTGCAATTCTTGAAGCAAAACTTTTATTTTCTGAAAGACTGCAAAGTCAAGCCATATGTTTCCCTGACATTTTCTTCCGTAGCTATACCGTATTTTTTGTTGTAATATGTTAAATCAGATCTTTATGTCCTGAACGTAGTTTTCTTGACTGCTATCCAGCTACAGTTGTTTTGCTATGCCTAGAAGGTACTATACACAGCTGGGATGAGAGAAGGGTATTATTTTAGAGAAAAATTCTCCACCATCCTTCAGATCCTTAAAATGAAGGAAGGAAAAAAATCTAACACATTTTTATGTTGGACAGTATGACAGACAAAGCAAAACTTCTGGCTATCAAAAAGCAAAGTAGAAAGGCCTGGTGTTTAAGAGAACTGAGCTGATGTTTGCTGCCTGCAGGGTGTAAGGCAGATACCAGGGCATGGATGACAGCTTCTGTTTTCACTTACTGCTTGCGGAAGATTGATGACAAGTACTTTATGAAAGAAAGAAAAATTGCACTGATCCAAGATATGTGCACAGTATATCCACACAACTCCTCATAAATGTTTAACTGAGGCTGTGTGTCCGTAGCTGTTTCTCTCTGCAGCAGTACAAGTTGAAGCAGTTATTCTCTCTCTGCCTTATGCTTGTATCCACATCTGTGCCGCTCACTTGCTTTTGTAAATACAACTATCTGTAGGGCCATAGAGTGAACTGGATCAGCAAATTGAACCAAGCTAAAATACTCATACTGAAAGTAGAATGCTGATGAGGGTTGGAGGAGGAATTTTCATTAGTGATCCAGTTCAAACACAGGAAAGATACAGAGTTCTGCTACAGGGAGGGTAACGTGAAGGATAATATCATGAAAAAAAAAAAGGACAAATAAAGTAAACATGTATCATGAGAAGAAGGCAATATAATTATGTCTGCTGTATGGATCAAATTATAAACTTAATTATTTCAGAAAATATTGTAAGGGTAATCCTTTTTAAAACATATAAGCATTTTCTGTTTTATGAATTTCAAGGAATACACATTCTCAGCATGATGCAGACCTTGCCTCTATTTAAGAAGTAGCTTAAAAAAGATGATATTTTATGAAAAGTGAATGTACTGAAGAATCCCCCTTTTTTGGAGGTCATCCTATCCTCATTTTTCTTTTCAGAGAAAATTATTTCAAAATGATAAGTAAACTGCTTACCAGCTGGAAGGAGGAGGAGTCTAACAGTGTGTGGGTGTGCTATGAGGACTCTAAAGACATGTACTTAGACAGAGATACTTCTCTGCCATGTACTCCTGCCCCACTCAGTCCAGTTACTGGAGATTGACACTAAAGAAAAAATTCTTCCAAAATATTTGTCGACCTTGCAATGTAACTTATATAATTAAATATAGTTTTATGCCATAAATAAAGACCAATACCTTTATTTTTGGAAAATATCCTGAACTTGTGATGTTTGTCAAAGCTTTAATAGACCCAACTTTCACTTTAATTCACAAAAATTAAAAGTAACTTTCAACTTGGCAATTGTTATAAAGGATTTACCTTTACAAAATTTGGACATTTCAGATACAGATACTCTTTAACAGAAGGTGTTTGACCCTGAATTCTGCCAGTCAACACTCAAAACTTAATGCTATATAGAACCTTTAGCAGCTGATTGTTCAGAAACCTTCACTAAAGCTACAGCACAGCATTGTAGTTATAACCACCAAAAACCATGGCAGAGAACACACAACACATTTTAACAAGTGTATTTCTCCATGACAGAATATACTCACACAGAATCAATATTACACTGCAGTTCGATTCTCTCAGTGCTCAGGCCTGTTTCTCACCCACAAGATATCTACAAAGTACTAGAAATGTATGAACTCACGTTGCTTACATATATTGGGAAGAGAAAACCAATAACATGCTCAAGAGGTGCCAAAGCTCTTCTACAAAAAAAATGAACATTTTCCTCATGGTAAAAATTACAGTCATAAACATGAAGAAAATTAAAAGAAAATTGAATACATTTTTTTACAGATTTATTCCTCAAACACTCAATTTTATTTCTTAAGTATTATATTTAAAATATTTTGTTGTCATTCAATTTAAATGAATGATAGCCATACTCTTAAAAACACATCAAAATAAGGAGGTTTCTTTCCCCTTAAAATCATCAGCTTTTCCATAGACAGTATAGCCATGATTTTCAGGGCAAATCCCTGTTAAATCTCTTCTTACAGGCTCATCTGCAAATGAGAGCTGCAAATATAAATAATTTCCAGGAACCAGTTTCCAAAGTTAGAGAAATTATTATAACCCGCAAATTTTTCGCTGTAAGAGTGGTGAGAGAGGATCATAAAAAAAAAATATTCCCACTATAAAATCAGCAGTTAAGCACTGCTGAAAGCAAACAGCAATTTAGGCATCACTATTAAGCAAGAGAAATTACACCCCACTTGTTGATTTCCAGGCTTCTCCTGATAGCAGAGGCACTTAGTGTTATCTCAATCAAGAGCAACAATAAAGCATGTCAGATGCAAAAAGAACTATTGAACAGCTGTAGCCAGATTGAGTCACAGCAATTCAGAACCTGAAGGTGGCAGGAGGACAAGGAAATTTTCTGTTTCAGACAGAAAATTCTTTTGTGGCTCTTTTGTGCGCAGGAGACTCCATCCCTTGGGACAGTAAGGTAAATGCTTCAGAGTTGCAGACTTGATAAAAGTTACATGCCATTTTTGAGAAACAAGCCCACAGTATACTTGCTTCAGCTATAATGACTCAAGTGGTTGGTCTACTAAAGTCTCTGGCCACTGCTTAAGCAGAAAACTTTTAGTGAAACCAAACAGAGAAAGGAAGGGTAGACAGAAGGAAAGACATATGGATTGAAGGGAGGATTATGTGTTTGCCATTTCCATTATCTAATTGTCTAAGCTTTATCTAGTGCCAGTCTATTACAGAATTGTGGCTGGTAACTTTGCAGAAAGACCAGTGTGGCATGGTCCGGTGAGAACAAATATGGCTGCAGTGAGATTGTATTGACAACCTCACCCCAACACAGTTAGCAATGTAGGAATAGGAAGCAGCAGGATAGGCAAATCATCCCCTTGTATCCCAGACTGCTCTGGGGAGGGAATGAACCTCGTAAACCATTCATTTCTAACGCCTTGACAAGTACTGCTGAAGAACAGTCATCAGGTATTTCTGATCTGTCATATCTGTTTAGTGTGTTTACTGATCTCTCAAGAAGGTACAGAATGAAATATGAGACCCAAACAAAGAAACTAATCAGAATCAAACCTGACCTTTGCAGACTGATGTTGTAGAAAGACTTGGACAACTTAAACGAAGCAGTACCATAATTTCTCTACATCTGCAAGAAAAGAGAGAGGAGGAGAGAAGAGGAGAGGAGAGGAGAGGAGAGGAAGAGAGGAGAGGAGAGGAGAGGAGAGGAGAGGAGAGGAGAGGAGAGGAGGAGAGGAGAAGAAGGAGAGGAGAGGAGAGGAGAGGAGAGGAGAGGAGAGGAGAGGAGAGGGAGAGGAGAGAGGAGAGGAGAGGAGAGGAGAGGAGAGTTTTATTCTCCCCCTCCCCTAGTTATATTTATTGTCATATTTCTTATCACATACTTATATATCTACCAGTGGAGTCATATACATTTACATAACAGTCCACAGAAAAGTGATTTCAAAATAAGGAAATATATGGGTAATTTTTACACTTGGTTATTAGAGTTGTCAGGACAGTACACACAGGAATAAGAGGCAAAAGCTAAAGAACACGGTAACTGGTGTCTTGATTTGAATAAACATTTGTTCATGAATGATAAGAACAGTTATCCCTCACATATATTACTAATGTTTTTCAAAGAAGAACAGTCCTGACATAATTTGCTGTGAATTTAGGAGCGGTCCAAAACTGAGCAAAAATTAATACAAATTTTGACTAAAATTTCAACGTTGTTATAATAGATTCACTTTGCAGTGTGTTAAAGCAGCAACTAATCCACTTAACAGACAGCAGAACTACCTTGCAAGTGTCTCTCTAAGTGACAAACACAGCTCACAGTAACAGATCTGGTTAGACCACACACAAATCAAAGAGTAATCATCTATTCATAATAATACTTAAAATGTGAGCAAAAATATTGTTATAGCATATATGCCAGTTAGAAGGAAAACAGAATTAGCTAAAGCCAAGAAAAAAATGTAGATTTAAATTTGAAGTAATCAGAAATGGCTTAACAGCAAACTGTAGATAGTATTTCATGAAGAAAATTATTTAAACTATTTCACACAGGCTTTTGCAGTAGGGAGAACACCTGGAGAAGCATAGTTTGATTAAGGATAACTGGCAAGGACTCTGGCAGGGAACTGTTATGCTTATCTAGCCTGTTGGAGTTCTTTGAAGATACTGCTGCTGAAAGAGATAAGGGGAATTCAGTGTATGTAATATACTCAGATTTTCAAAAGTATTTGTGAAGGTTCCAAACTAGAGATTAGTGGCTGAGGTAAAGAATAAGGGTTAAAATGGGCTACTGGATAAAAAGACTGGATCAGGTGCAAAGTATAGAGTATTGCTATAGAAGGAAACTTCTTAGAAATTGGAAAGGGGTTTGAGGTCAATCAGGTTAATAGGCATGTGCAGAAGTCTAGAAATACATTATTCATGTGACAGTGCCTTGTGAATTGAGTTGCCAAAGTCTACATCATATATGATTGCATGCAAAGTGATTAATGAAAAAAACCCAATATAAAAAGCACCACAGAAAATGAATCAAAATGAATTCAAGAATTCTCACAAGCAAGTGAAAAAGAAGTTAAATAATTTAAATAAGGCTGCTGACAACTAGACCAAATGCTAACCAAAAAAAAAAAAAAAATAAAAGGAAGAAGATAAACAGGGGAAAACTGTATTGTCAAGAGTATACAACATTAAAAAAAGGGTTATTATCATAACATCTTTTCTCAAATGAATTAGCAAACAACTGCAGAGATTGTTCTATTGCCATGTAAGCAAATGGGCAACAATCATGTATGCTCATGGTTCTTGTTAAAGCATGAAAAGGATAAAAATGTAAAATTTTAAAAATAGACATTTTGGTCAATAAAAAACATAAAGAAGCTGTTTTTATCACTGTTGAAGAAACAAAATTTCAAAGCAGATTTCATTCTTCTGTGGGGGTATGTTTATAAACCAAGAGATTAAAGAGTAAGGAAACGATCCAATTGTAGAATTAGGATTCTGAAAGAAAAAAAAGTTTCTATAAAAGGCTATTTATCCAAAAATTAGTTATTTTGGAAATTTACCATAGCAAAAAGGTTGCAAAATTAAGGAACATCTAGTGGTTTATTAATAATTAGCACTGCTATGTGATTGCAAACCTACACTCACCAGACATTGTGCAGATGCAAATCATCATCCAGGTTCAAGTGCCTTTAGATGACTGCTAAAGTATCCAAAAATCCATTCAGTCATGTTGGATGTCTAACAACCCTTCTCATGTAAACATTGGTATGCAAAAGAATAGGTCAGTTGATTTGAAACCATTCTCAAGAATATTTCTGCTCTTCACTATGTTTACCCTCCATCCTTCTTCCCATATTTGCCAGGAATTTACTTCCTGAACTTTTAGAGAAGCTTTGCCTTGTCTATCTTTCCCTAGAGACTCCAGTCCTAGGAGGTGTGATTTCTTTGCACAAATAATTGTCATTTCTCCAGATAAAATGTGTCTAACCCCAGAACACTCAGTGTTACAGACCAGCCCAAAGGATTTTGCACTATTAGACTTTTGACAAGAGAAATGTCATGATAACTCTCCAGATTCTCCTTTGTGGCCTCGTAATTCATTCTATAACTATAAAATCCTAATTCATGTCAGGTGGCATCAGCTGCCTTCTGTCAATACAACAAGTAAAATGGCCAAGGAAGACTGAACATATGATCTTATTAATACTCTATAAATCAAGGAATTTTAGATATATAAATGCAGTAAAATAAACAAAAGCAAAGCTATTTTTTCTTATTATCATCAGCAGATTCATATTGCATATGGCTGACTTAACAGGCTTTAAATTTATTCTGCTCAATCTTTGCTTCTATAATGAATGCAAATGTTGTCTCACAAACCACAATGCAGGAAAAACTTTTATAATATACTACCCAATGCATTCAGCTCTATTTGTACAGAGGTGTTTTATAACCCAATACAGACATTTTAAATCAAAGCAAACCACTTCAAAAGGCACTCAGAAGACCTATGACATAAATAGCATTGTAGGGGTCCTTATTTCTTTCATATCAATAATTTTTGTATCCAGGTTATTCAGGTAGCAAAATCATTTTTATTAGTTTTTAAACTGACAAAAAAAGAAAAAAAAAGTTCTTACTGGTTATGAGGGTTCAGGAAAAAATATCACATCACAATCTTCCAGATATTTATATTACACTTGTCACTACTATAGAGGCTGCAATTTGGATTTAGTCCATTATATTCCTGCGGGATGCAGGTTAGAAATATAGCATGGTTGACTAACAAACCTACTTTTAAAATCCATTGATGGCAATATATTTGGTAAAGGACACTTTTTTCTTTATCACAAGCACTTTTCAATTTAACTACATATTAGGTGTGATTGTAACATACCTATCATTTGTCCTGATGCACTGGAACACAGTTTGGTGTGCTGGATTAGGCAATCATCTCATCAGAATTCTGAAATGCTGCAAAAAAATTCTAGTCAATATATAGCATTTCAGAAGATGTAACATTTTAAAAATACTTTCATTTGTTTGCAAATAATTCTTTTGTTGCTAAGATGATATACAGTTTTGAGCTTTAGCTTTATGCACCAGCTCCTAGTCTACCATGATTTGATTTACCATAATTTACCATGATTTGATTAGAAAAGGAAATCTATTCCTGAAGGATAAGAATGAAAGACGAAATAAAGAGACCAGTATTTTAAGGATAAAGGCTATTCTTGTGAGACATCTAACTTTAAACAGCTGTAAGCTTTACTGGAGAGCATGGATACATTCTTGAATACATAAAAGAATTTCTTGGGCAATGGATTTACTAGTAAGGACCTAAGGCTTAGAAATAATACTGCTAATCTTTTTTTAAATGCCTTGAAAGAATATAGCAAATATTCTGCTTAAAATATTGAAGGGGAAGCTTGAAGTCAGCCATACCTTTGCTAGTCAGCCTCCACAATACCTCAGAGCAACCAGATACTGGAGATAATCTGCTTCCCAAAAGCTATAGAAAATATTACCAAATTCCTTTCTTCTTGACAATAAAGACCAAGTGGCAAGGAAATATCTGTTCAGACAGAAAACTATTGCCTTATTTTTAAAGTGTGTGATTTGCATCTGTGAGCCTTCTAGTCAAACTTCACGGATCTGTCTGAGTATTGGAAATGCTGAATCTTCACCCAATGACCATCTTAAACCTTTTAAAGGTGATGCCTCAAATGGTAGGACATGATTGATTATACTGGAAATAAATGTGTTATATCTAAAATGTACCAAATGTGTGCTGGTAAAGGTTAATTAATAACCACCACCCAAGTCAAAGCATTTTTTTTGTATAAGCAAATTTGTATGACATATATATGACCTGAAGTACAATACTTTCACATTGCAGCATAATATATAAATACAGATAGAAGATATTCTACACATTTATTTGTTTTTCATCTTCCAAAACCAGATACATATACATACATATACACAAATCTGAAATGAACAAAATAGCATCTTTATCATCATTTTAGATTGTGAATTACAATTTCCCCTCTAAGAAGAAGTGAGCTAAATTTTCTTCCAATGGGATGAAATAATTGGCTATATTTCTCTAATCTTGTAAAGTCTTGCTGGTCTCTTGATTTTTTTGTTTTTCCTTAGCTCTTCTATTAACTGTGGAAATATCAGATTGTGCAATTAGATGCTTCAACAACAGTTTTCATCCTACTGTTTGAAAATAGAAATAATTCTGGAAAACACAAAGTCAAGCAGATGGGGGGAAGAAAGAGAATTAATAAATAATACTTTGTAGCTATAACAATATCAGAGTAGGAACTGATTGAGAAACCTCAGCCAAAATATTTTACAGCAATTATTTAGTTCATGTAACTAAAATTTTATGTAGAAATATTTTCAATAAGATTTTCATCCAGGAAAAAAATGTCCTTGATAATCTGGTTCATATTAATTTTTTAATGGAACAGAAGGGAAAGTGACTTTGCACCACCTCAGTAGTCTAGTGGATAGACTCACTTGGCAACTTCAGAATGTCGGAATCTCAGTCAGAAACAGAAGGAAATTAGATGCTCTGTTACAAGTGAGCATTTTGAGTAACCTAGTTTGTTTCTCCCAAAATACCTTCACCTCACGCTGGTGTAGAATAGGATTTTTAGGCTTCAAAATTTTTGACGATAGAAAATCTTTTACAACCTTCTGCTTGAAATTCCCTTGCTAACTACTTACATCTTGAATTTTAAATCATGAAAATCTAAGACTATGGTAAAGGTAGGTAACTTTCACATGAAAAATGTTGCCAGAAAAATTCTACCTATAACAATCAGAGAGCAGTCATTATCTGAACTATGCAGTGGTTACCACATTTAAGAAATATATGATGGACCATATGAAAACAGAGGTGAATAATTCAGAATGATTTTTCGTAAATCCTTTTGTGTAAGTTGTTCACTTGCATTCTTTGAAGTTTCTCTAGTTTTCTGAGACATAAGGATGTTGATCTCAAACAGTGCTCCTATGTGCTGCATTTTTATTATATAGGCTGTCAAAGGCTAGGGATCTCAGGACTGAGGCTGGAGAATGCATTAGATTTCATTCAGAACCACCACAGAATGCTGATGAAAGTCTACTGAGAGCCTGACATTTTTGTTAAGCTTTTCATGTTTATGAAAAAATAAAAATGGAACAAAAAAAAAATCCTGACCAACTTCAATTCTGGTATTTTTTTAAATAGCAAAAAAAAAAAAAGATTTACTTCCAAAATTTGAAAATTAAACATGCAGAAATGTTAAATGGTTTTTGTTGCTACTGACTTCACTTTGTAGAAGTGTTTCTAACTAAGGAAAAGAAGCTTTCCAGGAGGAAGTGTAGAGAAATATTTAAACAGAAAATGGATTTTGAACATAGAAATAAATTTATAATATTTAAATTACAGCAAAAGAAGCAGAAATACCATGAAAAGAAAAACATTTCAGTAGCACTAGCTTGTATTTTAGATAGCATTCGAGTCCTTAAATGTAGTTCCTGTCCATCATAGACAAACCAAGGCAAATATGAATTCAAGATAATTGACAAGGAAAGAAAAGCTTTTAAAGTTGATGACTGATAGAAGTAGACATTCAAGACTTTAGATGACAAGGAAGATCACTGACTTGAAATAACTTCATATGAAAGCAGATCATCTGGTTGGTGGTATAAGATCATTTATGATAAGAAGTAAAGGTAGAGTGCTGCCAGATAAAAAGTATATATCTTCAGATGCCTGAAGAGAAGCTATTGTATATCTGTTAGTTTTGAAAGCAAAATAAATCATCCTGTACTTTTTCTTCACTTTTTCTAGAATTCTGAACCAAAAAGATATGTTCTTGTATCTAAAAGGTGCATAATTTCCAATACCAACAGTTATTACTCCTAAACAAGAGAGTATAAATCACTTTCAACCACATGTTGTTTATGTAAGATGTAATTGCTAATGCCAACGTATCAACACAAAAGTAATTTTTTCTCTTAGAATATTTATTCAGTAGTTAGAACTCTGCAAGCAGTTAATTTATACCCTAAGGTTCCCTTGACTTCAAAATAATGTACCATCAAGAGACTGGAAATTGTTTTATATGTTCTCCTTGCTAATAATTTTATCACTAAAAATAGTGAGCCGATACAGAATTTCTGACCTTAAGGTAATAACTAAATTTTCTCATTTTTGCTTGAATCTATATCAAGAGTATGGGGTCACTGCTTAAAAGTATAAACTTTGGATATATTAAAAGTATATATATTATGGCTGTGAAGGTGTCTGTCTCTGGAAAACTCCTTTTCCCTGGGTAAAGTGATTCAGCTATTAGTCAGAGAAACTACCCCAGAATTCTACAACAGCATGCACCTCAGAAGGATGGAAGAAATTAAGGAATGACCCTCTCTGCCCCTCTCCTCACCTCTTTTTCACTGTTCAGTAAGACTGCCATTGCTACCTGATGGTTATTGGGTGGTATCACAGAAGCAGCTGGAGACATGAGAGCCTGGCAGATTTTTCCCAAACCTGATACTCTGGAAAACTGTTTTGCATGGTGTATATCACATGGTAGTACTGCCTGCATCTACATTAAATTATGGCAGTACTGTTCATTTGAGGGGTCATCCTAGCTGATATGATTAGGCATGACAGAATGATGGGCATTTTTAGATATACTGGAATAAGCAAGCTCAGTTCTGCCTCAGGTGTCTTCAGCCCTGAATGCCTCCACATGGGACAAGTGCAATTTCTTTCGTTGGTTGTTTGTGTGCCTTTGCCATTTTAAATATATAATGAAAACCTATAAAATGGTTTGATATCTTGCTGAACACCCTTTGCAGAAAGGAATTCAATCACATAAAACTGGAACATACCAAGATTTCCCTTTTTAATGCATAAAATGGTTTGGGTTGGATGGAACCTTAAAGATCATCTAGTTCCAACCTCCCTGTCATGGTCAAGGACACCTTCTGCTAGACCAGGTTTCTCAGAGTTCCATCCAACCTTATTTATAACCAAACAAGTTGGGCTTTTTCCTGCTACCTAAGTGACAGTAGAGTCAATCTTATATATGATAAGGATTGCAAACTGTGGCATGCAAAAAATAAATAAAAGAAAAAAGTGCAAATATTTCCCAGAGGCTTTTTTGGTTATATGGCTGAAAAACAGTGCTGCTCCCTACACCTCTTGCTTCTGTAAATAACGGTATGTACAATAATAGTCACCTTTTGTCTCAGATGAAGTTTTCTAGTATAGATACAAGCGTGTTAAATTATTAACAAAGATAAAGACCAAGGTGCCTGTGTAGAACAAAATCCAAAAACAAAACCCATGAAAATATTGAGCTAGGGGCTCGAGTAATGAATAAGATTAATCAGAACTGTTTGTTTACATGCACAAATTCAATAGAATTGGTATTGCAGAACCCTTGTGAAATTATTTGCATAACTTGAAGAATAAAATGTAACTTATTTTAAAAAGAGAAAGCAAAGTGAAGCAGCACTCTAACAAAATAGTGTTGGCTGTTACTAACTGCTTGTTTTGGTTTGATTCGATGTTCTTCAGAGTAGCTGGTGTGGGGCTGTGCTTTTCATTTGTGCTGAAAACTGTGTTGATAACACAGGGATATTTTTGCTGTTGCTGAGCAGGAGTTGCACAGAGTCAAGGCCTTTTCTGCTCTTCATTCAACCCCCTCAGCAAGGAGGCTGGGGGTGCACAGGGAGTTGGGAGGAGACACAGCTGGACAGCTGACCCCAACTGACTAAAGGGACATTCCATATCATATGGCATCATGCTCAGCATATAAAACTGGGGGAAGAAGAAGGAAAGAGTTCAGAATGAAGGCATTTGCCCTTCCAAGTCAGCATTAGGTGTGATGGAGCTCTGCCTTCCTGGGGATGGCTGAACACCTGCCTGTCCATGGGAAGGGATGAACAAGTTCCTTGTCATGCTTTGCTTGTGCATGCAGCTTTTGTTTTACCTGTTCAACTGTCTTTATCCCAACCCACAAGTTTACACCCTTCAAATTCTCTCCCTCATCCCAATAAAGCAGGGGGTGGGGGGAGAGTGAGAGAGCAGCTCTGTGGAGCTCAGCTGCCTGCCAGTGTTAACCCGCAACAGTTATCCATATCTGACAAGCAAATGATCCTTGAAAATATTATGAATCACTATTCAAATGCATAACAAAAGTTCAGAGAATCTTGATACCAACCTTACAGATAACCACATAAGTAAAAAAAGTGATATCACAGCAACCTTTATTCTCTGTGAAACCTGTGTTTCACCCTCCTGCTGCAATTTATTTCATTGATCTATGGCTTATGTGTTAGTCCCCTAACTTAGGAACAGTTCTGCCTAATTAAGAGAAATTCCAAATCTATTAGTTACAATCACAGAACTAAAATTACTTTGTACCAAGTGCTCTGGTTTTGAATATATTTGCTATGTGCAAGTGGAATAGGAGACTAAAAACATTTTTACAAGTCTAGCAGGAAATTGTAAGTTAAATCAGCTAATTTTATGAACAGAAGATGCAAATTCCAACTAAAATTATTACATTATATATTTCAAAAATTTGTAATTAAGAAACTTTAATGTTTGCATTGGCTTAGGGACTAGAAAAAAACCCTAATCAACATTAAAAATAATAAAAAGTAACATATAGTAAATGAAGACTGGAATTTTTTAGCAGTGATTATACAATAAAAATTAGGGAAACAGGAGGCCAAAAGATAAGTGAGATATCTCACTATTAATTTGGAAATGTATGAAAATATATTCTAATAGCGGTAAACGGCAAATTTGTCAACAGCAATGCAAAGCACATAGAAGTCTATAATAAACATAGCTCATCAGTATTTGGAAAAAATGTGGTGATAAACACTTCACATAGAACAAGAATTATCTTCCACTGCATAAATAATTTCATATGGCAGTGCACTTCCTTAATTTAGTAGTTTAAAAATTGTGATTCAGATTTATTTTACCTGAGCATTTTGAGAGAGTTTACTGAGGAGTTTTCTGGATCATTAATACAGATTCTCAACAAGCCTTAGACCTTTGCAAAATACTTATTTAGCATGAGACTAGGCACTGAAATTAAAAATAACTGTAAAATAATAACACTGTAAACATTGGTTGAAACCAATTTTCAGAGCATTAGAAATTTTCAAGTGTTACTTTCAGTCAGATTCAGCTACTCTATTAAATTCAACAGAAAGGCACTAGAAAATTTTAGAGGCACTCTCTCTCCCCATCACTGTAGCTCATTACCTTATGAAAGGTTTAAAACCATCTGAGAAGATTAAAATCTGGTTTAATGTTCAAAATTTGAAAATGTAAAACCCAAACCCTTGAATTTAGGATTAAAAAAAAAAAAAAATACACGTTGTCTTACATTTCATAGTCCATAAGCAGAGATTTTCCACGAAAATGAGACTCACATGGTGACAATACTATATAAAGTATTTTCATTGGAAAACCATTTTTGTATTCATGTTAAGCAACATCTGCCAATAATTAATCCAGAGACATTTAAAAAATATCTTTGGCTATTGCTTACAGCAGAAGAAGGTATGTGCTTACAGCACAACCTGTGACGTGACATAACTTTGCAATCATGAGCTTGTAGTGACATGGCTGACTTCAAATATGGCATGTTACAAATACTGCTAGAGACTGAGGCAGCTGCTTGTCATGTTTGTCAGCAGCCTAAGTTGGCACCTACTTGTCTTAATGTGAAACAGTCTTTGTGATTTGAAGTTATTTTCTCCCCACTTTTCTGTCAGAACTTTAAAACTGATTGATTTTTATTCCATTCCATTGTTATCCTCTGTACTTGCTGCTGCCATTACATCCAAACCTTTTGTGCCCACTGAAGGTCCAACAACTTTTAGTAACTGCTCAGACTCCTAGCTTTGCTCTAGTATCAGGAAGAATTCATCCTTGTGCTACAAAGGAAGGTGAGGGTAACCCAGGTTCTTGTTAATAGATTCCTTGGGGTAGATTGGAGCGAAATGACACTGGATGATCAGAGTTTGCAAATGTATACATGTAGGGTTTATTTTAGAAAAAATGTGATTGTATTGGAAAGGAGATATGTAGCCATTTTGTTATTATATAGCAATATTTTTATTATTATATAGCATATGAAAGCATAAAAATAGTGCTTTAGAAAATGTATAGGGAAAAGAGAGAAAGAAAGGACAAGAGCATAAAGATACATAATCACCACCCATAGATCTGTGACAAGGCTTTATTGTTTCAGCTGGAATGTCCATTGGTCAAAGTGAGGGTCTTGATCCAACTTGATCCTTAGGGGTGGGGAAAGAAGCCCACAAAACACAAAGTCAGATGGGTTTAAATATGCTCAGTCTCAGTGGAAACACCCAGGTACCTCCCCGGGGCACAGGAGCTTTCAGGCCTCTGGCCTTAGAAATGAGCCTGAGGGCTATTTGGATGTCTTTCAGGGTTTATGATACCTTTGCAGCTGCTTGAGCAAGTAATGCCCAATCAGACCTTCCCCAGGTGGAGTGGAACAGAGTTTTACAACTAAGCAAGTTGGGTAAGGGAGGGCAATTATCCTGACAAGAGGCACCATCTAACCTTGCAGCATTTGCCTCTTATTGGCCTGGAAGCCAGTTTGTAGCCTTCAGGAGGAGACAGTTCATTACCTTTGTCATATGAAGACCAGCCATTACACACCCAAAAACTCACCTCCTCCCTTGAGGGATGCAAACCTGGCCTCAGCAGAGTACCCTGGAGCCTCCACAAATGAGCAAATATTTTGAGTCATTAGTCATTGAAAGAATGGAGAAGTCCCTTTCCTTTGGCCCTGGCAACAACCTAAGGTGGTATTGAACAACATTAGGGTCCTGGCCATGCCCACACAGCTCCTGCCTCCACGAACTCACAGATACAGTGAAAAATTAACCCTGTTCTTGGCCAAAACCAGGACATTATGTCAGAATGAATATTGTATTCTGATGTCCAAACTACAGTGTATTTATAGTTGATGTAGAGAAGGAACACAGAATGGAAGTTTGAAACGTACAGTTTTGCAGAGGAATATAAAAGATTGCAAAAAGAATGAATGTAAAAAGTCCTGTTTTACAAACAGAATCTCAAGTATTCCAAAATCATTAATAACTGAACCGTTAGAGCAGTTCTGAAGGATGTAAGAAATGATACAATGTCCAGTTCTTTAAGATAGAGGGAAAGAGTTCAACCTGAGTCTAAAAGGTGACTCTTTAACCATAGGACCAATGAGAATTTCATGTCTGGGTTCCTAGTACATACTCCTGGATCTGTTGTGGCTTGCCTTGATTGGACTGAGGAAGCTTGATAAAAAGAATAAAATTGAAATATACCTAAATGGCAACAGACCTCAGTTGTTTTGCACTAAATGAAAGTGGGAACTTGAAAAGCTGAGAGAGAATAGTAATAATCTTATTAATTCAGGAGTTTTTAAAAAATATATTAATGGCAAGAGGCAGTGCAAAAATAATGTCAGCCCATTCCAGGATGAGGATTATATTAGTTCAGTCTCTGTCCTACCCTTATCATGGCAGTAGCTGAAATTCCTTTTGAAAATTAAGCAACAGGACTGGCAGCAAGCAATCTGCTTTATGCATTACCATCTTCCAAATTCAGATCCAGTATGAAATGTGGAGAGGGAAGAGAACTGAATAAACAAACATGTGGAGAAGAATACCATTAAATTTCACCATGTTTAAAGACACAACACTTTAAGACAATTTGAATCATAAAAAATCCCCACACCCATAGCATAAAGCTACAAGAAGTGGACAAACACTCATTATGGTTCAGAGATCCTACAATTGAAAGATCCCAGGCAAGATACTTCACACCTTTACCTCTAGCTCCTTTCTACTTCATATCTATCTCATTTGTTCAAAAATAAATCTTCTTGACAGAAACAGCCATATACCACAGCTCTGTATAACAAACAGAACAGAGATGCTTCAGTTTATTCTTGCTCCTCTCATTAGTCCTTTTGCTAAAACAAAACAAACAAAAAAAACACCCCACATCTTGAATTCTGTCCAAACTGCCTGGTACCATGGAAATTAAAAATCATCTTGGTAAGAAAATGCTACATTATGTCTACTAATATTTCAGACAAAGTACAGTCTGTAGTAGTGAAGATTTTGGAAGAACTTAATCCCATGACCTGAGAACTGTTCAGTACATCCTGTCAGACAATTAAGGCTCTCAATTCCTGCACACTGAAAAGCCAGAAGCTGAAAGAGTCTGTCACTTTACAGGAAACATTCAGTACCTTTGCACTGTTAGGTCCTGAAGCAATTTCTGAGAAACACCTCTTGTTTCCTTCTGGTAACATTACCTTGCATGTTAAGGACATGCAGCTCTTACTACTGATGACAGAAAATAAAAGCTCAATCCGGTTTAGAAAAAATATTCTTCTTGGTTGCATTCAAGACAGAATACCTTTGGAAGGTCGGGAACAAGTCGTTGAAATAATTTAATGAGCCATAGTGGGAATTAAATATTTCATTATTTTTCAAAATGAAGCCCCTCCTTGTTGCGGTGAGCCATGACCAGCTGAATCAAGTGGACCAAAAGGTCCATTGGTTTGATGCTTCCCCAGTCCAAAAGCCTTGAGCATTCAAAAGGCTGTGAAAAATATATAAATCCATGCCTTACCATTGGCTGCAGACCTCCCCTCCCTTTATTTCTCATATTTGGTTGTCTTTCCAGAGAGTTCTATGTTCCTCCATAGCTAATTGGACCTTGTTACTCCTCCCCACCTACCCTTTCTCCCATTTGCTGTAATTCCTTCTCCCCGCCTCAGTAACACCCCCAGCTGATGTTCCATTGGTTACTGTGTGTTTTCCACGCCCAGACCGTGGGGGTACAAGACCCCCTGAAAGCCACGTTTCTTTGGCTTTCTCCTTGGATTTTTCTCTCCAATAAACCCTCTTCCCTCACAAGGAAGTCCCTCCACTTCTTTCCTACCTCCTTAGCACACCCTCGCCATCGGTGGCCAAGGTGAACCCAAGCAGGTGCTTCGCCCGCTCTCCTGCGCCGCAATCGGTTTCCGTCCTCCCCGTTCGGAGCAGGCAGAAGATTGCCCAGTGCTGGGACAGCATGGTAGCTGGACAGCACCATGGCACCTTCTGATCATTCAGTGAGTTTTGTATTTGTATTTCAGACTGGACAAACTCAGTTTGTTTTCAACATCTCAGATGACCTTTTTTATTTTTTTCTCCTTTACATTATATCGATGTGTACAATGGGAAAAACAGAACAGATATATCTGCTACGTATTACTCAGATAATGTAGGACACAGAATTATTGTGTCTGCATACAAAATGCTAGAAGCAGATAGGAAAAACTAAAGGTTCAGAAGAGTAGAAATTATGAAGTAATGGTAACATATCAATTGAAGAAGGATTATAAAGTGAAAAATAAATTTTCGCAGACATTTAACCTATTGTTTTAAAAGAAAGACAGTTTTACAAGAGCATCAAACAGATCATTTAATCTCTTTTTGCCCTTAGTTTCACTACATAAATAGAGATAAACCTGTACTTGAAAATGTTTATAAGTCTTCAGAGGAAGTACATGTTCTGTCTCGCACAGTCTTGGATGAAAAAAAATCTAAATTCTGGACTTCTATTTACTATTATACCTATTTTAATGAAGCTAAACTGAAAACATTTGCAGTCTAACTTTTGAAAGCTGCAGGATTTGTCAAGCTTCCAGTATTTTACAACATCTCCCCTAGCTGCCAGTACAGGCAGAGGTAAAAATTTCCTCATATGAGTTCATTTATACCTTGAAACGGGCAGATGTCAGGGGAAAGTATGAGGGTAGAACTCATAATCTTGGTGACAGCAATGCTAACATTGTTCCAAAAATTCAGTAGGAGCCTAATTCTGCTTCCATTAAAGTCAGTCAGATTTCATCTCTTGACTTGAACGAATGTAGAAATAGAGCTTAGGGGAGGCAGTACGAACAGCTCTTGGAGAGCACTGCCATTTTAGATTTTGAATACTCACATGACTACTCATTGTGAAATGAAGTAATTTTCTTTAGGTTCTACTAGATGCTGATAACACTTTATCACACACAGCTTTTCACAGAGGAGTATGTCCACTTATTTGCTGAAATCAAGTTTCTCATTTCCTATCTAGAGTATTTCCATATGCCAGCATTTCATAGTATAGACAGAACCAGTCCAGTTCTGTCTTCATCCTAACGCCCCTCAATGTGACAGCAATTACCAGTCCCTGTACTTCCCTCCTTCAGCCAACTTCGATACAAGGCAAACAGGTTTTCCAAATAGTGTCAGTTCATAATTATGTTCAAAGTTTCTGATACTGTTTCAATCCAGGATTTTTAACCATGGGGAGCAACATTTGTCAGAAGTAGACATGAAAAAGTAGGCATTTGGAAGACAGATTCATATTCATTACCATATAAATGTAAAGCTTGAGCTTTAGTTCCTCACGACACATATTTGCAGACGTAAAAATGCCTTGACATGGAACATATCTTAATATAGAAGGACCTTTAGGCTTTAGCTTTTTTTTTTCATTTTTTTTTAGTGGGCAAAGTCATGTTATTCCTGCTACCTACCAGGGAACCCCCCAGGAGACTTTCTTTCCTCAGAGTGAAATAAGATCTGTAATTAAGATCATGATATTTAATGCTTCTTCTGTCAACTGGTTCTAAGGGAACCATAAGAAAATTCTTTTCAAGAGGAAAAAGCACTATCATTATACCTTCAGAAATAACTTTGTATTTAAAAACATCCTACTCTCCCAGTCTCTTCAGTTTCACATCGGCAGCCAGCCTAAAACCACAATGGTCCTCAACCACCTCCTGCCAAGTGCAGTCTGTAGGGGAAAGACTTAAGAACTTCCCGACATAACAGCTAATTACACATACCAGGAGAAAACACGGTTTTTGCTGGTCAAATTGGAGTAATGTAAAAGTAAGAGTCCTCTTTTGTCTGTTTTGGTGAGGGGAATGTTTGTTTTACTTCAACTTTTGTGTCTGAAACTGTTTCTTGTCTCTTCATCTGAAAATGTCTCTAAGACTTCTTTATGTTCGGATTATCAAATTCTTTATGCTAGAAAATCAGCATGCCCTCTCCCAAGCATTCCCAGTTAGTGCTCATGAGGCTCAGACCAGATCCCTAAAAGCCAGCACAAAGTCATTGGAAAAAATAATCTTTGAACCAAAACTAGGAGTCATCCCCAGACTTCGTGACTTTTCAGAGCAAGGAAACTCCCAGGTTCGCGTTTCATTGAAATTCTACGTCCTTCATTAAAGATGAAAGAGCAGAACAAGTAGCTTCTATTTTTATGTTCTTTCTGTAACAAACATGCTTTTCTTATCTCCTTTGATTATATTGTCGTCCCATTTACCCACACAAGTAAGAAAAGACTAATCTCAGGCACTTGCAAGACATCTTCCTGAAAAAGTCACACTTTCAAAATATGTTTATCTTTAAACACTATTGTGAAGTAGGAAAGCAAGACTTAACACTGTATTAAATAGGAAGTTAAGCAACAAAGAATTTACAAGAATTGGTCACTCTTGACATAAGACAGTTATTAAGCAGAGCAGCACATTAATTTAGTTTGGGAATTCAGTTGCCTTAAATTCACTGTTTTTATCCAAGGTTTTAGAGCTGATGGTTCATGTTTTGCAACTTGTAAAAAATAAGTGTTATGGTATCTGCACAGCACTTGCTTAAATATTGGTTAATTATAAAACAAATAGGCAGAGGACATCTATTTTTCCAAAATCAGACACAGATTCATAGCACAGAAACTATCACATTATTTCTTTTCTGACCTTGACAAATACTGTATAAGACACGTTTTCTTTCTTTTTTAAAAAATACATATTTTTAACACTTAAGCCTTCTATATATTTAAAATATTTCATACATAAATATGAAGTTTCTGGCTATCATTTAGTTTGCCTCCAGTGAAGCACTACAAAGGGTAGTTTCAGAAAGAGGTATATTATAGACTGAGAAGTGCTCTCTACTTGCTGCTTTGCAAAATCTGTTCTCTCAGCAATGTTCATTGCAATAATTATTCCAAGGTGTCACCCTGAAGCATGACAAAATCATAATATGGAAATGTACATCCATCACAGTTCGAGTCACTGATAAGACTGAAACTGATAGTACTGACAAACATGTTACAAGGAGTCATGTTAAGTAGCAAAATGGCACCTGAGTTTTGTTCCACTAACTTTGTTCAGTTGTTACTTGCTGATATTCCTTTTACAAATTTCATTTGTTTTGGGTTTTCCAAGATTCTGCTGAAAACTCCGTGCTGATGAAGTGCATAAGAATGAGGAAAAAAAGAATTATTTATATGATTTTATAGCTTGTATAATAAATAGCATGAAAAGGGAATATCTGCATGGAATATTAGAGAGAAAATGAGAAAAAAAGTGGGGTCAGGGGGGTAGGAGAATTAAATATGTTAATACCTACATGAGTATAAAAAATAGATATATTGATAAATATATATATAAAGTTCTTAGTCTTTTCATATATAGCTACATATATAACTGCAAACTGGTACTAAACTACAAGAGAATATTTGTCTAACATGCGATCCAAAAAATTGGCCTAATAGCAGTATACTACTAGGTCATTAAAAAATGAAACTTTATACAGCACATAAATGTATAATGCCTCCTTGAGTCAAATATAAGACATTTTCTTAGACAAGTGTAAGACATTTCTTATTTCTGGGCCCAAATCCCAGAATCTGGGAAAAGGAATAAATTTCACTTTCAGGATTGTGACCTGACTGAAGCAAAGTGAACAAAGTTATTGGGTAGATGACAAACCTGAAAGCTTGGGTGGATTTTAATGGGTGAATGATACAAATCAATGTTCACACCATTCTATAAATATATGCAATACATGTGATATGCCATAAATGTGTATCTCAAAAGTATATTACGGCCCCATTAAAATTGCATCTGTGTTACACAAACTGCTGTTGCAATGGACAAGACAAAGAAATTCATCTTGACATTCATATCAGTTAACTATAGGTACAAAAGAGGAATCCAAAAAAAAGGGGCTCCTTCTAAGGCTGAAGTTACAGATGCTAAGGAGGATAAAAAATTGTGTCTGAGATAACATTCAAAAGAGTTTAAGTTCCCTGTTAATCTGAGAAGATCCTGGAATTCCAATGACAACATCACTTGCTGCCATGATTTTGGGAAGAGTAATAAAAATGTATTTCAGTGGTATATCACCAAAGCAGACAACATTTGAGGTGCTTACTTAGCTTCAGCATTATTGAATTTAAAAAAAGCAAGCAAACAAACAAAAAATCACCTTCATTATCCTTGTTTTTATTTAGCTGTCTTCATTATTTTATAGAGAACTTACTTGAAAACATTTCTCAAAACTCCTACCAGTATATTGCTACTTTTCCCCTTATACATGCATTTATGCCCTTGTGCAAAGCTTTAGCAATTATTTAGAAGGTGAGAATAGAAAAACAGACTGTCTGTAATCCTGACTTGCAAAGTACATGCTTCAGCTGTCAACTCATTGACTGGTCACCTTACTCTTTTTTTTACGCTTTGATCATTAAAGCTCTCCCGGTGGCCTCAGGTACATGTTCAATCAGAGAGGAGACAGAATTAGCCTTAAAGATAGAAACACTCAGTGTGAAAGAAGAGATTCTCATCATGCTCCAGCAAGTTTTACTGTTTTACAGTGAGTTGTTCTACTTTACCTAATTCTAGATATCTCTGCTAAGTCACACCAACAGATCAGCTGATGATTTTGCATGGGAATTTCAGAGATTCGTAGCAGACTGAAAAATACTCTCATTGACAATTTATTCTTGTCTATATCCCTGAGGACACTATCCATCAAAGTAAATGCCATCATATTTATGTTGCTTAGATTAAGGTTGGAAGAGATCCAAGACTGTAATGTGTTAGGAACACTTGCATTTGGCCCAGAGGGACAGAAGAATAACTGTAGAGAAGACATAACCCCTATCAAAATGTGGATGAAAAACCTGTATTGATGCTAGCTTTATATATCCTAGTTTATTAGAAACAGTTACAAACAATTAAATGAATTGAAACAGCAAAAAGGGCTTCAAATTTATACAATTAAAAATAATCTATACATGTTTTGATATCATCATGGTGTTCAACTAATGTCTGTTGTATGGTTTCCGGAAAATAAAAATTGAGACAAGTTCTGTATCATCATGAACCCAAACCAAACTGCTATTACAAAGCAGTCACACTTTAAAAAGGGATAGCAATCAAAGATAACTATGTTCATAGTTTGTTCTGATCAATCCTGCTACCCATATATATACATCTGACTAATTTTTTTCCTTTTGTCAAGTGATTTGAAACATGTCAGCTGCTTCAATCACATTGCAACCACTTCATTTTACAATGCAACACAGCATGATGCAATGGAACCTAAACAATTCTACAATGTATGTCTGTGTAAAGAAATGCTATAGTATTTTCCAAAACTGGGGCTTTAAGACTCCAAAAGAATCCATCTATTCCTTTTGTTTGCTTTTTCTCTTCCAGGGCCATTCATCAGAGAGAGATCCTCCCCAACACCAGGAGGAGAGGACAAGACACTCTTCTCCTGCTTCAAGCAGCTGTACTTCCAAAGTGAAAAAGTCCTGGTTCTACTGGACTGAATTATTTAGTCTAAAACAAAGAGGTTCTATACAGATGGAAAAACATGTGTGTTGAGTGACAAACAAAGTCTTATTTACTGAATGTATTAAAAATTGTTTTTCCAGACACATTTCATCAAAGAAAAGCTCCATCCTTGGGAAAGCAGTTATATTCACAATCAAGACAGATGTACAAGTCATGTGAAATAAGGCTGCCACTGGACTGAATTATTTAGTTGTTTGCTAGAGACTTGATCAAATTCTGCCTCTGTGTAAACAGACAAAATTAAATGGGACACAGTTTGAGATGTTCTACATCCTGATCCAATTTGATCATCTGTGTGCATCAGATCTTTGGAAATGCTAGTGAAAAAATGTTATCCTTGTAGTGAATGTAAACTTGTGTGTACACTTTGGGTTAAATAGCCCATAAGACTCAATAGCATCATTTAGAAAAAAGCAATAATCAATTACACATGCATGAAGGAACTTGAATTTCCAGTGTGGTCAACCCTGGAAAAGTCTGTCTTTTGACAAATAAATGCAAGGGTATTTTCAATAACACATTTCTTTTCTTGGAAAGGTGAAGACTTACTCTCACTATATATCTAGATCTGAACAATTTCCTTTCTTTAACTATCTTATTAAATACACTTTTAATTTACTGACTGCATTCCAATTTGTCATTCTAACAGATTATTCTGTATTTTAGAAAACTGTCTTTTCTGTGACACACATTCATGCAAGTAACAGAAGATATTGGAGAAATTGTTCAGAGTTTAGTGGAATGCTTGAGAAGCATAAATGTATTTAAATATACCCAAATATAACTAATTTATGTTAATATGATATCTAAACAATATCTAAATATAGTCTTTTCATATTGAGCCATCACATTACTCTACTGCAAATGAATTAATGGTTTACTGGTTTGAGTGGCCAATATTTTGTTATTGTAGATTTTCATTACTTTGTGTTGACAGTTGCAGTTTTTGCACCACACACCACATAATTTTATTTGGGTGTGATCACAGCAATACAGTTTCAGTTTTAGCTCTTCATTAGCCAGAAGATCATAAAATGCAATGAAATGAAGTGTGAAACTTTACAAAAAAGGAATAATCTTGCCATTTTCTCCATATCTCTAAATCAGTTTGCTCAACTTGGTGAGAAACAAAACCATAAATATAAAGGTTTTAGATTAAAATACGACTCCACAAATTTTATATCGTGCTTACAAGATTTATAATAATGGTGAAGGAGGTATTGTATGACTGTAGTTGTTGCCAAGCACTAAGAATATTGTTTCTGTGGGGTGTTTACCTCAACAAAATGTATTTGTTCTTGCACTAAAGCAAGAACCATGAATGACCCTTCTAATTCTAGGAAAACATTTTGAGGAAGAAAACTCCTATTAAAAGAAAAGTGTGCTCACTAACCAGTGGCCTTAGCAGATGGTAATCAATTGCACTGTCAGCTGAGGTATCTCTTCTAATGAAAAGAAAAAGCTAAAGATGACCGAGAGCTCCTGATAACTAAACCTGACCAAAGGAGTTAAGCAGCTATCGTAGTAGTTTACCAGTAGTGTTTCACTAGAGGAGACTGGTGTACAGCTGAGATGCTGGGATGAAGTTTCAGCAAGTTTTTCCTGGAAGATCACTTGATGTAGCTCAGCATAACAAGATGAAGAGGTGGGCCTACTGCCCACTTAGTACCCGGCAACAGAATGGGGGGGTTGCAAGAGGAAGGTCACATTTTGTGTGCATACTAATGCTAACAGTTTGCCAGTAGAGAAAGCGCAAGGAATCGTTTGTAACTTTGTAAAGTTTTTTGTAGGAAAATGGATTTCTATTGCATTTAGTAAATCAACACCTGTGAAGCTGGCGAAGGTTAGCATGAGAACAAGTAGAAACGATCCCAGAAGGATCCTTCTGTGCAGAGTTAGAGGCACCAAGTTCCTTTAGTTATTAAAAAGCTATAAATGGATAGAAGTTCTTCCCCAATTGTGGTCCCCCCCTCAAAATAAAAATGTGGATGTATCTGGATAAAGCGCTGAAAATGGGTCCTAACTCTTCACCACAGAAACTGGGTAAGTACCTTTAAACTGCAAAGGAAAGCCTAAAGCCAATCATCTAATCAGTTGAGTGGGGAATAATGTACAAAAGCCAAGAGTGTGTAGCAGTTTACCCTTGTTCTGAATGGTACAATATTCCATATAAAAATTGTGTCCATAACAGAAGAAAAAGGAGAAGAAAACGGGAAATGCATATATAGAAATTTTAACCATGTTATTGAGACTTATTCAATATAAAAGTGTTCAGACTTTTCTTTGTTTTCTTCTTCATAACAATTAGGGTTCTTAGACTAGACTCTTGAGATGTCAAATATGTTAACAATCAATTCTTTCCTTAATATAGGGACAGTTACTTTTTGTCCAAAACAAGATTTTGAGTGTAACATGGCCAAATAGCCTGGTAGACTGGGCAAGTAGCAGAAAGTGGTAGTACAAGGAGGAAATAAGACCAAAGATTAACACAAATCAATAAATTGTAAGATTTCACTATGCTCAAATCAGGGATACAAAGTATTAATAGATATAATTGAGTGATAAAAGCAAAAGTTTTTGACCTTTAGCTTCTACCAGAAAAAGGAACATTCCAAAGGAATTAGCATTTATAACCTTAATAGATAATCCTCAGCTAGACCACCCTCTCTGAATTACCATTAACAACAATTAAAGAAGAATTGAGTAGCTGATCTTCCAAAATTACAATATAAAATTATAATATATTAAATATAACATTGCACAGCTCTTATACCACTGCCAAAAGTGTTTAGAAAGAATGCTCCAAAGTCAGTAGTTTTTGAGAGTCCACTAAAGAAAACAGAATACATTTTATCACCTCACTAAATTAACTTGACGCATGTAGTGTGGAAACACTGTAGGTGACTCAGTCACTAATGTAGCAGAAAGACACATGCAGTTCTGGTTATAATTTTTAGTCCCAACAGTGATTATCTGAAGCTGTAAATAGTGACAAAATTCAGTCTCTCGTTGGCTGGAACTTTGAAAATCTCTGTAGCATTAGCAGTATGTATAAACATTCCAGTTGAACGGAATGAAATGCTTCAAAACTGAGAGGCTTTTCCAAAGCACCCATTTTCTCACCATGTGGTAGACAAGTTAGTTCTTTTACAGAAGGTATTCTGGCACTGTAGATTGCCTTTAGCAAAAGGATACAATCTCAGTTATGAAACTAGTTACACAAAATACCAACCACCCCCTTAAGGTCAAAATACCACTGAATATGCTAGCTCTTGATGTACATTTAGCCAGACTGCAAACAGGCTTTCACTATGCTCTTGAGGGATGACACTGTTGCCTCTACTTTTCTGTCAAAAAATAAAATTGTCCTGCTGTCCTGAGAACAGCACAACTGCGGGTAGTGAGGGGAATAAACATGATGAATACAGCATCACCTACTTAATATCTGTTATTCTGCATTGCTCCCTATTGTGCATGAAGAGGTCTGTTCAATGGAAATAATAATTAGAGAAACTGCATTTAAAACCCGGTATAATTGTATTGTGTAGATGCATTTTTATATCACCAATGGATATTTTAACATCCCAGTTTCCTTTATTCTTCTCTCATCTAGTAGTAAACATCCAGTGTACATGGCTCCCTCCGGAACCTACTCTGTAGCCAAAAAGCGGTAAGTATTTCACCTTTAACACTTCAATCTGCACAAGTAAATATAGAAAAAAAAGTGTTTCTTTAAAAAACTTCCTAAATTACAATCATTTTAATGAAAAAAAAAAAAAAAGTAAGCAGTTTTAAGCAGTCTAGTTACTAAAAATAATTTTGTTTCTCTTTCTTAAAACTTCTTACTATCTCCGTAACAGTCAGGGAGGGGTTTGTAATGGAACTAGATAGGTATAGCATTTATAATTTCAAATAAATTTTAAAAACATGTAACCAGTGGCGTTATATGTCACGGGCCACTTAACATATTTCATTATAACTACTTGTTTCATATCATCCTAAACAATAAATTTTTTTTCCCCCATGTTTATACTCTTTGGAGTACATATATAAATGCGTAGTGAGGTCTACAAAACACTGCCTGACATGAAACACCTTTTTATATAATCCAAAGAGAAGTCAATTACAGGGAGCATTGACTGGTATTTTACCACCTACTTTTTTTAGTGTCATGCCTTCACAAACAAAATACATAAACAGAGTCAGCTTTAACTGATGTATCACAAGAGCTGTAATACGGGATGCACTTCTCATAAGGCAACCATTCTAATGGTTTTTGCATTTAAATTACCTAATACTGCCTAAGAGTGATTTATACCATCTTCGAGGATCAGACCAGTGCATACAGACCTAAAACAGTGACACAAAAGTGACATAAGGCAGTTGTGTACACATCTTAATCCTCATCACAGAAAATACAGAGAAATGCTTTCAAACAGCTATTTCCTCTTAATAGTGTTTTCTTTCATATACGAATTTTAGTTAGATTTACTAGGTCATAAGAACAAGAAACTAGGTTTCCCAACCAAATTAGATGCCATTCTGCTATTATCACAAATTTTCTGTAAATGACAAGAAAAAGACAAGAAAACATTAGCATAAAATGAGATTAAGTAATAGGCCCTAATTTTTCCCATTTCAACTTTAACATGAAAAAGTTAATTCTTACTAAAAAAACTGAAGTTGTCTAACAATATCTAATAAAGGATTTCATACCTTCTTAATATTAAATGGTATTTCAGCATAACAACTAGGATTTAGCATACATTACTATAATTTTATCAAGTTAGGATATGGCAGTACATTAGCAATCAGTGTAGAGCTATGGGAGTGGATCTGTGAAGAACTGGTGATTACAGTCCAGAAGTGGCTCAGGGTTGTTTTAGATGGTGCCCAGCTTCATTTCACCTCAGAAGAATTTAATCTATGTGCTTTGGGACCTTGGGACAGTGTGTATCCAAGTGGAAAGCTATGTGGAAATTGTCTATGAGAAAGGAACTTCTGTTCTGAAGCGAAACACTAATGTCTGTAATTTAAACATGGTGTATCCCATGACCTTGGAAATCTTCTCTTTAAGCCTTCTTAGAAAGCTAGTCCTTAGAAAACCAGACCTGAACTTAGGTTTACAATATCTATGGTGTCCTAACCAATAGATAGTTGGATTTAAAAAAAAGAGGACATTCACCAATTCACTAGTCATCTTCTCCAATAATTAATATGGGTCTACTGTTGCTGCAATACGTAAATTTAATTATTAACCTAGTACCTTAGAAATTCAGACATGATTTATCCCAAAAGGATGCAAATTGAGCAAATAATACACATATTTAATACCATCAGTGTCCATGTCCATCTCATATGTTAATTTAAAGTACTATTTCTATATGCTTTTGTATTTTCTAGAAACGTATTTTACTACAGATAAACCAGAAACAGTTTTAAACTAATACTGATATGAACCTCTGAAATACTATATTTCCAGTAAATTTTAGCATCTTATATACATTTAAGACTTAACTTTCCAATTTCAAGGCTCTCACTCACTCCCATTATGAAGTCTTTCTAAAAGTAAATCCATCAAGTTAAATAATAAATGAAACTGATGCAGTGAAAAGATGATAAGCAGCTGTAGCCTGATGCCTAAAACTCTGTACTACAATGATATACAAAGTATTTAAGAATTCCTTGAAACTGCCAAAACTTTGTCCCCATGCCTATACTTGGAAACTGTTTCCCATTACACTGTACCAGCAGCATAAAGGGACCTTCAAAAAGAGGTAAAACATCTACACAGTTGCAGTGATAACTGCAATACACAGTTATATGCCAGTATACTTTGACTGGAGTTACAGCAGCAAAATCCACATAAGTCTAAGCATGAACAGTCCACAACTGGATTTTCAGTTGCTGAAGTAGTTGCAAGCTTCGGTCATAGGTGTGTATCAAATCAGCAAGATTATCCACGATGAAAATGACAGTACAAGGTAAAACTTCCAATTTTGTAATTCTTATATGTAAAGAACGTGAGGAAATTAGGACACAGCACTACTCTTGTAACTGGGTATTGAATAATAAGAGAAACAATTTGTTTAAAAAAATTAGCTACTTCAAAGAATTCAGTTAAAAATGAGAATAGCAGCAAGGCTGAAAAACTAAGTGAATTATTTGATCAATTGTTTATATGACATTTTGAGGCGATAACATTTTACAGAAATGCAAATTATTGAGACCTTGATTAACTGTAATTCCATAGTCAATCACTTTGTACCAGTTAGTGGATACTGTATTACTTCATGAACAGAAAAAATGGATGCAACTTTCCACATTCCATGTCTATTTTACTGACACAGATCACAAACACTGCGTTGTTTCTTATTCTTGGATAGTATCTCTTTATTTATCTTTATATTGTTGTGTTCTACCTATTAATGGAATCTGTGTGGGAGGAGAAAGGTGATTTTCAAACAAAATACCAGGATTATGACCTTGAACAGGATTGTTCTTACAACAGAAGCGTATTGGGGCTATCTGGTTTTTGTTATCTGTGCATACACTGAGCAGGAGGGCTGCTGTCATCTCTTATTCACTTGTAGTTTTCTGCAATTTGTTACACAAGGGCTCTTTCCTCAGCAAAATACAAACTTCTGAAAGAGGAAGAGGTAAGTAATAAACATCTGTCTATGCCTATTATCAATATGTGAAAATCAGAAGAACCAAAATAACCGAGTGCTTCCTTATTAAGTGAAGCAAGACTAACATAAAAATAATATATTTCACATGAAAAGCTCGATCTACACAGAGAACAGTTAAATGATAACGTTGGTAATAGAAATGCTACACTACTAACTACTTCAATTTGAAGAATATCCACAAAAGATTGACCAGGTTGCTAATTATTGAAGAATAATTTCATCTCCAGCATAACACCACCATTGTCACAGAACCTGTCCCAAGCTGTCACACCAGATAAATTTGACTGAGCATTAAAATGCTCATTACTCTAATTATGATTTTTCTTTATAAAAATTCATTGAGAATGATCTGAACAAAATTACTCTATAGCTGATTACAGCTCATGAATTTACATGACAATCAGCAGGAATACTCAGAGCCTGCTAACAACATGTAAGTGATTACACTGAAAAATTTTAAAACTTAATAATTGGATGTACAATGCAGGGTGTATCGGATTTAAGAAAGTTTGGGTTGTTTTTCTTATTTGTAAATCATGTGATAAATACATACATTTTTCTTAAGATAAACATATTTTTCATTATTGCGGAGGTCCTTGAAATACAGCATGTTGAAAACATTCTTGCAGGACTGTAGCTACTTCTATATAGAAAGAATCAAAGAATTCAGTCTTCAAAAAATGGAGATGAAATCCTCTGTTTGAGTGAATATGTTATGTTCCTCAAAATATGTCCAAGCCTATTATAAGTCTTTACCCCTTCTCAACTATAAAGATTTGCAAACACTTCAGATAATATCAGTCCTTAGCCTCTTTTGGTGAAGTATATAATTTAATCATTACTTGTTTTGACTGTTCTTTATTTAGCTCAACAGAAGAGTTCAATCCTATCTCATCCAGGTTCTCACCACTCTAATAGTGACATTTCTTTCTGAAGTTCAGTGAGCAGCCTGGTAGTAGCTGTCAGGTGTTACTTGTTTTTCCTCATATTGAATTTTTTTTTGTTGTTTTACTTATTTATTATGTGCTGTGATAGACTTATTGACAAAAGCAGAGTTGCAAAGTTTCTCTTTACAGCTGCAACAGATGGAAATTACTTTTCATCTTTCATCATTTCTAAGGAAAATGAAAGGAAGTTCTTCCTTTAGTTATTCCTTAGTTTTAGTTTAAAATTCAGCACTCAATCTGATAAGTCCTAATATGGGCTCTAGAAAGGACCAAATTCACATACAAATCTCCCAAAAATACTTGATGGGTTCCTGATCAAAACATCTCTCTTAACTCCATATTCAGTTAATCTCAGTCTAAATTTTGCCTGCAGTGGTGTTGTTAGGATTGTTAACAAGAAGAGAAGCTCTCCCTTCCCTTTTGCCTTAAATTCTGAAAGCCCTATCATTTTGAGTTAGAATTAGTCAAACATCCATCTTTGACAGTCATGGTTGACAAATAATACCTGTATCTTCATAATAAATCTTAAAAATTTAGATATTTATACACAATTTCCTGTAACTTGGAAAGTATAAACCTCTAATGCTCTGAATCTTTCATGCAAGAAGCTACAAAAATAGGAATCAATCACAGTTCACAAGGAAACCTTTCCAAGTCTTCATTTTCTTGAGACCCTGGATCACTTCCTTATCTCTTTTTAGAATCCATATATTTCTATGAAAAATTGGCAGAAAAAAAAATCCAAACACCCATTTAATTTTTTTCATTAATAAATAAAATAATGGTAATAACAACAGCTCTTCTTGTATCTTCAGAGACAGCCATCAAAACTTCCCCTTGTCAGACTATACTTTGAATATAAACTTTCAAAATCTACATATGAGAAAATTTTTGTGGCAATGTAATATTTACAAGGTCAAAGCAGAGGCATCTCATAGTTTATAGTATAATATAGATTAAATCATATGTATGAAATAAATGAGAATAATAGGACTTCTTACATGTTATGCAACTGGTATGCATCAGCCTATGAAGATCACAAGTCTGATAGGAAACCTTATTCAATCCACTGAGTACACAACAAAGCATGATGGACAACCTGGACGTTTATAATTACAGCTTGTGCTGAGTCTCCAAATCACTGGCTGAAGCACAACAATTCCTTGTCGTAACCAAAAGCTTATCTATTCCCTAAGTTCCATGAGTAACTTAAGTCTGTTTATTACTGTGTATCAACTAGACACAAACCCACTGCCCACAAGTGTTGCAAAGTCCTTCTATTGTCACCAGTTTAATTATCTCCACACGTGTAACAAAGAAAGAATACATATTTTTTTGTTAGATTATCTCTAAATCTGTGATAAAGAAACAGAACAGAAAATGTTTTGTTAAACAGACTCTTTAAAACGAAACAGCCACTGCTGTTGATAAAGTGTTGTCCACTGGAATTCTTTGGGTTGTAATTCTTTGTTGTAGCCGATGATTATCTGCTCAGTGATTTTCATGAGCTTCATAAATTCTTGCTTCATTTTTAATCTCATACTCTAAACCAATTTTTGTTCTTGATGTAAAATTAAAAGGTAAACGCACAGAAAACCTCACATAAATACCTTGTGTTTCACCTTGATGAAGTGCAGCTCAAGGGTCTCCAAAAGAATTTTACTCTGAGTTCAAATATCAAGGTTATTTGAGGCTGTATTCTACATCCTCTTCTTCTAAAACACTTGCAGTGAAGCATATAAACAATAGTGTATAAGCCTATAACATGCACAGTTGCAAGAAAATGCCTCTAAACTACCTGCAAACTACCCCTGCAGTTCCCAAATCTGCACAGTTACTGAACACCATATATATGCAGTTCATTAGCACTGCCCTCATCAACTTACCTGCAATACACACAGAGACAAAATTTAAACAGGCAAAATAAGAATGAAGCAAAACTGGCCTTGATAACAAAATGGGATAATTTGGGCAAATATATCCTGACAGCCTATTCTGAGAAGGAGGCTATCCATATCTCTGTTTTAAAGGTAGAGATTAGATGAGAGGGTATCTGATTTATTTTGATGATTCTATTTTTCTGAAGATAGGCAGAATTATAAGCAGTTTTGTGTTTGGCTTTTTCCCTCCCAAAACCACTCATAATTAGCAGGAGAAGGCAGGAAGAGCAGGAGAGCAGCTCAGGTTTTAGATTGACTACTTGAAATACAAAAGGTTGAATAGATGTGGTTTGTTGCAAGTACTATGATTTAACGCAAGTTGCACATTTTTTAACACAACAATGAGAAATAAAGAAAATATTACATCACATCTAAGTGACTGTCAATACTAACAACATGGATATAGTGTTCCTGCTTTGGTACAGGGTGTTGAACTAGATGACCTTTTGAAGTTCCTTATAGCCCTATTCTCTATAAATATTAAATTAAACTAGAAATACATCAGGGCAGTGACTCCCAGTATTGAATTGGTTATAAATCAAATTAGCCACCAATAATAATCAATCCTTATTTAGTCTAAGGAATCGTCTGTCTCTCCAGTTATAAATCTTAACTAAAGGATTCTATCAAAGCAAATAAAGATGGAGTTTGAATAGGTAAGTAAATTAATAGTGGGACCAAATCTCTTAGTGCCTACAAAACAGCCAGAGCTTATCAAGTTAAAAATTATAAAGTCTACTTTTTACACACTGATCAGTTTTCACAGGAACATCTTTCCTTCTCTTCTTTTAAGGTAAAAGATTGTTCTCTTTTCTTCACAAGAAGTCATGTGGAATAATGGTTACAGATTTAGGACTACAGCTAGTATTTTTACAAAAATGATACTTAGAAACAATTGCACCTTCATAATTTTTTGTTTTCCCCATTTGCATTACAAAGAAAATATAAACAAGGTAATCCAGGAGCAAATTCTGGTGTTATTGTAGATAACTACCTAATTCATATTGATTGCTTTCATGATTTCAAATCATCTTTACTATTCTTGGATATCAGCAGAAAATTATACTCTGCAAAATGAAGTGAAAAGTGGATCAATTTTAGCTCCACAAGAAGTTGTCCTATAGCTCTACACACTATAGTTTGTATTATGTGTTTATAGAGCATAATTTGTAGATTATGCCATAATTTATAACTCATGACCTAAAACGTCTTCTGCAGCAAGATGAAATCTGCAGCTTTACTAATGGAGTTTAGAGCCTCTTTTCCCTAGCAAGCTTATCCCTATTTTCCCTCCCTGTCTCCCTTCTTATTAAAATCATTTTCACTTTTACAGCTCTTGTAGTATCAGCCACAACAAAATACCTATGATGCCCTATGGTTTCTATTTCAGAAGCAATTCAAAGGTTCAAAGACTACCATTTCAGCTATATTCATGACATTAACTAAGTTGCCATTGTGATTTTGCAGCTCTGCTCTGAAACCAACTTTAAGAGTGGTACCCGTGGGCTGGTTTTATGCTGGCTGACAGAGAACTAGTATGAGGTAGGGATGTGTTACCATTCATGTCCTGAAATCTTCTGTTTTTCAAACTCAGTTTTTCAGGTAGAGATGTAAGAGTGCAATTTTACATTGACATTAGTATCTGCTTTGAAAAAGCACCTTGCAGGTACCTCAAACAGAGAATAGCCCAACTCCAGAAAAAGTTTGTTCACAGAGCTCAGAAGTTATAAAATGAATTTCTTTCCTCAGGTAATTTGAAGTGAAGCCTCCAGGACTGAGTAACACAGTAAAGTAATCCCTTCTTTTCCTAGAATCAGGTTTTGTTTGAAGTTCAGATATAGAAGCTGTAGGGAGAACACATTCTATATTTCATTTGAAGGAATTGGGAACTTAAATCTACATAGAACCCATTTTGAAGGAATGTGTCAAGAGACAGACAAGTATGGAGGCTAGCAAGAAAACATCAAGGCCACTGAATGACTGTGTATAGACATAATGTCATCACTGGGAACATTGACTGAGGTCATTGATCTACAGTGCTGGACCCAAACTGGTGAACTATTTCCAGGGGCAATGATAAGTTCAGTTTTTTGGTTGAAAGTTTCAAAAGAGATTTTCAGGCCCAAAACATAATAAAGAGCAGAAAAAGTAAACTGCTTGAAAAAAAGATGTATAAAAACAAAGTAAAATTCCAGGATGAGCAATGGAACCCAGCTATAGAAGTCAGAACTCCAAACATATCACTATCCTAAGATGGTCCAGAGAGAAGCTGTGAAGCACTGGCAATTAATTTTACATTGGTGCTTCAAATGACCTCAGTTTTGGAGAGATTGGGGACTTTTTTTCTGACTCACACAAAGCAGCTGATACAAAAGGACATGTATCCAGCCAATATAATTTCCTTAGCAAGAGACATTGGGCAACATTTTGAACTGGACCAAGAATTTTCTTCCTGGTACAGTTTTTACAGGAATAGCCAACTGAAATGTCACAGAAATTTCTTATAAACACTGAAATATGGTATGGAACCTAGGGAGGGTGGGGTAAGAGTGCTACTTCTGATGTGGACGTTGTGTAGTTAATGAACAGCCTGAAGAAAAATCACATTTTTCATATACATATCTGCCTTTTGTTTTATTTGAGTCACCACATATTCTAGTTATTTCCACAGGATAAAGAAAACACTATGCATAAAATAAAATTTTAAAACCAGAAGTATATGTCTTTGCTCCAGAACACGATTTAAAAGTTAATCAATATGCAATAGGGGTAAACAGGAATATGCTTACTAGTAACTTTTCTAAATGCGTTTTGCAGTTCTGAACAGTGACACTAAGCTGTTCATAACACTTGCACAATTTCCAGTATCCTCTGCCACATCATATTTATTCATAGGATGTTTAGCCATTTTGAATAATTTCATGCATGTCAATGTCCGTAATTGTTTTAGACACTCCAGTAGCACATGCTTCATTACTGGGTGTTATTAATCCAGAGAGATTGTTTTTTGTCAACACTTCCTCCCCACTGAATAGTTGTGAACTGTATAATTTATTTTCAATATTTCACTCTACGCTGACTCAATCTTTTAAGAGTATATTGACTTTTTAAGTTAAGCAGGCTAATGGTAACCCTACAGCATTGTTTAAAGGTAGCATGCTGCTCGTTAGCACACCATGTCATAGTGGATGACAACCACATTTCCTTGCTTTTGTATCTCTTTTCACATAAGTTATTTGAGGGAAAGAACTTGGTGACTAACATTATTATTGACATTGAAAAATTGTTACTGTGTACTAAGAGTCACAAGGGCCAATTTGATGAACATATGATACTCACTTGATCCTACCCTTCCTTGGTAGAAAAAGTGGAATTGAAAAACTTGAAGAGTTCAAACCCCGAACCTGTACAATAATTTTTTATTCCATCTTCCACAACTTAGCAACGCAGAATTTCACAGCTATCCAGAGCAGAGACAGTATTTCTCATTTCAGTTATGCCATCCTGTCAAATTCAGAGGATTAACTCCTAGATTCCTTATCTTCATCATTCCTTCCCATGGATCTTGCTTTTTTGATCAAGTGACAAAGAATCTTGCATTTGTTACCACATTTACTACCACATCACTAACATCTGTTTGACAGAAGGCAACAGCATGTTCTACATCTGTGCACTGAAAGCCTCAGTACACCAGAGCCATAACACAACCACAAAACAGACATACTACTACATAATATATGTACATACATATTCCACTTACTGGGTAATCTCAACTACAGCACACACAGTATTGCATTTCTGAGTGTCTTATTTACACACATTGCATAAATATAGAATCAATTTTGAGCTTGCCCAGTTTTATGCTCAGTAATTATCAACTTCAGCTATAAAACTCATGAATTTGATCTCAATAAAGCCTACAGAAATGGCTTAAAATGTAAGGTTCTTCTATTTCTTTTTGTGTCTGTGTGTGTGTTGATCTGTAGCATTTTTATTTAAGCTTTTTCCCCCAGAAACTAAGGCTTTAAAAAAAGTCGAAAACCAAAGTTTAGCAAATTACAATAAAAAGACAACTTACTGAAAGAGGTCTAATCCTTGCAGCATAGATCTCCATAAAAGATAATCTGATCTGGAGAGTTTTATACAGACAAAATTCTTCAAGTATCCTAATAGGCTTATACTGCATATCTCTTCACTACACAGCTGTCCTCAGCATAGATATCCTTATGTCACAATGATCAGAGTCTGTAAAGAAAATAATAAATGCCAGATGGCAATGGCTTCACAAAAGATTACAAAATTGTTAGTCGGTAAACTAACATCTGCATGAAAAAGAGATATTTTCCATTCTCTCTCCTACTACTCTTAAGCCTTTACTTTGATTGCTTTTTCCTTGGGTTTGTTCAGACTGTAGTGACAAATGTGGTATCACTTAAGTATCCAGGCAAACTAAAGACAGATTGAATAGGTGCAGGAACACACAAAATGAATCACAAAATCTGTTCTCACGCCTACAAGGAATCAGTGGATCTTCTATCTTAATGAAGCCTTGGTTTTCAGTCACAGGGAATAAGAAAAGGCAAACAGGGAACCTCTGTGTCTTATTAGAAACAAAAACTGATTCCAGCACAGCTCATCAGTGCTCAAAAGCAATCAGTTTAGTATACTGCCAGCTCTGCCTTTTCTTTTTCTTTCATGCTGAACTGACAACTTTTACTCCATCCATAGAGAAGATGACAGGTGGAGCAGCAGCTGAGCAGCTGCAGGCATTTGGCTGCCTGTGGCTTGCTGCTGGTGGCCGAGAACTTCTCTTCACGCTGGTGTTCATTCCTGGAGAACTTGGGAACTTAGAAGCACAAAGCCAAGTCCTTTCTACTGCAACTGCACCAATGGTGCAAAAGAAGCCAAAAAGGTTAGAAGGACTTAATCTATACCCCATTATTTCCAAAATATAAATACACGTGTCCCCGCCCTGGACAATCAGTACTCTATTACCTCTGAATGGTTTGACAAGAAAGAAAGGATATTAAAAGGATATTTGAAACCACAGGTTTCAAAGTAAAATGTGATTACTTTTTAGCATTAGCAACCTGGTAGATAACAATGGTTATGCCACTTTAGAGCAGACATCTGTTTTCAAAAGTCTGGACCAAAACTGAGGACCCTGTTTGTGTTTTCTAGCATGATGACTTCACTATTCTACCACTATCTCCAGTCTATTAGAGAGATAAAATGTGAATCCCTGAAAGTAGTAAACAAAAACACAAGGCAGTCCTGCTGGAGAGCAGCACATATGATATGCCCGAAATATAGTGGAAGTAGCTGGTACAAGCTACATGGCTGTGGAGAGCAAAAAGTGGAGGCTGCATCTTTCATCTTTGCCAACTTCAATGCATTTTGTGGCTTCTTATTCCTAAGGTCTTATTAAAATCCTCCAAGACAGTTATCCGTTCAATCACCTGTGACATATAAGTCTGTCATTTCACTTGCAAATATGCAGTGTTGACAGAAATAAGTGACTTTCACAATATTTAGTTGCAAAACCAAATGAAACAATGTCAGTACAAGAGCTGTGCTAAAAGATAGCACAATACATTATTTAATGTGTCACTGAACAGAAAAAAATAATTCTCTATTCCAATCAGAGGAATATGCATAGGCCTGGCAGTCAGGAGGTCCTCAGCTTCTTCCCCATTTCTGACATTCTTTATACTTTGTTGAAGGAAGACTCCAAGTATGAACAAGCTTCTCTGCTGCAGTTTTTCCTTCCTACACACTAGTGACCTGCTTAACTCCCCTAAATCTATCATGTAAGAAGTCAGTTTTATGTATATCTCCTGCAGTTTGTTACCTGTCTGGAGATCCACAGAAAACACGTACAGGGAGAAGAAGCTGTGAAAATGTTTACTGGAGTGGTAAGGGAGTGTCCTGAAACATTATTACTGAGTGCAAGAATTGTTAACGTTTCACTTGGAACATGCTGGATAGGTTGTCAAGCACTGCAACAGGTTGCCCAGGGAAGTGGTAGAGTCATCATCCCTGAAGGTATTAACAAGACACATAGATACGGCACTTAGACGGTTTAGTGGTGGACGTGGCAGTGCTGCGTTAATGGATATGATGATCTTAAAGGTCTTTTCTAACCTAAGTGATTCTATGATTAGTCCCACCTCTATGAGCCAACTTCTGATAGATCTAGAGCTAGAGAAGGATATAGCCTTAGCCAACTGCTGCAAAGCATCTAGTTATCCAGTGTTAACAGATATTATAAATTGAATTCAGTCCAGCTATGTGCTTTTGTCCATTTTCCTTGTCTCAGCACTATTTCCCACATTAGGTTATATTTGGCTTATTCACACAATCAGGTGACATTCAGAAGGTACTCACCTCTGTCTCTTCATATCTAAACCTCTGCTAGCCCCAATGCCAAAGAAAACAGTCCGTCCTGTCTGTCTCCACTCTGCCCATCTGCCAGGAAAGTATGTGAGTAAACGTGCCAGTTTCAGCCAAATCTAAATGTTCAAGTGTAGAAGTAATCAGACCAGTAAATTACTTCTAGGTTTACAAAACTCTGTAGCTGAACAAAACTCACATGCACCAGAGAAAAAAAAAAATTCAGTCTCTATTTCCTATGCCTGACAATAATTCCCCACAGGCAGCCCCACCAAATGGCACATTGACAGCTTCGGAAGAGCAAGACTGCTCCCAGAAATACAGTGATGGGTGTCACACAGCCAACTTCCTGGGAAAGCCCTGCCCCTCTTACTATTACATGGCCCTGTCCTTGTCCCAGTTACATAGTCTCCCATGAAACTCCACCCACTTCTGTCTTTGGGGGTCTCTATTGTGTAAAATCTCATACCCCACATGATCAGAGTCTCATGTAATTTGTCCAGCAGGACCAACTGCCCCTTCCCACTTATCCAGGAGTATGCCAGCATGGGAAGCCCCTTCCCTTTGTGCACAGGTACCAGTTTATGGCTCTGTGCCATTTATGGTTGTGAGCTACCATTTCTAAACTCTTGACAGCCACTGTGTCTTCATATGATTGTCTCACAGTCCCCACATCTCCCTCATGGCCAGCAGAGGAGCAGGTACAGGGGCATTTGCATGCACCTGTTCAAATTCACTCTCAGTTCATATCAATGTAAATGTTTTCAACTATTTTTTCCATAGGCCTGGGAGATTCCTGAGTGCTGTTTTCTAGTACATTGTAGGCACTTTGGTACTGCTCACAATAAAATGACAGCTGTCTTTTAAGATTCATGAGCTTTCCTCTGAAGCTCCCAAGCTTCTAGTACTACCTCTTAGTATTTCAGCCTTAGTAAATTTTCCACTTTTTTTTTCCCAGTGTAGTTTTTAGCTGTAGTAAATGTTCCACTTCCCTGCCTCAGAACTTTGAAAGAAGAAAACAGTTCACTTCTTTGTATGCAGTTGTTTTGTCTGTAAATTTTAATCTGTTCCAGTGTCATATTTTATCCCTATTTTATTTGATTCTGGTAAGGTTTATGGTAGGCCTTCTCCTTTAGTTTATTAATTTCTGTCAGTCATATCATCCTTCTTTATGCAAGACAAATTGGAAAAAGGTTTACCATTGATACTGATTTACCAAAATATGAATATCAATCTAATATCAATTTCGAACTGAGATGGACAAAAACTTTCTAACAGTTTAGAGTTAGAAAGTGCATGTTTTATTTGGTGCCAGGCACTGTGTGGGATAGCTCCCTAAGACACAGGGCCCCAATCCAAGCAAACACAAAGCTTTTTATTTACAAAAATTATGAATATCCAAAATACAAATGCATATTCACAACATTAACACCTCTTATTCTCCGCTTCGTATGGAAATGAGCTTACATGTCATTAACCATGCGTAGTGTGTGCTCTGAATTGAGTCGGTGGTCTTGAATTGGGTCAGTGGTCCCAAAAAAGATGAAGTATGCTCATTTTCCTCATTTTGACCTTTTTGCTTCTCTGAACTTTAACAATCCTAATTACTTTAGTGACCTGTAAGTTTCTTCTTGCATGACTTTTGGACAGGTTCCCACAAAGGGAGGAAATTGGTGATTGTCCTTATTCCATACACCAACTTATCAATGTTTCTATTCCTCATTCTAAGCACAGCTAAGCAAACATACAAATGACAGATCATCAGTTATTTGGTAATCAGTTACTAACATCTTAAAACCCATTTCAGGTCCAGCTCTCTTAACTATTTTAATTAACTCTCACTGGGCCCAAGTTCTTTCCTATTCCAACTAATCTCAACGCAGCTAGCCTATAACTAAAATCTTTATGTTTCTTCTAAATCTATGTTTCAATACAACAGACTGAAACAAGTTTGTTGAGTAATAAAATAAGTACTTCTTAAATTTTTAAATAATATTCAAGGTATTCTTCCTGGGAGTTGTCATAATACCCTTTCACTGACAGCCCTGCTAAATATTTGTCAAGGTCTGCCTTACTGGCTCATCAGAACTTTATTGGTTTCAGGAGAGATGTCACTTGAACTCAGATAAAGATCTTGACCCAAGTTCCATATGCAACATTTCTAGTTAGAAGTGGCAGCTGGCTCTTTCCTCACCTTAGCAGCATACTAATCACTGGCAGATAGTAAATACAAAGTTTAGTTCACAGATCCCTTTAATGAGACGTTCAGGATGTCAAAGGGAAAACTGCTTTGCAAGAATCAGGCAGACATTTTATATTAATTTATATGAATAAGTAAAATTCTTTTTCCACATGACTCTACCACAGAGCATTTCATATCATACCAAACATTGAAACATAACTTCAAAATTCATGCAAGGTTTGTATCTTTTGTCTTACATTCTGTTAGTACTGTTCAGCTGGAGAAAAGATATTTCATAATAGGAAAAAAAGAAACCATTTAAATATTTAAACGTCAGACAAGATAATTTGGAAAGTTGTTTCCGAACCATTAGTATGGTCATAAAAATGGTAAAAATGTAAGACTGTAAGCCTTGAAAGATACTTACATTAAATCACTAAAGAGTGATAGAGCAATCTCTCCATGCCTTTGTATTGGTTAAGATTGTTGTCTCCCATAGCAGTACTGAAATGTCATCCAATTCCAGAAACTGTAGTCCACACAAAGGTAAAATAAATATATAGTTAAAAGGTGTTCCATAGGCTTTTGAAAGTCCCTAGTGTATCTCTTGTACCCTTACAGCCTAGAAGAAAGCTTAATAGCAGAGATATTTGTTAGACAAAAGGAAAATCCAGTTTTGGGAATTGTTGTATCTTAATAGAATCTTTTGAATCAGATACCCAGGTAAAGGAAAACAGCGTTCCTGGACAGACACACCAGTGCGACAGAATGAATGTAAAGCTTCTTATTTCCATCTTGTCCTTGGTCACAGTTTTCCCTTCTGCCAGACAGGATTTCCTTATTTGCTAGGGAAGAAATTAGTACTTCATTATTTGCCCAAGAACACAAAATACTAAGGAAGGAAAAAGCAGTGAATGTTAAATTGCAAAGCAACTGAAATCTCACATAGGAAGTTTAAAATGTCGAATAGTTTGAAAGTTTATTCATTTATATTTCTTCTGAAATCAAGAGTATGAATGAACGTAAAGAATAATCTTTATGTGCTTTTCATGTGAAAAGGGGAGATTTACTCAAACCCTTAGTGCTGATTAGTCTGTTGGTGCCCCAGGAAAGCCGCGACCCTTGTCCCTGACCAGTCTGCCAGTGTCCTGTTACAGGGACTCTTCACCAAGCGGTTCACTAGATCTGAGGGCTGCTTGACTGACTTCTTCAGGGTCACACATCAAACAGAGAAACCTCCTCTTGGGTGTCCACACCTCTGCCCACTGCTGGTGACTGCCAGTGCCTTTGAAGGACTCACAGTAACAGTTTACAGAATAGCACTCTTTATTAATAAAATTGTGACAGGTTAAGGTTTGAGAATTGCCAATAATAGTATCAGACTGCAAAAATATATTTAAAGCATGTATTGATTCAAAGCAATGTAGTAACAAGCTCTAATCCTCAATAAAAGCTAGCTCTAGTAACTGCTCAGCGTGCACAGAGAATGGTTCTTACCCAACAGGCCTCCCTGTGGAGGGGAAGAGAGGTTCAGCCTGTCAACTGATCCCAGAAGTTACAGTAGAGTCCTCCCTCTCACTTCTCCCCATTTTTAACTCACTTTTATACTATTTCTTTATGTTTAGTTGGAACTTGAGGGGCTTTGGTCATACCTCTTACTCAGTGAGGAGTGATTGTCCAGAGTGATTTCACCATGGTTGCGGATTCAAGAACTTTATCTCCCTTGGTTTTCAGCTGCTGTGGGGCTTATCAGCTAGAAGGTACCACTGAGTTCGCTCCTCTGCAAGGGTTTTGACAGAGCCTGGCTGCAGTGTCTCCACTCTGCTCCACCCTCCATTTAGACCCTTGAGATTGCATTGGGTATGGGAGGTCGGATATGCTGAGCATGTGCCATCCAGAGAGTAGCAACAGTATCTTCCCCTATAATTTCCATACCATTATCTTTTTATCCTCTGTCATCTTCCCACAGTGCTGGAGATCTATGTGTTCTAAATAACTATTTTCATCAGAATAGTGAAGTTATAATTATGTTTGGGTTTTAACATCAGTCTTCCAGACCAAAATCACCTCAAATAAATCTTATAAAATGACAAAAATATTCACTGGTAATCTGTAGAGATGTAAACAGTGACATTTTTATGTGATCATTAAAATGTGAAGAAACAAAATGAAAAATAATCATATTATTTAAGCACACAGTTTCAGTAGTTCGAAATATATGAAAAACATCAATATTTACAAGAAGAACTCAATGTTTTATTCACCTCTAATCCTTTTCTCTTTTAAAGTGCTTTTTTACAGCTTTGTATAAGCTGTAAGCATTCAAGTTTCTTCTTGGCTTCTGTTCAGGCTACTTCTGTTTGGCTTTTAGCAGCTTCTAACAGAGGATTTATGCCCCCAAAGCTTCTCACCTTCCCAGGGGCATAGTTAACTTTTAACGGAAGTAGTGGCACAGACATGTTTACCAAACAGCAGCTAGTACACACATGTAAGAAAGGAAACACTGAACCCGCAATTTAAGTCATGCACAAATGGAGGCAGTTGGTTTCTTGTCAGGCTTCTCCCACTCTTTTCCTTTTTTTCCTCAAAGACTACTGTCTCTTCTGTGTCCATTCTCCCTCCTTTGACTTCCTTAGGCCCAGACAGGAAGCTGAATAGACGGTGGCACACCTCAGTCACTTAGCTGGAGTTTTTGAAGCTCTCTAGAAGCTAATTTTCTTAAAGATAAGGAAACACATGTAATACCAACCTGCACTCTGTGATCTTACAGGTAGATGATCTTACAGGTAGATGTGAACTCCCCACAGCCATGGAGAAAGGGAGCTCACGCCACCACACCACCTGCCTTCTCTGTGTAAAACTTACCTCAAAATACCAGTTTCTGATTCACAGACCCGCTGGTTGTTTTTTTTCTAGTTCACTTGGGAATTCCAGGAATCACTTTGCAGTTTTTCCTTATTTCCTCGTATACATTCTCTCCTGAAGCTGAGAATTTCTATTTTCTCAGGCAATGTTGCTTGTGTCTTCCAGCAAGATGCAAAGCCCCAAAGTCCACCCATGGGCCCACCCATGCATGGCCATCCTAGCAGTGTTGTGGGGCTGGATGCAGGACCTCTTAGTCCAGTTTACTGCCTGTCTCTGCTTTGCATGTGACAGGGGTTGCACAGGGATTCCTTGCTGGACTATGGCTCCACAGCTTTTGGTGTGTGCCAAAGTGCTTGTGGCTATCTACCCTTCTGGTGCCACCCCCCACCCCTCTCATGAACTTTTCTCCATTCCAACATGTCAGAGCTTGTTGACCAGCCTTGTAAAATGAGAGGCATCGCACTTGCCTTATACATTTTATGTATTTTCTTTCCATTCATGTTAAACCTTTACTTACTAGTTTCATTAACTATTGTTAAAGGAAGTTTTGTACATTATGTACCTACATTTTCAGGCACATAGGTTTTAATGTGTGTAGCTTCATGCATACATATATATACTGTATATACACATATGAAGTGCAAGTATAAAGAAATAATACGTATCTTTATGCATATACCTACCCTCTTTTATATTTAAACTTCTACAGAGAAATAAAAAATTTTTTATAAATATGCATTTTTCTCTATATAGGTATTTGTGATCCAGATAGGCAGCCAGTCACAGGTCATGACCTTTCCAGAAATGTCATCTTCCTGCCATAAAACATCAGCTGGAACAACATTGCAGCCCAGCGTATTTAGTGGAAGGAGAATGGTCATGACACAGCATCATTCCAGTGCAGACAGACAAGGAATGGCCTGATGGCCAATCCTGGCACTGTCTGAGATCACAGGGGGCATCACACCGTCACAAAAAGCCATCAGCCAGTGGCAAGGCCATACAAACACATTGCGGGTTACCGTGTCTCACATAATGGCAGCTCTCTGCCATAAAATGGCAGCTGAACAAAATGGTGGCCCCATGTATGGGGTGGGAAGAGGCCTGTTGTGAGGTACCTCTGGGGGAACAGGACAGAGCAGCTTGTCCTACCAATCATAGAGCATTTGCCAACAAGTGGGCTGTGAGGTCATAGAAAATGGAGACACCCAGGCAGAAGGACATGGCGTAAAGAAAGCACATCACCGAAAGAGGGGAGGGACTTTTTTATAGGAGATCACATGTGAGGGCTAGTAGGGGCAGGGATTCCAGGGGACATTTTTGGCAGAGACAGGTACATCTCTCACTTCTTCTAGACAGTCCATATGCTGCTTAGGTCACGCAAGACAATTCATTCCTATTGCTCAGTTCTCAAACCAAAAATAAGGTAGACCTGGTTGGGATACTTTAGGAATAGGAATAGTGTTGAGGAAGAAGAGCTGCAAATAGCACAGAGGTAAAAATGCAGGAAAGCACAAAACACGAATATTCTGTACTTTCTTGTCAAAGCTATGATGTAGCGAAAGACTTATTTCAGCAGAAATAAGGAACATGCTGAACCTTTTCTTACTAAAAGATTCAAAACTATCTTTTATCAAAGCATCAGTTTACCATTAACATTATCTGGTCAAGTGGGACACATATTGTAAATGCCTCTCTTCGGAAGTTAGAATCCAATTCCTGATCTGGATCTATCACACCTTATTTTTTATAACATATCTTAGCAAATTAGGGACATCATATTCTGCAGAGTTTCTTTTTTTACTCCAAGAAGAAAAAAGAATTTCAGACATTTTAACTTAACAGTAGTACCCTCTTTTTATTTTGTGTGCTAATCAGTGAAATGGGATTACATTAACAGATTTACAGTAATACATTAAACTCTGTTTCAGTGTACATATAGTAAAATTCACTCCCATACAGCAAACTTTATTCCTAACTTATCAGACATTATCATACAATAAACTGAAATTTAGGTGAAGTCCAAGCAATAACTAACTTCCTGTAAGTAACAGAAAAAGTTACAGTACAGTAATCACAACCATTCTGCAACAATTCATTCTATTTATCTTAGAATAAATCTGTGTTAGCCTTTACTTATTTGTGTGCGTCTACTACTGTAGTTCATCTAACTGCATTATCTAGTACCATCTGTGTTAGCCTTTACTTATTTGTGTGCGTCTACTACTGTAGTTCATCTAACTGCATTATCTAGTACCATCTGTAAAGTGAACAAATTCTTTGTACAGTGACTTCAATATTATATACTTAAGGGTGAGAAATGGAATACAGCTGAAACCAAAATTATTGGTTGTATTGAAACCAAACCTGAAAATCTCTGAACAAGTTTTTAAATTTTGTTATGTACCAAAGTAACAGATCTTATGTCAGTTCAATTTGATGCTGTATCAGGACATATTGACACTGGACCAGCCATTACCACCAGTTGTCAACCCAGGGAAAAGGCAATACCGATTTCTGTTTTGAAGCACTGTATTTTCACTCATTTACTTCCTGATTATGGATGTGAAGCTAGACACATTTGCATATATTTTAATATACAAATACTCTTATTTCAATGTAAAATCCTATATTCACATGCTTATCAATGAACAAAAGAGACTTTATGTGATTTTATAACTGGTGTGTTTTCTACAGATTACCTATTTATAGGCCTCATTGTGTTTTCCTCACTTCAAAGCCAGCCTGCAAAAATTATCCTTTGAAAACAATAGAAATTCCTTAGATTCACATAATGCTTGAGAAACTTTGACTTAATGCTATGACATAGTTGAAAGCCTTTGATCAAAGAATTTCACAGCCTAAGCTTGTAAAATATTCAGGCCAATCTTTTTGTTTCTCCAGCACATTCATTAGTCTTCTGCCAGTGTTTGAAATTTAGACTTTTTTTAAGCATCCTGTTGATTCAAAAACAATTATTTTTTTTTCTTTAAGAAATCATAGCTATCAAAACCACAAAAGTATTGAATAGGAAAATTTTAATATTTTCTGTATTATAAGGTTTGTCAGTAACTAATAATTCATTCAAGAGGCCTAAACCAACGTTCTTCTATTACTCAATTTTCTGAAAATCTTTTAGCAATGGATTTTCCACATATTAGGTCTTAGCATTTGGTCAAATTGTTTTGGGTTTGGGAATTTTTCTATAAAACACATTTTCCATCATCTATATGTACCAAAAAAGGTACATTTTTCCTTAATATGTTCCTATTAAAGTGCTTAAGCTTGAAGCTTCACAGCTAACCAAATTGTTAAAATACTTACCCAACCAGAAAAACAATCTGAAATGGATAAAACATATGGAGGTTTTTTAACATTTTAAATTGTCTGAGGGTAAATTTTCACCATAGGTCCAGCCAAGTATATTGAAAAAATAATTAAATGTCTCCCAGATTAAATTAAGGAGCAATAATAATTAGCAGGAAACATATCTGTGGCAGAAAATTGGAATAAAGCTTCTGGCCACTAAGAAATTAATTTCTAGGGCAGCTTCCAAGATAGATAGCATGAGAAATGAAGCTAAAATGCTTTAGAATTATGCTTGGGTGGTATATAGAAATGATTGCGTGACAAAATTGGAATTACAAGAAACAGAAAATTAAGCTAATTAGTTAAGTAATTATGTTTATAAGTTGGTTCAGCCTGACTAGGGTCACCCATAACCCTTCTCAAAACACATTGTAGTAGGATGTACCAGTTTTGTTCTTTTCTGTTTTTCTTTCAATGTCACCACATGGTTATGGATTTTTGGTTTTATTTTCAGCCTTATGTTTGTTAAATATTGTTGGAGAGGATTACATGGCCTTGGCAGGATAGCATCATGTAAAACAGATGATCTGTATAGTTTTATGAATCTGCATAATTGATTACTCAAGCAACATCTTAGACTCAACCCCCAAGCAGACATCCCTTCCAGTCTTCAGTTCCAGTGTCCTCAGCATGGCCTGCATTAAGACTTCAGATACTGCTCTGTCTGTTGAGCGAGTTTCATTGGAGAAAGAATTGAGGATGTTGAGAAGAAGAGAGAGAATATAACATTATGCCATCATCAGCTTCACAGGGTACCCATATCTGTAATGTTTTGTGGAAATATCCCATAGCCAAATGGATTTAGTAGATCTACAAAAGTTTCCAGGGAACAAGGATGTTTCAAGGATGATCCTACAAAGTCTCCCATAAAGCCTTATGAAAGAAGTACTTAGCCTTCAAAAAAGAAGAATTTTAATCAATTATTCACTCTTTCTTCCCATTTCAGAACTAGGGGGCAACAAATGATTCCATCAGACAGTAGTCTAAGGCAAATCAAAAAGCAGTGTTACTTCACTCAGTGTATAGTTATATGGTATATGTCATGGTTAAACCCCAGTAGGCAGCTAAGCACCACACAGCTGCTCACTCACACCTCCACACTGGGATGAGAAAGAGAATCAGAGGGGTAAAAGTGAGAGAACTCGTGGGTTGACATAAACACAGATTAATAAATAAAAGGGGTGTGGTTAAACAAAGAAAGATGAAGAATTCATTCCCAGTTTCCCATGGGCAGGCAGGCAGGTGTTCAGCCATTTCTAGGGTTTCATCACATGTAGCAGTTGGAAAGACAAGTGCGATAACTCCAAACATCCCCACTTCCTATTTCTTTCTCCTCACAGCATTTATTGCTAAGCACACGACCATATGGTATGGGATATTCCTTTGGTCATTTGGGGTCAGCTACCCTGGTTATGTCCCCTCCTAACCTCCTGCCCACTCCCACCCTACTCACTGATGAGACAGTGCGAGGAGTAGAAAATGCCTTGATCTGATCAACACTGTTTTGGTGACAAATCCAAAATAGAGCATCATATGATCTCCTACAAACAAAATGAACTCTATTGCAGCCAAAACCAGTACAGTATAATATGCAGAATCTATGTCACAGTATGTTGGTAATGCTGGTGTCACAGGAGTTACACCTGGGTTCGACAAGTTCATGAAGGAGCCACCACAGGCTTTAAATATCTACCAACCCTGTCCCATGGCAGAAATTGCTGGACAATGGGACAGAACTCCAGGAAAGGATCAGATATGCTTTCCCTCTTCTCCCCTTGATGTGAACAGCCGCTGTTGACCACTGCTGGAGACAGGACAGGTGAGCTTGCCTGGCCTTTCATCTGACACAAAGTGATAACTATTTTTAGCAGACTTGCACAAAACATTTACAAGCAAGTCGCAGTCTTACACAATGACATAATATAATAATTATCGCTGCTTAGTTCTTTATTCCTAATAAATCCTAGCACAAATGACATCTCATTTACCATGGTTCATTATAACTCTTAGATAATTCTTCTCTTTTTCCCCAGCTGAGTTTGAAACATGGCTTAAAGCACTCCTCATGAAGAAGTAAATTTTTTTTTCACAGTAGGATGTCTCGAAGGACAGTTTGAGATCCAGTTAAAAAAGGAACTAGTTACTAATAGCAAATACTTTAATTAAGTGAGATATGTTTCTCTTGCTTCCTGGTACTATTATTATGTTCTTCAGTATTATAAACTTTCATTAGAACAAGCACGCCTCTCTAATCCTTGCAGATAAAACAAGGTCAGAACATGGACAGTTGTAACATCTGCATGAGTTAGCACTCAGGGCTCTGGGATGTGTGAATTGCTTAATGGGTTGTTAACTCAGATGTGCATTGATAATAACTGAAAGATCATCTTGTCAACATTTCTTATTTGGCCACTGATCAAAGCACTATAAGAGGATGAGGGAGATAATATGAAGGTCAGAATAATTTTCTGGGGAGATTTCGCTTTGGCACATGAATATTGTTACTCCCTAATAGGTTACTGAGGGAAAAAAAAACAATTGTGAAACTCAGGTTGAGCCAATATGTGGAACATCATTCCAAGCAGGGAACTAGTCTGAGCCCATGCTGCATTTAAAACTCACTGGTGAGCCCACGGAGTCAAAATGCACAAGGTAAAATCTTGTTCAAGGCTCTGAACAGGTTCTCATTTTAGTGTCTCATATGTGTGAAACCTAATTTACAATTCCTAGAGTTTCTTTGAGTTCAAGACCTACTATCCTAGTAACATTCAGTAGAGACATCCCTATGGCCTAGTTGTGCAAGGAACTCTGCGATAGAATAAAACAGTGGCTGCCTGGGAGAGTTTCATCTAATATCTAATATTGTTTTGAAGGCAAGCATAGAGCACAGAAGAAAGAAGTTTTCATTTAGTTTCAGTATTCCAATGAAATGACCTAAATGATACCAGCTGAATGTTTTTGTTTCATTATACAGGTTCCTGTCTTCATGATTTTTTTTTCTTCTTTTAATCAGAATTTTGTTCTGAAAAGATCTTCTTGAAAGAAAAATTGAAGAAGGCAGATTATGAGGTCTCAACCTCATTGGGGCAAAATTATCCACACAAGAATCTATGAACTGAATGTGACAATGGATGAAACAGGCACAAAAATTGCATAAAATAGTTCTCTATCCTGCAAGCTTTTCATTATCATTTTATTAACAGAACATCACAGTTTTTACAGTGAAAAAGATCAAAAGTGCACAAGCCTTGGAGTAAACATAGCACCCAAGTCAGACCTCCAACACCCTCTTTAATAAAGGAAAAGAAAAAACTAAAGCTGCACAAAACTTGACCCAGAAAAAAAAAAAAAAGGAAAAGTAAGTTCTTCTTCAATGTATCAATGGGTTCCATTAGCTACCTTTAAGGAAACAAGAAATAAAGGCACAGGCCAGTAATAGCAGCTTATCTATAAATGAGGTGTTGTATCTGTCAAGGAGGTGTTGTATTTATTAAGTTGCTCTAACTGTAAAACCATCTTAATTCTCCTGTATTAGTAGTTTGGCTACTCTTAGATGGCTTTGCCAGAAGATACTGCAATTCTGCTCAAGTATACTATAGCAAACCTATTTTTTGGGCATAAGAAATATATATTCAATGTGTCAACATCAATGTAATTCGTGGGCTATAAATGAGCAATTACAAGTTTCAGACGTTTCTAGGAAGACTCAGGGTATGTGGTATTGAGTTGTATCTGTCACCTTGAATTGCTGCAGCACCAGGCTTGTTATAACAAAGCTCCTGTCCTGCCACGCTGTAGGTTCAGATATATCTAACAAATAAATCACTGTAATGCACAAACACATCTACAAAACATGTTTGTCACCTATTGATATTTATTAAGCAAAAAACTGGCAGCAAAAATACATGAAGCTAATGCCAGTCATTGAGAATATGCAACTATTTATATTTATAAAGACATATATGTCAAAATAGAAAACACAGTGTGGTCTGGAATCTCATTATCAACTATAACTTAAGGAAAATGATGCAACATTACCCTCTAATGGGGAACAATACTTTTAAGCACTGGAATCACAAGGTGTGGTTTCATCATCAAAAGTTTTCTTTTAAGGTACATTATTGATAAATGGAAAACAAATCTACTAAACTTCAGAAGACCAGATTACTCCTGCTGAAAAGGATTTTTCCAGAAAAAAAAAAACAACTCAGGTCAGTCTAAAGATATTGGCTACCTACTCTTCCATTAGCCCACAGTTCTGTCCTGTGGATGCTACCACTGGACTAAAAATGAAGACATCCAGGGTGCTCTTGGGTGCTCCTGCATCAGTATTTTAGTTCAGAACATGAGTGTGTTTTATTGCCAATTTCTGATCATCCTTGCTTACATTCATATTGTGGAGAAGTCTTGGAGCATAGAAATTGTATTTCTTTCAGGTGAAAATGAAACAGAAGCTGTTCCCAAAAGTGACAGACACAGTTCATTCAAACCGGGAACTGGTGTTCAGTGCAGTACAGAGATAGTCTGAAGTAACACAACAGCCTGCAGATGAATATGATGTGGGCATTGGGTCCTTATCTTTATCTGGTTTTCTTTCTGATCTGCTCCTATTGCACTTTTTGCTCATGTGGATGTACTCTCAGTCAGCCAAAATGGAAGTACACAGACTTACCTATTTCTATTCTTACATGCTTGCATGGCCCTACAACAGTGCCACAATAATCTATATAACAGTAAAATCACAAGTGCAACCTTGTACATGTACATTTAAGTAGTTCTGTAAAAAATGCTGGTACACTGCAAATTTAAAAACTAATATGAGTAACATGAGAGGATAAAAAGCCTATCTCTTTTTGTACTCACTTTTGCAAATAATGCTAATGATACAACTGGAAGGACCTGTTTAATGTAGTCAGCTTCTTACAAAGTTGGAATTGCAGTATTTTTCATACCTTAGATTTGCTAAAGTGTTTTATAGACTAAGTTACAAACTGAGAACCAATCAGTTTGCCTTCATACAAACTAAACCTGGGTAAGATTTTTGTGTACAGATACCACTGGAATGCATATGCTCCCGGAGGACATTATCATTCTGCAATACTATCACCACACTTCAGTTTCCCTGCAGGATTCACTAGAAATAGGAGTTACCCCTCCACTTCAGGTGTTAGTCTTCTTCAGATGGACAGTGTACACTTGGTCCAAACTGAAGTTCTTGATTGAGACTTTGGCCAAGCAGAGATTTTAATCCACTCAGTAACAGAGAAGCCAACTGCTACAGACCACAAGTCCCCTACTCTGGAAGAGAACAGGAAGGAATTATCTAGGTCATATCTAATTCATCTTGGCAATTAGGCCAGACTTCCCACATGCAAAGTGCTTCAATTCAAAGACAGGTTACGAAACATTTGGTAATAAAGATTCCTTTCTTTTAAGCCTACTACCCAGCCCAAATGTGCCTAATTCAATCTAGTTGAGTTCTACACTTTTAACTCATTGGAAATTATTAAAGGTTTGAAAAAAGCCACAGAATGTGGCAAAAAACATGTAAGAGTGAAAGGATAATGGACTTCCAGATTACTGAGTTCTTCTAAATAATACTTTGAAATTATAAGCAGTAAGGAATTTGAGGAGTGTGAATAATATCTTCCCCCGAACCCAGTGTTTTACTTAATACAAAAGCCTTAAAAAACCTTAAAATAGATGCCTCGGATTTAATTTAGTACGGATTCAGAAGTAAGAGTGCCACCTAGTGAGTCACTATTACCACACTGTAGTTCCTTGTTGAATTTGTGGGAAATCCCCCACCAGTAACTTTGAAGTGAGGGGACAGTGTTTGGGAGGCATCTTATTTTTCCTGATGTTGTGTATGTAGCACAAACAGAAGTTAAGAGCCTGAGGCAGAAATCACTGTGAGGAGATTCTATAGGCTATGTTATTCAGGAGGGCAGACCAGGTAATCACTAATCATCATGGTCCTTAAAATATATTGAGGTAATTCATTTCAGCTGGCAAGCTCTGAAGGCTGGAGAAAAAGGATATTCAGCACTGATGTTAATATATATTCTGTTTCTCTTACATATGTGCTAGTATTACTTCATCTTGTGAAATTCTAATAGTCCTTGAGGGCAGGCTCCACCTTTCTCCATAAATGTAGCTAACCCAGCTGGCAAGTTATTCACTCAGAGCACAGATGGGAACTGTGCAGATGCTCTCCAATCTCACTTAAAATTCTTGTTGAATGTCATCAATGTGCAACACATAAAACAATGTGAATTACTGTTCATTATTCCTCAGACAACTACAATCAATAATGCAAAATACTCCAATGTCTGACTAATATTTGTAAAGAGGTTTCTACTGAGAAAACAGTAGTGTATATTCTGTTCCTAGGGGACAATATAATCCTCAAATTTTCTGTTTCATCACCTGATCTTATAAAATTTATGGGTTTTTTTTATTTCTATGTACTATTTACTAATCCCCACACTAACTATCCCAGAGATGTCGCAAGGCTTTTCAGCTAGTAAGAAAAATCTTACAATAGCAGATTAAGTGACATGGGAGCAAACAGAAGAAATGAAGGAAAGCAGGAAAAGGGGAGACAAGAACAACCCCCGTAGGATTCCCTTTCCTCCCCTGCTCCACCGACTTCATCTTTCTGGCTGTTCCCTTCCTCCTGCAGCCACTTCCCTCTACCAATTTATATCAATTTCACCTTGCTAAATCTCCCAGAGCCATGCCAAAGGCTGTGGAATACACCGAAAAGAATGACTTTACACATATGAGGGTGGCAAACCCAAGTTACTGCTGAGGGAGGAGCAGTCCCTTCTCATACTTTTCAAGCCTGTGAAGGCAGCAGATGGGGATGGAGTAGCTCTTCCAATCCCCATCTGAAGGACAGGCAGTTCACTACTCTCTGCATATTGCTACACTAGTCAGCAGCCCAATTGCCTTAAGCCTTCAGTGAACTCTGATTTTTCCTCTCATAACTACACACAGTTCAAATCAGTTCTCATAAGCCTACATCACACTCATTTTTCTCCTAGAAATGGTTAGTTGCATTTTCGTGCTTATGTGCATTCATGCCTCTGCCATCCATTTGGATTTATTCCCAAAACTGCTTTTCATTTGACAGCCATTGTTTTCTGTAATTTTTATACCTTGTACCCATGTTTATGGGATTGCTATTTTGCTCTGTCATATGCCCAGAAGAGTCATTTACAAAAGAAGAAAAATATCATTATCTTTGTTTAACAGCTAGTGAGACTCAGACACAGAGGTTAAGTGACTTACCAAGCAGAAGTTATTGGCAAAACTGAAAATGTCTGTTATCTACCCTCTTTGAACATACTATCTTCTAGACTGAAGAAAACCCACTACTGATTGCAAAGAGAAAGATAAAATGATAAATATCGCTGGCTCCAATTCTATTACACTATTAAGTAAATCTTCACTTGTCAGGTAAAGCCATTGGTAACTGACTGTCATTAGTTTCAGCTCAGTGCTTACAGCCTGTAGGAACAAAGATACTACATTGAACATCCATTTAAAAAGCAATTCCATAACTTTGAAATGCCACTGGATTGCCATCACTGATTTTGTAATTATTTCAGATCATTTCATAATATTTAGAAAAAACTGTCAGAAAGTAATTGTATCATATACAAGTTCATTTGAGAAAAATAGCTACCTAACACTGAAGCTGTTTCTTCTTTACCAAGATAGCTCTTTTATGTGTAATTTTTATTAAATGGTAGTGGTCAGACAGATATTCAACATAAACTCAGAAGCTAAACAATAAAAAAAGGTACAGTACAGGCTACAAATCTCAAAGCAATTCAAGCAGAGAATGATAAATGACAGATCTGGTGATTGTATTAGCTGCTTGTGCTGTATGTAAGTAATATTAACACAAGTGTAGACTTTTAAATATGTTCACTGAGTAAAAAGCCTGCTAAACAAATTGAACAGATAAAAACCTCACTCTTGGAATCTGATGAATCAGGCAACTTGTGAACCTGATGACTGGTTTTGATCATTAGTAGCAGATGCCCCAGAAAGGACATTTGGGCATTGGGAAGATCAGCCAGTAACCACAGATGTCTTTTGCAGTTGTTGTGTGCTTTCGGGGTTTTTTTCCCAGCACTCTACATGTAAAAACTAGAGCTGTCCAACTTCTTTCATTCAAATTCAAGTGGTCGCCTGTTGGAAAGAATGCCCAGCAATAATCAGGAGAAAATAAACTATCGTATTACCGAAACATTAATCTGCAAAGAAGTTTATTCCCCCGTGTTTTTCTTAAGTTATTGGTTAGATGACAGTTGACTTCCCCCTTTCTCTGCTGGACTTAATGTTTTCTATATTTTGAACTTCAAAGCTGTGATAAATCCACTGAAGATGCCCTAGGAAGACCTCCTGTAGGGTGAAATGGAGGGGAGCATGCTCTTGATGGGGTACATTAGTACAAAATAATGGTGTGTTTTCCTGGAGTCTCAGAAACATGGATCTACACAGGAAAGGGGAGATGAAATCAGGGAACATTAGAGGTTCACTATTTTATGATTTTGAAGGAAGTCTTGGTGATGAATATAGACAGGATCAAAACAAAAATTACAAAATTTATTTTTGCAAGCCAAGCTTTTATTGATCTCCTACTGAAGAAATTGACATTTTCAGAAAAAAAGAAGCAAGTAAAATATTAGTGACAGGTAAAAAAATTGATTATAAATGAAGGTTTATTTTTGTAATTGTAGTGGTGTTACATATTTTAATCAATGATTTCGTAAGATTAGACCCCTATATGAAATAAGATAATGACACTTTGTAGTTCCTAAACGTAGTTAAATGAAGGAATAATTATTGTAATTATTCAAATTCTGTGCAACTAGTTAGGACTGATAAAAATCAAAACTTTCCTTCCAAGGTGGTAATCATAATTTGATACACTTACAAATGGACAATTCAAGCAAAAACCATTGTTCCATAATAAACATGCCTGAGCCTTACTGTACAGTTTCATCCTTCTAAAAAAAGTGGTATGTTTACTACTTCCTATGAGGTTCTTAGTTTTACTTAGTAAGGCCATCATGCAAGAAAGCTGACTTTTGAAAGAATACTGAGTAACTGACAAAAAAGTTTCAACTGCAAAGTTCATATGATACTAATAGGCCTGGCAAACCCAGGGTCAAGCTGAACGTAGCACAAAAAGGAACCAAATTCCTTGCAACATGAAAAGTACTTGATTCAACTGAGCTGTTTACAAAGTCAACTACTCAAAATTACATAATTATTACAAAATTACACATGTTCTTTACAGGTATCATAATAGGATTCATGCAAGAATATTCAGTTCCAACTTCAGATGTAAGTTCAGGTGTCTCAAAAGTAGGTGTTGACCTGTGAAATGTCTATGCCTCCATTTTCGCGAATGTGGATCTACTCTCTCTAAGCATTTGAAGCATCAGGAGGGCCCAAGGGCAGAAACACAATTAAGAAACACATGTGCCCATGGTCATCTGAAATGTTCTAGCAGAGCCAAAATACAATACTAGAAGATATTCTTAGGGCTTGGAGAATACTTGTATCTTTTAGTCTGGCAGGGCAGCTGTAGAACATTTGAAGGCATGCTGAGTGATGCTAGAAGTATAGGCTTAGAGCCAGTGTCCTGCCCAGATTCTCAAATGTCAGATATTCCTCCAGTGCTGTGTGCCTGGATCTGCAGGTGGCAGGCATGTAAGGCACTGCTCAATCCAAAGTCCTAGGGAACTTTTATAGAAGGTTCTTCACCTGATCACATAAATTGTCCTGCTCTCCTTACTGACCCAGAGTCTGTCACACAGAAAGAATCCAGTGTCTTGGTTTTTTTTCCTGAAGGGTAGCCAGGCACACCAACTGTACTTCAGTGTACTGCCAGCTCTTCTTCCACCTATCCAGAGTCTGCCTGGTGAGTGGACTGTCTGTGGGTGGGAGAAGTTCAGGACCATGATCAGACATGTATTGTCTTCCAGTGCCTTGCATGTATCCTACACATTAAACATGGTCCCAGGTCAAGAGAAAGCCACACAAAGAATGTGCTATTGTAGCAGAGTGGGAAGAAAAGAAGGGTAGAGTCTGCAGCTGGTATTTTACCAGCTTCATGCCATGCAAGAATGATAAACTGCAGGCCTGACAGAGCTGTTTCAGATAATACACAGGGTGTTGGATGCATTCATTGAAGGCAGCGTATCATTTCCCTGCCAAAACTGTAGCTGGTTTCAACAGAGGGAAGGGAGGGGGAAGCCATGTGCATGCTCTGATAAAGATATCTAGGAAGGACAAACTTCATCAAATGGCACATGTTCATTTCTTGCTCAAAATTATGATCATTTATGTGGTGAATAGACAGCAGTCCCATAATTCTTTTGCTAGCAGCAAAAACTTTTGGAAATGGTAGCAGGAGCAGAAAACAGCCTGCTAACCAAAACTATAAACATATTGGCTTGCCAGATCCTATAACAACTCCATCTTTTATATTTTATTTTAGAAAAATATTTACTGATGGTGCCTTGATCCCTTAAAAATAACAACTTACCTTCCCATAAGATTCCTCTTATTCATTCCTATAAATTTTTGTATTTGTATAGATACTTATTAGTATTTTCAGAGCAAAATTTTTAGTGTAATAGGCTGGTGGATTGATTTTGATTTGTCAAAATCACTTGTAAAACATCCATATATAAGTGTTATAATCTTTAAATGTTGTGTGTGAGGATTTTTTAATACAGGAGATTACAATTAAAACACTGTGGAGTCTTGTATAAGGTAAATATACAGCTAATTAAAATTTATACCAAATTCTATCTAACATAAAAATCTGCTGTAGTCCCACAGAGCCCATATTAGTCTAGGATCACACTGGTATATTTGACAGAAGAATGCAAGGGTAGTTTCAGCTTCATATCTGTCAGCAAGCCCTGTGCTCAAACACAACAATACACAGACCAAGCGGTAGCACTGAAGCTGACAGAGAAGCAGAAAAAACATGCAGAACTATCAATATAGGAGCACCAGAACAATATCTTCTAGTTAGAGCTTACTTTCTGTATGTGAATCTAAAAGAAAAAATAGAGTTCATTGCAACCCTCTGCAACATGAAAGAAACATACCCTGAATAAAATGACAAAATTTGATACATACAGAGATAGCTAAAAATGGATAAGTATTTAAGAGCTATGGATCTACTGGAGCAAGTCCGGTGAAGGGCCAGGATGATGATGAAGAGACCAGAGCATCTCTCATGCAAGGAAAGACTGAGAGTTGAGATTTTTCAGCCTAGAGATGAGAAGGCTCAGGGAGAATGTTATGCATACCTGAAGGGAAGGTGCAAAGAAGAGAGTGAGGCTCTGAAAGTAGTGCATGGCTACAGGACAAGAGGTGAGGGGAACAAATGAGACACAGGAGGTTCCTTCTGAACATCAGGAAACACTTTTTTTTTTTGCTGTGAGGCTGACCAAGCACTGGCACAAGTTGTCCAGAGAGGTGGAGTGTCCATCCTTGGGGATATTCAAAAGCCATCTCGACGTGATCCTGGGCAACAGGTTCTAGGTGACCCTGTTTGATGAAGGGTGTTTGACCAGATGACCTCCTTTCCCACCTCAAACATTCTGTGATTTTGTGAACATTTCTTGCATGAGTATTTTTTCATCATATCCTATCTACAATTTAGAGTAAACTGTAAGGAAACAGCCTAAACTAAACATGATACATATTACACTTTCAAGTTATGTAACTAATTCCTTCAGTCTGAAAGGCTAAAGTTAATCAATATTTTTTCCTGTGGGACACTTGCATTCAGATGCAGTCTTTCAGGTGTGAAAACATGCTTTCATCCTACAGGTTTAATATCACAATCATACATTATTCAGTCAGTATGCAGTGAATGAAGCAGTGTTAAACCCAACAAAGATGCATTTCTTTCAGTATACTTCATCTATCTTGGGTATTAAGGATCTATTCATGCAACCCACCTTCCTATAGAATTTTCTCTGATCATACACTGTATTCCTGAAGAAACCATATGTTTTATCCTCTATTTTGTTCATTACTTTTTTTCCCAAAAAGTTAATTATGTAAACCAGGCCCAAAAAATTTCTTCCCGGGAGATAAACTTTGTAGACAATGAGCAAATGAAAAAGCCCTTTAAATTCCATACAACTAAAATGAAAGAAAATCATATATACAACTACAGCTATATTTGTTTCTGTCTCAGTGCTTTAGAGATCTAAATTGTGGGGACATGTTTCACATGTAAGTACTAAATAGATAATACAAAATTACCTTAATTTTTAACTGCAAAGTTTTGAAAGTGACACTTCAAATACAAATATGCAACTCGTTAGTCATTAGTTGGGTCAGTTTATCCTGTCTGCCCTTTGCTTGATCATATTTCTTTTGTTAGCCAGCAACTTTCCTGAATCATGGTGTCCTCAGAACTGATTAAAATGTTTCACAGTTTCATGTAAACACCACTTTATTTATCCAAATAGTATGATGGTTTAAATTTAACAGATTCCTACTCTAGTTTTTGCTTTCAAAATTATTTTAGAAGAGGGGCTCGGATATGGAGCAAAGGACATCAATTATTTACATGACTATCCAATTAGTCAATGAGTATCAAATCCAGTGTCTTGGCACTGCAGGCCCACCAACTCATCTGGGATAGCAACCATGTTATTTCACCTCCACAAAGGAAATATTGACAGGAGCAGCTGTGACATCTACTCCCTGCATAGACAGATATACTGAAGTCAAGATCAGATGAAGTGAAATAGAATTATATATTACCTGAATGAAGTGAAACCCACAGTGAATTTCTACACTGAAGTCATAAACTAAGTGTGAACATAAGTCTACAGAGAAAAGAATTAAAGAAGTTCTATTGATTGAGAACATCTTTATAGTGATATAGTGCTAAAACTTTTTTATAGATAATTGCCATCACATGATTGAAATAAGCAAGATGTAAATAACATTTAAATAAATAAAAAAAAAGTGGGCAGTACATTTGTCTCACATGGTGAATAGATAATTTAATTATTTTCTGAGGAATAATGTCAGTTTCTCTACATTCATATTTTTTGTTGAAACACGTTCCTCCAAAAAGTAAAAGGAAAAATTACACAAGTCATAAATCATGTGAACATAAAAACCTCTAATCTAAAATAAAGTTCCCAATAGAAGTGACAGGTGCAATATAAATTTTGAATGAGTAAATGTTATCTGAACTGAAACAGCACTCATTAATTCCAAAAGGAACTTGGAGAGTGGCTTTTATACTTGTTACACCAGCTACTTGGTCTTGAACATTAGAGTACAAACTCAGAAAAATCTCCAGTGACCATATGTTCAGAGACTTAATTTTGCATTTGCAAAGCTTCTGTGGATTGAAATACAGAGTTATGAGCATCTCTGGCCTCCACACTTAGCTTGTGTTTGTTTGAATTGCCTCTGGGCTCTGTGTCTGCTGCAGGCATGTGCCACACAGTTACTGAAGCACAAGCTACACTTCACCGCTTCCTATCAAGGCAGTTGTGCAAATCTTAACACTTGTACTGTGTGTCAGCTCACTGCAGCACTGCAGCACTGCAGAGAGACAGGAAGACAAAGTGACATGGTCGATTCTATCACTGAGGAAAACACAGATACCTATGTGTATTAGAGATTCAGTGGTAAGAGTATCAGCAAACTCAAACACTTGGAAATTTTTCAAATGCCCCCAACCTGATGCTGTAGCACTTCCCAGTTATTATTCTGGCAAAGATGCAAATGAAAAATAGTAGAGGTTGTTGATGTAGGCCAAAGTGTAAAGGGGAAAAGTAGCACTTGCAACCCATAAATGATAACCCACATAACTGACAAAATGTAATGTTTTCCAGTAACATGGAAGAGAGTATCACTGTCTTAAATAATATGGGAGGAAGCTGTTTGCTGGATCTTGTCCCCAGCATGCAACCAGTCAGTCCTGCTATAACTCGTCAGTATGAAACAATCTATGTATGAAAACTCAAGAGTTTCCAGAGGCTGGAATGTAGAAATTGAGGCCCTGATATTCCCTATATGAGGAATGCAATAAGCCAGTACTACACCTGACTTCTGAAAACAGGAACTGAGGTCATCTGGGGTCCCATTCCAGGAAGAGAAATACACTTAGAAGGAAATGTAAATTTAAGCGTATTTCCTTTCAAGAAATATATGAGAGCTAACCACACTATCTACACAGGAGTAACTACACGAGTTTATACTTTTCTGTTTTGAGGACCCTGGCAAAGATAACAGATCCTCAATGTAAAGGATAAGATTCAGTTAATAATTTTAAAAAGTCCAATGAATTTTCTGAAAGCACATGAGCAGTCAAAGCCCCTGTTACAATTAATAGATATTGAGAAAATATAGATTGTAGAGTGTGATTCAGGTGATGAGCCACTAGGTGATTGCCCTATACAGGGGCAAATTCTTCTCTGAGTTTCATTGATGATATTGAATATATCTTCATTGACTTACTGGAATATGGCCATTGCTAGACATCTACATTTTCAATACAAATTGAATCCACTCCAGTGATACCCTGTGCTGATTTTGGCTGGGGTAGAGTTCATTTTCTTCACAGGGGCAGGTATGGAGCTGTGTTTTGGACTTGTGCTGAACACAGGGGTTGATAATGTAGAGATGTTTTTGTTATTGCTGAGCAGGGCTTACGCTGAGCCAAGGTCTTTTCTGCTTTTTGTACTGCCACACTGGGGCAGGGGCTGGGGGTGCTTGGGAGGTTGGGAGGAGACACAGACAGGACAGGTGACTCCAACTGACCAAAGGGATATTCCAGACCACATAACATTGTACAGTCTCATACTGAGCTAACATGGTTTTCTTCTGTATATTTGTCATGCATAGAGCCAACTTGGTGTCTTTAAACCTGAGGTTTACACAAGCCCACTCTGTGCACAAATTACTAGATATGTTACCAACAATATTTATAATTTCACGTGAATACTAAATCACGTCTCAAGCAATATATTGCCACATAGCATTGCTGAAGAGGCTGATAACAGTTAAATGATAGAGAGTTTATACTGCTGGAAAATAGTCTGTATCTTCAGTGTGCATATTCTCTTTGAACCGTTTTGCCTATTAACATATGCTCAGAATACTGTCTGGCAATAATCTATTCTTCATCACATTGAGGGAGGAAGGCTGAAACCAGGAACATTTCAGTGAAATACTATCTGTATTATTTAGTTATAGTATGATTTTAGTAGGATTAGATAGAATCTTATCCTGAAATTAATAGCACAGGTATCTGACTGGACAATTTAAAAAATTGTATGTGGTATGAGAAACTGTACCACCTTTGCAAATATCCAGCTCATTCAAACTGACAGTCACAGAAATTCCCAAGAGTAGCCCTTATGACCCCAGTCATCTTCCAGGGTAATACAAGAATGAGGAGTTGAGCCTCCCTCTAGGCAGATGACCAACACCTCCTTTGACAGAAAATTGATCACTCATCCTAAAACATGCAGGAGTCTGTCTAGGACTAAATAAATCTTTAGCAGACACTAGCAACTTCATCAACTACTGCCAGCACCTAATCTTCTGTAAGCAAGCTAATAAAGAAACAAGCAATCATTGTCTCCTGTCACCTGCCAGTATTCTGGATAGATATCAGGAATGCTGCAGGCCAGAGACTGCACAGGAGCAGCATTCTTCACTTTGGGAGTTGATCTCCTGCAAGTAAGAAACAGAGGTAATCATTCATAGTTATTATGAAATGTTCAATATCACTGAATTTTTAGCAAATTCATTGCTACCCCAGGGAGATGCAGGAATACATAGATATTACTTCAAAATAACTGTATGAATCTTTCACTTCATGCTCAATTTTATAGTTTAGTCTTCACCAAAGAAAAGTAAATATGAAAAATATTTTCAGCACTTGTGAAACTCTGTGTGTGTCTGTCTGTGTGTCTGTGTATGTGTGTGTGAAATGTATTCCTCCCTGACCAAACTACTTTTACCAAATAAAAAAATTCTGCTCCCTTAGTAAATAGTACCAGGATGCAGTTTAGTTTTACACTTGCAAGCAGCTTTAATCTTTAAATACATTATTTTTAATATCTTGTATCTTATATCATTAATTTTATTCCATTGGAAAAGAAAATCTTCACATTCCAGTGGCATGCAGAGCCAGGGGCCTCCAGTTTTGCCTCTAGTCTCCTCTTAACACAGGAGACTCGTGCTTGAAATTGAGATATTATTAGGGAGAGAAAATTCGTTCTAAGAATTTCTGAAAGTTATTTTTTGTTATTTAAATTGTATTGACTGAAGCTCTTCAGTCTCTTAAGACCTGGGTGAGCTGGGATCATGAGAGCAAAGACGAAATGACACAAAGATAATAATATATCAGTCTGACCATGAGAATCAAAATTTAAACTGAGATTGTTATGTTTGCCTTGTAAGTGAAAATAGCAATCAATCAGAGGAAAAAAAATTATAAAAAAGGCCATTTTTCTATGCTTTCCCTTCTTTCTCAACGAAAACCTTCTGTTCAGACATCTGATTTTGCATTTCATGCATTTGAAGAAAAGGAAACTTCTTGAAGAAGATGTGGAATGAAACAAAAATCAATAGACAGTAGAGGAGGAGTGGGAACAACTTGTTGTTGTTGTTTAAGCAATTCTTGCATTTAACCTTCAATCCTAATTTAACTCCACAAGGCTGGGATCAAATTGCTGCAAAGCCTCTTACAGAGAAGGTGCAAATAATTTTTAACATTTTCCTTACATAAAAACACTCTAAAATTAACAGAATATGTACACAAATGATGTTATAATAAAAACAAATAATTTGAATACTACATGTTCAACTGAAAATTATTTCAAGTGAATTTATTAGTACATTGCATAGCACTCAATTTAAGCTATTATTTACATATTAGCTAAACTAATATATAAATTTTAGTTTACATGTAGAAGTTCCTTTAGAACCAGCAGAATATTGTTTAGAGGGCCTAAGAACACCAGATTTTTGCTAAGGAGTATCGGTCTAGCTTGCTATGTTTTTGTCTAAGCCGATATCTGCAATGGCTTTTTGCACTATAGAACATACATAAGATATTTGCATTTGTCATTTGGAAAAGGATAGGACAATTGCTATTGTCACCTCTAGGTAATTTGAAATAATTGTAGTTCCTCTGGCAACATCAGAGAATTGCACTGCTGTTGGTTTTCAGGTTCAGACACGAATAACAAAAGTGGAGAGAGAAATGCCATTGTCCCCAAGTTTTCCATAATCCTTTGTAAACATCTGCATTTTAAATTCTCCAAAAACTAAAAAGAGACTCAGACATCATAGCTAAAAAAATATGGAAGAAGATACATAAATAAAACTTTTTGTGAAGAACGTACACAAAAATCCATGGGGAATTTATTTGTAACACAGACGATCCATAAAGCCTGACAAAAGTGATCAAATAAAGAAAACTAAAATGCTGCAATGCAGTTTGCTCAGATGGTCTTTAAAGTCCTAATCCAGTTAGGCTACAGGACTAGGCTGTGGAAGGTGCTATGTCCCTGTATCCAAACAAAGAAGAAATCCCAGTGCAGGAAAAAAAAGTATAGTCTTATAAAATCTGTGTAAGGGAGTTTCTATGCTGAACAGTCTGTGATCATCTGTGTTCTTGGTAAGTCCAGTTCAATTGCTGAAAAGCATATAAGCCCCAGGCAAGCCCTGGGCCACGAAAGCATCCAGAGCTACATCAGGTACCGAGAGGCCTCACTGCTGTCTATAAGAGCACATTCTAAAGTACAAGCTTGTGGGGGTACAGCCCAAGACACAGCATGAGGCCACCTCTTATGGCAGTGCCCAGGATGGAAGTGTAGATGCTGAGAAGCCAAAGTAGGCAGGAGTGATGCAGACAGAGCAGGCTTGCCAGAAGATATTATTTCAATAGAATAAAAAACAATGGGATACCTGGTAAGCCTAAAAAAGGTAGTACAGGTACAGCCAATATTAATTGCCCAGCAGCAGTTACAGCTTTGAACTCGAATTCATAGGCTGACTTTTATTTCTGTGAAAACAATAACACCAAAAAATATTATGCTCTTTTAATCATGCAACATACTGGATATGTATGATACTTTGAATCTTTTTTTTCCCTCTTCTTTTTTTTTCATTGGCTTGTTCATACATTGAGACAGTAGTTAAAACAAATGTATTTCTTGTTCTGAAAAGTGCCTCCTTTATTCCAAGAAACTTACGCTAAATCAGAAAGGAAAACTGACTTTCCTATGTGCACACAGTACTATTCAGTTGCTTCAAACATTCAGCTGAGAGGGTTCAAAAACTTGGAAGCATAATTCTGTAATGCCTTGCCTCCTGCTTTTTATATTCCTAACACAAAGGGTGAGTTCAGTGCCTTCCTTTTATTTCCAAGTGTTAGAAAAGACCCATCCCCATTAGAATGCAATTACTTCACTTAAGTAGAAATTTAAATGGGGCAGTTGCATATGGACTGCTTGGGCTCCTGAGATGAGAATCGGAGGGGGAGAATTTTGCCCTTTGTAAGAGGGTGTCAGGTATACTCAACTCAGGGTGTTGCTATCTTTATTTGTTACCAAATCTTTGTCATTTTGCCAGGCTTCCAAGTAATACTGCCAGGTCTTCACATGTTCCTAAGGCTGAGAAACAACAAATGATTAAGTTCTTCACTGTCAGTGTCTGACAGACAAACTGCAGTGCAGTGAACAAGTACATTTTATACCAAAAGCTGTATAAAAAACATGACTGCTTTTATTTTACAGAATTAAAAAGAAAAGGCTATTTAAAATAATGAAAATGCATTTTTTTAACAACAGAAATTTGAATTTATCTTATGGAACACAAGAGTAAGTTAATTATCTACAGCCCTCTTCTTAAATATGAAGCAACTTATTTATTTTCATTTTTATATTTGATCTGCAGAAACTTCTCTCTTTTCAGCGTTTGGCTAAATAAGGCACCAAAAAGAAACAGTCAATCCTGTCAACAGCAGTCGGAAGCTAAATGTATCCATTAATGAGTTTTATGACCTGATGAGCATAGAAACCTGCACTGATTAGCTGATCACCTCAGGAGTGCCTGTTACATTTATAATGAAGCAAATCAAATAGCACAGTTTGTATTTGCAAAGCTGAAAAAGTTGAGCCAAATAGTCACTGATGTGACCTGGCAAAAATCAATAGTGCTAAATTTGCACTTCTATTCCTCAGTGGCAGTAGGTGGTCATTTGGTTAAAGTCAATTACATTAGTTAAACTGATCTACTGCACCAGTGACAGCAAAAGTCAGAACCTGTTGATTTCTAAGTTATGCTGGACTTCACAAATCACTGTGTGGAGTCAGCAGCAAGAATATGTGAGTTGAAGGTGATGGTAATACTTCCAGTCCTTCTGCCTGACAAGTACCGGTCTACAGGAAGGTGCTCTGTTACTTAAATGTCAATAATCCTTTTCATAGATATTGTTACATTGAGTTCTGCCATGTTTAAAAGCTTATGCTGACAGCTCAGTTGTTGTTCAGGAAAATGAGGTGGCACACTATGACAGAAACAAAGCAAGGATAATGACTATCTCTATCATTTAAACAAAAAGTCTCATGATGAAGATCTGGGATTCTAATGATGACAGTGCTGCTACTGAATGTGAAAATGTATACAGCCATTTAATCCTCATGACGATGGCAACAAGTAAAGAGAACTTTATCCCTGGGTATTTCGATTAATATTACCAGTGAAATAGAACGTGAGCTGTAAAAAAAAGAGGCGATTCACCAACAGTAAAAAAGAGAGAAAGAAAGGTAACAACAGATAAGGATTTTATACATACACTAAAGAAAATGTTTCTGAATGACAAGATAAAATTACCATGGCTTGATTTACCATATGACAGGGATTTGAGATAAGTAAAACAATTAAAAACTCCAAACAGAATATTCAGAGGCACTTAAAAAATGATAGGGATGGCATCTCAGCTTAATGACCTTATTCTTCAGAAAAAAACCTGCATGAAAATGGGCTTCTTACATGTTCTTTTCTTGTTCTGTGATGAATAAAGCAAGCTGTAAAAAATTAGGTGCATAGAATCTGAATGCATAATAAAGCCAAAAGAATATTTCTTCTTTCAAGACAGATGGATGAACAGAAGAAGAATGCTAAATCTATGTTGATTTTTTTGTTGTTGTTTTCTTTAACTTCTCAATATATATTTTAATAAAATCTTGACAGGGGTGTTATTTTTTGCTATGTTTTGTTTTGCATGTTTAGGGGGTTTTTGTTTGGTTTTGTTGGTTTTTCTTTGATTTGGCTAGTTGCCATGCTTCAACCCCAGTCAACAACTAAGTACCATGCAGCCACTTGCTCACTTCCCCCCAGCAGAATCCAGGAGAAAATTGGAAGCTTAAAAGTGAGAAAACTCATGGGGTGGGATAAAGACAGATTAACAGGTAAAGCAAAATCCACATACACGAGCAAAGCAAAAGAAGGAATTAATTTGCCCCTTCCCATGGGTAGGCAGGTGTTCAGTCATTCCCAGAAGGCAGTGCTCCATCATGTGTAATGGTGACTTGGGAAGACAAACACCATCACCCTCAATGTCCCCTCCTTCCTTCTTCTTCCCCCAGCTTTATATGCTCAGCATGATACCATATGTTATGGAACATCCTTGCTGTCATTTGGTGTCAGCTGTCCAGCTGTGTCCCCTGACAGCTTCTTGTGCACCCCCAGCCCTCCTCGCTGGCGGGGGGGTGGGGTGAGAGGCAGGAAAAGCCTTGATGCTGTGCAAGAGCTGCTCAGCTGTAACTAAAACATCCCTGTGTTATCAAGACTGTTTCCACCACCAGTCCAAAACATAGGCCTAAATCAGCTACTATGAAGAAAAATAACACTGCCCTATCCAAAACTAGCACATTAGTTTTATCATTTTGTTTGTTGGATAATGTTTAAGTATAGTCCTTAACAATCATTTCACTCCTAGATTTGTGGCAGAAAGCTTGGTTTGTTACTGTTTAGGGAGAAGCAGGTATCCCTGATCCTACAAAAGATGCCAGTGCTAAATCAGCTTTTAGAAGGGAATGTATCAGGTAAACAGTTCAGTAACAATAACAGACATACTGCCTTTTCACACAGCGATTGTTGAAATAAGTCAAGTTCTTTCAACTGACACCTGCAGGGAAAGTGACATCCAGAATTAAGGAACATTTTCAGATACTGTTTTTCCACCTCTAAAACCTGAGAGTATTTAACTATTTCTCATGTAGCAAGATAATGCAGAATAAAAACAGTAACAGCTGTGGCTACAACACCTCAAAGAACTAGAGAAGTAATGGTCAAACACAGACACAAACCAGAGAACACAGTACTAAAACAGTCAAAAGAAGTTGATGTTTGGAACTTATCTGTTTCAGCAACACCCATGTAATTGCTGACAACTGACTTGAAGACATTTCACGGTAAATTTCTCTTTAGATGATTTAAAATTGTGGTATACTGACTTGAGCCAAGTCATTAGGTAACAATATTTTGGTTTTTTCTGTTTTCACAGTACTAAGCTGAGAGTTTTTAATGTTGCCATGGAAATATTAGACAATGCATTCAAAAAGTAATTTTGTTTGCTTGCTTGCTTGCTTTTCACAGAAGAAAACAGAAGAAAGCATTCTGAGACAAAAGGCAACAATATCTCAATCTATCAAGAATAAATCCTCTCTATTAAATTACTTTTAAAATCATCATTATTAGATTCAGTCAAACAGAAACTAATACAAAATATGCAATCATCAAAGAATGGTTTGGGTTGGAATGGACCTTAAAGATTAGTTCCAGCTCCCCTGTCATGGACAGGGACACTTTCTGGGCCAGGTTTCTCCAAGCCCCATCCAACCTAACCTGAACCCTAACCCCAACCCAATCTGACCTTGAGCACTTTCAGGGGCGAAGTATCCACAACTTCTCTGGGGAACCTGTTCCAGTGTCTCACCACCCTCACAGTAAACCTCTCTTGTAAGCTCCCTTTAGGTACTGGAAGGTTGCTGTAAGGTCTCCCCTGAGTCTTCTCTTCTCTGGACTGAATAACCCCAAGTCTTATAAACCCTAATATTGAATTGTAAGTAGTTTTCCCTTGTAATTTCTAGCACAATATTGTAGCCTAGCAAGGTCTTGTAACATTGCTTACACCAGACCACAGGCTTAGGGTTAATAACACAGGCACCAGGACAGGTCAGGCTTTGTGTAGACTAGTCCTTGCCTGCCTGGAAATTTGTTTTACCAGGTAACGGAAATTGCCTGGTGACCAGGTCAGTACTACATACTTTGTTTTAACCTCTACTGAGCTTTATACAGTCGTACAAATGGCTTCTATTGTTATATACATTTTGAAATGAATAAATTGTAAGAACACGTTATGCTTGTGCAACAACTTACCCATGACCCTAGTGTGAAATGCTGCATAGAGGAGCATGGTTAGCTGATGACAGTGGAAACCTTGAAATGACAGGCATGGGAGACAGCAGAGGACACTTGGCAATAACTAGCAATGGTCATCAATTATTGGTTTTCAAAGTAATGCAGCCTTCAGAGCTGGGAAAACCAGTTTTAAGTGTGACAGCAAAGAAAAAGTGTCTAAGACATAAAAATTATGTCAAATACAGTGAATTGGGATGTAACATTGCCTTGAAGACCAATGGAGAAAGAGCCAGGTAGAGACTGCTTTAGTAAACACCAAAATAATGCCAAGTGGATCGTAGAGACAGAAGACTTCATCATCATCATACTTCTCCCAGTGAGGGACTTGTGAAGCTGATAACTTGCTGTAAGACCCAGAGAGACAGTAGAAGGTTGAGCATAACATCACAGAATGGGCTAGATACTTGAAAATGGGTGGATATATTGTTTTAACTGTCTGTAATTTGAACTATAAGTGTCTTACATATTTATAGCTTTCATGGCTGGTTGTATTTAAATATATTTTGCTTGATGGAATGTAATTTACCAAGAAATTTAAGTCATGCAGGAAAATTCTAAGCTCTTATTATTTAACACTGATAAATTTTCAGTTTCAGAGGAGTGATGAAAACATCCCAAAATGTCAGACCCACTCTCAACCTTTGCACAACACCTCACAGGGGCTGATTTTCTGTTGATAACTACTTGTTCATAGGTTATTCATTAGCCAATTCATTAGTTCACTAAATCCTTGTGTAATGCTGATTTTGTAATCAAGATAGGATCCAAGACAGTCAATTTATAAAAATAAAACTATGTTACACCCAAGCAGTTCCTTTTAGCAATCAAATCTGTAATCCTAAGGAATGAAATCAGGTTTGTTTGACATGACTTAGTTTCAATAAATCCATAGTGATATACATTAATTAATTTTTGAACAATTTTCTATTAAAGCACCTCCTTATTAATTTTTCTTTCACAAATAAAGTCTCTTATTCAGTTATGTCACAAAATATCTTGTTTAGTTTTCTGGAATATATCCACTATTCCAAGATTTCTTAAGAGTGCACATCAGCTGGTCAAACATGCCTTCAATCTTCTGAAATTCCATCCAGACCACTTAAATTCAGAATTGTCTATCACAACATATGTTTATAATCTTCTTAGTAACTAATGGAAAAACTTCATAGCCCTCCCATGAAATAAGCCTTTTATTGCACTTCTTGCAAAATGCAGGACAGAAATGTTCAGTGACAATCACCAGTGAACCATGCAGTGTGTTCATACTGCTTGATTGGTTTTCCAAACCCTTAAAAAATTACTCTCTTAATGTTAGCACAGCTATCATGGATCTTTTCCCAATGTTGTTAGTTTCCTTCAGCTTCTTTCTTCCAATAATTCTACCGGGCAGTTCTTGGTATCTATTTATTATTTCATGTGTTGCATATTGTGATTTATTTCTAACTTTCACTTTACCAGTGAGGCAGAGGGGGCTTGCCTCCACAGTAGGATTAAATAATTTTGGTCCTCCAGTAAATTTTCATCAGTCATTTCTGATTAATGGAACTCATAGAATCATAGAGTATCCTGAGTTGAAAGGGACCCACAAGGATCATCGAGTCCAACTTCTGGCTCATTGGTTTGCCAGACTGTATATAATCCTAACATCACTTCTTGATTCAGCCCAGGTGACTAATGGGTCTAACCTGCTGCTAACTAACTTGCTATAATGATGACCAAAACAGAGAAACAACAACTGGGAGCACAATCTTTCATGTTAGAGTACAGTCATCTATCATGATTAAAAGAACTAAAGGAGGCTTTTTAAAGGCCTGTATGAGACCTATAATACGTCTCTAAAGATTACAGCATTAACTGACAATTAATTATTTTTCTTCAGTCTTCTGTACTGTGCTAGTTTTCATCGCAATGTTCCTTCAGTGTACTCTGTTACCTCTTTTTGTTCTCCTTAAGTAGGTAATAACCACTGATTTTAATGTTCTAATTATACAAATCAACTCATCAGCTTTTAGGAATACCAGTTAATTTCTTCTAATTAGTGAGAATTTTCAATTCCTCTGCCTACTGTCTTCAAGCAGCACGATATAGTAATTGAAATATATATTCTTTCCACATCTGTTGACCTTGATCACAACATCCTGAGTTTGCGTTTATACTACATTTGCATTCTTATTAAGTTTTCTCTTTTATTTTTGCGTTAATAGTCTCATAGTTGCTCCAGCTAACTTCCAGTGGAGAAGATTATCACTGCTTTTTTCTGTGAGAAATAAGCTGCAGTATTTTTTATCCAACCATCTCAGGATAAATGTTTGACAAACTGAAACCTTCTCTTTCATACCAGTCATGCAAGCAGTGGTACTGTCTGGTATCTTCTGCCTTTTCAGGGCTATTAGAATGACTCTAAGAAGATTATGTTGGCTGCTGTCTTCTGCCTCCCTTCAAGATAACTGAAGCTTCCTAAAGGGCATAGTTCCACGTGAGTGTCAAGTAACTGATTTCAATGTGCATCATTCCTTACAAATACCTCCCTAATGCCTGGTGAATTCTCTGTATTTGTGTTTCAACACTGTCATCAGTGGTGACTGCTTGCCCTCCTGGGGTACCTGAGCTCTTCTGTAGCTACTTGCTTCATCAAAAAAGAATAGGAGTCAAAATATTCAACAGGCTTTTGTTCTATTCTGCCAGAAAAAAGGGACAAGTTGCTGATTATCTGATGATCTGGAACTTATAGAGGAAAGTGAGTGACCTTCAAAGTAAGGAAGTGTGCTACATATTACACTAACATATCTTCTATTACAATGCAAGTTATTTCAAAAATGTTATTCACCACTCAAGGAACTCATTCCTGTAAAAATGTGAAGTAGTTTACTTGTGGAGTAATATAAGATAATAGTTAAGGAATTGCACCTAGTAACTTCTCTGAGACCCCAGTCTCCCCAGTTGCTGGCACCTGATACCCCAGCCCCACTCCAGCTGCTGATGCAGAGCCCCCTTACTCACACATACAGACACATGCTTGGGACTCGCCTTGTTCTCAGTATTTAGTTCTCCCTTGGACTTACCCTGAGAGGCACAACTGGCTCCCTGGCCATTGCACCTATGTGCTGGCTAGTCCAGCTTGATCTTCACTATTGTTCACATATTCACAGGCACCACAGACACAACCACGCATACCTAGGGAACCTAGGAAAAGGGTTAGTAAATGGATTTTGGTATGAAGATCGGACAGACTGAACAGATAGGGCATGGCCAGACAAGTGTACCAACCTTGTTTGCCTGCAAGTGGCCCCTTTGATCCCCTTATCCTTCTATTTCTCTGTGATTGCTCCTCCTCAAATCACCTAGATTCATTTCCTTCCCTGTCTTCTTTCCTTCCTTAAATGTCCCATTGTAAGTTTCCTGCAATCACAAAAAGCTCTTTCCCCTGCACCCCATAACATGTCCCATACCCTTATGCAGAGACCCCCTCCATCTGCAAGGTATTCTGAGACTCATCTTGATGGGTGTCACCCTGGCACATAGCTGAGGCTTATCTGGGATGCCCTGGCAGGGGTCTGGGCAAGGTAACCTCCAAAGCCATAATTCTGGTACCTCTGCCAGCTGCTGTCTCTCTGTGCTCCCTTCTGTGTGTGCAGACCAGCTTTCTACCATATAATCTAACAGAAACATGTGAGCATGTGACAAAAAAACCCCATGGTATCCCTCCAGTCAAACTAACTGGTAACATTTTAAATAAGACCATTCTGTGAAAGGTTTGCACTGTTCAGTTCACATGACAATTGTCCTCTCCAATACAAGTAATCACTTCCCTGAATAGTCTTCAAAAGGGAGAAGGGACACGATGATCGCATCAAAAATCATACTTTTTATCTGTATTAACGGACACCTGGACAATTCTTATGTATTCTTTATGAGGAACAAAGAAATAATCTCAGCAGGAACATCTCAACATCTTTTTTAATAGAAGTATTTTAAAAAGTCTTTTGGCTAATAGAATTCCCCTGAATAAATACGTGAAAAATTATGGTGTCCATAACAAAAGACTTATTATTAAAAATTCTATTTATTGATTTCTTTATGCCAGCTGTCCTTTGTCAGAAGTGAACACACCAGCTTCAGCAATTTACAAAGCACGAGATATTACTCATCTTGTACTGGGACTGCTCTGTTCTTTAGTGTCCTCAGGCAGCAGTTTTCTGTCTCTCAACCTCACTGTTTTTCCTTTTCATTGACAAATCCATTTCCAAACAGGGCGATGTTGACATCTGTGTCTGATTAGATATGTTGAAATATTCTCTATTTTTTTTTAATATGTTTTGAAATTATTTGCCTGAAGTTATTCTCCAAGTTAGTGACTAAGCAGGACTTAAAATGTCCTAGCTAGAAATTATCATGTCTCTGGTGCTTTGACTTTGCTGCTGGTAGGAATGGCCTCCTCCTCCCCTGCAGTGTATGTGACATGAATCCCTACAGCACTATCCCATCTTGTGTCAGCAGAACTTTCAATAACAACATTCTGGTTTCTTTTGATACTTAATAAGCCTCTGAGAAACCTCCTAGTATAGAAAAAAGACACTACAATAATCTGGACATCGGAAGGAAACTTGTATAAAATCCTGAGGTTTTTTTTCTGTCTAGCTATACAAACACATACACATGTCAGCAGTTTGTGTAAGGAGTGAACCACCAAGCAGATCCTTGCCACTTTCTAACAGCTACCAATCCCTTTCACGTACTCATTTCTGAAAGAAACCCCTTAATCAACCTCTTTTTCAGGGCACTACGCTCAGTGATATGAGCCAGAATGGAAAACACGTAGCAGTATAACTGACATCAACCTAGCTCCTGGCATTCCAAAAGACGCTCCACTTTCAGCAGAGCTCACAGGGATATCCTGCTGCGAGGCTGTGTGACTTTGAAGAAATGAGCAGAAAACAGAGTTGAGATGACATTTGCAACTTAGCTGACTGAGCAAATTCTGATTATGTCCCATTTTCAGAATCTGGCAAGAATACGGTTGTTTTTTTCCAGATTTGATCACTCAGGACTTGCCTTAAGAGGATCAATTATCAGTTACAATGAGAAAAGGATGTTTCTGTCAGTGTCTGGCTAGAAGAGCAACTTTTTCTTACTTCTTTGGGAAAAATTTACTAGTATTCTGGCGTGATTCTAGATGAATTTGACCTGGTTTAAGTAAGTACCACCATCAGACCACATAAACTACAACAACCTTGCTTTTGAGGAATGTACCATATTGGAAACAGTAATACTGAAGATGAGAGAGACCTCAGCCTTATTGGCTTGAAACTAAGAACTTTCGTCGGCATAAGGAAAGGGGGTGGGGGAGGGAGGCAGGCACAATGGACACATAATCATATTGCTCCTTCCAGTACTTTCCCCCAAACCATGTGAATTAATCACTTCCATTTGCCTTTCTTCAGCATTATCCAGTATGTAGAGATAAGATATTAATACTTTCGTCAACAAACTACTTTCTTCAGCAGCTCTTCTTTGACACCTTATTAAAGGAAACACGAATAGTATGAATCAGTGCAGTGATACAACTGAGAGGGAAAACCAGTTCTACCACTTTTTGTATATACCCCCAGGGCATAGAAAAACAGGTAAGGTCCACCCCCCAGGTTCCAAATGTGACTCTACACTATTAGCAGTTAATATCAGCCTAAATGGGTGTGAAGCCTGTTGACCATGATGATTCAACATTTCAGCTCAATTGACTTCAGCACCACATGAAATTATCTATGTAAAAGAATTATTTAATGGCATTCTTTCAAAATCACTAATGAAGTAATGAAAAAGAAGCAAGAAATAAAACACTGTCTACATACCTCAGACTGACATAGATTCTTTTTGATTTATATTTCTGAGCAGGTCCCATTCATGACACACACATAGTTTTTTCCCAGTTTATAAATAATTTTTAAAATAAATTAACAAATTATGAAACATGGAATTCAGTTCTAGCCTTCCCCCTGGGTATAATTGTTTTTAATAGTTCTATACCTCATGACTGTTTACTAAAAACATTATCCAACAGATCATCTCTCTGGCAAGATAGTGTCATATCAACATTTAGGTAAGCTACAAGTTCTCAGGCCTGTTAATATCTCTCACAAAGACTAAAATCTGGCAGTAATTTATCTGCCACAAACATCAGTTGTCATTTTCTTCAAAGTTTTACTCTATCCATTCATATAAGTATAAACTGGGAGAGGAATGGATGGAGAGCTCTTCAGAAAGGGGCCTGGGGGTGCAGGCTGGCAGCAGATTCAGTATGAGGCAGCTGTGTGTTCTGGCAGCCAAGACAGCAAACCACATCCTGGGATGCATCAAACACAGCACAGACAGACAGTCAGGAGAGGTGATGACCCTGCTGTATTCAGCATTGGTGCGGCCTCACCTGGAGCGCTGTGTGCAGTCCTGGGCCCCGTAATTTAAGAAGGATATGAATTTAAGAAGGTCCTTGAATGTGCCCAGAGGAGGGCAACAAAGCTGGAGCAACAACGGGTGGAAGCCATATCCTGTGGGGAGCAGCTGAGGATGTCAGGTTTGTCTGGTTTGGAGACAAAGAGGCTGAGGGGTGACCTCATTGCTCCCTACAGCTTACTGAGGAGGGGAAGTGGAGAAGAAGGTACTGAGGTCTTTTCTCTGGGATTCAGTAATAGGATAAGTGGGAACAGTTCAAAGATGTGCCAGGGGAGGTTTAGACTGGACATTAGGAAGCACTTCTTTACTGGGAGGGTAGTAAAACACTGGAACAGGCTCCCTAGAGAGGTGGTCAATGTCCCAAACCTGTCAGCGGCACTTGGACAATGCCTTTAATAACATGCTTCAATTTGGTCAGCCCTGAATTGTTCAGACAGTTGGACAGGATGGTCACTGTAGTTCCCTTCCAACTGAAACATTCTATTCTGTTCTATTCTATTTTACTCTATTCTATTCTGTTCTGTTCTGTTCCATTCCATTCCATTCCTATTCCTACTTCTATTCTGTTCTATTTTTAAACCTTTCCATACGGCGATTTTCAGAAAATAAATCAGCATATGCAAAAAAAGTTACTTGTTTCATGTTCCAAATAAATAGCCACTTTCATTTGGTTTACTTTCTTTTTTCATTTTCCTCTAATAAAGAGCTGGCAAATACATCAATGCAAATTCACAAAACATGACACATAGAGCATTTGTCTTGAAATTATGCAAGCATCAATCAGATTAGACATATGACCAAGGTACAGAAACATGATGGCTAAAGAAGACTCCTAAAATCATTCTCTAAATCAATATTGGGAAATCTTTTAAAATATCTACGATGCTTTCTAAGTTCAGGCTTCTTGTTGGATATAGTAATATAAATTTTCTATTAGATTATGATGTGTTTATTTTAAAAAGCAAATAAAAGGCTTTTCTGAAATAAAAGGCTTTTTTTTCTTTTCTGAAAGAAAAAAAGTAAAATAATGTTTTCCTTATTTAACTGCTATATATATAAAGTCATTCATTATTAATTCTATAAGTATTAATTAAAATTGTAGTGGTGGGGATTACTAGGAAATTTGTAACTGTTTAAACTTAGGCTTGGCAACTGGAAGAAAGAAAAAAAGAAAAAAAGAAGACTTGTCCACTACCCCTCAAGAATTCTGTCAAATTATGATAATGTGTGTGTTTCTATACTCTTTATCCATTCTGTGAAGCAAGCAATGCTGTTATACTTCTAAATACAATTAAGAAATTACAAATAATAAATGGAGACTAACAAGAAACGTGTTTTCCATTCTAGCTATACAGATATTCACCACCACAGAAGAAGTATCAGACTGCTTAATTAACATCAAAAACCATGGACAAAATTTAAGATTGCTTTGAAAACTCACTAAAGAAAAGCAACTGGGAGTTAAATCCAGGTACATTCATATCCAGTAGAAGATAACATAAATAGATTGAAGTCAGAGAGCAATGCATAAGAACCAATAATAATGGAGATGATACATCCCCTTTATGTAGCCTGCATGACATTATAAAAGGCTCAGGTCTCAAGGAACAAATTTGAATTATGAATTTTTATGCAGCAGTAGATACCTATTTTCTTATTCATATCTTCATCAGCAGTATTTTCTTATAATACACTATGTATTCAGTTTTAAGAACTTGCAGACCACTCACAATGTCTGTGCAACTGTATTGTGTGGCCCAATTTTGGTAGTGAGTGGGATACAGGGTTAGGCTTCTGTCAGAAGCTGCCAGAAGCTTCCCCTGTGTCTGACAGATCCAGTGCCAGCCAACTCCAAGATGGACCCATCACTGGCCAAGGCTGAGCCTGTCAGTGTCTGTGATAACAGATTTAAGAAGACAGAAAAAACCTGAGCAACAGCAACTGCAGCTGGAGAGAGGAGTGAGAACATGAGAGAAAAAGCTCTGAAGATACCAACGTCAGTGAAGAAGCAGAGGGAGGAGGTGCTTCACATGCCAGAGAAGAGATTGCCCTGCAGCCCATGATGCAGATTGTGGTGAAACCAGCTGTCCCCCTGCAGCCAGTGAAGGTCCACAGTGGAGCAGCCCAAGGAGGAACCCACACCAGAACAGGTGGATGTCCAAAGGAACCTGTAACCCTGTGGGAAGCCCACACTGGAGCAGGTTTGCTGGAAGGACTTGTGGCCTTGTTGGGGGTCCCACACTGGAGCTGTGTGGAAGGCACACATGCTGGAGCATTTCATTTAAAAACTGCAGCTCTGGGAAGGTCTCACCTTGGAGAAGTTCATGGGGGACTGTTTCCTGTGGGAGGGATCCCATGATGGTGCAGGCCATGAGTGTGAGGAATCCTACCCCTGAGAAGGAAGGAGCAGCAGAGACAACGTGTGATGAACTTGCTGCAGCCCACATTCCCTGCTCCCCTGCACAACTGGCATGAGCAGAGGTAGAAAATTAGGGAATCAAGTTCAGCTCAGAAAGAAGGCAGCAATGAGGGAAAGGTGTTTTTAGGATTTGGTTTTATAGCTCATTATTCTACTCTGATTTTGATTGGTAATAAGTTGAACTAATTTTTCCCCAAGTTGAGTCTGATTTGCTTGTGACAGTAATTGCTGAGTGATGTCTCCCTGTCCTTATCTCAACCCACAAGCCTTTTGTTCTATTTCCTCTGCCCTGTCCAGCCAAGAAGGGCAGTGATAGAGTGGCTTCAGTGGACACCTGGCATCCAGCCAAGATCAGCCCCTCCTTCCAGTGACTTTTAACTAAAGTATTAAAATCTATGGGAACAAGATGACTGTAAAGAATTACAGCTCATTTGAATAACAGCACCTCCAACGCACTGACTTTTGCTAGCATTGCAGTTGCAGCCATGCACGATATGATTACTTTGTAATCATGGGCAATAGAGATTTGGAATGTTTTCTGAGGAAGCTGCATTATTGTCACATAATAACATTGATTTAAATTTTTTTCTCCCAGTGTTGGTAACAGTGACATCCGCAGAGAGCAATTAGTTTTGAATGCTTGATACTCTCATCACAGTAGAGATTAATAGTGATTTAAGGACGTCTGCCAGGTTTGTCTTACAATCTCAACAGAGGATGAATTTGTTGAATTTTTTGTAACATGGTGATTTAATAAGTTTACCATTGTCAAAGTAAAGACAAGGTTATTTTAATTACTAATCTATTTCTTTTCTGAATCTGAAGTACTCTTCAAGTAACTAAAATTCATGGTTCGCATATTAGCATTAATTTTTAGTTGTTAAAAAGAAACAAAAAGAGTCAATTCAGTAGTCCATAAATTATAATGCATTTGCAGACAATAATTCAAGTGTCACCAGCTGGCAGTACTCACAGTGACCATAAACTGGGATTGGATCTTGTGAGTACACATTGTTCTCCAGGTGAACAACACTGGTTTGACTCTGAATGCAATAATGCTTGGTTAACAAACACATATAGTGAGGAGTACAGTAGGGAATTAACTCCCGTAAATTTCCAGGGTATTTTGCAAACTTAAGATCAGATACGTTTCTTGCTTCTCAGATTCTACAATTTTGAGCCTACTTGACTGAAACCTACAACTGAGGACATAGGCCACTTATTTAAAAAGCTTGCTTCAAAAATCATAAAACTGAATAAATAAGTGTGGTAAAGCTCTAGAGGCACACACCGAGGTACGTCCATGGTCTGGCAAGAATTAAGTGTGCAGGCGATGGATGAGCCACTAAAGAGCGCTGAGGGCTGAAGGCCACAGGCACCCACATCCAGGAAAGCCCGAGGCACTGACACAGGAGCACAAAGTCTTGTGAGGAGTGGCTGAGAGAGCTGGGGTTGTTTGGCCTGGGGAAAAGGAGGCTCAGGAAGAATCTTATTGCTGTCTTTGACTACCCGAAAGGAGATTGTAGCCAGGTGGGGATCAGCCTCTTCACCCGGGCGACCAGTGACAGGACAAGAGGACACAGTCTTAAGCTGTGCCAGGGGAGGTTTAGCTTGGACATTGAGAAGAATTTCTACACAGAAACGGTGATTGGACACTGGAATGGGCTGCTCAGAGAAGTGAAATGTCACCATCCATGGAGGTGTGCAAGACTGGACATGGCACTTGGCGCCATGGTTTAGTTGACAAGGTGGCTGGTGTTCGGTCATAGGTTGAATTCGTTAAAGATTACGTCTTTACCAACGTAATTGATTCTGTGAAATGCTGCCAGGAGTTGCCCCCACGGCATATTCCACGCCGGGAACGACTGGGGCGGGCGACCAGGCTCAGCAGCCGCGGCATCACGGCGAGATCCGTTTTGTCTGCACAGAGAACGCGGAGGAGGAGCGGCCTGTAGCCGAGGTAGGGCTGAGAGCGGCGCCGGGCTGGCGGGGAGCAGAGACCCGGGCGGGGTCCGGCGGGGTCCGGCGGGGTCCGGCGGCACCGGCACAGCCCCGCCGCGGGCACGGAGCCCCGCGGGCCGTCCCGGACACGGCCCCGCCCGCTCGCCGTACGGCAGTGTCGCGCCGCGCCGGCTCTTGGCGGCAGCGGGACCGGCGGGCCGTAAGGCAGGTGCGCGGCGGGCGCGGCGGGCGGGGGTCGGGCGGGCGCGGCGTGGAGGCCGCCGGGGAGGCCCCGCGTCGGGCGCCGCTCTGCCCGCGGTCGGTGCGGAGCTGCGGTCCGGCCCCTCGGTGAGGAGTGGGACAGCTGGGAGAGGCCTGCCCCGGCGGGGGAGGGCGTCCTGCCGCCGCTGCGCGGGTCTCTGCCCGCAGCCCCCGGGGCAGGGCCGTCGCCGCGCTGCTGGCGAGGCCCGGCGTTTGGGGGCAGCCGGGCCGCTGGCCGGTGCCACGCGTTGCTCCGGCGGGCGGGGCAGGTGGCGTGCCCAGGGCCGGCAGCGGGGCCGGGGCTGGCGGAGTGCTCGCCGTGCCCCGGCCCCGGCGCGCAGCGCGGCGGGTGATGCAAGGCCGCTGCCGAAGGCCCGGGTGCCGTGTGCTCCTCTCGTGCGCCTTCTGGGCTTTGCTTATCGGAACGGCGCTGACAGGAGTGGTCAAGTGGGAACCGCACAGCTGTCGAATGTACTTCCAGTACTTACTACTGCTGTTAATAAATGTAGAGAACGAGAAATGAAGAACGAAAGAAGCATGTGGTCACATAGATTGTTTTTCCCTTTCGAGTACTACTTGCTTCGTTTTGTTTGGTAGTGGTAAACTGCCAGCTTTTCTTATAAAACACCTGACAGTGTTGTAGCTTCCTAAGGCTTGCATTTCAGGTGCTTCAGGAGTGTGTATCATGTTGGAATTCAAATAATACGTTTGCTAAAAACTTCTATGAGTTCTGAATGTAGGTTTTGTTAGTATTTCTAACATACTAACATTGGTGTAGACCCTTTAATCTTTTGCCTTTTTAAACAATTGACTGTAAAGTAGTACTGTTGAAATGAAACTGGTAAACTTAATTTTTGCAGAGAAGAAATCTAATAGTCAAGCTTAATTACTTTCCAGAGGATTGACTTGACTTGAGTCTAGCCAATGAGTAGAAAAAATATTGGAAGTTTTAGAGACAGTGCAGCAAGGGTTATGTACGTCCACATGGTAGGTTGCAGAGCTAAATTTTTAGGAGGAAGAAAACCAAACCAGCCATCCGGTCAGATGCAAGCTGGCCTTCATCTAAAGATGGTATTGATTATATCAGTGAGGTAGTGAGTCTGATTAAACACATGCTGCTTTTCAGCAGATGCTGTACTAAAATGATTTTCTTTGGATCTGACTTGCTTCTAGCTGCTGGAGACTAAACTTGCATTATCTTGGAATTATATGTGTAGATATTTGCAGGAACTTTCTTCACATTTATATGGGAATACAGACCAACTCCTAGCTAGGGCCTTTGTGAGTTGTATAAATAAACCAGTTTACATGTTACACCTCAGTTTTCTCTAAAAGCTGGTTTGGCCTTTGGAAGAGGTTAGGTCACGACTTCCACTGAATCAGAGAGAAGGCAAGAAATTCTCAAACAACAGTATTTTATTCTGACAGTTCTGTGTTTACAGAACTTGCATTGAAGCTAAACCTGAAGCTCCTGGAGCAGGTCCGGTAGAGGGGCATGAAGATGATTAAAGGACCGAAACAGCTCTCCTATGCAGAGTGACTGGGAGAGTTGGGCCTGTTCAACTTGAAGAAGAGACAAGTGAGAGGAGACCTCATAAATGTGTATAACTGTCTGAAGAGAGGGTGTCAAGAGGATGGATCAAGGCTCTTTTTGGTGGTGCCAAGCACTAGGGCAAGAGGCAACAGGGAGAAATTCATGCGCAGGGAGTTCCACCTGTACGTGAGGAAGACTCTCTTCACTGTGTGGATGACTGAGCACTGGAACAAGTTGCCCAGAGAGGTTATGGAGTCTCCCTCACTGGAGATACTCAAGAACTGTCTGCACTGTGCCATGTACTCTAGGATGACCCTGCTTGAACAGAGAGGTTGAACCAGATGACCCACTGTGGACCCTTTCAGCCTTACCCATTATGTGATTATATGATCAAGATGATTGTAATTTGGCCCCTAAAATAGTTGCAGTCCCTTGCTTCTCAGTATCATTTACAGTTTTACTAGGTGTAGTGTTCTGTTTTCAGGAAGAACATTTATAGTTGAAAAATACTTTTTTTACAGAGTTAATAGAAAACTGATCCTTCGCAAAAAGCCGGTGTATATTTCTGCACGTCCTCTTGACCTACAGTGCTTTCTCTGAAAAAGTTTTCCTCTATAAATACTGAACTGGACTGCACTGAACTAAGGGTGGTCTATGTTATTCCTGGTCCATGTCATTCGTCTTCTGTTACATGGTTACATGAGCTGCTAATGGGGTGCAGAGGTGGCTGGGGGAAGGAAAGACACGTTGTCTCTTGCTGGTTAGTTATAATGTAAAGTTTGTTTGGAAGCTGTTAAACGTGGGATTAATTCTAGTTCATATGGGCGTTTTGAGTGCTGAACAGGTTTCTTTTCTCCCTCCTACAAAATTTCCCTGTAGAAAATTGAAGTCTTCATTACTTCAAATAACAGCTTGCTGTTTTCCTGGTAAATTGTTTATAGTAACAATTGTTGAAGTTGGTTTTGAGCACTTTGTAGCCTACACATTTTCTTAAACTGAATTATGCTTTAATGTTTGAAGAGAGAACTGAGACCAAAATCTACTCTCTAGTTCAGATAAACTTACCTAATCAAAAGCAGTTTAACAAATAACCTGTAATGTGTAGTTGAAACTTCATTAGAAATATAATAGCTGATGTCTGAACTAAAAAGAGAAGGAAACAAGAGTAGGACCCAGAAACAGACTGAGATATTAGACTTCTAAATCCCTAATTGTAATCCTCAGAATCTGTTTTCATTTTACCCTGTAGCTCTGTTTTCAAAGAAAATGTTTGTCTAGTGTCTCTCTCCTGTAGCAGCCAGTAGGAGGTGCTAAGTTGATGTACTGAAAACAGAAGGATGACAAATCCAATTATACCTTCACTATCATATTATGTTCTAGTAATTAGTGATTTAAATAACTGATTATGTGCTTCTAAGCTGTGGAGTTCAGAGGCTACCAAGGTATTTGATGTCTGTTAATTCATCTAAGCATACCTGAACTTTTAGTCTTTTTGGCATCTTGTGGCAATGAATTCCCAAATTTAATTATGTTCTACATAGGAAAAGCATTCTACTTGGTATTAATTTCACGTTACTATTAAGTTTTGTCATGTACCTCCTTATTCTTACATTATGAGCAATAGTCAGTCATTGTGTATTTACCCATTCTTGCTTTTTAAATACCTCATCACATCACAGAAAGGAGCAATTTTGTGTTTACTGCAAGCACAACCCCTAAGGATATATACAATCAGGGCATTCTTTGTGCTCATCTCTCGCTCAGGAATTTGATTGCCTCTGTTTGCACAATGCCAGTGTGAGCACATTCCTGTACCAGGTTTAGGAGTTAGCTTTCATCACAGTTGAAGTGCTTGAGATTTGTGTCTAAAACAATG